>NC_086323.1:120584287-121202621 GCF_036172605.1 Pelobates fuscus
CTGGTCCAATCCATCAAAGATACGCCCTTGTATCAACGCCCATGAGGATCAAAAGCCATGAAACCCATCTAGCCAACATAGTAGTAGTAGATACCAGCTTGTGTAGGCAAACATAAGACACCAGAAGTTTGTCCATCCTGGAAGAATAAAAAGAAGCCACGTACCTCCTAAAATTATTCATGATGCAATGTTTAGCAACATTTATTTATAAAAATTTTACCAGGAAAGATACATTGAGATTTCTCTCGTTTTCATCATGAAAAAGTAGATAAAAACAAAAGATGATTTAGTCTGACGAGAAATCGAAAATGTCACACCCTCTGGGGAAAAAACAAAACCACTGGTGTTGAAAGCTCAAACATCTGAAATTTGTCACAACAAAACCAGACACAAAAGTTACATAAGCTTTGCTGATCCTCATTATTTAGCCAACCGCATAGAAACCATAAAACCATATCTACATCCCACAAGTGTGACCAGTGGGCAAGACAATTTAATGCCTCATAACAGTCTACAGACGAAAGGATCCTGACTGACAAAAATCCCTTGCACCTGAAAGTGACCAAATATATATATATATATATATATATATGTATATATATATATATATATATATATATATATATATATATATCCATATACATAATTACATAAATAATTTCATAAATATACACGTAGACTTCAAATATATAAATATTTATATATATATGTAAATTATATGTGCATATTATGTAATAGTTTTACATAATTAAGTAATTTAAACCCTGTAACATTCCATGACATCCTAATACCTGTACATGGGGGGTACTATTTTACTCGAGAGGCTTTCCTGAACACAAATATTAGTGTTTCAAAACAGTAATATATATCACATCCATAATATTGTTAAAGTGATGTTTTTTGAATTTTTCACACACAAATGGCACTTTCACTGATGATATCATTGTTGCAATACATTTCACTGTTTTGAAACACTAATAGCTGTGTTCAGAGAAGTCTCCCAAGTATGACAGTGCCCCCCATGTACAGGTTTTAGAGTGTTTTTGAAAGTTACAGGGTCAAATATAAGGCTTGGTATTCCGTTTTTTCAATTTGCCAGATTGGTTATGTTTCATTTGAGAGGATATGGTAGCCCAGGAGTGCGAATTACCCCGGTTATTATTATTCTCGCCATTTATATAGCGCCAACAGATTCCGTAGCGCTGTACAATATTATTAGAGGGGGGATTTAAATACGACAATTACAAGAAAACTTACAGGAACGAAGAGGTCCCTGCTCAAAAAAGCTTACAGTCTATAGGAGGTGGGGTATAAAACACATTAGGACAGGAAATAGCAATCAAATAAGGTGGGAGTGAAGCAGAGCTGGAGGAGAGTGTAGAGTGCTTCCCTTTAGGAGAGAGCAAGAGCCAAGTATGTAAGGTAGAGGTTACTATGTGAGGACATAAGCTTTCCTAAAGCGATGGGTTTTAAGGCACTTCTTAAATGATTGAAGACTAGGGGAGAGTCTTATGGCGGTAGGCAGGTTATTCCATAGGAAAGGAGCCGCCCGCGAGAGGTCCTGCAATCGCAAGTTGGCCGTATGGATGCGAGCAGCGGGCAGGAGAAGGTCACGGGCAGAGCGGAGAAACCGAGAAGTGCCATACCTATGGATCTGTGATGAGATATAAGAGAGGCTAGAATTGTTCAGTGCTTTATAGGTATGGGTTAGAAATACGGCATTTGGGAAGACCAATCAGGAGAGGGTTATAGTAATCCATGCAGGAAATTACTAGAGCATGGACTAGCTCCTTGGTAGCATCTTGTGTAAGAAAGGGCCGGATGCGGGCTAGGTTCTCAAGATGGAATCTACATGATGGCATACCATTTTCAAAAGTAGACAATCCAAGGTATTGCAAACGGGGTATGCTTAGTCTTTTTTAATATCCACTTAGTCACAAACACTGGCCAAAGTTAGCGTTCATAATTGTTTTTTGCATTTTTAACCATAAACAAATATAAATGCTAACTTTGTCCGGTGTTTGTGACTAAAAAAGACTCAACATACCCCATATTGAATACCCTGGGTTGTCTACTTTAAAAAAATATGTACATGTGGGGTGTGATTCAGAGATTTATGACAGTGTTACAATGTCACTATTTATACATTTTAAAAATATATATTTTGAAACGGCAATGTCCTACGTGTACTTATAGCCCTATAACCTGCACACAAAAAAAGCACGGAAACACTGTGTGGTTTTAAACTCAGGACAACATTTTACATCTATTTAGCAGGGTTTTTTTTTTCATTAGCTTTTGTAGATGAGTAAAAGATTGTTAAAGTAAAAGTTAAAAAACATGTTTTTTTTAATTTTTCACCATATTTTTTTTTTTTTAAGTAAATTATATGACATGATACAAATAATGGTATGTAAAGAAACCCCTTGTTTTCCTAAAAAAAAAAAAAACCAATATATAGTTTGTATGGGAACAGTAAATGAGAGAGCGGAAAATTACAGTTAAACACGAACACCACAAACGTGTTAAAACAGCCCTTGTCCTTAACGTAAAAAGTGGCCAAAAGAGTCCAGTTCTTAAGGGGTTAAACATTAACTCAACCAAAGGAAGATGATATAAATTTTACATTGCTTCAACTTTAAAAGTCGAAAATTAAAATGTAGAAATCCACACTTATATTTTGAAACTGAGAACTCCCATCTTAGGTCCATCTTCAATATCTTTAAAAGTGTATTTCTGCTATTGAACATAGTTCTTGATTTAATACTATTTGAAAAGCTTGCTAATTATTTAATATTTTTTTAACAAACTTTTAAAATGATTTAATATTATTAAAAGTAGTTTATTTTGCAATATTTTGATATACAAATATATTGTTTTTTTATCATACATTTTGACTTCTAATATGTTGGAAAAATTATATTAAAGGTTTTTACAAAAATAATAAATCATTTGGAAATCTTAACTAACAGTATTTAATCAAGGCCATAGTTAGAGGAAGAGAAAAAAACTAACAAAAATGTGTTTTGCACTATGTGCCCTGGCTGTGAATAGACTAAACTAGATTGTGATGTAATTTATTAATATATATATATATATATATATATATATATATATATATATATATATATATATATATATATATATATATTTATGCAGTTTCTGTTTAAGCAGTACACAAAGAAGGTACAATAAGCTTGACTGTTTGTTAGAGCATAAATTATTTATTTTTTATAAAATATTTTACCAGGATGGATTTTGAGATTTCTGAGATTTCTCTCGTTTTCAAGAGTATGTCCTGAGTCCACAAAACATTGCATTGTTACAATCGGATACAATATTACAAAAATACAATATACAAACTATATATATATATATATATATATATATACACACATACACACATATATACATTTAATACATAACAGGTAATAAATATATTCAACCATGACAGGTGCATTCTGTATTGAGGTATATTGCCATAGATCTATTTAGATTAAATGAAGATTTGACTGTGTCCCTGAGGTGCTCTGTAGGAAAATGAGGATCGCGCAACTTTATTTTTGTATTGCGGTATGCTAAATATCATGCTAGTACTGGATCGGAGGTTATAGGAGCTGGGAACAGCCAGGGAGAGCATTCTACTCAGGTAGGGTGGGAGCTTTCCAGAAAAGGTCTTATGCACAAGGCTGGAAAGATGAAGAGTGCACCAGGATTCCAGCGACAGCCAGTTTAGCTTTTTTAACATGTCACAGTGGTGGGTAAAGTAATTACATTCTAGTACAAAGCAGGCGAACAAATTATATACCATATTAAGTTTATTAAGGTGGGTTTGCGGTGCGGGTGCATGCACTACATCCCCATAATCAATGACCAGCATTAGCATTTGTTGCACTGTTTCCTTACTGTAGGGCTTAGGCAGGATTTGTTTCTGTACAGGGCACCTAGTTTTGGGTAAAGTTTTGACGAGATTTTTTTCAATGTGAAGGCCAAAGGATAGATTGTGGTCTAGCATCATACCTAGATATTTAAAAGAGCAGACTGCTGTCAGTGTGCTATTTGAGTTTGTTCTGATACACAGTTGTTGATTTTGTAGTTTACGTAATTTAGGTACAGTTCCAAAGATCATTGTAATAGTTTTGTCAGTGTTTAGGAAGAGTTTGTTATCCGCGATCCACTTTTCTACCTCTGTGAAGTAGTTTTGGAGCACAGCCTCAAGCTACGTTACATTGGGTTTACTAGCATAGATTACAGTGTCATCTGCACACATGTGTACAGTTGAGGATTTGCAAACGTTAGGCAGATCATTTATAAATAATGTGAATAGCAGGGGGAGAATGGAGCCTTGGGGAACACCACACGTGACTTGAAGAGAGAGGGAAGCGCTATCAGAAATGGCCACATATTGCAATCGGTCTGAAACATATGATCAAGACCAGGTTAGCGGACGATCACCAATGCCTTAGTTTTTACGTTTTTGCAAAAGAATGCCATGGTCTACTATGTCAAAGGCCTTGCCAAAATCAAGGAAAATAGCTCCAGTTAAGTCTCATTGTTCCATGCCAATTTGTATGCCATTGCAAACTTTTAAGAGGTCAGTTGAAGTTGGGTGATTTGTACGAAACCTGATTGATCAGGGGTCAGATAATTTGATCGTTGATAATATTCACATAGTTGTGTGTGGACGAATTTTTTTAAGATTTTTGACAATACTGGGAGCAATGATGTCGGGCGATAGTTAGATACCAAAGTATTGTCACTACTTTTATGGATAGGTACAACTTTTGCAGTCTTACAAAGTTTGGGTATATATCCTGACACCAGGGACTCATTGATAAGTAGCAAAACAACATAATATAAACACCACAGTGGTGTATAAGTGTAGTCAAATATCAAGTATAAAAATACTTAGCTTTTAAAGTTAATAGTACAGCCTCCCAAGATCGCTACCCAAAGAAGACGACCTTTACAATATGCAGACAACCAGAAATAAATATGTGGGATACGGCTGAAATAAATCTAAACGGAACATAAAACATATAGATAGTGAAGTACAATTAACACAATCAATCATGCACTAAACATGAATTCACTCACGAGATTGAGTAGAATGTATCGCTCATAAGGTGCCTCCCCTGATGTAGTGGGGGGCTGCTAATCCCCTTCTTCGTTATGAGGTAACCGATGGTACTCAGGACCTCAGACTGGTGATGATGGAAAATCAATATTTTTTATTGATATAAAAGGTGAACAATCACCATCAATGTAAAACATAAAGTAGAAAATATAAAAGAAAAAACGGTTTGGTCCTACGCGTTTCGTTCCGCAAGGAACTTCCTCAGGGATCGCAATAACAAGTAAAATCAATGTACAATATTACAGAATGTAAAAAACATTTCCTATTACCCCCATCCCCACCTTGGGGAATCTTGAGGACGGGGGGAATAGACACTCCACTCCACTTTACTGTTTGGTAAGTGTTTGTTATGGACTGGATGTGTTTCAATGAGTAATGTGTATATATCCTTTAAAATTAAGTAACAGTAACCAAAATCAGTATTAATAATACATTTTTCTATCCACTTATATTTGTGTCTAAATTGGCACACATTCCCTAAAGAGTAACCCTGTAAGAGGGTCATAATTGCTTACACCAGGAGCAGTGTCAGCTGCTAACACCAACACAACAAATAGTTTAGTTTTGATATAATCTTTTTGGTGGATAGTGGGGGTAAGTAAAGCAGAAAGCAAGACAGTAGTGCCTCTGAAATGGTCAGAAAAAAAACTACCTGGTCCTCTTCTGTCTCCTAGTGAGGTCATTCTGAGCTACTGGGGTGAGAAGAAGAGTGTGTGGCCTGCTCCATGTCTGGTTTACCAGCAGCTATTGCCATGTCCACTAACCACTGTCCAAAGTGAGCAAGTGTTTTCTGAATTCAATCTGAATCCACAATGCTAACAGATGTCCCTGCAACTGATGGAGCAAATAGTCTTTCTCAAATTCAATTTCCTTGAGTGACCCTGTTCTTCAGTTTAATATTTGAGGCATTATCATCTGTTAGCTGAGATCAAATTGGCCCCTCACCTCTGCCTTCAAAGCTTTCTAAAAATAAAAAAATAAGTAAAAATAAAAATTAAATTATTCTTGCTGCTGGTGATGCTGACTATGTGCAATGGTGCTTGTTACATCTTCAGATACAGTTGGGAGAAGCTGATAGGGCACTGTTTTTCCCCACACTGAAGGACAATCACTGATGCTACAGATTAGATGTGGAAGGAATTTTTGTTCCTGTGAGGGTGAAAGTGGTATGTTGGTCGATTGCCCACTGACGTTTTACTTTCATTTTCAGATGAATCCCTTTTTTCAACTTAACATGATTCCAGCTCCTTATGTTTCATAATACAAGAAAAGTATAATATATTAAAATATATCATAAAAAGTTCTCTCTAGATTATATAATAATCTAATTTCATTATCTCAGAATTCTCATTGCAAAATTGCCTGGTGTTAAGTAAACGTTAGGCCAGGCAATAATTATTGTAGCGATTTTGGAATGTCAGAGGGCATAGTCTCCTTTTTCTTGTTGTTCTGGCTGTCCAAATGGCCTTTCGGAAAGTTTTCACTACAATTCAGCTGAAATGAACAGCAACATTAATTAGTTGAACAGGGAAAAAGAAACCTCTACTGAAGTGTTTCAGAAAAAAACTAAGGTTTTTGCCCTGCACACGTCTATTATTCCCCTGAGCGGCGGGTGGGGGCCCTAAATACTAAAAAGGGGGCCTAAGGTCCTCCCTCCTGGCCCCCACTCTGAGCGGTGGGTGGGGGCCCTAAATACTAATAAGGGGGGGACCTAATGTCCTCCCCCCTGGCCCCCACCCCTGAGCGGCGGGTGTGGGCCCTAAATACTAAAAAGGGGGGGGGACCTAAGGTCCTCCCCCCTGGCCCCCACTCCTAATAAGGGGGGGACCTAATGTCCTCCCCCCTGGCCCCCACCCCTGAGTGGCGGGTGGGGGCCCTAAATACCAATAGGTGGGGGGGACCTATTGTCACCTAGGGGGGGAAGAGGGGGAGGACATTAGCCCCCCCCTTATTTTTGTTTAGGGCCCCCACCCACCGCTCAGGGACATTAGGTCCCCCCCCACCGCTGAGTGACATTAGGTCCCCCCCCCATTTGTATTTAGGGCCCCCACCCACCGCTCAGGGGTGGGGGCCAGGGGGGAGGACATTAGGTCCTCCCCCCTTACTTTTGTTTAGGGCCCCAACCCACCACACAGAGGTGGGGGCCAGGGGGAAGGACATTAGGTGCCCCCCCCCCAAACACAGGTTACTGGCTATGGGGGGATAATGTATAATAAACACAGGTTACTTGCTATGGGGGATAATGTATAATAAACACAGGTTACTGGCTATGGGAGGATAATGTATAATAAACACAGGTTACTGGCTATGGGTGATAATGTATAATAAACACAGGTTACTGGCTATGGGGGGATAATGTATAATAAACACAGGTTACTGGCTATGGGGGATAATGTATAATAAACACAGGTTACTGGCTATGGGGGATAATGTATAATAAACACAGGTTACTGGCTATGGGGGGATAATGTATAATAAACACAGGTTACTGGCTATGGGGGATAATGTATAATAAACACAGGTTACTGGCTATGGGGGATAATGTATAATAAACACAGGTTACTGGCTATGGGGGATAATGTATAATAAACACAGGTTACTGGCTATGGGGGGATAATGTAAAATAAACACAGGTTACTGGCTATGGGGGGATAATGTATAATAAACACAGGTTACTGGCTATGGGGGATAATGTATAATAAACACAGGTTACTGGCTATGGGGGGATAATGTATACTAAACACAGGTTACTGGCTATGGGGGGATAATGTATAATAAACACAGGTTACTGGCTATGGGGGATAATGTATAATAAACACAGGTTACTGGCTATGGGGGGATAATGTATAATAAACACAGGTTACTGGCTATGGGGGATAATGTATAATAAACACAGGTTACTGGCTATGGGGGATAATGTATAATAAACACAGGTTACTTGCTATGGAGGATAATGTATAATAAACACAGGTTACTGGCTATGGGGGGATAATGTATAATAAACACAGGTTACTGTTTATGGGGGATAATGTATAATAAACACAGGTTACTTGCTATGGAGGATAATGTATAATAAACACAGGTTACTGGCTATGGGAGAATAATGTATAATAAACACAGGTTACTGGCTATGTAGGATAATGTATAATAAACACAAACAGGAAAAAAAAAAAAGAATGCAGCTTCAGAATGAATCTAAATTGTATGCTGTCTAGGAGGTGGGAGGATCTGGAAGGGAGGGTCTGCTGCTGATTGGCTGGAATGTGTCTGCTGACTGTGAGGTACAGGGTCAAAGTTTACTCAATGATGACGAATAGGGGGCGGACCGAACATCGCATATGTTCGCCGTCAGCAGCGAACACGAACAAGCGATGTTCGCCGGGAACTATTCGCCAGCGAACCGCCCGAGACATCACTATTACACAACTAAAGCTAAACTAAGCTAAACAAACTGCAAAATATGTAGAAAAAGCAGAACAATATATAGCCTTAAACAAATAACACCCCAGGAAAATCTGTTTTAGTTTTTGTAAAACAAAGGGGTTATGGCTCTCATTCCATCACAGTGATGAATTGAAACAAGAAAGACTTTCAATCTTCTAGTAAACTTCATGGGAGGATGGCTGCATCCCAGAGCAATAAAAGAGAGCAACAAAAAGGAACAGTTTGCAGCATTTCTCCTGGTATTTCACAAATAGAAATAAGCTACAGTGCAGATTTGCCACGCCATCATTTTCCATTATTCCAAAGCCCACAATAATTGATCAGCTGGTTAACATCCTCATATGCTCTTTCCTGATAAATTGGTCAGTTAGTTCAATAAAGTCTGGCTGATTGAGTATTCTTAATAAACAAAAACAAAACAAAAAAAAAAAAAAATATATATATATATATTTTATATGTATGTAGTGTTCTTAGCATACTCAGAACCCTCCCTCTTCCTCTCCCTCTCCCTCTGGCTCCTAAAATGCTAAAATTTAGTCATGAATTTGATGTTAAAAATCAACAGTTCAGGAGTAAGAAGAGGAAGCTCAAGCTTTAATGGTACAATTCACATTGAACAATGATTTCTTCCCAAGTAAATCTTACTGTTGATGAAAAATATTTGTTTCTGATTGTTTTATACATACCATAGCCTGCTGTGGAAAGACCCAAATGTTTCATTCTATTTTTTACTAGTTCTGCTAATTCTTGCCTCTCGGACCTTCGACAAAGAGTCATTCGCTGCTGACTTATCCTTTCTGCTGTCTTATTTGAGTGTCTTGGTACTTTTCTGCTCAGTCGCCTTGCCCATTGCATGCTCTTCCGTCTCAGAATAGGATGTTCTGTCTGGTCACTGGACGTGGAATTTCGATGGTTGTTCCGATTTGTAGTTTGCTCTTTGGTCTCTCTTGTGTCTTCCCATTCTTCGACACTGATAGAAATCTGTGACTTTATGAGAGAAAAAAGAAAGCTTTTTTTACTTTTCAGTATACTTAATAATATCACAAATGGATATCAAGAGTTTATAGAAGCCACCATCCCTGGAATCTGAAACAAAATTTGCTTTTTGATTCCAATTTCTTTATTGTCTTTCCACACTAGTTTTATATATATATTGATGTAATCACTATATTTCACCCTACTCTTAATGCAGCATCAGTGATATGTAACTTTACTCATAACTGCATTAAAGATAAAAGCAATATTATACACAAACTTGTCTTCATGGATTTTTTTATTTTTTATACCACGTAACACTTAGTCATAATCCCATGTCTATTTTCTTGTTAGGCCTATGACAAAGCACTACATAGACTAAAAAGCATAACGCATTTAGTAGTTCTATGTTTCTTCTTTGTTTTCAGTGTTATTATCAGCAGATAATGTTTTTTTCTTTTAATTGGGTTATGAGTAAAGTGATATGTTGCTGGCAGGGACAGGAATACTTCAGTAGATCAGTAGTTCCTGGAGGTAGGTCCCATTTTACCAAATGACAAGTTTTGTATTTTGCATAATCTCTCGTTACTAGCTCCACGGCAGCAAAGATTACACATAGAAAAAAAGAACCAATCACAAGAGAGTAGGATGTAGGAATAGTGACCTAATCACTTGACCCAATCTCTTTGTTTGCTGCTCCATCAAGCAGACAGGTCAAAGTATTACTCTTCTAAATTATTTGTATTGCTATTGCTTATTTGGGGCTGTTTTGGGGATTGTATTTCAATAGGCTTTGCTATTTGTTTTGCTGTGCTTCCATTCTATGGGTATCTGTTTTTTTTTCTATATTATTATTATTTTTTACCTTATTCTAGGTGCTTGGCCCTCTCCCCTCCTTACTTTCTCTTCTCTGGATCTTAAGGAGCTTTTGGGCCTAGCTGGGGCCTGATCCCTACCCCTCCGCAGGTTCTGAGGGCTCTCGGTCAGATGTTCCCTTCCCTCTGCATCCATCTTTAATCTCGCGTCTCGTGAGATTGAGGGCGACCACCTTGCTACACCAGCGCACCACGATTTTGGTGCTCGGGAGTAACTTATGCTTGTGCTACCAGCTTAGCCCTAGCTGCTCTCACAGGTCAGGTGGCTCTGACACAGGCATTGGATCTTAGGGTCCCAAGTTTGAATCCAGGTAAGTATTCTTCTGTACTGTACGTGTTAATGTTGTATTACTTCAGTTATATTGGAGGTTTTAAGCGATATCTCAGATTAATTGTTCGAGCACAGATTAGTGCTCTATATCAGGACTGTGCCGTATAATTACGCGTTATTTTTAATTACTTCAGTTATATTGGATGTTTAAAGGGACACCTTCCATTACCCTCAGATTAACTGTTAGAGCACGGATTAGAGCTCTGTATCAGGACGGTGACATGCACACTCTAGAGTTCATATCCTGTACCCCTGGCTAGGTCGTTACTACATTGTCCTACTGAATGGAGTCAGGCTATTGCAGCTCCTGAACAGGATTCCAATGACATACGGTTTAAAGAGTTATACCTATGTCCCTCAAACAACGGTTTGAGCACAGATTGGTGCATGCTATCACGGCCGTGACCCACACTTGTAGGGTTCATACTCTGGGCACCTGGGGTGAATTCCCTGCTATGTATACACTACTCTATACTGCTGAATGGAGACAGGCTGTGGCAGCCTCTGTTTATTACGGGACAGAAATATCTCCCATGACAGTGAATTCATTAGTGGGAGAGCTGATGGAGACTCTCTATCAGGGTGATGGTCAGCACGTAAGGGTTCATACCCTGTGCACCCAGGGTAAGACCCCTACTATATGTGTGCCGCACTGTACTGCTGAGGGAAGAGATACTGCGGCAGCCTCTGTTAACCGCTGGTAAGGATTTTCAACACTTCCTGCTTAAAGGAATATCTCCCTTGACAGTGAGCTATTGTTGAAGAACTGATTTATGCTCTATATTAGGGCTGTGGTCAGCACTGTATGTGCGCTGCACTGGAATGCTGAATGGAGGCATGCTGTTGCAGCCTCGACTAACTGCTGGACAGGATTTCAACACTGCCTGCTTAAAGGCATATCTTCCTTGACATGGAATTCATTGTGTGAGAACTAATTGATGCTCTCTATCAAAGCTGTGGCCAGCACTTAAGGGTGCATACCCTGTGCACCAAGGGTGTGGCCCCTACTATTTGTGTGCAGCACTGTGCTGCTGAGTGGAGGCATGCTGTTGCAATCTCTATTTACTGGATGAGCTTAGTGAGTCTATTTTGTTTGGCCACTGTTCAGAGTATAACCTTGCAGTGGTTTCTGTGAGCACTGCCTGCTACTATGGTAGGCTGATCTGTTTTTCCTGCATCCTGAGACTGCCTATTGGTTTGTGCCTTCTAAAGGGGTATCCCACATCACGATAAAACTACCTGATATTTCTTTCAGGGGGATCCCCAGGTAACTAAAGGTGACTGTGCCTCGTACGCTACAGACCAAGAAGACACGGAAGTGATCCTGGACCCTGCTGGTCAATGGCTGAGTAATCTGCAACATCCGTCACCCACGTTCGAGAGACTGGCCCCTCTTGAACACCTGGCTACTTTATGCACCTTTGGCTTTGTAGTCTCTAGATAAAAATTTCCACACAGAGAACACAGAACGCGTGTGTGACAAACGCCACGTGGTCGAGTGTTTTTCACGAGCTCCTGGAGGAGCCTGCTAGCCAGCCTCCTGCCCCAGGATTATTGGCCATACAAAATACCCTGCCAACTACTCTGTTTGTGTGATCTGGGATTATGTTGTTCGGGAACCGAACAACCGCACAACCGAGAGCTTGTTAAGCCCAAGTGACACCTTGTTACTAGTTCAACCGCAGTGTTTTAATTTTTCATCTGGGTGGCCGCATTTTGTATGAATGACCACGAGGTGGTGGCCATATTGTTCCAGCAAATGCAGTGTTTGGGCATCAATCTCCTGGAACTAAAATCGGACACAGAAACACGTCCAGTAGTTGTTTGTTTTTAAACTACCGAACTTGACCGACCATTAGCATTTATTTCATGGAACTGATTTGGGCATAGGACCATGTGCACGGTCGGTCAAAATTATGACTTCCATGGAAATCCCGAACCCCTGAAACGATCTGCGTGATTTTTGGATATGTTGGTCACCCAGATCGGGGCTATCAGGTGTAACTTTTGTAGGATTTTTATGTGTTTTGGGGATATTTTTTTTTTGTTATATTGCCTGTTTCTGTACTGAGAGATAATTCAATCATATGTTTTTGTGCTCAGGTAATTATCTCTCAGGCATAGGGGAGGAGTATGTTAGATGTTTGCTTGTAACTAGTCTACTTTCAGGTCCAGGGTGAGGGATTAACCTGTTTTGTGTGGGAGTGTTATGGGCGTGTTTGACTGTGTCTAATTTGTAAAAAAAAAAAAAAAAAAAAGCAGGCCATCTGGCCAGATTAAAGCATTTCAGATTGTACTCCCAGAACTATGTGTAGTCTGGTTACTGGGAGGGGAAACGGCTAATCACTAATCACTGTTCCAGTGTGGAGGATTAAACAGGGAAAGTCCTTGTAAGGACTAGAGCTCCCATGACTGAGTGTCGTCCAGTGCCTGGGGGTGGATAGAGCGAGGTCCCCATTTGGTTCCAAGACCCCAGTCAAGAAACGACGACTGTGGGCAGAAGTGCTGCAGTTTGTCCCCTGTTCCAGCTAGGAAGCGATCCTTGGGGGAGGTACCCAGCCAAGGGTACAGGGAGCTCCGTTACAATGTAGATGCGCTAGATACCGTTTTTCCTCAGGTAAGCACCCCTAGGGTACCATCGACTGTAATTTCTACTATGCCCACAGGAAATCCCATCGCATCTAGGTGGATGGCATTCAAACCTAATAAGGATACTTTTTGCGTGGACGACTGCTTGCGTTACTGGATATGAAGACATGTCATGGCGATCCTTTTCCATCCCTCTTGACGACGTTATCTAGGTTTCCTGTGACATGATCAACCTCGGCTCTTCATCTGACCCCTCATAATCCTTGGGAGCTTCATGAAACTACCAAATCTGACCCCTCATTATCCTTGGGAGCTTCATGAAACTACCGAAACCAGTGTTCAATTATGTATGGGGAATCATTTTCATCTTCTTCGGTTTGATTCAGAGAATTCAAGACTGTGTCAACACTCGCGATTCTCTCTGGTCAGACTGGAATCGTCGTGTTTCATAGTAGATGATCAACTTCTTAGGATTTGTAAGCAGCTCCGCGCCTTGCACAAAAGAGCTTTCCCCTTCAAAGGTCTCAAGGAATATACGCACTGTACTCCACTACAACACCATGACCCTACACACACTCACACAGATCGAGGGATACTGCCCTCCTCCATCCAGGCTATTTTCCCAGACCCGCTACATTACCAGGACATGCAGTGATTCCTGGTTAGGTTCACTCAGGCAGACACCTACAATCAACAGGACTTTGTTCAAGAGTCGGATACCAGCTTGTGGGGCTGCGATGACAACCTGCGAGAGCCCACCCTCGAAAGCGGGTGCACAACTCAGGAATTCTCCCTTAATGTTGAATACCTAGAATTATTTGTGCAGTACTTCACTATCCGCAGACTGGTAAAGGAGTACTCCATTTGGTGCATCCTACTCTGGATGGACACAGCGTCAAAAGTCAGGTATACCAAGCGCCTGGACGGAACCAACTCCCGTCTACTATCAGACATCATGGAGGCATCTTCGATTTCTGCCTTTCTCTCAGAAACACCAGAGGTCGGACTATCTCCCTGGGGAGATACATGTCAGAGATAGATGTTATCTACTATTTACTACTATGGAATTATGTATACGGTATGTTACTTGGATTTCCACATTCATGACTATGTGTCTAAACCTGTCACACATTCTCTTTTCAGTATGATTCGTCCCTGAAGACATTTGGTTGTTCGTGTGAAATTCTCTGGAAGTTTGCTCCTTCAAATTTTGATTCGTACCTGAGCAAACTCTTGGCAGTATATAGAATTCATATTCATAACAATTAATCACAACCTAATAAAATGGCTGTGATTAATTGATTTAATGTCTGTCTCCTGTAAAAGATATATTGTAGAGAGTGCTATTCATGCACAGACCCAATTCTTAATATTTCACTGTTTAGTGAATCAATATAATACTCACGCTTGCTAAGTTTACCATCATATATAATGTTTATAATATTATTTAATTTTACCACTTCTCATGAAAAATATATTACACAATATAGGTAAGTAATCTTTTCTGTCCCTTCACCACACTCACTGATGACACAACAAAGTTAAAGATTCCACGGTATTTGTAGGATTTTCAAAGATGGTTCCATAATGTTGTCGCATCACCATATGTAAATTTTGCATTGTTTTGGCACAGGGAAATGTGAGCTATTATCCAATCACAATTCAGAAGGCAATGGTAATTTATTAAATATATTTAAAATATAATTAATATATGGAGTTACACAAAATCTATTTATTTTACTTTTTGTTTTAAAACTTACTCTAGCTGAACACATAGCATAACTTTATACAACATTATTGACATCATAAGACAACAGAAGGAAAGAAAATACATACTAACTTACTTGAGAAGCCATTTCTCGAGACTGACAAAGGAAAGGTGGGGAGAAAACAGAGACAGAAAACGTGTTTAACAACATTGGACAGACAAGTACATATAGCACGACAACTACCTCTTTACAAATATAGGAAAACCTATAGGGATTATTTACCATCTAAAGACCAAGGGTTCACTGCCAGGCACAAGCAGAAAGCTATATTTATAAGTTTTAGCTACCCTTCTGCACCCAAGCAGCAGAATCTAGTGGGAAGCAAACTGGAAAAGGTTTAATCACTAGACATAATGAAGGTTTTATTAAGGCTTACTTCTCTCCCTGTGTGAAATACTGTGTGTACAAGGAGAACGTAATATAACATCACACCTTTCCAGACAAGCTGTTTAAATATCATCAGGGACCTGCTTAGATGGAGATATTATATCAAATTTAATGGGGGAAGTGTTAAAGGGTCTTAAGCATGATTTGGCACCTTACCAGAGTACAGCTTTCACTCCTATCAGCTCCTATGAACTACAAACTCAATCAATTACAAAATTTTAGTGTGACTTCAGATGAGACATTAAACTTATATAATGAGATGTGACAATTTTGCATTTGTAACATTTACTCATACTACAATCCTGAGCACATGGAATCGTCCTCTACTTAGTTTGTAGTGTGCATTTGTGCCTGTCCAAAAATAGCACCCTTTTAGAAATAGAAGTTTTAATAACAAAACTCATAGAGCTATTGTGTACCATTTATCATTGCGTCAAATATCAAAGACATTGTACCAGGGAGCATAATTGCACCAACAAGCAGTCTGCACTTTTGAGTTGTTTTTTAATTACTTTCACAATACCGACCAATTCTCTGGGAGAATGTTTGAAAGGCTATCCTCGTAAATTACGTATGTGTCAGTGTGACATCAGCAAATGTGTAACATGATCTGATGATGGTCAAAACGGCAGTCTATCCTTCATGTGAGGTGTGGCTTCCACCTGTTATACTACAGATTTATTGGAAAACAATATCAGTGCCTTCCCTACTGTTCAAATATCAGAATCGTATTTGAACTAACCTCAGAAGTTGTGAGTTTCTGGCATTCTGTCCTATAGATTCCAATTGGAATATCTCCAGTTGATGAACAAAGTTTTTGGTAAAGTCTCCCATATGTTCTGATCCATAGATCATCTTCTGTAATTTTCATCTACACACGTTAAGAAATGGTAAGTGAAATACAAAGCAAATTATAACTAATTTCACTATAATTAAGCCATACAGAGAAATTATGTGATATCCTAAGCCATTTATTTCAGTGTGTCATACTAATTTCTGGAACACTCTTGCATATTCAGCTTATGGGCCCCTGTTGCGTAAATTATATTATATACTGATCAGCTGCAACATTAAAACCTGCCTAATATTGTGTAGGTCCCCCGGTGCTGCTAAAACACCTCTTATGCATCGAGGCATGTACACCACAAGACCTCTGAATGTATCCTGTAATATCTGGCACCAAGACATTAGCAGCAGATCCTCTTTTGGTAGGTAAAATACCATGAGAACCACACAAGACGTACCTCTTAGGAGATGCCCTGACACAATCATCTAACCATCACTATTTGGCCCTTGTTAAAATCACTCAGATCTTTTTCCAACATGAAATTCAAGAACTGACTGATCACTTGCTGCCTAACGGGGCCGGACTGGGACAAAAATTCAGCCCGGTGTAGCGGTTACCCTGGATAGCAGAGGGGTTTCCACCGCTGGAAGGTGTCCTTTTCCCGATCAGTGAGGAGGATTCTCAGCATCCAGTCATGATCCAAGTGAAGAGCTAGAGTGAATAGCTGTATAGCGGTTACCCCCAATAAGAGACAAGACTCTAGATTGAGGGTAAAGAAGAACTGAGGTTTAATGGCAGATACTCTCCTTTTATGCAGTCTACCATTCGGATAACGTTCAAATTGCACGAACGTATTGGTACGTGCTTAGTCTCTTTAGAAGTGGCTTGTTCAGGAGTTTATTCTGGCGAAAGAGCACTCTGTTCGTATGAATTTAGCCGAACGCACGGAAGATGGTTCAGCGGTGTTCGTGGAAAAGAGTAGCCAAAAATGGTTCCACGCGTTCAACGACAAAACACTGCTGAGTGCATTCGACTAAACAAAATGCCCGCCACCATGTGTTCGTGCAAACTGATTCGGATTTCGAACGACTTTTGCTGATAGCACCCATTATAGTCAATTTAGATGAAGGTTTTTAAACGAATGCCTTGTTCACAATATTACAGATCCAACGAAAAAAACAAGGGGGATTTGTTACACCTGACAATTAAAGGCAGAGCAGCCCTCTAGGATGGGCATGGCCAGAAAGAGGATGTGTAATGTCACCACCATTGACACGCACCCCTGCCCCGACCAAATGACTATTTGTGTTGTATTGTGTGTGTAAAGGGGTCTGTTTGTGGCACACTACATGTATCTAGGGGCTCTAGTGTGTGTATACATATAGGGGCTGTAGAGAACATGTGTATAGGTGCGGTAATGTATGCATAGGTGGTGTAGTGTTTACAGGGGGTGTAGAATGTGTATTTATAGGGGATATAAATTAGTGTGTGTGCATGCAGGGGGTGTAATGTGCATTTGCCCGGCTTGCCTGATGGCCTAATATATCCCATCCCTTGACATGTGCAATTGTAACAATATAATCAATGTTACTCACCTTACCAGTCAGTGGTTTTAATGTTGTGGTTGTTCAGTATATATTATTAAGTCGCTTGCTGCCTAAATACTTTTTCAAGCTGGCCAAGATTTGAGGAAACTATTCATGTACTGACATAGACCTTAAAGTTACCTAGCTATTATTACCTAACTACAAAACAGCACACTTGAATGAATATATCCAATTCTCTTGGATTTCTTCAACTCATCATAACTCTTTGTTTAGAGAATACACAACTCATTTTAAACACATTTTTCTACTAACACAAGAATAATATTGTTTGTCCGGAATTGTGAAAATATCCATTCAGATTAAACAAAATTCACCTGTACATTATGTTAGTTTTAGAAATTTAGACACCCATTATTGCCTATAGGGAATGAATGAAGGGGCAGTCACAAAGTTACAAAGTTAAAGTACCAATTTAAGGAGTTATATGCTAAACAGCTAAATTAAAAACAAGCAAAAAACTTTTCATTAATTTTGCTCTTTCAGTTGTTAATGATAATGCCCTAACTTCCTATCTTTTGGAAAATGAATGGATCCACAAAAAATCAATTCAATTTGTTACAAATTCATTAATCTTGTTTTTGTATTCTGATTATTCAGAAAATTGGATGTTTCCACATTGCTGATTTAGATAATATTTCATTGACAGCAAGTCGGTGTAGCGTTGTCAAAAAAAGATTTGGAATGACTGAAACCAGGAGTAGTTACACAAATATTTACATAGATCTGTAGTTTTTATGCTTTTCTTTTTCAAATCTGAAATAAATGTGATAATTTTACAAGCCATATTGATTTACTTAGATTACTACCT
Organism: Pelobates fuscus; assembly: GCF_036172605.1. Taxonomy (NCBI): domain Eukaryota; kingdom Metazoa; phylum Chordata; class Amphibia; order Anura; family Pelobatidae; genus Pelobates; species Pelobates fuscus. The sequence goes on from NC_086323.1 coordinate 120,602,997, forward strand.
ACAATTTTGGTTATTGTTAACAAGATTTCCAAAATTTGTTTTATTTCTTTTTTTCGCTTTTACACAACAGGTTTTCGAAGCATTCAACAAGGAAAAATCAAGCCATGTATTTTGATATTTCTTGGCTACAGAAGATAATTCCATAACAGCTTTTTAGTCCTATGATTTTTCAGAACTTACAGAACAAAGGAACCCAGATCCTGGAGTGGTGTCCAGTCCGAGCAACAGTCTTGTGATGGAGATCATATAGTCTTTCACAAATGACTGAAAGATAATAGCAAAAGTTAGTGCATGGGCAACTCTTCTGTACTGGTCTGAACCCATAAAAGTGCAAAGAGAAAGCTTAAACCATGCATCTGTTACATTACAATATTATTGCTGGCTCCCTAGCTAGTTACGCGTATTCTATATGGATGAACAGAATTGATGGGAATTAGTTTCACACTGTAAATATATTGATGAAGCTTTTTTAACTTTTTTCTATTTAATTTTTATAGATATCTAATATGATTATTCAGATCAACAAGCTAAAAAACTAAAAAAGCATCCACGAAGACTCCTTAGAGTGTAGTGAATATATATATATATATATATATATATATATACTATAAAATATACTATAAAATATAAAATGTAAAACAAAATGTTTTCTTAAAATGCATATAACAAATTTGTCATTGTATTTGTCATTTATTTGTTATCTTTTAATTTGTTCTATTTTCATTTTAACTTGTCTATACTAACAAACATGATTGAATTTATAATTATACATACTGCTGTCTAGAGAGATTTGTATGGTGTACATCACTCTATTCACATTACCTGGTATAGGAGTGTGTCTAACATGCTTATGCTAAATACTCTTCCTGCAGCAAAAGGCAGACGGAACATAAATGCCAGATTAGAGCCCCGTTCTCTCTCCCTCTGAAAAGGACAAAAAACAAAAAACTATTTATTTGTAAATCAGGAAAACCCTGACTTTAAGTAATGAGCAGTGTAAAGTATAGGGTATGAGTAATGTGATGCAAATTAATAAATTTATGGCATCATCTTTTTAAATTCTTAATGCGCTTTCTCTTTGCAATTTGGTGTGGAGATTATCTTAACCCCTTAAGGACACATGACATGTGTGACATGCCATGATTCCCTTTTATTCCAGAAGTTTGGTCCTTAAGGGGTTAATAGAAACATATCAAATAACCTCCCACATAAGAAGGAGGTGTACCCTCAAAGAGTGCTTTACGTGACAATACCCTCTTTCCCACACACCTCAAACATACACCTTCTAGTGGTATAAGAAAAAACATATACCTATAGTGAACGCTACAGTGCAATAACATATGGGGTTAATTTACCCCACGTATATAAATAGATATGTCAGAGCATGTATCCAGTACATAAAAAAAGACACAATCTTTAGTGCAGATGGTAATTATAATCAGAGAGAGTTACCCCTAAATAGTAAAATCACTCACATGTAATGGAGCCTATATTAATTGGCTCCATAAAAATGACAGTTATGCTCTTAGGGCAGCATCACACCTCTCCTTCAATGAGCGATATCCTCCCAAGAAAGATAGAAGAAACAGGGCCGCCAATGTGTAAAATCACCCACCAGGTATAGTGCCACTATAAAGGGGATGACACTTTCCCCAATGAAGATTCCTGAGGCTGTAGAGAACTCTACAAAATATTATAGTAATTTATTAACAAAAAATATTAGTAATAAAAACAAAATAATAGTCAAGTACAAGTCACATATAAAAAGTCCTATTTCAGTCAAAACATGTTTCACTCTTCCTGAGCTTCTTCAGTTAGCTGCAAACCAGTCTCGGGCATCCTTTATATTTAACAGTCCCATGGTCTCTCCTCTTTATCCTCATGTGACTGGTAATTAACCAATGGTGTGAGTTCCAAGCTTGAAGTTACTTAAATCTGTGCACCTGTGTTGAGTATCCCCCATTGGGTAATACTTTTTGCCGCCATTCTTATCTTTAAAAATTATTGGTGGTTCGTGGGCGCTCATAAGGTACAACCTGTGCGTCCGCCGTGATTGTCGGAAGTGACATCACAGGATATAATGCTTGCCACATAAGCCAACTAGCCTGGGCAGCAACGGTCTGCCAGAGAGCTCACCACCCCACCCACCCACTGTGAAGCTTGGAGCTTCAGTTCAGACTGAATTCAAATTCAGATGAATTTCAACCAATTCAGTGCATTTTTGAATTTCTGCCATCCGTTTAAACCAAATAGCGTGATAACTGGGCCGATTCTGTTTATTTGGAATTCAGTATTAGTTTGGCACGTGTGTACTGCTAGTATCTACCAGTGGCTACTGCTAGCAACAACTGCCACTTAAAGGAACTCTATAGGGTCAGGAACACAAACATGTATCCCTGAGCCCATAGTGTTAAAACCACTATTTTGGTGGCTTGCCCCCTTAGATGTGGTTAAAACAATTCAGCATCTCCCAGTGATGCCTACTGTGCAGCACTGCCCCAGGAAGCACCTCCAGTGGCAATCTGAGGAGTGGCAACTGGAGGTGTCCCTAGGGGGCAATGTAAAAAATACTGCCTTTTCTCTGAAAAGGCAGTATTTGCATGAACATGCCAGAAGGGAATGATTATAGTCACCAGAACAACTGCATTAAGCTGTAGGTTTTCTGGTGACTATAGTGTCCCTTTAACATCAACTTTGAATCACTAAATTACAGTTAGTGAGTAGTTGTTTTTTTGTTAAAGTGACACTATAGGCACATTCTTTCCTTCATTATACGCTTCCCTGACAATTTTTGGTTCAAAGCAAATTTTTTTGAATACAACTAAAATGTTTAATTAAACCGAAAGATTTTCAACCACAATTCTTTAAAACTGAAAATGACTGGAAATTAGAGCTGGTTCAATACAGAAGAAAATGTTGAAGAAATTCTCACCTGTGTGCTGAGCGGTCAGCTTTAATGCTCCACAAAATTAATATACTACTTGTTTAATCTGTTTGCTCTTAATAATTTCATAGATTCCCTTCCCTTAGTGACGTACTAATGGAGGCAGTGGGGGGCGAGGGCAGTACACCCTGGGTACAACTCACTAAGGGGGTGCCCCTGCAATGCCAGCCTTTGGGGTGTGTGGGATGTGCGGCTGTGCAGGTCGGCTGACACAGCCCGCATCAAGTAGACTGTAACGCACTGCTAACATATTGTGAACTGAATAAAACATGCTGCATACAGCATGTGCTATTCAATTCACTACTTGTTCTTCTTCCTGGTCCGGCTCCATCTGAACATCCGTGCAGCACTATCTGATGGGGAGGAGGAGCTGCACATCGCCACGTACTGACATCGACATGCGTCTACCTCGCAGTGCTTCAAACAGTGCGCGGCGCAGAAGGTTCAGGGGTTTGTGATTTCCATGGAAGTCATAATTTTGACCGACCATGCACATAGTCCTATACCCAAAATAGCTCCAGGGAATTAGGGCCAATGGTCGGTCTCTCTTCATGGAGTACAAAAGTACATACGTTTTTAAAGGGCCCATAGTCTTTTGGCAGGAGGCTGGCAAGCAGGCCCCTCCAAGAACAAGTGTCAGAGGCATTTCTGCCACACCCAGCTGTTTGGAAGATTTGACTGCAGGATGTCTCTGCTCTTCTGTCCTTTGCATTTTTAAGGCCAGATACCTCTCCGATGGGTAGTGTTGTCTCTTCGGACAGTTGTGCCACTTGCGTATCTGCCTTCGGTAGATCTTCCCAACTTAAACCTCTTTGAAGTCTGATAAGCACTTTAAAAATTTTGGAAATAAATGCCCTTTTTTCAGGATTCTTCCACTCTCTATGTACATATTCTGACAACTTCGGGTCTATCAGAAAACCCTTAATCTTCTTTTTAGTAGAATCATCCTCTGATAACACTGCCGTTACCTCTTTAAGGAATCTTTTCAGGTGTATGGCAGGAAAACCTTCTTCCACACTAGACGCCTCACTAGAATTTGATGAGCATGCAGTGTCAGAGCATTCTCCTGATGATAACTCAGACAGGGATGGAGAGCTTTCTCGGTTATGTTTTTTTGAATGCCTCTCTTGAAAAGGAACATGCATTTTAGCTGATTCTTTAAAAGATTCAAACGTTTGTGAAAGGTTACCCTTGAACCAGTTAAGACATTTCTGGATATCCTGCTGCTTAGATTTCTCCAAATCTTCAGAAGCGCAGCTATTGCACATTTTCTTTCTGCATTCATCAGGTAGTCGAGTAGCACATTCTGAACAGCATTTATGTTTCGATATAAATGTAGTCTTCTTGGGTGCAGGTGCCGACATTTTCTCCTTGTCTAAGTCTTTAGGAGAGGATGGGTGTGGTGAAACCAACCTCGCCACTGGGCATTGGAGAAGACTGATTGCCAGCCTCCTGCCATGTGACTATGGCCCCTGAGATGTATTGCCCTTTAAGGAACTGATTTGGGGCTTATGGACTTGATTTGGACTGTGTATGGCCCTTGTGGCGGAACCAGCCTCGCCACTGGGCATTGGAGAAGACTGATTGCCAGCCTCCTGTCATGTGACTATGGCCCCTGGGATGTATTGACTGCACTCCTGTACTGCTGTGGTTTGCTACCAACTAGGTGGATTTGGCTATGGCGCTTGTCTAGTGCCCTCTGTTGGTAGCAACAGCAATATACACTACCTGAATAGCAAGACTGGTTCATTTGCATATTCCGGTAGATTTACATATTGCTAATTCTGAAGGCACGTGAGATATTTTCTGTTAATTATTGTCTCCCCACCTCTTTAAAAATATGCCATTATAATAAGTCACTGTATGTTGCCTGCTATGATTTGACGGTTTGTAATTGTATTGAGTTTTCACAGCAATGTTAATGTAATGACCATATGGGCTAGTCCCAAGGAAAATACAATTTTAGACAGTTCTTCTTGACCCTCAACACGTAGTCTTGTCTCGTGATTGGAGGGGACAGCTATACTCACACTGGGGATTGCTATGCTCTGCATACGTCCTTGAGCCTTAATCACTTATCCTGTTACACTCTCCTTGGAGGAGAGGTCTTCCCCACACAGTCCTGGTGGAAGGAAGAGGTCTTTCCCAAACGGTCCTGGAGGACAGAAGCTGATCCAGGGTGGAAGGAAGACTGGCGAGACTCCAGTTAGGCTACGGCGGTTGTGGAGTCTGCGGTGGTTGTGGTGTCCAGTGCGGTGCTTGTGGTCCTTGGCGCATGCTAGGAAGCGTCCATCAACGGAGGGTACTCGGTCGGAATACGGTGAGTTCCGTTACAGCCCTTGAACTGGATTTGAGCATAATGGATTTTTATTGTGCTGTTTCTTGCCCTTTAAGTACTTTGGGAAAGAACCTGCAGTTTTGGCATGGCACTTCGGATGCAGCCGAAGCAGTCGAAGTGGCCACCATTAGAAAACCGAACACGTGGTGGCGGCGGCCATTTTGATTTATTCGAATGCAGTCATTCGACTGTTCGACTGTTCGGCAATTCGAATGATTGTCGTTCGTCTGTTTGAACTGACTTTAACATGGGAAATAGACCGACCGCACAGCCCAAATCTATTGAACTCTTTTGGGCATGAAAATGTGCTTGCGGTCGGCCATAAAGGGACTTCCAGCTAACTTTTTAACCCCTGGATGGAATTTGCTGACTTTTGAATGTGTTTATAATTAAAGTGTGCTGAATAATAATATGTCGGAGAGGATCATTCTATGAAGGATCTACTCTACATTATATCCCTGGTGGGACTTATACCACCCAAACGCTTATATCTTAGCAGTTAAACTGCTCTATTAAATGTGAGTTTTATAGATTATTTTTATCCTTTAATCTATTACTGCATTTAACACAGTGAGCACTATTTTCTGCCTTTTATATTTTTATATATACATCTGTATGCTAATAGAGATATTCCTTGTCTATCACCGTTTTAATTAATGATAGTGGTTAGATAGGATTTTCCCCCAATACAAATTAAGGTGTTTAACCCCTTAAGGACACATGACATGCGTGACATGTCATGATTCCCTTTTATTCCAGAAGTTTGGTCCTTAAGTTGTTAAGCCCTAGATTAGGTATAAATAGAAAAGAGATAGTAGTGAGACACTATTTAAAAAGTAACTTTTATTGATAAAATGTAAAAATAGTTCCCTGATGCACAATTGCACTCACTAACAAATAGATAAATAGTTAGACATTGGTACTAGGTAATAGAACAAAATATATAATGATAGTAATACTGGTGATATAACAAATGGCATTAAATGTTGTATTAAATATAAAATAAACTGGTTTCTCCTGGATGGAACACTACATATTTGAGAGAAAAAAATCATAAGGATAGACAAGCTATCAAAAAAGTATCTTGTTTTCAATATGTGGATAACAATGTTGCCGATATGCCACTAGATGTCACTCAGTAGTTATGTAAAGTTCTATAAGGAATCGCTACCTAGTGGCTGAAGTTCTGCAAGAAAAATAAAGCTTCCAATTTAAATACAGTTCCTAGAGATCTAGTGTGCATCCAGAAATCCAATAAGAATATACATCTGGAGTAGCAGAAAAGATGCACGTGCCGGTTGGTCCCTGTTATAGACTGAGATTTTAGCCAAAGAACTAGTCCCTACACATGTTCCCGCCATGCTGTAAGCCCAATCATCCAGAAGTGTAAAGTTTGATTTAAATAAATAAATAGATGACCCTATGCCCCACCATGTAAATGGGCAATAAGAGAGCCCTATAGAAGATAACCAGAAAGAGGTAGATTAAGGAGGTTAAGGAGATACATCAGTGTGCACACGACATGCGTTTCACCCGGCGGCCATTGCCGGGATCATCAGGATTGCTGGGGGTGGTCTGTGATCGATGCGGTTTTTAAATGAACCAGTCAGTATGGTTATTGTTGGGAATCCTACACTTTGCCTATATTTACAAAAGGCTCAAGCTACAGATGACCGGATGCTTAGTCTGTTTAAAATTGGCTAACTTGGAACATGTCAGCTATTTGAAATAATATACTTTATCTATATCCAATGCTTAGTGAATATACCCCTAGACAAGAGCTATAGAACATTGTGTAACAAGTGTTAGTGTTATATCCTGTGTGTTTCTGTTGTTGGCCTTATTTCCTGTGTTTCTTCCTTTGATCATAACTGCATAGTAATGTGTACTTTAGAACTGCACAGTTAATATCTTTAATTCTAAGTGCGTATGCATATTAATTCTAAGTGCGTAGTTATAGTGAAACTTGGCTTGTGCAAGGCCCAAACATAACTGCAAGCTTGCTAAAGGTTAATATGGTTAATATGTTAAGATAAGATAGATGATGTTATTAGAATTGGGTAATGCTTGTAAAGACCACCCCTGTTTCCTTCTGAATATAACCTGTTACACAGCCCATTAAATGTCAGAAGTCACCTTGAACCTTACTTTGTCTTGTCTCGTTCATTGGGGCTCCTCACCATTTTTGGGGACAAGGAGAAATACAGAGAGTTGCAAATTGATACAAAAGACCATGGCAAGGGGAAATTCCTGACAGAGAATATTCCTCACTATCAGTTATTGATTAATTAGCTGTTAGTGGGGCATGTCCACTAGGCGGCTTTTCTGTGATAATCTTCCAAAATGCATCCTCACAGGATGAAAGCTAAGAGTCTATAAAGAAGGTGAATGTACCTGAAGAATGTAAATGAGGATAATCAGTTCCAAAAAAGAGTGTCGATGTAATTAGAAATAGCTCAGTGTTGTCAGAGATGTTGGTAGGGAAGTCTCACTACATTTGACATCAGATTACCTTGTTACCAGTAAGTAGTCACCCTTAGAAATATACTCCTAGTGATAGAAAAAAAACATTGTGCTCATCCAACCCTACTTAACGCCAGTTGCGACTAAGGTGCTGGTCCATTCCACTGTCCTTTCTTGCTTTGACTACTGTAATCTGCTTCTCAGTGGTCTTACGTGCTCCCAACTTGCGTTGTTACAGTCCATAATGAATGCGGCAGCGAGGCTCATCCTCCTGTCTGCCCAAACCTCCCACACCTCACCCTTCTGTCAGTCCCTACATTGGCTTCCTGTAAGATATAGGGCTCAATTTAAAAATCTGGTTCTTGCTTTCAAATCTCTACATAACGCTGCTCCCACCTAACTATCCTCCCTAACACACAAGTATGTCCCGCCTAGGCCCTTACGCTCTGCTGCAGACTTATGTCTATCTTCTGTCCGTACTCCCACCTCTGATGCTCGCCTTCATGACTTCTAGAGGGCTGCACCACTCCACGCCTTCAAAAAATCATTAAAAACCCACTTCTTCATAAAAGCGTATCAATTAAACTGTTAATAGCTCCCGACTGATTCCTCTCTTGCAATTGTCATTAGTCTAATAATATCCTTACCTTTTGTGTCACTTTACCCCACTCCCTCTAGAATGTAAGATTATTGAGCTGGGCCCTCAACTCCTCTGTTCCTGTGTGTCCAACTTGTCTGGTTTACAACTACATGTTTGTTCGTCCACCCACTGTAAAGCGCTGCAGAATTTGTTGGCGCTATATAAATAATAACATAATAATAATAATAATAATAATAATAGAGACTTATCTATGGGCTGGAGTTTTAAAATGAACCAGTCAGTATAGTTATTGGTTATTTTTTATGTCTACTAAGTGTTTTTTTCTGTCAAAATCTTCCAAAGTGTATACTCCTGGGATAAAGGCTTAAACATCTATAAGGGGAATGAATGTACCAGAAGGATGTGAATGAGAATAATCATTTTGATAGAGGAGTGTATCAGTGTAGTTATAAATAACTCGGTGTTGTCCGAGATATCAGTATCTAACTTCAGATTACTATGTTACCAGTGAGCAGACACCCATAGAAATATACTCCTAGTTCTAGAGACCTGTCTATGGGCTAGTATATTAAAGGGATCCGATAGTGCCAGGAAAACTTTGTTTTCTGGCACTATTGGGTTAATATCCCCCCCCCCCCCTTCCTCGGGGCCCCACTCCCATGGGGTTGAAGAGGTTAAAACCCATTCAGCCACTTACCTGAATCCAGCGCCGATGTCCCTCAGCGCTGGGTCAGGCTGCGCCCACGCTCCTCCTCCGTGGTCAGCTGGCGGGAGAGACCTAACGCGCAAGATAGGGAAGGCAAGATAGGGATATTTACTCCTTCCTTCTCCTATCTGAACCTGCTATGTTACTGCTATGTTTCCCCCTGCCTTTCTTTTCTGAACTCGATACTTGTTTGGTAGTTACATTGTATGTATATTAGGTATGATATTCAGTCCACACACTTGACGACCTTTTTGATGCCATGTATTATTAAATATACTTTCTTTATCACAACACATGCGTATTAAAACTTTTTGGTGATATTAATTACTATATATTCTCTAATATAGTAAAATGGAGACGCTATTTCAAGAAATTACATGCACACTTCACGGCTGGAGGTCTGAGAGGATATTCCAGACACGTGATTAGCTAGGTGGAGCACTATCAATGTGGGATGGACATATACACGCCACCTATATTTGGACGTAGTTTACTTCTGAATGTGACGTCACACGCACAAGCCGGTGTGCGTGATGACCTCACAACATAGGAAATATCATTCACAGCTGAGCCCCAACACTCCCACCGATACGAGCGCCGTGATTGGATGTATCACATATGACATTTACCAATCAACTCCCCTCTATGGGATATTTAAATTCAAACTAGCAGCATTTTCAATTACCAATTGATAAAGCCGAATCAACAGGTGAAACGCGTCTTGGACTCATCACCAGCACTTAAGTATATTGATTTTATTGTTTTATAGTGAATGTTACAATAAATGTTATTTTTTTACAAAGAAGTCTGGTGAAACATTTATTCTGCTTAAAGAAGGGCTGTGTCACTCTAATTTGACACAATATCTACACACTTGGAGCCCAGTCATAGGTTCCTGATAAGGTGAGAATATAACTTTTATTTATATTCTGCACTTTATTATATTAAGGATTTCTGCACCAGGGTCAGCATTGCTTCCCTGTTCTCTCCATTTTTTGTCTCCATTTTGAGGTTTTCGCCTAATATGGACGTTTAGGGTGTGTGTCACCTTAAGGACACAAAAGCCGATGAGATCAGAGCTGGTCCTTAAGAGGCTCTAGACCATGAGAGTGAATCCAGTATAAGACATTTCTCTCACCACTATACCAACCATATTGCACTATATTTTATATATTTCATTTTTAGGATTTTCCCACTCATTGCTTATATCTCCTGAGAATTCCAGGAGTAAGTGTTTGTTTATTTGTTAAAGCGCTACGCACGTTTCACTAATTGGCATTTATTTGCACAATAGCGTTTTTCTGGCACTATATATTCTCTTTTCAGATTATTTTAGTATTTTTAATAAATGTTAAGTTTGATTGTATACATTGTTATAACATTTCCATCCCTTTTAGGTTGCTCTCTATTATGAAAGGTTTATGAAAAACCTCCACTTTTGTTTCATATATGTTCTTCTTGTGAATGAGCTGTAACTCTACAGTTGCATTCCCAATTTCATCAATGAGTGTACACTTTACCGAATCCTTCAGTTAACAATTTTGCTCAGTGGCACACAGTTTTGTAAAATTATTTAGCTGCAAAATTGGTCTTTAAAATAGACAGTAATACATCACCCTACTGTACGTTCAGTGTCATTTCAATTTGAGTAATTTTAGTTATTTTTCTTTTCTCTCTCTAAAATGATGTCCATTACCTCATATTAGAAAAATGCATAATATGCACATTCTGTAACGGATCACCTGGCACCCCGACTGGGTACCTCCGTTGAAGGATGCTCCTAGCGTTTCCTGAGGACTCCAAGCACTCTGGCAGACACCACAATCACCGAACCGAAGAAGCATATAAATCCTCTCAAGCATATGAATGCTGTAGACAGTTGAATAGGAAACCATACAAATAGGTTTACACTCAAACTGGAACAGCATACAATAAATCTTCCCCCAAGAATGAGACAACACTTCACTTTGAGGGTTAAAACAGGAACTCTAGATTTATTAACACAAGTGGCTTATAAAGGATTCTCCCATGCAAGGGAGGGATTTACAGTACACTAATCACACATGCGTTACCTCCGACACATCTCCTCCCCCCAGCATGACACATAATCCCCTTAGAAATGTCCATTACTTCCCCACTTTCTGGATGTACCCCAAATACTTAAAGTACACTCCTAAATAGGGGATCCCCTGATAGCCCTGATCTGGGTGAGTAACATACTCAAAGATCACCCAGATCGGACCAGGGGTTCGGGAGTTATAAAGGTTGAAAGTTATGACCGACCGCACAGGCAACAGTAGCCGAAAATAGTTCCATAAGGTTTGGCCCTGCGGTCGGTCTCCGTTAACGTATTCAAAAGTCCCGAACGGCTTGCCATCCGTGGGTTTCCTTGGGTTCGTTAGATTCCCCATGTGAACATTATTCTTTTTACCGAACGGCGGCTCATTCGGTAGTTGCGGCACGAATCCACGGAAGTCTGGAGGTCTCAGCGGTGTTTGCTTAGTCGAGTGTCCGATTTTAGTTCCAGACACTCGACGGCAAAACACCGCTGTTCGGGAGTTAAGATGGCCGCCGCCACGTGTTCGTTTGACGAACAAAGGCCACCCTGCGTTTGTCAATTAAGCTGCGGTTAACCACAGCTTCTGGGCGGTCAATTGACGGCACACTCCATCTCCTAGGTGGTCCCTCGTATGGCAGTTTTTTCGGGAGATAAAATCTACCGAACACCCTGGCAGAAAGGCACGAATAAGCCTTTCTGCAGGGAAAATAAACCTTTTTATTGTCTGGTCCATAGTCCAAAGGGAGTAGGCGAGCAACCAGGCTTCTCCAGTTCATAGTGGCGAGGTTGATTTCGCCACACATTCTATTTCGGTTACTTTTTTCAATAGGTTCATAAGGTCATGTTTGAAATTGCGCTAAATCCAGATATTTTTTAAATGGATTCTGTCATTTTCAACACATACTGCTTTATATTTTTGTAGTGCTTCTTCAAAAAAACACCTGAAAATAACACCAGTAACTTGATGAGTTGGCTGTAGGAGTATTTGTCTGCTCAACATCTTTTTTTTTTAGGCAACTGGATATTATGACATAAACCCTTTAAATACAATATATTGACCAATTGGTAATATACTACTTATTTGATTATGTAACCGACAACTAAAATAGATCTTATTAAATAGGTCTTAATTAGGTAGTACTAGTAAATAACTAGAAACATGACTCCTCATTGAATTTTTGGAAAAACATGTAAATACTCTTGAAATTAAATATTCTTGCAACTATATGGAATGTAAAGCAAAGAGGAAATTGTCTTACCTTCTCCAGCTTAGATAGAGCTAATGAATAACAGTCCTTGGCCCTGAATTGCATGAATCTCATGTTGGCTGGATGTGTCAGCTCTGTAATGATGCTAAGGCTTGAAAATAACCTAAATAATAATAATAATAATAATAATAATATTAATAATAATAATAATATGTTTAAAAATGGTAGAGAGAAGATCTAGATAAAAAGAGATATGCTAGAGGTCTTGTAGTTTCCAGCCTTCACATATTATCTAACATACTGGACAATATTAACTTATGGCATTCTGTCAGATCTTGATAAAAGCCAAACCCAATGCCTGTAAATTAACTGCTTATTGATTTATGAATGACTACTTTAGAAGTTTTGTGATGAGCACCGTTACAAAGATTGCAAATAATGTACCAATGTTTCATCTATACTGTATGAAAATAACACAATGCAATTAATGTACCCATTTTTTTTTTTACAAGAAATTCTAGTAACTGTCTGACTTTCTAAAGTAAAGAGAAAACAGTATATTTGAAGTAAATATGTGAATACATTTGATAATACATCTGATTGGTATAAATTTAATTAACACAAAATATATATTACATCTTCAGACATATTTTGAACTGACCTTTTATAGCTGTCAGGTCAATTTTAATGTCAAAACAGTAAATTAATTTAAATTTGAAAGAAAGAAGGTGGGTGGAAATAGAGTCCATGTTAGTGGGTTTTTATATCCCCCAGTTCATGATGTGGGTCCCCAAGGAACATAGACCTATAATAGGTGTGACTTGTCTTGCCATACTCAATTCGATCCAAATATGGGACTCGTGTAACACCAAGTACGGGCTGGCATCGTCCCCCTCCCCTCTAACTCCAATACTTAGAAACCGAGAGTTTCCACCAAGAATGGCCCCCAGAGAATTCCGAAATATAGAAAGAACTGGACTACGGATCCACCAGTTATATCGGAATGGAGAGGTCGTCCAATTTGCAGAACTCCAACAAGGCAATCACTTAACCACCGCAGATTTTTTTAGATATATTCAGACACGTGACTTTGCTAGAAGACAGGCTCAGGGAAGGCTAAACCTTTTACGAGAGATTATGCATGGACGGGGTGGCCCCCAAGGGTATGATCATGCTCTTTTATGCCCACCTCAGTGCAGAAAATAAAGAATGGGGGAGACTGACATACACCAATTAATGGGAGATGGACCTAGGAGAGGTCTTGGAGGGAATTGAGTGGCAGGAGATATGGAAGGCGAACAACAACGCTTCTATATGTGTTACACTCCAGGACCAAACATGTAAAACCATGCTCAGATGGTATACCACACCCGTGAAACTATATAAAATGCATAAAATAGACATGGACGAATGTTGGAGGAGTTGCGGAGCCTGTGGAACATACATCCACATGTGGTGGGAATGCCCGAAGATACGCAGCTTCTGGAAGTCTGTGGAGGATCTGCTGAAACAGACATTTGATAGGCCCTTAGATATGGACCCGTGGATCTACCTGTTAATTAGATCATTGGACGGGTGGACTATGAGAGAGCAGAAATTAGTACATATAACTCTAACTTCTTCCCTGGCTTTTTCTAATTTATGGTAGATTCCTCATATCCTTTCTCCATAAAGTCTTGTTTAGTTTTAGCTGATTGAGTCTCAAAAGTAGCTAAATCTGTACAATTCCCTTTTTTGCTTTTCATAGCTGATTATATTATTCAGTCTGAACTATGGTGGGTCTGTTTGTTTTTTATGTCTTATAGAATTCAAATTCAAATGCGTGTATAGAGACATAAAGAATATTCAAGGTATTACTACCTATATTTCAGTTCTTTACTATCTCCATCACTACTATTTTAATATAGCTCTTCACCTACACAAGGCTTTTTAACCATGGGACAATAGTTTAGTGGGTTCAAGCGGAGACTGATAGGGACTGGATAGGATAGCAGACCCGAACTAGCAAAAAAGACTCCTCCTCACTGAGGTAATAATTATCGCACTGTAAATAGGCGGGGTGAGCAGGTGCCTACTCTGCCATCCTGAATAAGCACCACTCTGGGGGTGCTCTTAGGTGGCCAATTGGCCACTTCCTCTGCCCCCTGTCACAGGTCATTGGCCTGTTCCATTCAGCACCCCCTTCCTCCTGGAACCTGGGAGCGCAGCACCCCGTGCACCCGCTCAGGATTGTCCCTGCCTGCAAGGATGATCTGTTACAGTATTCAGATGGATGAAAGTGTTTGTATCGGAGGACAGCTATAAAATGAGCTTCTTCTCAGAAAAAAAAAATTGAAACATGGTTTAATATGGTACCAATAAAGAGTCCAGAATGTGATTGATTTCAAATTCAACGTTTCCTCTTGCTAACATGGACATAATGTGGGACTTTATGGCTAGCACAGTGTTTCACTATATATATATATATATATATATATATATATATATATATATATATATATATATATATATATTCCTATTATTTACTCTAGTATACTATGGTCTTCTCCTTATCAGCAACCTAGATCAGCAGATTGACCAATGGTGACTGGTTTGGCCAGATAAGGGTTAAGATCCCACAGGGCCCCAAACAGGTTAACGATTCGGGGGGCCTCTTCATGTTTCATATACAGTGGGAGAATGGAGCTAAACAAATTCATGGTTCATGGTTCATTGGTCCATGTCTGACCTATAGACTGTAGGCAGTCATCTAAGGTTAAAGAGATAAAAAAAAGGTGCGCTATTACCCAATAAAAGTCAGAGATAAAAAAGGTGCGCTATTATTTTTTTTTATATAGTCATCTAAGGTTTGCTTAAAGTTAATCCTGCTCTAAATATGGCAGGGTGTGCCAGGTGTAGATGTTTAAGAAACTGAAGAAATACATTATTTAGATAAATTGGTGCATATATTCAATGACCAATTACCACTACACTATATTATATCCTGTCACTACCTGGATGTCTACCATTGTTTATCTGATGCTGTGTTAAGGATGCATAAACCCATAATAATTGTATAATAATTAAAAGTACAACCACAGAAAAAAAAATTGACGGGAAATTTAAAAAGACTAACTAAATACGCTTATTAAAAAATAATTTCAAGTGCCTCCTTGAGCCTTCAATTCTTCTATACAAGGTAAATTTTCTTATTTTTTACCGAAAATTATTGGTATTTCTTTAAATAATTATTTGTGTGACTTTTATTGGTGATATATTTAAAATTCTTATTCTTTGTTCAGATGGCTTTTCCTTCTGCCCCAAGATCTGATACTAAAAGACATGGGTGAGCCACAATGTAAATTCTGTGTTAGGGTATTAAAAGAGTGCCAATGGGTCCCATATTATTTATTATATTGGCCTATGTTACAGCCTCAGCAAGTCTCGAGACCAGTCTCCCAGAAAACACAAGTATAAATCAAACCTTATTAACTGTAACCAGATTGCACCTGAATGGAGAAACTTTTGCAGACCATCCCTAGCAGAAGCAGCAGAGGAAAGAAAATACAAGAAGTTTCCCTAAGGAAGATCTTTAAAATAGATTTTGGATAATAGAGCGGAATGCTTTAAATCCACCATTAAATTTAATCAGACTACATTACTAGATCCTTGGATTCAAGGTCAGTCGAGAGGTTATCTCTTATCAGTGAAACATTCATAATCCAAGAGGAAGAATCTGATAGTAAGGAATCGGATAAGTACTTTGAGAACCTCAAATGTAACAGACCAAAGTTTCCAGTTCATTCTACTATTAAAGAAGTTATTTCTTATGAATGGAATACACCAGAGAACACTGGTAACACTGAAGAATAAAGCAAATAAAGTATATCCCTACACTCTACAAGATTGCAAGTCTTGGAACACTGTTCCAAAACTAATGCAGCGGTAATTCATTTGGTGAAAAAAACTACTCTCCCTATTGATATGGCCTATTTAAGAGAGCCAATGGAAAAAATAATGGATGCAGATTTCATAAAATCCTACCTCTCTCTAGGGACGGCCTTACAGCCTGCAGTGGCTTTAACGACTGGTTCTAGAGCCTGAATAATAATAGAATAATGTGAAAAGGTGCAATATTCTAGGCTCACAGTGTCCCACTCTAATCAGCTAAGTAAGCCATACCACCTGCAAAGGGTTTCTGAGCCTTTAAATGGTCTCTCAGTCTGGTTCACTAGGAATCACAATCATGGGGAAGACTGCTGACCTGACAGTTGTGCAGAAAACCATCATTGACACCCTTCATAAGGAGGGAAAGCCTCAAAAGGTAATTGCGAAGGAAGTTGGATGTTCCCAAAGTGCTGTATCAAAGCACATTAATAGAAAGTTATATGGAAGGGAAAAGAGTGGAAGAAAAAGGTGCATAAGCAGCAGGGATGACCGCAGCCTGGAGAGGATTGTCAGGAAAAGACCATTCAAAAGTGTTGGGGACTTTCACAAGGAGTGGACTGAGGCTGGAGTCAGTGAATCAAGAGCCACCACACACAGACAGATCCTGGACATGGGCTTCAGAAGTCGTATCCTGAACAACAAACAACGTCAGAAGTGTCCTTACCTGGGCTAAAGAAAAACAGACCTGGTCTGCTGCTCAGTGATCCAAATTCCTCTTTTCTGATGAGAGCAACTTTTACTTCTCATTTGGAAACCAAGGACCCAGAGTCCTTGGACCCAGAAGTTTCCACAGTCTGAGTTGATTTGGGGAGCCATGTCATCTGCTGGTGTTGGTCCACTGTGCTTCATTAAGTCCAGGGTCAATGCAGCCGTCTACCAGGAGATTTTGGAGCACTTCATGCTTCCTTCCACAGACGAGCTTTATGGGGATGCTGGCTTAATTTTCCAGCAGGACTTGGCACCTGCCCACACTGCCAAAAGCACCAAAGTCTGGTTCAATGACCGTGGGATTACTGTGCTTGATTGGGGTAAAAAGTGCCTAGCAGCAGCTAAAATGTTGGGTGGAAAAAGGGGTGTGCAATATTTGCCGATGCATTCACTCTGATTGATTTTTTATTTTACTTACCTGGGCTCCCACGATGTCTACACTGGTTCAGCTATGCACTAAGGTTTGAGGGATATTATTAGGCTGCCTCGAAGCAGCAGCTTAGTTGGTTGTGGTCTAGACAGTTAATCTAGGGCGTATACAGGCTTGGTGCTACTCTTTATCCTCCAGTTTTGACTGGGAGGTTTACTGCTTTCTCTAAGTCCTTCTTACTATATGTAGGGGTAATCTATTAGACCCCCAGTAGGTTATTTAGGACCCCCCTGGACGCCTGTACTAAGCGACTATTGCACACCCCTTTTTCCACCCAACATTTTAGCTGCTGCTAGGCACTCTTTACCCCCCACCCTTTTATCTATGCTTTTGTAGCAAGTATTTACATATATTCTCTGCTAGAACCTGAGTAGACTGTATTTTCCACCCTGTTTAGCAATTTGTGGATACTGCTTATTTGATCTTCTTTGAAGGTCTGTCTATACCCACCCCTTTTTGCTTCTTTATATACATGTTTAGGTGGCTATATAAGAGCATTTTTCCAGGATTTTAATTGGTTTGGGTTTTTTTCACTTTAAACACTTTCACGGTGTATTCATTATTATATTTTTGTTTTTGGCAACTTTTGTTACCAATCATTACCCTCACTTGTTTCAATAAAGGTTCTTTACCATATTTATGTGACTATTTACTAAAAGGGAGTAGTTTGTAAATGGGAATGGATTCCATCCACTTTTAGTGGGTGGACACCTTTTCCCATTTTTCTTGTTTCTTTTATAGTCTTTCTTTTTATATGTTGACGTTGGTTTTGAAAAACTGTGACATGCCCAGCACCTACACCAAGCGTCACCTGCCGCTCCATTTCCACATTAGCCAAACTTTGGATGACAACTGAAAGCTAAGTGTCACGTGTAATACCCCAAAACACAGAGTTTAGGATAGCAAGGGACAAGACAAGGAATTAATGTATTACAGGGCCTCAGAATGGCAGGACGTAACGTTAGCGATAAAGCGTAGTCAGGTACGAGCCGAAGTCAGGGTAATGGAATAGCCAGGGTTAGGTACATGGTAATCAGTCAGACAGGCAAACAAGACAGGAAAGGGTTAAAGATAAATGCAGGGTCAGAAACAAAACCAAGGTCAATACCAAAATATACACACTAGATCAAGGAACGCACTAAAGGGTGCTGGGAACAGAAACCACAATAGGGCAAAGTGGATAGGGCTACGTATGTCTAAATAGCCTGACTTCACATTGGCCCACATCATGGTCTGAATTTTTCTGCATTTTTTAATACAGAAACATGCTAATTCTAGGTGGGGTGGGAGATTAATTTTATGTATCTCAAAAGACCTGTACCATTTTATCAACATTACATATGCGCAATAAACAATTACTTTACTTATTTTTTAATGAACAATCTGTTATAGTTTGTTTTAAGTTTATTATCACTCTAACCAAAACTCACAGGTCCACCTGTATTGCTTAGACCAAAACACAACTGGAGAAAAAATTGGGTTTTTTGCCTTCATTTTGTTATCTATTTAATCTGACAGGGTCATTCGCCAAAGTCAGAATTTAAAGTGAAAATTACATTTAGGGCCAGAGTAGACAAACTGGAAGCATTGCAGACTTAGAAAATGTTTCCAGTTCACCTATTTTGAATTCTCACATTAGAGAATAACCTTGTAAATGTTGCAAGTGGGTTGTCAGCTTGTAAAAACTGACTGTTAAGTGAACCACTCATTTAGTATAGTTACCCTACCATAAAAACACATCATATAGGTTTACCCACCTGAAAAGTGTTTGCACATTGACTATTGTCTTGGCATCGGCCATATAATCTTCTTCGGCACTCATTGTGCTTTCTTTGTCTACAACGACCATGTTGGCTGCAAATGTTACTCCACATTTCAACAAGTCATCTAGGCTTTTAGAAATAAAAAAGTCATTATGTTTTAAATGTGTTTTTTTTAGTGGCACGCATAATAATAATATTGTATCTAAATTAGCATTGAATGTCTTAGAAACCCCAACGTAACTAAGGTTGGATTAGGGAAATATTGTTCTATATTAATATGCACTCCTAAATGATTATAAAAGAACTTAGTGTGATATCTATCTAACGTACATAACAAATATTTAAAATGAATTTAATAACCACTGTTCTTCCAATCACATTTCTGTGTTAGGAGCAGATTTCAATTTAAATCAATATTACCAAGTATTGTTTTATCCCTGGAAAAAAAAAAAAAAATTAAAAAAATTCAGCTTTGATATATAATCAGATTGACACTTAATATTCACTCTAAATTTAAGAATGAAGGTCCAGCATTAAAATGGTATATATAAAATATGATTCTATAAATTGTCTGCTAGGAAATGCAGTTTACTAACATTGTACGAATTATGAACTACATGGTTTACAGTCATTTGATCCAAAAACAATATGAAATGCAATATCAATATGAGACTGCAATATGAATCGAACCAATGCAGCTTTGTAATAGTATATTTCCTATGCAAGACAAAAGGCAGAGATATCATTGTCAAGTTTTGTGATTTCCCCCAGCTGTCACTAGTGACAACTGAGGGGAAAAATGTATTGCCTGTGGAGGATCTTGTGGTATCCTCCATACACCTCAGGGTTGTACTCACTTGCATGCGCACAGCACTGATGTGGACTCTCGGCAGATGAAATGCCAAGAATTGAAGAAGACCAGCAGGACCTTCCTCTGCTTTCTGTGGCCACTAGGCACTTAGCAGAGTGGTTACAATAAGGGGTCTTGTCAATCTATGCAAAGATCCCAGACAGCGACAGAGTCACTTTAAGGTGTGCTGGGCCTTTTATTTTTTATTTACATACTTTTACTTTACTTGATGCCTAATTGCCATGGATAGAAGAGTATCCGTTGGCATTCATACCAGAGTATTGGGCTTCCTTCTTTGTGGAGGGAACCCACTTACTATATTGTTAAACATAAAACCCTTCTTATGATGTGAGAAAATAATAAGTCCCATATTACATGTATGCTCATCTAGCCTTTATAGGGGGTGGGGTAGACGTTTATGTCTGGGGTGATGTGTATAATGGTCAATGGACTCCCATATTGATATAATAAGCCTGATGCACATGAGTGAAAGTATTTAGAGGACTATTTTGCAGATTTCCATGTTGATAGAAGGTTCATTAGTTTGATATTAGGGAATAAGATGGATGGACCATAATGCCGGGTTTTGATAAGCAATATGGGGCTTAAATATTTACAACTCTGTAAATAAACTGCTATGCTACTCAGATTTGCTGATTCAGATTCAGAGCAGTTTTGGAACAATTGAGAGGTGGTCTGGTAAATGCCTTTACTTGTAAACAATACAGTAGCCCTTGTTATAGCCGTCACTAGTGACCTGGCAACACAGGGAGAAAAATGGAAAAATCTAAATAATGACAGATCAGTGGTGGATATAATAGTGGCTATTTAAAATTAACCTCAAAGGATGTGAAGTTTATTTTGTATTACTTCATGTATTGGAAATGTAGATATCTGACAGGAGCCAGATAAATGTGCCACCCTGCATTATTATACTTCTTTACTACCCATTGACAGATTGACATCAAAGTGCTAAACAGTAAATACCCTTGGTATATATCTCCAGTGAAGTTCAGTCAACCTGTACAGTTGTATTTAAAATTACTCAACCCCGTTAAAAATCAGGTGTACAGACCTTCAGCTGTTTGCAATGAACAAATTAAACAAAAACAATCAGAAAAGCTCCACACAAATGTTTTAAGTGATTCCCCAAATTGAACTGAAAATGCATCTTATTATGATTTCTCCAGTCTCACGATGATTTGTCCCCCTGAATAGATAGCCTCACAACAGCAGACATATTGAAAACATGTGTTGTCTCAAACACATCTAATGAAACTAATCAAGGGCTTGATTAGTTGCACCAGCTATGCTTGAGCTAAAACAATTTAACTACCTGAAATGTCTAGGGGTTTGTTGAGTGTCACATTTGACTGCATGTTAGAAATATGGCTAAGTCAAAAGAATGGTCTGCAAAGTAAAGAGAAGAGAGGCTTGCCCTTCACCAACAAGGAACAGGATACAAAAAGATATAAAAATCAATAAATATTCTCAGAGACACATTTTGGAAGCATCCTTTGCAAGTTCAAAGTTGAAGGAACTCGTAAACTACCTGGACGGGGCAGAAAAATTAAACTATGAATTGTTGCAACCAGATTTGTCTCGTTTGCAGCAGGTCATAATAGCAAAAGAGTGCTCTACTAAGTACTATAGTTACTTGCCATGAAGAAAATGGAAAGAGAAAAATCAGCGCTAGATTGCCACACAAGAAAATAATAGTAAGGCTGCAATCCTTAAAGGGGAGTCCCCTATAATCCCCTAATGATAAGAAATGTACTACTTTTATTTTTATTTTATTTACCATTTTATTCATCTATATACTGTGCCATTGGAGTTCTTGTTTTTTTCTCCACATATTACTTCACTGGATTTCAAGGACACCTTTGTGAAGACACACCCCATTTTACGCCTCAGGATCCCTGTTCTTATACATGGCATCTACCATTATGGACTTATGATAAGTGTTTTGGACTATTGCCAATTATCCATTTATATTTCATTTAATATTTAATATTAAATTGTATTATTTTATATTATTTATTATATACACTCTTATATGTTTTACTGTATATTTTAGGCGCAACCTTTTTTTGTTCTATTTTGCATCACTTGCCATGAAGAGGCTGAATAATTTTGAGACTGGAGAAGTCACTATAAGTTGCATTTTCAGTTTATTTGGGGGAAACCCCTTGAAGCAATCATTGTGTTGAGCTATTTCTATTGCTTTTGTTTGATTTGTTGATTGCAAACAGCTGAAAGTCTTTAAATTTTTACATTAAACCTGGTTTTGGGGGTTAAATATTTTTGATTACAACAGTTTTCCTGGCACTATAGCTTCCCCCTCCATCAAGCCCTCTCCCTGTCGTGCAGAAGAGGGTTAAAAAATGATTCTGTAATTTACAAAGATCCAGCGTCAATGTCCCACGGCGCTGGCTCAGGTCCGCCTTCGCTCCTCCTGTGCCGACAACAGCTGGCGGGGAAGACATAATCTGCGTAATTCAATGCTTTCCTATGGGGATTCCGATGACGTTGAAAGTCCTCATGCATAGGGTGAGGATGTCCAGCATTATTTAGGCAACCAAAAGTCACCTAAGCACTAGGAAGTAACTTTAGTGACTTTCTGGTAGACCGCTACTAGAGGAGGAGTTAACCCTAACAGGTAATTATTGCATGTGACAAACGCTCCTTCCCATGTACATTTGCCACAGACTCCTGGAGGAGTGTGGAAGTCAGCCTCCGACTATGGTCCAAATGACATCAACTATAGAGCAATTCTCATGTCTCTATTTAAAAATACAGCTCTACAGTTGGCAACAGAAACATTATTTTTAACAAAACACACACACAGTCTGATTGAGATACCCAACGCTTTGTTTGTATTGTATAAATGGCAGATAAATGTACATGTGCAGAGATAAGTTTTTTTTTATTTGCAGTTTAAAATAAACTCCATTTAAATGTGTCTTTTTCATAGTAAAGGTTATAGACAAAATGATAGGAGTGGCTAGTTATGTAAACAAATAAATATTGTGCTGCCATTTAAAAGATAAAGATGTTGAATCTTTGAAACCACTCTTTAATATGAGAGAGACAAGTCTATGCCTTTTGGATGAGACTTCCCTTCATTGTGACTGGTTGGCCTCCAAAGCCAATCACTGTGCATTCCTGTATGTCTGATTTCTTTAAGGCTAGATTTGTCATGTGATTAATGGCATCCACCAGGCAAGCTTCAAGGGATTGAACATTTCTTGAAAATGAACTGTGATTGACTAACATTGCAACTAAAACAGCTCTGGCTGAGTGAAGTGCTCTACATTTCTTTAACCGTTCAGCCAATGAAACTATAAAAAAAAAAAAAAAAAATGTCAATTTTTATTTATTTGTTTTTTCAAGTTTAATTGAGGCTACAGAAATAGAAAAATAGGGGGGGGGGGGGGGGGAGACAGTCTATCAGGTGATGAAACTGTACAATGTTGTGAGCAAACAATTCCAGTAACGGGATATGCACTATGATAAGTACTCAAGACGTTCGTCAGGTTAAGTTCGAGGAATGGAAATAGGGTTTGAGACATACATTCACATTTTCTTCTTGTGTATATATAGTGTGCAATCCACATTACCTTTTAATTGTATAACTGGTGCCATATATTAGTGCTGTAACAATCTGTGAAGCACATTTTGGGTATGAGACCCCATCTAGGCCGGGTGGTCAGTAGTCTGCATTCGCGGTGTCAAGGCTTTACCAGTACGTTGCCCTATAAGGGTATAGTCTAGGGAGACGGTGCCAATGTAGCCGGTATCACCCTACCTGTGCACAGGGAAGTCGTGGTGTGTAAGCTGGGCCATCGTTATTGGCAGCTTGGGCATATGTGGCTGATGTGCTGCTAGGGCAAGACTCAGGTTATGCATGCCTGGGCAGAACGCCACCTGTTGACTGTCGCCCTTGGCCTAACAGGGATGGAAACTATTTATTTTACACAGTTTTATTTATTTCATATTTTTTGTAATTTTATTTTATTTTATCGCAGGGTAAGGGGAAAACAGCATCCGGCATTAGTAAAGCAACCAGAAAGCCTCTCAAAAGTGATGCAAAGTGCATTTGCAGGATGTATGGGGCTTTGTAAGAGAATGTCAAAGATTTTTTTGTAAGAGAATTGTAAAGTTACCTTAGGTAAACAAAGAGACACACCATAAACAGTAATATACAGAATTATTTGCCTTGCTAAAATAATATATAATATTCAAATGTTTTCAAACACCTATTACAATACATCTAATTTCCTCTTTTAAAAAAAAAAAAGTTTTTTTTGAACAAATATATAGGAAACACTTCACATTTACAGTAGCAATTCTATCTACTTACCATTTTATAGGACAAATAAACCATGAAACATACACGTTTTGTCAATCCTACTAATAAAGGCCATGCACTACAAATAATAACAATGACTACGAGTCATGCCCAATTTCAGCAAAGTGGTCAAGGTTTGATAATGACTATCAAACATTAGTAATATTGGTCAGTGTTGCCACAAATAAACTACAAATAAGCAACAGTTGCTGTATTTTTGAGTAAATAAGGGATACATTACCATTTTGCATCCAAAAGTAAACAGTAAGTATACCCACATTTGGTTAGTTACTGAATACATTCAAAATTGAATTTTAGATCTTCCAAAAGACCTTTTCAGGTCTTCTTTAATAACACAGATTGTATTGTCTGTGATAATTTAATGATTTAATGATAATCACTGGCCAATATCTGACTCTGGACATAACATACAGTAAACACAGACAGACAAAACCACCACATTGAGTACTACATGTGATTTTACCTACTTGTCAATACAGCCCACCATGTAGTAGACCATTGGAAACCAACATATAGCATCCAGAAAATGCATATCTGGCCTAAGCATAAGGATTATAAGAGGTAAATGACAAACTCATGGTACACATCTTTTCTAAAATATTCCAAGTCAAATGTCTTTTATTTTTTTTAAAACCAAGATCAGAGACAAAAATATCATAAACCTAACGTCAACGCAAAATATTCTATATTTTTCAAGAAGAACTGTAATTAAAAATTAGAGGGACACTAAATAGCAAAAGGAAATTAATTCTTGCTCACTGAGAGTGATGTCATCAAAATGCGTTACAGCATATTAAAACTAAATTCTTCATGATAGTGCCTACTAATTGCTTACAGTTCTCAGTGTAGCACAAACAACAGGCATATGTGTCAAGCAATTATTGGTCAAAATGGTAACTGCATTCAACTGGCTTCTGTTACAATTACTGTAAACAAAGTTGTAGCTTGCTGTTTAGTAAATTCCTGGAGCAAAATTGACAATAATTGATTAAATCAATAAACATTACAAATATAATTCCAATATGCAATAATTTAATAAGTAAATTGATAAATGACATGCAACATTTTGAAAAATAAAATAAAAATCTAAGCAGCAGCTGAGTTGGAGACTTTTCCAACTAGACTATTCAGATCTAAAAATGTCAAGATGTCTGTCAATTTAATCTTTGCTGTATTTACTGAATTCATTCCTTGAAGTAACCCATAAAATGTTCTGGAGTTATCCATTGAGAACTCAAAATTCAACCTTGTGGTATGTTTCCAGAACACTGAGAAGGAAATATTTTCCTATGTATCTGCTCTTACCCCCATCTCCATTTTGGTACCAACTAAATAATGATTGACTGTGAATTAATAATTAGCCTGAAATATGCAGACTTAAAGGGAAACTCCAGTGCCAGAAAAACAATCCGTTTTTCTGGCACTGGAGGGTCCCTCTCCCTCCCACCCACCAATCCCCGGTTACTGAAGGGGTGAAAACCCCTTCAGTGACTTACCTGGGACAGCGGCGATGTCCCTCGCCGCTGTCTCCGCCTCCGCGACGCTCCTCCTAGTGATTACGTCGGCCGGTGGGCGAGACTAATCTCGCTCACCGGCCGAGGAGACCTAATGCGCATGCGCGGAAATTCCGCGCATGCGCATTACGTCTCCCCATAGGAAAGCATTGAAAAATCATTTCAATGCTTTCCTATGGGGTTTTGAGCGACGCTGGAGGTCCTCACACAGCGTGAGGACGTCCAGCGACGCTCTAGCACAGGAAACCTGTGCTAGAACCCAGGAAGTGACCTCTAGTGGCTGTCTAATAGACAGCCACTAGAGGTGGAGTTAACCCTGCAATGTAAATATTGCAGTTTATGAAAAAACTGCAATAATTACACTTGCAGGGTTAAGGGTAGTGGGAGTTGGCACCCAGACCACTCCAATGAGCAGAAGTGGTCTGGGTGCCTGGAGTGTCCCTTTAAAATACCCGTTGGGAAATATTCCTGTTCAGTTGATATTAGTTCAGTTGAGATTAACTCTAGTATTTTGACCCCAAAATTGTAAAAGGTATTGTCACTTCCAGGGTGACAGTTTCTTATTTTTTTTAGCACTCTCAAAATTCTAGCACACCTATGCATCTTTCACAAAACTAGTCAAGCTAAAATTGAGTGTTTAATGGTTTAATTACTAAGATTATCTTTCTTTATTTTTTTTAACATTCTTTATTTTCATTTTACGGAAATATTTTGCAACCGTGGTATACACATTTATCGTATGATATGACATGCTTGACAATGTTCCGTGATTAGCTATGTGGGATAGCCGGTTCCATCTTTACTGCTGCATTGGTTACGTATTGTCTGGTTGCACAAAAGTGAATCCATAATAAACAGCAAAACATAAATATAACGTAGATACATACAGAAAAATACATTCAAGTATAACTTAGAGAAAACGTTGGTCTCAGTGGTTGGGTGTTATGCTCACGGGAAGTTTGAGTGTTTCTGTTCTGGGGTTTTGGGTATCTGCTGGGGTCTGCTGTGGTTTAGCCCCTTTTACGCTGTGGGTGTGGGCCCCCGTCAGGTCTCCTCTGTTTGTTGTGCTATTGTGCTCCCCCTCCTGGTCTCCTTGCTATGCTATGGTCCCATTGGCCATTTACAGGGGCTGCAGCTTTGCGAGGTTCGGTTACATTAGCGCCGGTTCGCTCAGCCACGGGTCCCATATTTTGTGAAAGTGGCGTGAGGTTTCGTGAACCAGGGCTGATAGTCTGTCCATTTCAATGGCTTCCCTGGTTTTACGGATGACTGTGGATATTGTGGGGACCTCCGGGGTACCCCAGAGTTCTGCTATCGCCCTCCTTGTTGCCAATGCTGTTCTGTTCGCTAGTTTGTTTTGGGCTCTGGTTAACGGTTCCCAGGGTTTGGATAGGAGCCAAATCCATGGGTCTAAGGGGATATCTATGTGGAGTAAGTCGGAGATCAGGCGGGCCACCTCTGCCCACAGCGGTGCTAGTTTTGGGCATTGCCACCATTGGTGTATGTATGTCCCTTTCTGCCCACACTGTTTCCAGCATAGGTCCGTGTCAGTCTTACCCATGCGGTATAGTCTTGTGGGAGTGAGATACCATCTTAGTAAAGTTTTATAGGCCTGTTCTTTGTGGTTGACACAGATAGAGATAGATGCTGTGGCCTCCCATATTTCCTGCCAGTCAGTCGGGTCCCCCAGTGGTCCCAGGTCCCTCTCCCAAGCCGCCACATATGCCATCGCTCCTGGGGCGTGAGTAGAGATGAGTATGTTATAGTTGTCTGTGATCTGGCCCTTACGGGCTGGGTTATGTATGCATGCTCGTTCAAATGTTGTGCATCTGGTGGTGGCTGCTGTCACGTTTTCTGGGAGTTCCAGAAAACTCTTTAGTTGGATGTATCTAAAGAAGTCATGTGTGTTGTATGGTGTGTGTTGTTGGGGTAGGTCTTTGTATTGTATTAGTTTTCCTCTCTCGAAGAAGTGGTGCATTCTATACAGGTCGTTGTGTTCGTAGTGTGCAAAATCTTTTGGGTTCATTCCTGGGCTGAATGCTTTATTGCGCAGTATGGGTGTCAGTGGAGACGGGTTGTTAATGATAGGGAATTTACGGGTAAGTTTGTCCCAGGTGCTTATCGAGTTGGATAGTGTTGGGGGTGTGGGCGGTGGTGTGGGCCGGGAGTTACGTGGGACCCAGAGGTACAATGAGGGGTGGTCGAAGCCGAATATGTCATGTTCTATGTCTACCCAGCGCTTTGTCCCCGGTGGGGTGTGTAGGTGTTGGATCTGTGTGATTTGCACCGCGTGATAATAGTGTTGTAGATGGGGTAAGCCCAGGCCTCCTATTCTGTTGGGGATGTACATTGTCGCCCTTTTCACTCTCGGTCTTTTATTCGACCAGATGAACTTGTCGATGTGCGTCTGTAAGTATTTGAAGTCGGAGTTGGGGATGGGGATGGGGAGGGTTTGAAAAAGATAGAGCAGTCTTGGTAGGAGATTCATCTTTACCGAGGCTAGGCGTCCCAGCCACGACAAAGACAAGTCCCTCCATCTCTGCAGGTCTTCCGTGATTTTTTGTATCATCGGTGAGTAGTTTAGTGCGTATGTGCTGTGTAGTTCCGCTGGTAGTGTGATCCCTAGGTACGAGATGTGTGAGGCATTGTATTTGAAAGCATATGTGTTCCGTAGTGTCTGTCTATGATTGTCTGCTATTGTCAGCATGAGTGCTTCAGTTTTGTCTAAATTTAATTTGTACCCCGATACCTCTGAGTAGTCGTCTATGAGTTTGAGAAGAGGTGGGAGTGCGTTCTGCGGGTCCGTGAGTGTCAGCATCAGGTCATCGGTGTATGCCGCCGCTTTGTATGTTTGTGTGCGGATTTTGATGCCTGTGATCTGGGGTGTGGTGCGGATGAGATGCAGTAGGGGTTCAAGTGTGAGGGCAAACAGGATGGGGGAGAGGGGGCAGCCCTGCCTCGTGCCATTGTAGATGGAGAACGAGGGGGGGTTCGTGTTAGGTATGAGTAGATTAGCAGTTGGATTAGAGTAAATCATTCGCAGGGCGTCTTGGAATGGTTTGGGGAATCTGAGTTTCTTCAGAGTTGCAAAGAGAAATGTCCAGAGTAACCTATCAAATGCCTTTTCGGCATCCAGGGATAGGAGTAGCGTCGGGATGGAGCGTTGTTTGGCCACCCAGATCAGATCTAGCATCCTCCTGGTGTTGTCACTAGCTTGGCGAGTGGGAATGAAGCCCACCTGGTCCGGGTGGATTATTGATGTGATATATGGTAGCAGCCTGTTGGCGAGTATTTTCGTGAATATTTTGATATCCATGTTCAATAGGGATATTGGCCGATAGTGGCCTGGGTCTGAGAGGGGTTTGTTGGATTTGGGTAGGAGGCAAATGTTAGCTTGCAGCATGTCTTTGGGGAGCGGGTTTCCCTGCAGCAGGGAGTTGTATAGTTGTACTAGGTGGGGCAGGAGAGTGTCCTGGAATGTTTTGTAATATATGCCCGGATATCCGTCCGGTCCTGGGCTTTTGTTGGGTTTGGTGGCCCCTATCGCAGTTGCTACTTCCTGCTCTGTGATCTCCATGGAGAGTTGGGTGATCGCGCTATTTGATAGTGTGGGCAGGTGGGTGCGATCTAGAAAGGTTTGGATGCGGTCCTGTAGGTTGGCGGTCCGTTTCCTATGTTGGGGGGAGTGGTCATACAGGTCTGCAAAGTAGTGTTGGAATGCCTCTGCAATTTTGGTGGGTACCTCTGTGTCATGGCCCGATGGTGTACGTATGCGTGTTATCCGTTTGGCCTGAATGCGCCTACGCAGCCTGCGGGCCAGGAGTGTATCCGCTTTATTGGACTTTTCGTAGAACTTTTGTTGTGTCCATTGGAGGGCTCTGATGGCATCTACTGTCATTGCATTTTTGAGGGCCTGTCATTGGTGTTGGAGTTGTGTAGTGAGGTCCGGGGTGGGGGTGGTTTTATGCAGGGATTCAAGGTCCCTGATGGTCGCTAGTATTTTCTCGATGTGGGCTAGGCGTCTTTTTTTGTGTGCTGTGGCTAAGCTAATGAAGGTGCCCCTGATCACTGTTTTGTGGGCAGCCCATATGATTGCTTCGGATGGTACTGTATCCTTATTTGTGGCGAAGTAGTGTTTGAGTTCAGTTGTGATTTGTTGTACGGTTTGTGGGTCGTGGAGTAGTGTCGGGTTAAGTCTCCAGGACCAGGGTCTGGAGATTCTTGGGGGCTGGAACGTGATCGCTATCTCAGCATGGTCGGACCACGTTATGTTGCCTAGGGAGGTCGTTGTTATGAGCGGGAGTAGTGACGGGGAAACCAGGAAGTAGTCTATACGTGAGTAGGTTTGATGTGGGTGGGAATAAAAGGTATAGTCTAGTGTGGTGGGGTGTTGCAGTCTCCATACGTCTATCAGTTTGGTTGGGGAAATGAAGTCTGCCATGAGTTTGTCATTTCTGGTCGGTGCAGGAGTCTGTGGTGGTCGTTTGAGTCTGTCTATCTGTGGCTCGATCGTGGCGTTGAAGTCCCCGCCTATAATCTGGTGGTAGTTTGGGTATAGGCTGAGATGTGCCTGTAGTGTAGGCCAGAATCCCGGGTCTGGGTTTGTGGGGCCATAGACTGAGGTGATCGCATATTTGGTTGGGCCTATTGTGCCCGCCACCGTAAGGAAGCGGCCGCTGGGGTCCCTGTGTGTGGTGGCGATCTGAAGGGGGCAGGTTTTTCTTAGGAGAATCGCTACTCCATTTCACCCTCACTAGTCAGCCACTTCATAGTCCCAGTTTGTGCTATTACTCACTGAACTGTGTGGGAGCAACTACTGAGGTCTGCATCTGCAGATAATGCAAACCTCATGATTCTCCATTAGACCATCTTCACCTGTGTGTCTCATAACCCCTCTTTTGAATTTCTAACCCCCTTTAGTGTTTTTTATGACCTCTTTAATGTCTTACAACTTTTCCTCCTTTGTGTATTACACCACCCTTAATGTATTATATTCCTTTAGTGTGTCTTACACCCCCTTGTGTATCTCTTACTTAACCACCACATTTCTGTGTCAATGTATTTTAGTGTGGGGCATAGACATTCAGACATCCCTAAGGACTTCCCTAGGCACTACTCCCTCCATCTGTATACTAATGAATAAAAGTTGATTTTTGAGGGTTGGATTAATATCACATGTTAATTGCATTACAAAACAATTGTTCTTTATTAAAATAGCATAGTAAATTAACAGCAAAGTTAAACATTTCTAATTGAAGAATTTGTAGATTATTTCCCAAACATCATGAGTATTCATACACATCTTCAAGACAATTGTTATACAAAGAATGGAGGAAACGGTGACAAACATCTAAGAACATTGAGAATAACTAGCAACCAAACATTTTAATGACACAACACACTTATCACGGCTTAAAGTAGTACACTGCTAGCAAGTACTACACTTCAAGCCAGGGTACTGCAAGCCTGGCTAGCCTATGTCCCACTCACCAATGGTAAATGTCTACTTGCTATGGCTACATTTTCACTTGCCAATGGGATGTGGACATTTTGAGTGCTGTGTTATTTATCTACTTCAAATTATTAAGTAAAGGGAATAAGAAATACATTCAAGTCTGCATGCCAGTGATATACTAGGAGGTATCTGTTTAACAGTAAAATGCAAACAACTCAAATACGCGATCCAATAGTACTTAATTACAATGCAAAACAGGTATGTCCCCAGTGATAACATAATTATAGCCTCATTATTTTAAATAAAGTTTTTGTCAACAGAGACCTACTTTAAAGGATCACTATAGGGTCAGGAACACAAACATGTATTCCTGACCCTATAGTGTTAAAACCACCATCTAGCCCCACTGGCCCCCTCATGCCTCCATAAATATAGTAAAAACCTTACTGTATTCAAGCCTGAAGCTGTAGATCTGCATGCTATCTGCCTCAGAAAAAACAAGCTGTCTGCTGACATCATCAGAAGTGGTGGCCTGATCCAATCACAGTGTTTCTCCATTTGATTGGCTGAGATTGACAAGGAGACAGATCAGGGGCAGAGGCAGCATGATTCAAACACAGCCCTGGCCAATCAGCATCAGAATTGAATCAATGAATCTCTATGAGGAAAGATCAGTGTTTGCATGCAGAGGGAGGAGATACTGAATGTTTGGATGCATTTTAGGCAGCCATGACCCAGGAAGGATCTCTAACAGCTATCTGAGGAGTGGCCAGTGAAGTTATCACTAGGCTGTAATGTAAACACTGCATTTTCTCTGAAAAG
Source organism: Pelobates fuscus (assembly GCF_036172605.1). Taxonomy (NCBI): domain Eukaryota; kingdom Metazoa; phylum Chordata; class Amphibia; order Anura; family Pelobatidae; genus Pelobates; species Pelobates fuscus. Next base: position 120,635,157 of record NC_086323.1, read on the forward strand.
ACAGTGTTTACAGCAAAAAGCCTGAAGGTAATGATTCTACTCACCAGAACAAATACAATAAGCTGTGGTTGTTCTGGTGACTATTGTGTCCCTTTAAGTAGAATTTCAGGCTTACTCACCTGGATACATATACTTTACTATTAATTAAAATTGACTTTTCAACAGTGACACTTACTGGTTGTCCAGGAGCAATATGATTGGATTAAGCTCTCTCTTTGGTCTGTAGTATGCTCTGAGTGGAACTATGAAATTGTACAATCCGTTCCCTGCTGTTTCTGCAGCCACTATGATAATTTTATTTTTAAATCCATAGGCTTTTGCATCTTCAAAATAGTTATGTTGGCAACCCTGAGGTATGTGTGAAAAGAAACAAGATTGTTATTTCCTCAAACTCTTAAAATCAGCCTCCTTGCAAAATTTGTCTCCTTAAATCAAAGGGGCTTTCCAACCACCAAATTATGTTCCTTGTACAAGCTAAAGCGTCTGACAAGCACAGATAGGTTGTTACATATATGGGCAAGCTATTCCGTATAGGCCCCCACTATCTCTGTAAGATGACCAGTGCCTGTGTAAGATTGTATTCATGTCTTTTTTATTAATCAAACTATTGCTTAGTGCTAGTCATCATATCTCGTTATCCACAGGGGTTTATGGGATTTGCTCAGCACCCTTGTTAAAAACAACAGGAGGGCAGGAGGGCCAGGATTGTCTTTTTCAATTACTTCCTGGTGTGATGTGAGATTTCACTGTAAAAGTTGCAAAGTCTATAGGTCAAATCCATCCCAGATCTATCTCTAAAATACAGAAATAGCCAACCTTCTACTTTCCAGTGTAAGAGCATTAACAATATTAGTTATTAATCATGAATTTCATTAAGTCTACAAACCAACTAAGCTCTGAATTTGCACCCAAATTAGTAATGTCTGGTAAATTATGTGATAGGATGAGAAACATTGCCTTAAGGGACTATATCTTCTAGTGCACTAAATCATTTTAAACTCCAAACTAATTAGTATTTAATGATTAAATTGCCTAATAGAGTTAATTGTTCACAATTTAAATCCCACAAAGTCAATTTAAAGCTTAGAATTGTTCAGAGGAATAAAACACAAAACCACTCTACCTTGTCTAATCGTAGACAACAGAAGTGCACTTTTTCTTGTAGCAAGTGACAAAATGTCGGAGAGCTTCCGATATATGGGGAGTTAGGAGGATATCCTTTGACATACCTGAAACAGAGGATATATCATAACTGAATATGAACACAGTAGAAATTTAGTTAGAAATAATTTAGTCATGGAACCTTTCTAATGGTTAACGAACAATCTCATTTCTAGTCCCATAACAAAATATGAACAGTTTGATAACATTTTCTTGATGGACATAATAGCACCAACTAGTGAAAAAAATACAATCGAAAAATAAGAAAACAAATATTTAATGTGCTCCAGATAGATATATTATGCATGAATTGTTATCTGATGTCTGGTCTATCATCCCCTCCACCCATCCACGGGACACCTGGTACTACATCAGTATGAAGTGGCCATGGTGTCTAGATTGCCCCACTAAGACTTCTTGCACTAGTGACCTTTTATTAACAAACACTAAGCAAATTAATTTACATTTACAAAAAAAGTCATTTGGAACTGTAAAAAGAACTTTAAAAGAGAGGTAAGGAAATCTCGAAATCGTATAATCATATATTCATTTCATAACCCCTAAAATGTGCCTTACTCAGTACACAAAGAGTGATGCTATATATAACAGAAATTAAGCTACTCTTCTGTAATATGTAAGCAGCAATACATTTAGCTGCTGGAGCTTAATGGACATCAATGCAGCTCTGAAAAATACTGCCAAACTTCAGACAGACAGCAGAGGAAGACATTGTCTTTATTTCAATGCAGTTCTGAAGTAAAAGCGCAGATGTGTTCCTGTTCAACACCCCAAATAAAATTTACTCTGCTGTTAGTATTTCTATGTTCGTGTCTTACTCTCATTTTTTTTTCCCAAATCAGAAAGCTTTGTTTTGCACAAGCTTTCTTACAAACCCAAGGAGTTAGGAAACTGATTGTAGGATTGTAACTAGACACATTACTTTAAAGTGTCCTCTGAAAAATTACCACCATCTAAATAACAGACAAAATACACAATCCAGCGCGCTCGCTTATTCACTAAACAGTGATTTCAAATCTCACAGTTTGTATTAGTTTGTTAGTAAAAGTGTGTAAGTGAGAGTGTGCATTAGTGAGAGTGTGCAAGTGAAACTGTGTTAGTGAGAATGTGTAAGTGACTCTGGGTGTGTGTTAGTGAGAGTGTGCAAGTAACACTGTGTGTGTGTGTTAGTGAGAGTGTGTAAGTGACTCTTGGTGTGTGTTAGTGAGAGTGTGCAAGTGACACTGTGTGTGTTAGTAAGAGTGTAGTGACTCTGGGTGAATGTGTTAGTGAGAGTGTGCAAGTGACACTGTGTGTGTGTGTGTGTATATATTAGTGAGAGTGTGTCTCTTTCTTTCCCTAAATGTGTGGTCACTATGTCTCTCTCCTAAAATGTTTCCCAGTCTCTGTTTCCTAAATATCTTAACAGTCTCTCTATCTTTTCCCTAAAGGTCTCCTCAGGCTGTTTCCTTTCTTTCTCACCATGTGTCTGCTTTCACTTAAAGGGACATAGACACCCAGACCACTTCAGCTGATTGAAGTGATCTGGATGCACTGTCCCAGGGCCCTTTCCATGTAAAGGTAATTATTGCAGTTTTAAGAAACTGCAATAATTACCGTTTAGGGTTAACTCCACCTCCAGGTATTCATGGGGACGTACAGCATTACGTAAAACTCCATAGGATCTGAGCCAGCTTCGAAAGACATCAACAATGGACCCAGGTAAGTGGAGGAAGGGGTTAAAAACCATGAAGGGGGGTGGGAAGCTATAGTGCCAGGACAACAAGTTTGTACCCAGTGTGTCTCTTTCTCTAAATGTCTCTTCACTGCAATTCAGAGTTTAGCGAATTAACCTCTGTGGGAATGTAGTTGCATTCCAGAGGGGGCGGCAAAATGGATTGTTGCCTAGGGCGGTAGGAATCCTAGCACCTGCCCTGATGATGCCAAAAAGGAAATGTATAGTTAATTTAAGCACCGGAAGGAGGAAGCAGTTCTAGTTGCTGTTTAGTTGCTGTCTGTCTGTTAGTCAATAAAAGCATGTTTTCAAACACATCTAAATGTTGCATTTCTTTCAGAAATGACAATGTTTTACATGGACAGAAAAAAAAGTAGTCATGTTTCAATACCACTACGTGGAGTAGTTTTGGTTCTTAGAGGGTTTCTTTAATGTAACCATATTTACTAGGTTGTATCAAGTCAGTCTGTATTAAAATGAGGCAATTTAAAACAAGAATTCACATTTTAGTTAGTTTTATGTGTCGTATATCTGCAAAACACAATGTAGATGAGACACCACTCCATAACCTTTACATTTATGTTTTCAGAAACGTTGTTACATGGTTATAGTCACTGTCAATACATACTCTTTACCATCGCAACATTCATCATCTAAAGGGTTAGTTTCATCTTCTGATTGGTCACAAAGAAGATCACAGGGTTGTATAGATGCATTGTCAGCCAATTCTAGTACAGGGGCAATGCTGGGTCTTCTACCTTCTTTATTACATTCTGAAGGAAGAGTAAGTGTTGGCCCAGTGGAAGATTGACAGGTGGTCTCTTGCAAATCTATTGCTACAGTACCTAAAAACATAACAAAATACCTATTAAATAAATGAATGTACTATATAATGACATACCATTGAGTTATAGTATTAATGTCTGGCCAGAAAGTGGAAGACTTTCAACATCCCTAATGCAACACAACTAGTAACGCAAGTATCCCAAAAACTGTAAATATGAATATATGGCCCGGAAACAGCTTTAGACTGGTGGTGCTATTTGAGATGCATGTGGAATGTGTTCAATGTCTGGTACTCAATCATCACAATAATTTGCGGAGAGTGGGATAGAACCCTCCCTTGTTGACCCACACCCTACCCTTCCTACCTCTCCTTCCCCCTTCAGTTAAGTATATTTAATTTTTTAATTTTTCTCATGTGCATTTCTCTATGCTATCTTTCTATTTTATAAAGTTGCTTTGATGTACAAAACCTAATATCCAGTATCTAGGCTGTCATAGTGATCATTTGTATAGACTGTTATACAAACAGCCTATACAAATGATCACTATAACAGCCTAGAGACTGTTATAGTGATCATTTGTATATCTAAACATATTGTAACGGCCAAGCTGCTGCTGGATATGCATATACTATTGATGACAAATGTGCAGATGATAACACACACTAGAATGTCACATGTTCACTCCACTTGTGACCGCTCTGTCTCAGCCTTGTTTGAATAAGTGAAAGAGTATCCATGTAACAATTATTAATGTGACTGCCTGTACTTAAAATCATTTATTTTGTACAACGTAAAAAATGAACAAAAATTTGACAAGTGAAAAAAAAACTTTTTTTGGTTTTGTAAATAAACATCCCGGAAAAAGCGTTGGAGTGGCTGTTCCTGCAGCAGACTTATCACAATGGATATAAATGTGTGAAGAGACCTTGTTACATCACAATTTCTAAAATTTCCAAGCAATAAACCTTGGGATTGAGACCTATATTGTAAGACAGCAATGGACAAAAATGACTCCTCTGATGCCAACAGTCATAAAATGCTATGTTCAGAATGTCAAACACAAGCTATTTGTAACATCAAAGGTTAAATCCTGCTACCTATCTATAATGACAACCACATAATGTGCAAGAAAATAGGTTTTCTCAATAGCAGCTTCTCATCCAATTCAGCCAATGATGAAGATAGGAAAAATCTAGAATAAGACATGGGCAGTCATGGGCAGAATGGAGAGTGGGGAAAACTGGAGAAGGAGATGAGAATGTAACTAAACTTGTGCACAGCGAGTCAATCTGGGAAATTGTATTTATGCAGCCAATATAGTTTTTTACAGTATTGACCCCATATCTCTGGTCCATATTTCTGGTACATTAATATAAAGAGCTAATCATGCTTTGAGGACTTCTATATCAATTAATTTGGCATACCCACCCATGCTGGCAATGATACTGTGCACAGGTAGCCTTGATGGTCCATGATAGGTAGATTTGTATTTGTGTAAGTTTCCCAGATGTTCTTGCTGTTTGAATGCTGAATTCTCTTCTTTTGTGATGTGGATATAAAAGCAGGTGTCGGTAGAGTTCATGATATATCTTGGTCCAGGGTTCAGCAGGATGTTCTTATTGTCTTCTCTTCTGACACCAGTTAAACATACACCAAACCTAGGAGATGTGGATTGTGTCAGGTCAGATAAATATCCCTTCCTAAAGACAAACATATCACCAAAATGTTGGATACATACTGTGAAACTGTTTTATGGCTTTCTCTAATGATATCAAAAACACCCATAGATATTTGAAAGGATACCCCAGACTGCTATTTACTAGCTAATTAGTAATGAATCGGGGAGATACAATTTAACAAATGCTAAAAAAAAATGTAAACAAATTAATCTGTATTTTTTTATTGTTTGCTGAAAACATACAATGTCCTCAGAGACTAAGATGTATTTGTGATCTAACACTCAATCCAGGTCCTATTGTTTTATCTAGAGCACTATGCACTGATCAGTCACAACTTTAAAAACACCTGCCTAATATCATGTAAGTCCCTCTCATGCTGTCAAAGCAGCTCTGATGTACCAAACTATGGGATCCACAATACTTCTGAAAGTGTACTGTGGTATCTGCACCAAGACATTAGCAGCAGATCCTTTAAGTCCTGCAAGTTGCGAGGTGGGGCCTCCACTAATTGGGTTTATTGTACCAGCACATCCCTTAGATGCCCAATCGGATTGAGATCCAGGGACTTTGGAGGCCAAGGCAAGGTCAGCACCTTGAACTCTTTGACATGTTCTTCAAACCATTCCTGAAATATGTGTGCAATGTGAAAGGTTGCATCCTACTGAAAGAGGCCACTGCTATCAGGGAACACCAGTGCCATGAAGGGATATATGTGGTCTGCTACAATATTTAGGTAGGTAATATATGTGATATGCCTATCACCTATCTAGAGATTGTTGCAGACCACGTAACACAAGGGGAACAATATTGCACAGAACATAACAATGCACAGAACATAACACTGCCTCTGCCAAACAGCCATTTTCCCATTCTTCCTGCTGCCATCTCTTTCACAGGTAAATGACATACATGCATCCAGTCATCCACCTGATCATAAAGAAAGCGTGATTCATCAGACAGGGTGTAGCGGATTGTGTTGGGCTGTCTTTAAATATTCGTGTTATAAGGTCCTTTTCGTCGAATTGTTTTTTAATCTGTGTTATATGAAGCATTCAGCTGATTGTTCGGTAAAACCACTCCTTTCGTAATACGAACAAACTACCGAACAATCAGACCACGCCAGAGAGAAGTGTGCCTCTAGTTTACCCCCTTCATCGGTGCTAACCGCAGTCTAATTGGCAATTAGACGAATGCTCTGTGTGTGTTTCCTGGATGGCCGCTGTTCGGCATACTAACACGTGGCGAAGGCCATTATGCTATACGAATGCACAGCGGTGTTTGGCCATCGAGTGTCTGGAACCCAAATCGGACACTCAACCACGCGAACACCACTGAGACCTCCAGACTTCCATACATTTGTTATTTTTTTTATTTTTTTTTTATTTTATTTATTTATTTTTTGCGTCAGATATTGGGACCACTTTATGTCATTGCCAAATAACATTATCAAGATACCATATCATCATTTGCTTAGAATAATCCCAAAAGGAGAAGAAAAGAGAAAACAGAAAAACAGAAAAAAAAGAAGAAGAAGGAAGAAACAAAAAAAAGAGAAAAAAAGAGGTTCTGCCAAAACTTCTATCATTAGTGGTCTATTAGCTTGTCTTGAGTATGTCTTAACGTAGTCTTACTATGGTATTATCTTACTATGGTGTTTCTGCCCAGTACGTTAGCCATAGTACCCATATCATATCGTAATGGTCTCTTTTCCCCTAAGTGGCCCAGTGAACTTCTTCAAATTCCCTTAACCCCTTAAGGACCAAACTTCTGGAATAAAAGGGAATCATGACATGTCACACATGTCATGTGTCCTTAAGGGGTTAAAGCTTCCACTCTAAGAATCCATTGTTCTTTAATCGGAATACTAGATTTAAGCCAAAACAGCGGGATCAGAGCATTTGCCTCATTCAATAAATAACTCAACAATATCTGTTTGTTATTCTCCTTAAAGGAAGCTGGCCAACCCAACAGAATCTTGGATGGGGATAATTGATCAAGCATTGGAAAAATTTTATATATGACACACAATACCTGTAACCAAAAGCTCCCAATAATTTTGCACTCCCACCATATGTGTTCCATATTCGCTCCCCTCTCACCACATCTCCAAAAAACATCCGAAGCCAGTGCTCCGTATTTTTTAAGTCGATCCGGAGCATTGTACCATCTAGTAACTCTTTTAAAAAAAATAATTTTCCTAGAGGTGCTCACCTGTGCCTTCATCCCCATTTTGAACACAAATGACCAGTCATTGCTGTCCATTTGAATATTCAGACCTTGCGTCCATTTCAATTGGAATGAAGGGACAGTCTTCTCTATAGCACCCTTATGAATTAAACTATATATACTGGACAGATAACGCTTTTCTCTATTCTAGGACCACAAAGTAACTCGAACTCTGTTCTATCTCTCGTCTGCCAATATGGTAGCACTTTATGGTTTATAAAAGACTTTAAATATCTGATCCCCATTATATCTATAAGCGCAGTCATATTGTCCCATAAAGGGAACTCTCTTATTCTATTGGGTATTTCATCTGTTACTGAAGGGTCATCTTGTTACTGAAGGGTCTGCATCTCCGGTTAACTTTTCCAATAGTTTACGGCTCTGCCCAAACTGAAATTCCAAATTGGATGCTATTGGAAAAATTACTAATAGTCCCGGGGATAACCCCCATCTATCTTTAAGCCTTCTCCACGTCTGTATGGTATGATTTATAATTGGATGTTTAAATGGAGATAGTAATTTTAATTTACAATTCTGCCAAGGCAGGGTCTCCAACTTCACCTTTATAAAGTCCTGTTCTATCCTATACCATGGCTTCCCCTTATCTATAGCCGTCCATTCTCTAATTCGCGTACATGATACCGCAACATAGTATCTATAGATATGCGGAAGGCCAAGGCCACCTCTCTCGATAGGTAGTGTCAATGTATTATACGCAATACATGGAGTTTTATAATTCCATATAAATGAAAGGAATGTAGATCGCAATTTTCTAAAGAAGTCTCTCGGCAGTAAGACCGGCAATGTCTGAAATAAGTATAATATCTTAGGTAAAATCATAATTTTTATAATATTAACTCTCCCAATCAATGTGAAAGAGGCCTGATTCCATTTTTTTAGATCTTCTTCAATCTTTCTCAATAGTTTCCCATAGTTCAATTTGTATAGGTATTTTAGATGTATCGTCAGTAGTGTCATTAGATATGTTATACTAGTGTCTGTCCACCTATAATTATATAGCTTTTGTAGTTCCTCTTTAATTCCTACATTTATCCCCACTCCCAGTATTTCAGATTTATCTGAATTTACTTTAAAATTAGATAAGCCAATTCCTCGTGAACATAATGAAATGTATATTGGGGTTCTATAAGCGTAAATAAAACGTCATCGGCAAAAGCAGTTACTTTAACCTATCCTCCTGTATACTTATACCCTTTAATGTCTATGTTCTTTCGTATAGCCTCTAAAAAAGGTTCAAATGCTGGAACAAAGAGAAGAGGGGACAATGGGCAGCCCTGACGGGTGCCATTACTAATAATAAAGGAGTTGGACAGTTGACCATTAACACGGACATTAGCAGAGGGACCTCTATACAAGGTCTGTACCCAATTACAAAATCTCGGGCCAAGCCCCCATGCCTCTAAGGTAGCAAACAGATAGGACCGATCCACCCTATCAAATGCCTTCTCGGCATCTATAGTTAACAGAGCTGTAGGACATTTATTTATTATAGCTCCATGTATTACATTCAAAATGTTAGTGGTATTGTCTCTTGCTTCATGGCCAGTGACAAATCCAGCTTGATCAGGGTGGATCAGTCCAGGCATAAGGGGCTTAAGCCTATTTGCCAAAAGTTTTGCAAATATTTTTAAATCAACATTGATAAGAGAAATCGGTCTATAACTACTGCAAATTTCTGGATCTTTTCCTTCTTTATGTATCATAGCAATTACTGCTCTCAACATTGCTGGCGGAATGTCCATAGTTGGAGATAGGCCATTAAAAGTTCTTAGAAAATGTGGCTCAAGAATATTATAGAATTGTTTATAATAATGTGCAGTGAGACCATCCGGCCCAGGGCTTTTATTAAGAGGCATTGCTTTTATCACAGCTGAAAGCTCCTGGGGGGAGAACAATTCCTCCAGTTGAGCTGATGTATCTTTAGAAATTTTTAATGGAATATTTTTAGAAAGATATTGTTCTCTTTCATATGGGGTCTTCTCAAGTTGTTTTAGGTTGTATAGGTCTTTGTAATAGTTCCTAAAAATGTTTGCTATTTCCTCAGTAGTATTACAAATTTTCCCTTGTGTGTCTTTCATTTTGGGTATATATATGTTTTTTTATAACTTTACTTTTAAGGCTTTAGCTAAAAAATTCCCACTTTTATCCCCATGTGTGTAGATTGTACTTTGTGTCAGCTGGACCGCTCTTTGGGCCTTATATGTCAATAATGACCTCAGCTTAGATCTAACTGCAGTTAGACATTTAAAATTTTCTTCAGTTGGAGTTTGCTTATGCATAGACTACAATATATCCAATTTTTTTGCTAACCTTTGTATTTCTTCAGCTCGTTCCTTTTTACATCTAGCACCCCATTTGATTAAGACCCCCCGGATCACACTCTTATGCGCTTCCCATGTCCATGGTTCCTTAATATCATTTGTATAGTTATCTAAAAAATATTGAGAAAGCTTTTCTGATAAGTCCTTAGAGACCATTGGATCGTCAAGAAGGGACTCATTTAATCTCCATATGTTATCACCCTTCCCAACACCCTGTAATTCGATATCCAGGAAAATGGGAGCGTGGTCGGACCACGTTATATTTCCTATTCTTGCGTCTTTTACCAAATGTAAATATCTATGATTTACAAAAAACAGGTCTATCCTAGAATAGCTATCTGCAGCTGATGAATAAAAAGTGTAATCCCTTTCATACTGATGGAGAATACGCCAGAATCAATTAGTTGGTGGGAGTGCAAAATTCTTAGGACTAATAACCTCTGTTTCTTTTGTGTTTCTCTCGTACTTGAAGAGCTATCTACTGCATAATCCAATACCATATTATAATCCCCACCAATTATAAAAACTCCTTCCTTGAAATCTTCAAGTTTCCTTAGACATGTTTTCAAGAAAGATGCCTGATTAACATTAGGCACATATATATTTGCAAGCGAAATCATTTGATCATTAAGCTTTCCTTTTAAAAAAATATATCTACCTCCTCGATCCATTTTACTATCTAAATGGACAAAGTTCAAATCAGAGTTTAAGAGAATTGCCACTCCTATAGACTTGCCTTTCAAAAAATTACTATAGAAAGTCTGGTTGAATTTATTCGTATTAAGTCTAGGCTGAAAAGTGTTTTTATAGTGAGTTTCTTGAATAAATACAATATCTTTTTTTTGCCTTTCTAGCTCCTGTACCAAGATAGAGCATTTCCTTGGGGAATTTAGACCATTAACGTTCAAAGGCATACAACTAATCTGTACCATAAAAACAGTAGAAAACTTCCAATTCTACGTTACTGAACTCAAGCCCCTTACCCCTACTCCCATATTTTAACCAAAGGCAGAAAAAAAGAACAAAAAAGAAAACAAAAAAAGAAAAAGCAAAGGGAAAAAAAAACTGAATATATATTCTTAATATCAGTACTATCTCCAAAATAGGATAAGATGCCACCCCCGTGGGAGACACATTTGTGTCCACAAGACATATCCTAAGGGGGAAGGGGAGAGAGAGAGAAAGGCAATTGGGATCAAAATTATAGGCTAATTTTTCAGGGTACTTCCACCAATATTCTACATTGCCCTAATACATCATGTCCTACTTTACAAGGCCTTCTAATGTTATTAAGGCAGACTTTCCCTAATGGCCTCAGCATTTTTTTTATTTTTTGTTTTACTTTGCCATTTAGGTTTTTGTATCTCTTGCAATGAGGAGATGCCTGAGAGACCTGTCCAGTCTTCGATCTCTATATAAGGGAGCCCAAGAGCTTGTAAGAAATCTGGTATATCTGCTGGGGCCTTTATCATATATGTTTTGGAGTGCTGGAAGACCATTAGAGCTAATGGATAGTTCCACCGGTATTTTATTTGTTTCTGTCCTAGTAGAAGAGTAATCGGTCTCAAAGCTTTACGTGCCATTAAGGTAGAAGGTGAAAGATCTTGGAAAATTGCAATAGAATACTCCTCATATTTGATTTCCTTCTTCAATCGGGCTTTCTGTACTATCTCTTCTTTTATGGAGAAGTCATGAATGCAACAGATTAATTCTCGAGGATTTTCTTGTGATGGATCCCTTGGTCTTCCTACTCTATGTGCTTTATCAAACTTAATCTTGGAATCTAGAGATCTTCCTAGAATCTGATTGAAAATACAATTAAGAATCTTTGTAGGGTCTTCTGGTTCATCCTGCATGATTTCAGGGACCCCTCTTATCCGTATTTTGTCTTCCCCGATTATCAATATCGTCTAATTTCCTTTGTAAGGACAGAATAACTTCAGTCTGTGATCTTTGGAATTTCCAACGTTCATTGATTTCCATTGATTTTCATTTGTTTCTTGATTATCTTCCAATCACATCTTCCAATCACATCCTAAGTGATGTATTTCTAATGTCACAGCTTTTAATTTTTCACCAAAACTATCTTCCATTTTTTTTAAAACATATCCATCAAATCCGCTTTAGAAGGTAGTTGTGCCAGAATTGTTCTGATATCTGCGCCTTCTGTTAAACCCTCAGACATTGCAGGGCTAACTGGTGAACTCAAAGGTTCATAAACTTGAAGTATCCCTTTCCAAATGTGGTCTTGTTCCTGGCATATTAGATCTGTACATGATATTTGTGGCAATGAATTTGGTATAGCAGATTTAAGACCTACAGTAGTTGTCGCTGTCTGACGTTTTTTTTTAGGACCCATTGTTTCTCAAGTAGGTCTCAAATAGTTCTCAAATAGCTCCCAATTAGCAGTCTTCCTCAGGCCTTACACTACTAGAATAGTAGAACTTGATGTTTAAGAGGTATTATTTGATTTACAGGTCTAGTAAATTATCCTTATACTTTAGAAAATCTTCAGGAGGACCCTGAGTAACGTTCAGCGCTGATCCAGCACTATACTAGCAGCCTAATATATCCCAATAATTAAAATAGAGATTAAAGTAGCACAATTAAGCCCACTATTATACCTAATTAAGCCGATTGAAAGCAGCAAGGAGCAACTATTATACCAATCAACTAACCGCTACAATTATCCAATGCCATTTTGTAGCAGTATTGCTACTAAAACAATAAAGATCTTGTTATAATATTAACTCAAGTACTGTAGCACTGTAATTTTAACTCTTAAAATTAAGTCGAATCACCCCAATATCTCCTGTGAACACTCGAGTATCTCTAACTACTTAATTCATTATCTCAGTTCAATATTAAATATGGAGTGATACAATATATATATATATATATATTATATACACTTTTTCAGTATTCAATCTTCAGTGTTTCAATTAAAATTTTCAGTTTTCATACTCAGTCCCACTCAGTCCCACTAATCAATGCAACCATGTAACAAATAAAACAAATGAAGCAAATCAGAAGTAAGACAAAATTAATGATTAAAGAGGTACAAAAAAAAAAAAACTAAAGATGGACACCTAACCTCAATAATCTGCCCTTATTCCGATTTATACCAATTGTTACATATTATATGCTGAGTGTTTTACTACTTGCTACTTTGCTACTTGCGTTAGTTGGAGGCAACTATTCCCCCAACGGAGAAAGTAATCCTCGTGTCGTCGTCTTAATGTTGAACAGGTGCCTGGCGTTTGTCAGTATCTTTGCCTGTCTTCGTAACTAGATAGTGTTCTGAATAGCTCTTTGTAGCTCTCAGCTCTCAGGTAGCTGGTCTTTATGCAGTGAGCAGTCACCACCAGGCACTGCTTGCTGCTCGCCTTACGCCTCTCGTCTCTCTCCGCTCGCTGCTCTCAGCCGCTCTCAGCACCCGCCGGCTCTGAGCCGGCTTCAAATTTTTCCCGCTGCCTCTCGCTCCTCAAACTCGCCCCCCCCCTCAGACGTGGCGTGCTTCCATCACGTCATCCCTCTCATACTCATATTTCAGGGCTGTGGGTTCCATACATTTGTACCGAAACAACTGAACGAGCCGTCGTTCGGTAAAAAGACTCATACGAACAAGGGGATTCACATGAATTCAAACACAAGCTATTCAGTTTGGTATTTTCACCCATTTTTACCCATGAACGAACAGAGACGGTCGGTCGGTCAAACGAACTGATCCACATAACTCCCGAACCCCTGGTCCAATCTGGGTGATTTTTTAGTATGTTGCTTACCCAGATCAGAGCTATCAGGTGATACCTATATTATATTTAGGGATGTATCATATGTACTTGGGGTACATCCAGAAACTGGGGAAAAAGTATACACTGAATAAGTGGATTATGTGTCATACTGAGGGGAGGAGATGTGTGGGTTGTAACTTGTGTAAGATTGGTTACTATACTAATTACTGTGTGTAATTGCATGGGAGAGATGCATAAAAGCAGGGTATGTGGAATAAAACAGCAGTCCTGCTCCTGATACTGTGTGTCGTCCAGTTATTGGGAATCGTGATGGGATATTACTGGATTATTTTACTTACTATTGATGCTGCTTATCCTGGGTTAACTTCTTGTTCCTGCATTACTGTTTAATACCAGCGGAGATGTCTATGGGAAACTAGTGCTCCGCTACACAGGGCAACCTACTTCCATGGCTCTATTGTCCAGTTTTGATGCTCACATCACCATCGAAGGCACTTTCTGTGGTAGACAGGGGTCATCATTGGCACTCTGACTGGTTTGCAGCTATCATGACCAGTATCAAGTTTTTCAGTAATTTGAGCTACAGTAACTCTTCAGTGTGGTCAGACCACACAGGCTAGCCGTCGCTCCCCATGAGCATGAATGAGCCTTGGGTGCCCATGACACTGATGTTGGATCACTGATTGTCTTTCCTTGAATCACTTTTGGTAACTGCTAACCAATGCATACCGGGAACACCCCACAAGACTTGCATATAGCCCTTGTCAAAGTCACTCAGATCTTTTCCCTTAGACATTTTCCCTGCTTCCAACAACACATGAAATTCAAGAACTGACATTTTACTTGATGCCTAATATATCCCAGGCTCCATTGACAGGCTCCATTAACTATATAATCAGTGTTATTGACTTCATCTGTCAGTAATGTTAATGTTGTGGCTGATCAGAGTATGCATGTATACACACCTATCCAGTAGAGGTTTCAATGATATATTGTTCAGATTTTGTGAAGTTTTTATTCATGAAAAAGCTAATGGAAGTTGAAGCAGTTTTTCTATCCGTGAATAAGGTAGTTTCATTCATACTTTTTCATGACTGTAACTATTGACAATCTCACTAGCATTTGGTTATTGTACATGATCTTGCATATAAATATATTAAGCAGGCTATACATGATACTTAAGATTTGTCCATGACATGCCATACAATGCATTATCAGGGAAAACATCTGTTTTACTCTGTAACACCTGAGAATAGGTGTCTGTGATAATTGTGAAAGTTGACATTACAGAATCTATTCTAACCTGCAAGTTATTTAATATCTGCACTTGGTGCCAGCCAAATGGTCAGCAAATGCATACAATTGCAGTTATAATGAAAATTCTTTACCTAATATCCTACTACATTGCTGCAAAAACAGGCAGTCCGGGTGGATAATGCTGTCAGTAGTTATGTGTTCCCCTGTACTTCCCCATGGTATATTGTATAATACACAAGGCAAATAAGAGTAATGAAACGGAATTGAACAAAGTTAAGTCATTTTTTTTCTTCTACTTAAGCCTATTTGAGTCATCATTTCATGTAAACACTTTCTTCTAATGCTTATATACATCTGAAAATTGTATTTAATAAATATTGTAAAATAAAATACATTTGTCTTTTCGCATTTAGCATTATTTTTTAATTACCATAAACGCAGAAGATAATGCACCATGGTATACATTGAAATACAAATATTGTACAACTGCTTATTCCTCTCAGAAATAACCATCACATATGTGGGTTTTGTTCAGAGTAAATGAGTAGCCTTCGAAGGCATTTCATTCTCATCAATTGTATGTATGTATCTCTCATAACTTCTCACTTTCATGAAGTAATAAAATGTATGTATTTACAATGTTGTTCATATTATTCACAATGTAAAACTAGGGGAGAAATTTTACAATAGGCCTATTTCACACAGCAATATTTGTAGTGAGATTAGATTGAAAACTAAGAAAGACAGTGACTACCAGTGGTGATACAGTGTCACAACAATACGTCCTACCAATTGCAAAAACAGCTTTTCTAGGCATACACAAGTTTAGTGTGCAATAAACATACAGTTAGACTGGTAATAAGCAGACAAGGCACAAATTAAACACATATGCCCCAAAATATAACTTGAGTGGTTATTGACTGAGCTAGGAATTGTGAAGAATTGTTATATTTTATTTATATTTTAAATGACCAAGACCTCAATTTAGTTTTTGGATACGTTTTTCAAACGATTTAATATGATGATAAATATTGTAATTTTTTTTTATACATATATATATATATATATATATATATATATATATATATATATATATATATATATATACTTTAATATATGATATATATTTTTTATATTTTAATATTTAAAAAAAAAATTTTTTTATCCAAATATAGTTTATCGAGGCACAAGTTGAAAATTATTTATGTCTAAATTGAGAATTCAAATTGAATTTTAAATTTAAGGTCAAAATAGGCCAACTGGAAACATTCTCTTAGTCAGCCATGCTTTCAATCCTGCTAACCTGGCCTTAAAGGGACACTATAGTCACCAGAACAACTTCAGTTTATTGTAGTTGTTCTGGTGAGTATTGTCAGTCCATGCAGGCTTTTTCATGTAAACACAGTCTTTTCAGAGAAAAGAAAGTGTTTACATTACAGTCTAGGGATACTTCCACTGGCCACTCCTCAGATGGCCACTGGAGGTGCTTCCTTGGGCAGTGCGGCACAGTGTGGTGCAGCACTGACATTCAGCGTCTCCACGCTCTGCATGAAGATGCTGAACTTTCCCCATACAGATGCATTAATTTGATGCATCTCTATAAGGAGATGTTGATTGGCCAGGATGGAGTTTGGCTCCATCCCCGGCCCACCTCCTTGGATGACATCATCAGAACTGACAATCTCAGCCAATGCAATAATTTCCTATAGGAAAGCATTGTGATTGGCTGAGATGATCAAAGGTGGATCGAGGGTGGCACTGAGAATAAGGTGAGTTATTAATTTATTTAGGGGAGCCAGGGGGGTAAATAATTAGTTTATCCTATAGGGTCAGGAATACTTGTTTGTGTTCTTGTTTTTGTTTCTGACCCTATAGTGTTCCTTCAAATTTGAAATGCACTTTAAATTCCCATTGAATTCTTACCTTAGTAATTAAACTTTTGAGTATTTGCACTTCCATTCTTACTTCTCCACAATCCCAAGTTTAGTGAATAACACCAACTGATGCTTTTCTTTCTTTATTAATTTGATCTTATAAGGTCTATTATACAACGAGCCACACTAAATAGTAAAATACCTACTTTTTATGTGCGTGGAATGATGCATAAGTAAAACTCTTTCCTTCATATTCAGCAAAGAAGATACTTTCTTCCATTTTTATATGGTAGACTTCGTTTCCTGAACATCTACCGTACATCTTTTGCCATTGCTCTGGTGATTGCTGTCCTTCTCTGTTAAAGCAAAAAGAATAACCCCAGAAAAGAAACAAAAATGTTTAAAAAGATTTGTCTATTTCCATGGGCAATTAATACTATGCAATCAGCTGTAAAAGTTCTATTCCATTTAGAAAACAAATGCATACAATGTTCAGTAGTATTCCAGCAGGCATATATTTGAAGGAAGAAATAGTTTTGAAAGTAGGTCCCCCCAAAAAAATTCTTATTTATGGCTCCCACCCACAACTCAAGGGTGGGGGCCGGGGGGGAGGACAGTAGGTCCCCCCCTTATTGTTATTTAGGGCCCCCATCCGCCGCACAGGGGTGGGGGCCGGGGGGGAGGACATTAGGTCCCCCCAATTTTTATTTATGGCCCCCACCCACCGCTCAGGGGTGGGGGCTGAGGAGGGAGAACAATAGGTCCCCCCCCTTATTGATATTTAGGGTCCCCACCCACCACTCAGGCGTAGGGGTTTGGGGGGGCAATAGGTTCCCCCTTTAGTTTAAAAGCCCCCACTCGCACGGCGCGGGTGGCACGGGTGGGGGCTCAGGAGGGGGGGAATGTTTTTTTTTTTTTTTAACAGTGAGCAGCCACAGCGGTATAACGAGTAGGGGCATAATTTAATAATACTAGGTAACCAGCATATATAGAGGCTGGGTCATATGCTGCACTGGCCAATCACAGCCAGGCCATTAGTAGGCATGGCTGTGATGGCTTCTAAGGGCACACAAGTCAAATGCTTGTTGATTGGCTGCCCTGCAGCCTTTCAAAATGCGTCATTAAATTGGCGAACACCGAACACCAACCCGAACATACACCGATATGTCCGTGTTCGGGTCCGGGGTCCAAAAAACGTAATGTTCGGTACGAACCCGAACTTTACAGTCCGGGTTCACTCAACTCTAGTTGGGATATGTTATAAGCCACCTAATGTTAACAGTGATTTGAAAGTCCAGTTGTTAGATTAAATTGGGAAAGTTGCATATCTGGGTAACATGTTAATTATTGGATATTTTAATTACCTGGACATAAATTGGGATAGAGGGACTAGCAGTTCAGCAAAGGCAATTGGATTTTTGAACAAGCACCAACTAGAATGAATGATTGTCTGGATCTGGTTATAGCAAACAATGGTGATCTTTTGACCAATATTCAAGTAGGGGACTACTTGGGAAAAAGTGATCACAATATTGTGTCCTTTGAAATAAACTCAAAAAAAAAATAAAAAGCACATGGGGTTATACAAAAAACTTAATTTAAAAAAGGCCAATTTCAATAAGATATTGATAGCTTTACAACATATTGACTGGCATAAACTACTTAGTGAAAAAAAAAACACTGAAGATAAATGTTATATCTTCAAACAAATATTAGAAAAGTACATTTCTCAGTATTGCACTTACCCTGACCTGCACCTTATAGAGTGATTTACTGATTTAGGCTTTGAGTCTGGTTTCTGTTCTCTTGTGCGCACTATATGCTAATGTGTAATCACTGCTTTATACCATATCCTGTGCACATGGCAGTCAGCTCAGATAAAGCATACACAGAAGAGGAGAAACTAAACAATGTTTCATAAACTTGTGCATGGCAGAAAATTTTCAGTTGGCTTGATGACTATGTTTCTTCTGCCTTAAGAGTTGAAAAGCTAAGCCTTCACACAACAGTAGAAATCGTTTTCTCTTGTTTTTCTCTTGCTTCTGCCTCAAGAGTTGTCTAGCATTCAGACAACAGTAGACATGCACATCAATCCTCCTGCAATCATCAAGTATGTCTGCCAGTAAGGTTGGACTGTCTCTACTGCAGTCACCATGGTCCAAGATGCCTCAGTGTCCCTTTACCAGGACCTCTCCACCCTCACACTGGAAGTCCACCGGGCCCTGCGGCTGCTCACACGCCCCTCCAAGAGAAACGCATACCCTATAAATGGGGCTTCCCATTTAGCCTTCACGCACGGCAAGACAACGCATGGCGCACCATTAGATGTCCGAATGACGCACCCGGGTTTCATTAGATGTCCGAACGACGTCCCCGGGTATCTTTTATGTGCAGATATGGCATAATCCCCCCCAGTCCCACTGCGTCCGAGGCGCTGTCTCGCCCTCCCAGCGGTTTCGTCAGCCTGGGACTGGACCTATTGTTGAGATGGGGGAGGTTGGGAAACTCATGCCACGGCCACGTCCTCACTGAACCCCGGTTGGGATTTTCTTCCCTTCCTTCCCTTCCTTCCCTTCCTTCCGCTCCCGATAGCATAGCTGCACAGCCTCCCCAAACAGGGGCCCGCAACATGCAACCACCTCCCCGCCACCGCCGGAACAAACACGGACTCTACCTTAGCAATGTCCCTAATGGGGTAATCCCCCCAGCCCACTTCCTCCGATATGCAAAAAGGAGCTAAGGACAGGACGAGACAGCGCCTCGGACACGGTGGGACTTGAGGGGACTACGCCATATCAGCGCATAACAGGAGAGAGGTCTGGATGGCTGGGCTGAGTTGGCCACGGACACACAGAAGAGTTTGGAGGGGAAAGGGTCTAAATGTTCTCCTGTTTGAACAGGACCAGCACACTCCTGACTACATGCCCTCCCGTTGCCGCCTTCCGACAGACCCCCGTACCATACAGTCCGGCCAAAACCAGGACAACAATGTAATTCAGCCCCGGGCATAGCACTTGACTGGACTCATACGATCCGTGTGCCCCCCACGCAATGGCCATACAGCTGCAGCAACATATCACTTACCAAAGGCACCCAGCCTCCATTCATTAAGGCCTCGGGTGTGTTAGGGGAGGAAGGCTAAACGAACCGCAACTGTACCGCAACACACGCAAACCCCATGGGCAAATTCCTATTTGTAAAAGGCACAATTGCAGACCAGAAATTCACCTTCACCACAGTCTATTGCCCTAAAAAGGGGCAACACATAGTTCATAGCAAAAATTCTATCCCTCCTGGTGCTCCTCTCCGGGTGCTATTCGGGGACCTCAACCTACCACTAGATCCCTGCATGGACTCCTCCAAGGGTACCAGCACCATCCCATCACATTGCATGAGCAAAACAGTACCTACATAGGGACCTTACACAATTTGAGACCATCTGCACTAAGAGACGTCATTTAGAGAAAGGGGTATCCTTACTATTTTCAATGCTCCTAAACTGAGACAATACAACTTCCCCCCGAAATACATGGCCAGATGGGAGACTGAGACAGGAGTGGGAGAAAATATTCATACTTACACATAAATGCTCCATTAGTTCCAAGTACCAGGAGAAAAAGCTTTAAGCTGCTGGCCCATTGGTATAGGACACCTAACACAAATTCCTCTCAAAAAACGTAGCCGAAAGCTCATGGCGGAAATGGCAGATTAATTAGAGCAACCTCTGTCCATAGAAGTACTCTTCTCTGCCCCAAACAGTCCAAAACCAGCAAAGCCCCAGGCCCAGATGGCCTCCCCATCACATACCTATGGACATTCTGGTATGTGTGCTAAACACAAACATTCAGCAGATCACAGACACAGAGTTACCATTCCAACCACGTCCCATGCTACTACACCACACAGACAGAGCTCTCAGTACATATAAGAAATCCATGACGAAACACTTACTAACGGCCCAAAGTCCGTAATTCCTAAAATATGGAAGCAAAGGGGTGTGCCCACCTTCCAGCAACGGATGGATAAAATCAGAGAGATATATAACATGGAATCTCTAACGGCAACCCTACACGGTAGACTGGAAGAATGCACCTGAACTTGGGCGCCAAGGCTGCTGTTCCTCTGAGTGCCCCCGATTCCCAAACCCCCCTCTCCCTCCACACCTCTCACTTCTTACATTAAGATTTTAATACACCCCCCTAACCAGGGGATAACAAAGGAAACGTTATTCTTAACATTACATTTAATGTGTATCACGACAGGTACACGTCGTGTCCCCTAGGGCAACCAGGCTCCCAGCTCACCGTTTCTTGCCTCGCATCTATTGACTGTCGACCCGACATGACGACATGATTTGATATGAACCTCAGACTCCCTACACTCTGCCAAGGGCCCCAGGTGTCTTTGGGATGTGGTTGACATTTATAACAAGGGCATTAGATCCTGGTGATACAATGTATGCAAAATGTTTTAAGATTTTCGGTTAGCAAGTTGCCAACATACCGGTATGTCATTATATTTACTACAATGGTAACGCACTTCTAGGAAGTCTCACGCACCTCAAAATGCTACTGCTATGAAGAATGCCCTAAGAAATCCAGTTAACTGATAGCCTACATGTCCCCTTACCCTGTTACCTTTATAATGTTGAAATTTGTTTGTACTGCCTTAATGGTCACTTATACTTTGAGAATATTGCATACTTAAACCTATAAGCTGTTAAATAGCAATACCAAGAATTGCAGGTACTACAAATGCGATTTTACTAAATTAAAGTTATCAATGCACAGTGTCCAGATGCAGCATAGGCACATGACGATGAGAAAACCGGCATTCAGCTGTATGAGAAAACCGGCATTGAGCCCAGAAACATACGTGATTGTAAACACAGTCTTAACCCTGACCGCTGCCCCAGTTAACCCTCATAGAGGAGTATAGCAGTAATTAGAAATCCTCATTTATGGGGAACCCACTTCTACGCATTGAGACACGAGTACACTTTGGTTTGACACCCATGCTACCAGTACGTTCCTTGAATCCTTTTCGTGCCAGAAATCTAGGGTAGTTGCAAAAATTATATATTACATTTTGTAGTAATTATTTCATAGAACCAAAATACAAAATATAGAGTTCAAAGAAAATGGTGTAAGTAATATAAACAGTATCATAGCTCTCATGTTTGCTGGAGGGCAACTACTTACAATGTTCATGCTGGTTTCTAGGTTGCCCTGTGTCGATTTCTTGTTTTTTGTGTATTGCCATGACATAGGGACCACAAGCAACTCAGAGCACTCCATGCAGGTGGTACTCTACTGCAGATGCAAGTGGCACCCTTACTTTACTTGGGATTTGAACCTTCCACAGGGAAGTTTCCATGATTAGATTAGACTTATAAAATCCCAAAATGTTCCAGTATGATGCTTGGTTATTCTGCAGCCCCTCACTAAAGAATAACTCTGCTCCTGCTCCATCCCAGCTCTGCTATTTTAATATCCTTCCCTGCTCCTTTCATTTGTGGATCCCCTGGCCTCTTAAAGTTGGACTTGTTCACCTGACTATAATTTCCTGTCTGTGCCACTGCCTATCATTCTTTTGGGTTTGGAGTTTAGCATTACTCTTACTTTATTAAAGGTCCCATGCCACTACTGAACCACTAGGACTTTAATTTAATTTTGTCAAACCAATTAAGAATCTCCTTCCATGCATATAAACTAAATTAGCTACACTCATTCATAAGCAAGTATGGTACCGTAAATGGGATAGACGTTGCCGAATTATGAACAAAATGTAACATGTAATGGGCCAGCATGTTTGTAATTTAGAATTGCACTAGGACAAAAAAAAGGAAATGATTGATGACTAGAAGATAGCCACTAATTGTTGACGTTTTTGACAGATCAAGTGAGAATGGAGCAACAAACGTAAAAATAGGGGAAACAGTTACAAAAATTATATTAATCTATTGCATATTTATGAATATTTAACATAAAAAAGTTTTAATGCTCATCCTATTTTTCCATCTAGTGGCTACTTGGCTTGGTGAGAAAAGTAGTACATATTTAGAGAAAATAAATCACAATTAATGTCACAAATATTTTAATGTAATAACCTGAAATTATAAAATATAACTTTGACATTTGATAAAAAAATAATCTTACTCTAGTTAATCAAAGCATTTTAAAAAAAAGTGCTTACTTACTGTCCTCTCGAGGTATGAACCAGCAATGTAATCAGCGTTGAAGTTGCTGGACATATGCAGTTTAGAGCAAGCATTGCATATTTAAATTCTTCTTCACATACCACATGATCTGCATGAATAAGTTAAAATAAAATGTAAATATTCAAACAAAAAAAAACAAATTAAAACATAGAGCGAATGCACACATACAACTATTTATCAGTTGTATTTATCAGTTTTATTTATCAGTGCAGTCCAAATATTTACATTAAAAATATGGCTAGTGGAGGCCAGGCCAAGTGTGTGCCACATGGATACCCAGGTTTAGAGATGTCCCGAATAGTTCGCTGGCGAATAGTTCCTGGCGAACATAGTTTGTTCGCGTTCACCACAGATGGCGAACATATGCGATGTTCGGTCCGCCCCCTATTCATCATCATTGAGTAAACTTTGACCCTGTACTTCACAGTCAGCAGACACATTCCAGCCAATCAGCAGCAGGCCCTCCCTCCCACACCTTCCCACCTCCTGGACAGCATCCATTTTAGATTCATTCGGAAGCTGCATTCTTTTTTTTTCTTTTTTTTTTAGACAGAAGTGTGTTATATTTGAGCATGCTAGGCTGAACGTGCGTATATCATGGCTAGTTGCACTGAGGGTATGAGTATATAGCAGTACATTGTTGTGAAAGATGGCTGTCATGTTTAGGGTGTAGCTTGCACGTTATCAACTGTGTATTTATATCAGCAGCTCCACCACTAGTTATAAATCAAGTGTGAGTCACCCCATGAGATGAGAGTAGTGAATAACATAATACATGAACGGTTAAGGTAAAGGCATGTAAGGAACTACGACAATAAACTCTTTAGGAGGTGAAATAATGACATGTTTAAACGCTTGTTACTTTACGATTAGTTAATGTGCAGAGAGCAGTTCATGTGATCAAAGGCATGGTGTGGAGGATCGGCTATAGTGGGACATGCTTGGCAGGCTGCTGTTTACTGCTTGTGCTCATCCGATCCCCTCTGGGTGCCAGGTGCAGACCCTGGGAGTCCCTGATACCTGGAACAACAAAGGCAAGTCTCTGGCTGAGTGCCAGGTTCGCTGCTTGAGGTGTTGGAAGCTTGTTTTGTCGGGTGGTCGGATCTGTCCCTCTGTCCCGGTGGTGCTTCACATCTGGTGCGGGATTGTGGTGGCTTAAGGTGGAGGCGAGTGCTTGATGTGGGGCAGGCTCTGCATTTCTGTTTATGCCTCCGGTCCCATCTTCAACGCCTTTTGCATTGGTGGATTTTAATGGGGACTGCTTCGCTTAGCTGTGGTGGAGCTTGTTGGGGCTGTGGTGGAGCTTGTTGGGGCTTCCTGCTTGTTATTTGCTTCCAAAATTGATTAAAGAGTCTGTCCAGCTTAGACTTAATATCCTGCCATGCTTTGCTGGTACCAGGAGGACACGCGGCTGCTGCCATATTGGGAGAGTCGCAGATAAGTATGTCAGCCTGGGCGGCTGTGCTCTGTGAGTCCATTAGCTCCAGACAGCCTCTCAGGGGTGGACCGGGATAACCCCCACCGGTCCGAGGGGGGGGGGGATAACGGAGCTCCTGCCGGGAAGTAGCTGCTCCTGGGCATCCCATGATCGGGAGATCGGCCGCCTCTCCCGCCCGGTGAGCACCAGGCCACACTTGCCACATGGAGGTAAGTAAGACTCTGTCGAGTTGCTGACTGCTATTAAGCATGTCGGGTCGGTCAGGTAGGAGCAACATTGCTGGGTCACTCCTTCTGGGGTGAAATTCGCTTGTTGATAGCTGCTTAAAGTGAGATATTGAGGGAGCTCACACGAAGTGCGTCTTTCCTCCATGACAGCTAGCCCCCCCCCCCCCCCCCCGGAAGCTGCATTCTTAGTGAGAGGAGGGACAGTGTAGCTGCTGCTGATTTAATAGGGAAATCGATAGCTAGGCTAGTGTATTCAGTTTCCACTACAGTCCTGAAGGACTTTTTAGGGCTAGAACATCAGTCTGCTTTTTTTTTTTTCCTGTGTAATATAATTGCAGTTGCCTGCCTGCCAGCGTGTGTGTCAGGCTCACAGCGTATACTGTGCCCACTTGCCCAGTGCCACTATCTGGTGTCACAATAGCTTGCATTTAAAAAAAAATATATACTTTTTTGACTGTAATATAATAGCAGTCAGTTTCTTCACACGTGTGCGTTAGGGGCCTGCCAGGGCACAGTGTCACACCAGTGCAACTCATATCTGGTGTAACAGTAGTGTACATTAAAAAAAAAAAACTAGAAATTTGACTGTGAAATAATAGCAGTCAGTTTCCTTCACACGTGTGCGTTTCAGGGCCTGCCAGGGCACAGTGTGACACCAGTGCAACTCATATCTGGTGTAACAGTAGTGTACATTTAAAAAAAAAAAAAATTTTTTGACTGTAATAGATTGAATAGCAGTTAGTTGTCTGCAAGCGTGTGTGTCAGGCCTACAGCGTCTTCTCTGCCAACTTCTGCCAGTGCACAGTGCCACTCATATCTGTTGTCACAGTAGCTTGCATGCATAGTACCACTAATCGAAAAAAAAATGACAGGCAGAGGGAGGCCACCCCGCAGGGGCCGTTGTGGTCGTGGTGCTGTGATTCCCTTTGGCCCTAGAATAATGCCCAGTGTTCAGAGGCCACGTACCCTGAACTCGAAAAGTTCTGAGGACATAGTTGACTGGCTAACACAGGACACCCAATCTTCTACAGCTTCCGCTCGTAACCTTGATGCACCATCCTCCTCCAGCTTAGCTTCGGGCACCTCTCAAGTTACCACTTGCCCGCCTGCCGCCACCACCAACACTAGCACCACAGCTGCTTCACATGATCTGTCAGAGGAGTTATTTACACATCAGTTGGAAGAAATTAGTGATGCGCAACCATTATTGCCAGAGGATGTAGATAACAGGGATATGTCTTAGTCAGGCAGCATTACACACATGGACGTACGGTGTGATGATGATGATGTTGTACCCGCTGCTGCTTCCTTTGCTGAGTTGTGAGATACAAGTGAAGCAGTTGATGATGACGATGCGTCCGTGGATGTCACGTGGGTGCCCGCTAGAAGAGAAGAAGAACAGGGTGAAAGTTCAGATGGGGAGACAGAGAGGAGGAGGAGACGAGTTGGAAGCAGGGGGAGGTCGTCGCAAGGAGCTAGTGGCACAGTCGGACAGCATGCATTTGCGGTGTTTGCGGTGTTTGCGGTGCGTTAAACGGGGAGTTTGGTCTGTCACTGTGAAGCGGGCGTAACCCTTACACTACCTGATCGATACAACATCATACCTGATGTTTTAAAGCACATTATTCCAAACAATTTAGGAATGTTAGGTGATTTATGCCCTTTATGGATTAAAACCAGACTCTGCATCAACTATTTAATTTTCCATGGGAGTTTTGCCATGGATCCCCCTCCGGCATGCCACAGTCCAGGTGTTAGTCCAATTGAAACAACTTTTCCATCACTATTGTGGCCAGAAAGAGTCCCTGTGGGTTTTAAAATTCACCTGCCCATTGAAGTCTATGGCGGTTCGCCCGGTTCGCCCATTCGCGAACATTTGTGGAAATTCGCGTTCGCCGTTCACGAACGGAAAATTTTATGTTCGCGACATCTCTACCCAGGTTTGATCATACCATTCAAAAACATCTTTACACAGAACCATGCAATGACAACCATATTAGCACCATAACCACTATCACTGCATATAGTGCTTATGGTGCTTAGGCTGTCCCTTTAGTACATTTCAGCTATGCAACAGAAAGGATAACTAGCAATTAGCAAAACATTTTTTTAAATTATTTTTTGTATAATATTTTTCAGACCAAACTATTATTCTCCAAGATATAGATATTATACATACATAATAATGAAGGGGTCTGCTTAAGCAAATTCCTCCCAATGTGGCTTTGATTTACTATTGCTGCATAAGTGTAAAGGATTTTTATGTACTGACCTCTGTGCCTTCGGTTATATCCTCTCCCTGCTGTTTAAATGCGTATAATCGGTTCATTTCTTCTATGTATTTGAACAATGTATTCGTCTACCGAACAGAGACCACCCTGGGTAGCAATTAGAACTTGGAACGTTGAGAAACCGCAACTTATTTGCTCCTAGGTGGCCGCCATTCGGCATACGAACACGTGGCGAGAACAAAGGATGGCGGCCATCTTAAATCTCACGAATGCGGTCAGCGGGACTTACGCATGAATTGCCTGGAACTGTTTTTGGCAGGGCAATCATGCGAATGCCCATTCATCATGTAAGTCCCGGCTGACTACTTTCCACCCCACGAATCAAACTGGCATTCGGGAGGTGGAATCTACCGAACAAGGGGAGCATTTCCATATATAAAACTGCAATGTTCGTATGGCAATTTTTGTGTGATTAGGCGCGAACGGAGACCGTCTCTTGCTGCTGATTTCATGGAACTGTAAAGGGGATACCACTACATGGCGAGCCGGTCAAACTTCCACACGATGCGACACGGAAACTACAAAACTGAATTTTGTGAGATTTGGATATGTGACTCCCAGTATCCTCAGCTATCCAGGGATGTAAATGTTATATTTGTATGTGCTGTAAAAAGTCCTTTTCTAAAAATGTTGAACATTGTAATGTTTCTGGCCAGCAGATAATTGAGTTTAGTATGTTGCTGAAACTCAATTATCTAGCCTGGCCCAGAGGAGGAGTCTGTTACTGTATAAATTGAACGCCTGTTGCTTCCAGTAAATCAGTCTTGTTCCAGCATTAAGCTTTGGCTAATGTGTGGATTATTTGGCGATACCAGCGATATTTATTCCTGTGGATTATTGGGAATGTGCTTCTATTGGGAAAAAGGGAATATTGGACGGTGATACAGATTACTACTGTCACAATAAGCTTTCCAAATAGTTTAATACTTTTGACTAAACTTTTAAAATTACTTAATATTATGAAACATTTTATTTTGTAATATTTTAATATTTTTAATTTATTTATATTTTATATTTTATCAACATATATTTAATCATATAGAAAGCTTATCAAACAATATTAAATCAAGACTTATGTGCACACTTTTGATGGCCCTCATTTACCTGTTGCGAGGGCACTAGGATACAATATACAAAAACTCTTTAAGTAAAAGCATAATTTTGTATTAAAATGTTCTATAATACAATAAAAAAATAATAAGCAATATTTAACCATGTTTCACTGTAAACATGATATGTTGGTGAGGCACGCAGCAAAAATAAATCTGTCTTCTTGATTAATATGTTGCTTTATTTTCAGATCGAAGCTCATGGAGGCAATGAATCACATCACTCATGCAACACAGCATTTATTTATTTATTTCATAAAAGCTGAGTACAAGTTTTGACCATTAACCTTTACTTTTAGTCTGGCCATCACATTATATATGCTCTACTTGTTTCCAGAGACTTCTTATACATTTGACTACAAAACTTCAATCAGGTCCCTATTTAGAGAATCCATCTCATTGTATTGGGTAAACTAAAATATGAGATCTACAGTAAAAAAGGTCAAAATGTGGCCTTTGACGATAGATAGAAATCCCATGAGAGCAGTGATAGATGCTTTAAAGAACCTTTCATTCTTCAAATAGAAGTAGAAAACATATTCATACACAGATGAAACTTCAAAAGATAGACTTCAAAGTGTCAACCTGCAATAGCAGAAATCATGCAATCATGCAATAATTTGCCGTTTAGGAGATTCAGTTAAGGCTCTTGAGTCTCATACTAAAAGGCTATTTTAGTTTTTTTTTTTACAGAGAGTTGGTCCAGAAAGAAAATTACTAATTGATCCATGATTTAGAGAAATTTAGCATTATTCTACTACAATGTTTTAAAATGTAATTGTGGAGTTTTAAAACTTGTTGCTTACAGAAAAGTTGGATAAAGTTGAAATTAGGTAATCACTCAGGATAATTCTATTGATTTCCTTGGTGATTGCTCACCTTTAGGAACTTTGGGGAGATGTATTACTATTTTCTGTTTTAAAAAAATATATATATAAAAGGGTAGGAGTCACCAATGGAGTGTGCCCACTGGCTCCATAAGTTTTTATAGTGATTGACCAACTTTTTGTAGTTTTGACAACTTTTTATGAAACGTTGACAAGTCCATCCCTTTGTACCACCTTTCTTTTACGAACGCTTACATAATTCTCAGATAACTGCTATTTCTAAAAGGGTGTATGGAAGAGAACTTTACTAGCTACGTCCACATGTTCTACCTCAGGGGATTAATTAAGATAGACAGTCAAGGTAGCTTACTATATGCTATTTCAGTTTTAAAGATATTCTTTATAGACTGAATTCTATATAGTTTACGCACTTAATTCTCCTATCATATATGCATAGTTTTTTATCAATGATTATCTATTTGCTATCCCACTAACTTTCTTGGTACTCAGAGACTCCTCAATATTTGTTATATCACCCAAAAAAACCCTTCTCTTTTTTAATGTATTGTTATATAGAAAACTGGGTAGTTTTGCAGTTTATCTCCCGCAGTGTCATTTGCTATGCATAAGGCACTACAATGTAAGCTCATTTGAGCAATGCCCTTATCACCTTCTGTATCTGAACATCAAAATTGTATTGTTGCAACTATTTGTTTGCTGGTCCTCATATTGAAGAGCACTGTAGAAATTGTTGGTGCTTTATAACTAATAATAATAATAATAGTACAATCATTAACTAATTTGCATTTTTTGCTATGCTTTTAATTAGCCATTGTTTTGTGATACAATTTAAAAAGTGATAGTATCCCTTTAATGCCAAGATAAATTGCATATGCATGAGAACTCCAGCTCTGCTGTTTAGTAATGGCTGATTTAAACCTTCTTAATATAATCTGAAATTAAAAAATGTGTATTAAAAGTATGCACACGTACTAATGGGTTTATTTGCGTATTGAACATAACTTGCTGTTATAAACCTTGCTTTTATATTCTAACTGCTCAACCATTAGACCCAGTGCTTATCTAGACTCATTTGGTGTCTGGCAATTATAGATCACTGTAATTTATTGAGAAATACTAAGCTATGCTTGCTGAATGTCATGCTTATGGCAGTTAATATGTATATATTTTATTTAATAGATTTTTTTTCCCATGGGCTCATATAAAAAAAATTAAATATACACACAGACTACTGTAAACATTGGAGGGGGGTCCATTAGAGGAGTTGGGGCAGCCCCCCTAATGTGTTTGCAAAATAAAACATACATAAAGTTTATTGACATCGTAAGGCTTACTGATATGTGTGTGTTAGAAAAACATGTGTTATAATTATATATGTGCAGTTTCCATTCTCCCCTTTATTGATGACTGGAGATGTAGCTCAACAACTCATGGTGGGACATCCCT
This sequence comes from Pelobates fuscus, assembly GCF_036172605.1. NCBI lineage: Eukaryota > Metazoa > Chordata > Amphibia > Anura > Pelobatidae > Pelobates > Pelobates fuscus. Next base: position 120,665,550 of record NC_086323.1, read on the forward strand.
AAACTTCAGCAGCCCCCCTGCATGTAAAATGTTTTTATTAAAAAGGTATTTATTATAAAAGAATATTACTTTCATTATATATATATATATATATATATTCTCAATTACTTCACTGTGGTCCAATTCTTCAGTTACTGCTACTGTGATAGACAGAAAGCCTCAATTGTCAAGAGTGTCCTCCTATTTCTGGTATCATAAGGATGGCTACTAATGTAGCAACTCAACTAGCTTCATTAAATAGACAGAACTTTTCTGCAGTGTACAATTCTCGTGTCATGAATCAGCCAAGAAAAGATTATATAAAAAACAAGCTTTAAATGGCTGTTAATAGGCTAGGTGCAGGGTTAGGAACAACAAAGGAAAAGGTAATAGGCGCTCACTACAAACTAATACAAAGTGAAAGCGGGCTGCAGTAGCTAATACAAGGATTCCCAGCTTTGTGAGTAATAGTACATAAAAGAGAAGGAAAGAAACCGCGCCCAGAGAGTATGTGCAAAACTGTATACGTACACAGATATATTGGAGTTATATACACATTGGACCTCAAAAAAACTGAAGAAACAATAATGGTGCAATACAGTATATACAATCAATGGGTGACGTGTGATCTTTGGTGATTACACTCACATTTACTTGAGCTATTTCAGAGCTCAGCTGTTTCAACTCCTGGACGGAACAATCCCCGTATAAGGATATATGATGATGTGTATGTTCAAATGACTCAAGTGGAGTGCAGTGTGCAGTACATGTATAGGAGTAAATACAGAAAATATCCTCCAATGGTGAAGTAAGTATTCATAGATATAAAATAAAATAAATAGAATAACGTACTCACATTTACCAGAGCAGAACTTGCTCAGGTATAAATAGCGTTGATGGTATAATCCCCACCCAGGAATATAATGGTACCAGGAAGTGTAGAATGGAAAAATAAAAAAGTGTAAATATAAATATAAAATACACTATTTATTTACCGAGCAAAAAGCAATAAGAACAATAAAAGTAAACTTAAGGAGTCCGCTTAACACGTTTAGCCTCGTCAAAGGCTTCTTCAGAAGTGTGGTATCATCCTCATAAAGTTTTGATTTCATAGGCAGTTTGTAAATGAAAATAACTTCCTGGTGTATGTACAAAACGTATACAGTTTTGTACATGCTCTCTGGGCACAGTTTCTTTCCTTCTCTTTTAGGTGCAGGGTTACACTGAACAATTAAAATGTAAAGAAATAAGTATGGGGACTCCTCAGGTTCATCACTCCTTCACATCTGTTAACTTACTTATATCATACCACTTTTAATCATCCAACACATTCAAATGTGTTTCTAAATTCCTAAATATATATCCTATGGTGTTCCTTCAGCAGATAATACACTTTTGACAATACGATTTCAACTGTCCTCACTATTTCCAGTTAGAATGTGCCTGTAGACCTTTAGGAAAGGTCTTGAAGTCTAAACAATGCTTTTCCCTTCATAGTATGAAGTATGGAAGCTCAGTTGCAGGGGTTCCTAGTACCCTGACTACACTGAAAGTAAAGAATAAATATATGACAAAGAATAGTATTAAAATAATAAAGTACACTGGTCCTAAATGAATTCAATGCTCTGTTTTGCACACAGGGCCGCTGCAAGAATTTAAGCCGCCCTAGGCAAAGATCCACTTTGCCGCCCCCTTAAGAAAGCAATAACAATCTCACAGAGGTTTATTCACTAACTCTTAATTGCAGTGAGTTGGAAACTTCTAGATCAGCTATTTTGGCCTAAATTTTGCCATATGGTTTCCAATTAGGTCTGCCTAATACACACATACTGCTTAATGCGTACATCCATACACACACACACACACTGCTTAATACCTACATCATTACACACACTGCCTAATACATGCATCCATATACACATACTGCTAAATCCGTACATTCATACACACACACTGACTAATACCTACATCCATACACACATACTGCTAAATTCATACATTCATACACACATACTGCTAAATTCATACATTCATACACACATACTGCTTAATACCCACATCCATACACACATACTGACTAATACATGCATCCATGCACACATACATCCATAAATATGCATCCATACACACATACATCCATAAACACACATACTGTCTAATACATGTATCCATACACACATACTACCTAATTCACCAAATAACCCACATCCATAAACACAAACTGCCTGATACATGCATCCATACACACATACCGTCTAATACATACATTGTACATTGAATACATAATTTATCGCTGTGGTAAATGATGTATTCAATGCATTTGGTGAATTTAATTAGACTAGCACAGACGAGCACACACACTGACAGACAACACATTCACTGACACACACACACTCACTGTCAGACACATACTCAGTCACTGACAGACACAAACACTCACAGACACACACTCACAGACAGACACACATACACTCACTGACAAACACACACAGACATACACTCACTGACAGACATACATACACCCACTGACAGATATACACACACTCACTGACAGACATACACTCACTGACAGACAGACAGATAGACAGACACACACACACTCACTGACAAACATACTCACTCACTGACAGTCAAATACACACTCACTGAGACACACACTCACACAATTTTATTTTTTGTGGCAAATTCAGCCTCCCTACTTCCCTGGGGTCCAGTGTGCGGCAGCTTCTCATTCCTCCACCGTGCTGTTTAGTATGCCAGGCCAGAATGATGTCATATTGCGGCTCCAGGCATCACATAGGGCATGCAGGGAGGAGTGAGAAGCTGCAAGAACATCCTCCCTCGCTGCCCACAATACAGCTGCCTGTCTCCTGTCCACCTCTCCTCCGGCATTTCTCGGCAGAGCAGGCACCTGCCATCAAGGTGAGCAGGTGTCTGCTCTGCCATATTGAAGAAGGACAGCATCCTGGGCCCCTTGTGACAGGGCTCCTCTGGGCACCCCTACTTTCCTGCACCTTGAGGATCAGCGCGGTATTGGGGGCGCCCAGAGCTGCTCGCCCAGCACTGCGGCCCAAGACAGGGGCAGGTCAGCTGGCCCTGGGTAAGATGTTGAATGCACTCTGTGCTTTGCTATAACAGCTAACCTTTTTAAATGTTCAAATTGAAACATTTTGGACTTCGTGTGTTAAAAGAACTGTGGAGAAATAACAGCAGAAATTCCCATTTTAGCCTAAAATAGCCAAACTGAAAAAAAAAATGAAAGAAAGTGAAATAAAAACCCTAAGACATTGTTAACCATAGCACACGTGTGTGTGTGTATATATATATATATATATATATATATATATATATATATATATATATCTCCAAGGGATAATTGTTTATAAGAACATGCATCTTTAGAGAACATCATGTACAATAGTATCAGCTGTCTGCTAAGTGCATAGATGGAATAGATTCGGTGAACTCTACAGATGACTAGTAGAAAATAGCAAAATGGACTCCCCTGCCAGGGCAAGTGTAAGTGATTGTTTTACCACAAAATGTTAAAGCGAATCATCACTTTCAAAGGTAAGACATATTCTAATGACCAACTGTGCAAAATGTGGCCATTACTGCACCCATAATGGTCTTTAGCAGTCAAAGTTCAAGTAAGAAAAATTATTAAGAATTACCTCTATTGTGACTTTATTTTCACACACTCATTATTTTTAGAATCAATTGTTGAGCTGCAGATGGTTGGTATCTGCACCCCTTAAATTTTATTTTTGTTTTCTTTACTTACCTGCAAATTTGACATGGAATTTGTTCTCAGGCTTCAATATTTGAACATACAAGGGGCAATTTGGAGCAAAATCTTTTACTGCCCAAGCTCTTAATATTGTTTGATGATCCTAAGTAAGAAACACAATTATATGCTATGAATGCTACAGTAAACATCACTAAGTAAGACAAATGGCTCATCTTCTCTAAATGTACTTTAGTATGAAGCAATACTGCCTGAAAAATATTCAATTATATTTTATTATTTTCTTTTTATCTCTAAAATCATTCTGAGAATCTGCAATATGTGACTGCTGCCATTAATACATTGAGTATAATTGTATGCTGTGATTAATTGCTTTCCGAACTGATAATGTTAATCTGAGTCAGAAAAGGCACGGAGGAAAAGAACTCTGAAGCAGACCCACATTCAACGCAGACATCTAAACACACATCTAAACACACAAAATCTGTGATGAGGAGGAAATACCAGGGTAGCACAAATCCCCCAATACTGGCATAGTTGGGATTCATCTAGTTTATTCACTACACTGGAAATTGTGGAGAACAACAAAAGAAATATACATTTTATGTCTAAAGCAGCTGAGCTAGAAAACCAGCTGAATGGAGTACTTTTATAATTTTAATATTCGGCCCCCCAAATTTCTTTAACAAATCCCCATTGCTAGATGAATAAAATAACCTAAATTAAATTGCTTGTTTAGAACATAAGTGTTATCATTCATTTGTATTCTTCTCGTCTGTGTATTGTACAATTATGTTTTACATATATAAATACGATAGTAGGAGAACAACATACTTTTCCTTTAAAAACAATACATGTTTTAGTATAATAAAATACAAATGTTTGAACAGACACATAACAAAAATGCCAAATAATCGTGCTACTGAACTAACTAGTCTGTATCCTTACTGCATTAAGTAACAATTTAAAATTCCTTTTTGTTTTACCCATTCCTTCCATGAGAGCCAAAATAGCATAACACACACTGCCTACACAAATAAATGTATTTTTAAAATTGTCTCTTTTAGCAATCAAATGTAGATTCAGTCCCACCATATGTATTGTGATTAAGCTCACCACTGTTTTAAAGTACCCCGATGTTGGTGGGCCTTTCTATATTCTAAACATGATATACATGCTGACTGCAAGTGTACTGCTTCACTCAAATGTAAGCCTAATATGTCTCATGGAGTGCTTGGAAGGGAGGAGTGGGATGCTCATTCCAAAATAAATCTGGCTTTAACTACAATTATGTATGGGAAAAATATAATTGGGGGAACTGTCAATACATTTCATAAAAGTGGTGCTGCTGTAAAGACTAAACCACACATAAGAATATAGCATTAAATATAAAAGGCTTAAATTAAAATCATCTATTGTAGCAAATTGATAGGTTCCCAATTCTTTTTTTTTTTTCAGTCAAAAAATGCATGATAAATCATGGGCGCTTGTTGGTATATGGACTGCTATGCACTTCCCAGTTTAAATCAGCAGCAGTTCCTTTGAACCTTTGAGACCACCATGCTAAATACAAATCTCACTGAAGTCAATAACAATTTAGCATGAGTAGAAAATATAGTAAAATGTGTTTGCTAAACTGGGAGAATTCACAAAATATTTGTATATTTTGGATGAAAGTAAATTAGAAGAAATGATATGTATATACAGAGCCACAACATTAATACCACTGACAGGTGAAGTCAATAACACTGATTATATTGTTACAATGGCACCTGTCATGGGGTGGGATATATTAGGCAGTCTGTTCTTGAATTTCATGTGTTAGAAGCAACATGTGCAAGTGAAAATATATGAGTGACTATGACAAGGGCCCAATACTGATGGCTAGATGACTGGGTGGTAAGCTTTGTGGGGTGTTCCAGGTATGCAAGGGTTAGTACCTACCAAAAGTGCTACAAGGTAGAACTACTGTAGCTCAAATTGCTGAAAAACGGGAAGCTGGCCATGATAGAAAAACTGCATATCAAGCAGTTAAAATCACTTCATGGTACAGGTACATTGATGTCCTGATTATTTGGCAAGGGGACATGGATGAATTCAATCAGTTTGTTGCTCTCCTCAATATTAACGAGGATAATCTTAGATTCACCTCAGAATTTGGGGGTTCATCCCTAAACTTCCTTGATTTGTCTATCTCAATCTGCGGAGATGGTTCCATTAAAACAACTCTTTTTAGGAAACCATCCACATCAAATTCTCTCCTCAAGTGGGACAGTCACCATCCGAGGTCCCTCAAGCAGGGCATTCCAACGGGCCAATACCTCAGGCTTCGACGGAATTGCTCTGATTTGGGGGACTTCCAAATTAAGGCCAAGTCCTTGCGCCAACAATTCAAAGACAAAGGCTACCCAAACAAATGCCTTAAAAGAGCCTACAAAAGGGCTCTCTTGACAGACAGGGTAGACCTTTTGTCTGACTCATCTAATGCCAACCCTGGTAACAAAACCATCAGGATGATTGGCACATTCGATACTGGGTGAAATGTAATAAAAGAGTCACTCCAGAAATTCTGGCCTATCCTCCTTAGGGATTCACACTTGAAAGAAGTACTGGGTCCACGGGTCACCATTACAGCTAGGAGGGGAAAAAACCTCCGGGATATGTTGTCCCCCAGTCACTTCTCCTGCAAACAGAACCCCCAGTCTACTTGGCTGGGGCAGCAAATACCAGTAGGTACCTTCCAATGCGGAAGGTGCGTAGCGTGTAAATTTATCCTAAGGGACTCCAAAAGAGTTAATGATAGCGAAGGAAAACAATCTTTTCAGATAGCACATTTCTTTAACTGCAACTCAGCAGGGTTGGTCTATCTCCTCACATGTAGTTGTAAACTGATGTACGTGGGGAAGACATTTAGGCCCTTTAAGGAGCGCATAAAAGAACATGTGAGATGTACTAAAAATCGCGTAGAGACTCCTATCTCTAGACATCTTAAAGAATTTCATGATGGTTCATCCAAATATATACGTTTCTGCGGTCTTGAGCTGGTTAAGCGCGAACCTAGACGGGGTGACTTTGATAAAATTCTGCGCCAGAGGGAATGCAGATGGATATACAAACGTAACACTCTATACCCTAGAGGCCTTAATGAAGGCTTCTCCTTCTCCCCTTTTATTTAAATCTATACATGGGAACACTCTGCATAGCATTTTACTATGGAAAGCGGGTATATCTGCTTTCTTCCGAGTGTCCTTTGGTCCTGTACAATAGAGAGCAGCCTGAGATACTCAATTGTGTACTTTGTATGTAGCTACCTTCTAAGTTACGTTTTGGGTTTTTTAACATTTTTTAGGTTATGCTGTGCTTTGATGTTCACCATTAATGTGATGTCCTCTTGTACTTATATACTACATGGAGGGTATTTTCTACACACATTAGTTTGTTTTTTTCTTTGTGTGTTTTTTTCTCTATGGTATCTTTATTATTTTCATTCATTATTCACTTATTATTTATTTATTTATTATTATTTTTCTCTATATATCATTTATTATTTTTCAGTTTCTACTAATTTTATTTTTATTATTATTATTTTTTTCTATAATTTTTTTTCTGTTATTCTCAATTATCATTATTCTTTAATATGAGTGGTATTTTTTCCTGTGTAGTTTTTTTCCTCTATGGGGAATGGATTTAATACATTGCCTGCTACTCAATCTATATTCAGCTTGTATCTCCCCATTCAGTCTTTTACTAACCATGGCTCATTGAAATTTACCAACTCTATAATTAAGAAGCATTTCAAGTTTGGGTTATCCACCCTCAGTGAATTTGATGAATTTGATTACATTGTATAAGTGTTACACTTTCAAGGCTATTATAGCCACATTAAATATCAGTCTACAATGTCTACCTTTCCTATTAAATTACCGAGAGATTTATTCTAGACTTGACTTGCATGGGAACACACTTATTATACTTTTATTTACACTCGTTTTATTACTATTTCAATCTCTGGTGCGGCTATGATAGATTTTATGTGATTCTGTCACTCACGGACTTCTACCACGCCCCCTCTGCGCCTCCCAATTGAGCATTGGTAGCAGTAGGCATGACGTTGTCCTGGAGTTTGGCTTAATGACGTGCCTAAGCGAATTACACGCTCGCCACCCATATGGGCCGACATGTTCCTGTGTTTCCTCCCCTCTCTCCCCCCTCCTTCTCTATCCTGATTGGATACCGGAGCAATGTGCTCGGGGAGGGTGGTCTGAAGGATAGTGATTGGCTGATAGGACTGTAGAGGCGGGCCGATCCTCCCCTCTTAACACGGCCAGGTAGGCAGACACTCTGTAGCTCTTGACAAAGGCGTTCTTACACGCCGAAACGCGCGTCGAGCATTTCAGAATGCCGATGCATTCTTTCTAATTTTTTTGTTTTGCCTTGTTTTGTTTTTTTGTTTTGGTTGTTTATTTATTTTCGTTTTGATGCTCTTTTGAGGGTTTGATTGGGCAGTGTGGGGGTTAAACGATAGGGATAGCCTTGAGGCTGCCTTGAAGCAGCAGGTAGTGTACTTTTTCACCCTGTGTCTATGGGAGACAGTTAGTAAGTGCAGGGCTTTGCAGGCTGCGGATTGGGCATTGTTTGGAGGCTTTCTCTTTTGGTAATAAGCTACATTTACATGCATACCTCTTTATGCTCAGGTTGGCACTTCTCCTATATTAACCCTCTGCATAGGTCTACCTTTTAGCCTGCACTGGTAACTACTGTACTCCCTTTAGGGGTACCATCACTACCAAGGCTTACTTTATATTTATATTTATACCTCTATCTTGAATACCCCCCTGCCCTTTTACCAGATTTCTGGCAGTACTTATTGGCTGAGACCAGATCTCTGGTAGTTTCATTTCCTAAGTCTAACACTACATTTGCAATTAATATTTTTTAGTGACCTGTTTTTTGGTCCTCAGCACTTTGCAATTGTGTTGGCTCTAGTGAGCATTTCAGAATGCCGATGCATTCCCACTAATTTTTTTTATTATTATTATTTTGTTTTGCCTTGCCTTGTTTTGTTTTTTATGTGTTTTTTTTTATTTTCGTTTTGATGCTCTTTTGAGGGTTTGTTTGGGCAGTGTGGGGGTTAAACGATAGGGATAGCCTTGAGGCTGCTTTGAAGCAGCAGGTAGTGTACCTATTTACCCTGTCTATGGGAGACAGTTAGTAAATGCAGGGCTTTGCAGGTTGCGGATTGGGCATTGTTTGGAGGTTTTTTCTTTTGGTAATAAGTTACATTTACATGCATACCTCTTTATGCTCAGGTGGGCATTTCTCCTATATTAACCCTCTGCATATGTCTACCTGTTAGCCTGCACTGGTAACTACTGTACTCCCTTTAGGGGTACCATCACTACCAAGACTTACTTTATATTTATATCTTGAATACCCCCCTGCCCTTTTACCAGATTTCTGGCAGTACTTATTGGCTAAGACCAGATCTCAGGCAGGTTCATTTCCTAAGTCTAACACTACATTTGTAATTAATTAATATTTTTTAGTGACCTGTTCTTTGGTCCTCAGCACTTTGCAATTGTGTTGGCTTTAGTTAGTATTTGTGAGATTACACCTCACTACCCGGTACCTTCCTGCTAGGGATTTCTCCCTTCTGGCCATAGATAGAGCCAGCTAGATCTTTTTATTATTATCTGTGTATCTCTTGTTCTATTAAAGGTGTATATATACCCACGTTTTCCCTCTTTTTTCTCTCTTTCTCCTCTGTGTTTGATCTTTTCCCTCTCTATGACAAGTACACTTACTTTAGGGGTATAGATTATTGAATGAGCAGTTTCCCACCTTCATACTTATATGTATGGTGGCCTTCTAGCTCATTTCTCTCTTCCTTTTTATTATCCGCAGACCGGTCAGAGTTGTAACGATAACTTACCTGTCCCCACCGGACCCGCACAGTGTGGTGTCCTCTTCCAACACTTTTGGGAGGGGGCTCAGTCTTTCTGACGCCGGCCGCTCGCAACACGCCCACTTTTACGACGCGGCGCATGTGCGCCGACATCAGCAAAATAGTGCCTGCCAAAATTCAAATGTGGCCACGCTCCCAGACCTTTTGGGGGCGTGGTTTTAAAGCAAAAGATCCCACCCTATAAAAAGGCAACCATGACATTTGTTAGGCGCCCTAGTGTGGTTCTTGTTTGAGTCCTCTAGCGCTCTTTATATTCTGATTGACTTTTTGGTATCTGACTCTTGGCTTCCCCTCTGACTATTCTGTTCTCTGGTTTCTCATTATTTTGGCTTGGATTATCGTGTGCCCATCTTCTGTATTCCCTTGACCTCTGGCTATTCATTTGACTACTCTCAGATGCAAATCCGGCCACTCTGAGGTCTGGTAAACGTCTTCCTCTGGGTTTCACTCTGTGTGAAGTGGTCACTGTCGTGACAAGAGTGCCGATGATGATCACAGGAAGTGCTTTCAATAGAGTTGTGAGCACCACAAGCGGACCATGGATCAATGGAAGAAGGTTGGCTGAACTGTTGAATCACATTTTATTTTAGAACAGGTGGATGGCTGGGTGCATGTGCGTTGTTTACCTCGGGAAGAGATGGCAGCAAGATGCACAATGGGAAGAAGGCAGGCCGGCAGATGTAGTGTTATGCTCTGGGCAATGTTATATATATATATATATATATATATATATATATATATCAACCTTCCATTAGTGTTCAAGATGAACACATTTTATATAAACCCCTTCTCATCTGAAGTGCCTGACCCTGTTCTTAATGCACTGTATGTGTGTTAAGCCATTTATTTCTCCTCAAGCTGCCTTATACCAAAAATATAATACTGTGATGTGTACTTACAGCTGCTGTTCTGTCTACTTCACATCTGCTGCTCAGTATGAAACAAGCCTCAGCATTATCCATCCTGGAAAAATATAACAAGTATTAATGCTTAACTTTTGATTCTCATCAAGGCAAGCATTGTGAAAACAAATCAGAAAACAACAAGTATTCCTAGTAATAGTGGAAGCAGTAATAATGTTAGCAGTTCTTAATTTGAAACAAAATAAATAAAACAATAATACATTTAAATTATAATAAATAAAAAGTTATGCTCATCTACTATATACTCATTCTATACTTTTCTACTACTGCAGAAGTGGAAATTGCAGCAAAGAGTTATTCTTATTCCGCAATCTTCAATAATGTTTTTTTTTTTGTATATATAACTTAGAATTCTAAAATAGTATTCCTAATCAATAGTTTAGTTCCTGCATTTAGGAATAAAGTTACCATTGTTGGATAAGCTTTGTAAGTGATTTAAAATTTGTGGATAATTTTTTAAAATATTTAAACTATATAACATATATAAAAACATATCAATATATCAAAAATATCAAAATATTACAAAAATGTTTCATTTTTTATAATTTAAAAATGTATCCAAAAATATTAACTAATTTGATAAGCTTATTCAACTATATTAAATACAGGTCTTAGGTTGTTATTTTATTTGGTTTTATTTAAATAAATCTGGTGATCTTAAATGTTTACACAAGCATAAAAAGAATTAGAACATACATTTTCATTATCAATCATGATTAGCATAGATTTGAAGATACATGCAGTTGAATTACTGTTTGCTGCGACTATTCAAGAGACCTCCAAACCTCTTGATACTGTGCTTGGATCAGCTGACAGGCATTTCTCGCCAGGTTGCTCATGTGTCTTCTAAAAAGCAACAATTGCTATATTGCATTCTCAAATACAGAGCCAAGGAATGGTATGATTGATTTTTCCTTTGCACCCACATATTTTGCATGGTATTCCTACCTTTACTATGCTGGAAATGCCAACAACGTATATTTGGATTTTAATTAAAATATTAAGTCTTAGAAGCCTGAGGTGCTTATTAAATGTCACAATCTGCAGTAGCCAGAATTCTGTATGTGCTCAGCAACTACTAAAAAAGAGAGCCCAACACTCTAGTTTAGTATGCGACAACAAGAAAATTGTGGGTTCAATATGGTAATTTCAAGTCCAGAGAACTTCAACCTTCATATAGAACCAAAAATTGCTAATTATTCTCACAAATACATAGTTACATACATAGCTGAAAAGAGACATCCACCCATCAAGTTCAGCCATTCTCACATTTTTTATTTTTTGTCAATCTCTGTTTTATTAAAACAGATAGTAGGCACAGTGCACAAAATGAAGAGTCAAGAAAAAGTGTCTACATGTACATAGAAATCAGGAATATCACATGTTAAATATGCATCTAAGAATAATCTCCTATAATAGTTGCCTCTTTTTTAAAGTTAGGTTAAGTAACGTAAGATGTAAACGTGGTATTCAAAGCGTTTCGCTCCAGAGGGAAAAAACGTGGTTGGTCAAGTAATTACGCTGGAGCAGAGAATGCCAGCTACTGTTATATATATATATATATATAAACCTAAAGGTAAGTATACCAAAACAGGATCACCAAAGGCTATCACCCACAGTGCTATAAAAGGGTTGATCATTCAAAGTGGGGGTGTCGTGGGTGGGAGGGCTAAGGATAGTATGGGGAATTAGACCCCATTTGCCAGAAGTTACAGCTAGGCCGTACAAAAGGGTGAGCTTCTAAGGGAACCTTCTCCAGTTCTTCATAGTTCACATGCGGTCTTGAACCAGGACGTGTTCCCGTTGTAACGCCTGCAGTTTGTTTTCAAGACTGGTAAGTCGGGTTTAGTGAACCGCTGTGTTCAGCTCCGCATCATGGAGACGTGTGGACACCCCTCGAAGTTCCTCTTGGAACAGGCCTATGTCAGCAGCGATATTGAGTCAGAGTTCGCCCAGGAGCTCTCTGTGTGTGCTCTCTGTTACTAAGGAGCATCTGGCAGGAGCCAGAGGCGTGGGGGTTTGTATTGCATGTTTGCTCGCCATCCTCATGCCCTCCAGGGGATCAACGCTGGATGATCATGAGAGCTTGTCGGAGAGAGGCTCCATGACAGGTCTCTATGGCCTCCACAGCAACTCTCCTATGTCGGTGGTCGCCGGGGTTTTTTTGGGTCGGTATTTCTTGTTTTTGTGGCCCATCATCGTGGAGAGGATTCCCCGTTGAGTTTGGGAGCACTTGGGTGAATAAAAGCTGATATAATCAGTATTAAAGCTCTGCAGGGAGTTTATCAGAAGCATGTCTGTTTGGTTTTGCTGCTGGCTCCTCCCAGAGCCTTTCTCACATTTGTTTTTGTTGTTGATCCAAAAGATGGCAAAAACAGTCTGAAGCGCTTCCAATTTTGCAGCAAATTAGAAAAAAAATCCTTCTTGACCCCAGAATGGCAGTCAGATATCGCCTTGGATCAAAAAGTTATTACCCCACTAATTAAAAAAGTATATCGCTGTATATTATGTTTTTGCAATTGTGTATCCAATTGCTGTTTGAACATCTGTACAGACTGTGATAAACCACCTCTTCAGGCAGAGAATTACACATCCTTATTTTTATTACAATAAAAAAACATTTTCTTTGCCTTAGACTAAATATCCTGTTCCATTCTAAATACGTGACCTTCTGTCCTGTCTATAGTCCTGTTTATGAATAGATTTCCAAACAATGTTTTTTTTTTATATTGGCTCTGAATATATTTTTTACAAACTAAAGAGATTCAAATGTGTTAGCCTTGCTTCATAATTAAAATGTTCAATTGCTTTTAACAATATTGTAGCTCGTCTCTGCACTTTTTCTAGTGCCATAATATCCTTCTTTAGAACAGGTGCCAAAAATTGCATAGCACATTCAAGGTGTCGTCTTATAAAGAAGCTAAATTATATTTTCATCTCGGGAGTTAATGCCCCTATTTATACATGCTTCTGCAGATCAATTAAATTATACCCAACCCTAGTCTGGTCCATATTATGGATTTAAAACGTCTTTGTAATGCCAGCAGTGGACTGAGAGCCTGAATTTAGCAGAGGCACTGCTGGATTATGTGTCAGATTTTAGCTATAGATAATGGACACACACATTTGCTCAAACATTTGAAATCATGGATGCAGTGACAGTTACCTACATCTACACTTACACATACACAGATTCATACATATTCTTAAATGCTGATACCCACACCTGCATACAGATAGACATATGTATATATATAACCACACAGGGATAGATTCACAGATTCATATATACAACATGGCTACAGGCATTTCTTTCTGATCAATTATTCAGCCTCTACTGCCATCTAGACATAAATGACGGATTTCTTGGGGGAAAGAGTATTTGCCCTAGCGTTCATCCCAAAGATCTGTGAATGGTCACTGCCACACTCTGTATAATGCATATTAAAATTACAATACAAAAAGCTAAACAAAAAAACAGTGAACTATGTTTAGCATAGCTGAAGTCATTTTTTGGCATTCTGAAATACGAAGAGAGAATGTCATGCGGCGTTAACAAGGCTTTTTGTTTTCCAGTGACAGTTGCAGAGATAAAAATAAAAGCGTATGTGGAGGTGGACATCACTTGATACTAATACCAGGTGTTTGAGGAAATTTTACCAAAGTCGGGAATACATTATGAATATGTTAGAATTAATAAGTGTCCTGACAAGACACCTTAAAACACAGCTGTTCACAAGCTTCCTAGGAAGGAAGGAGCTGAGTTTCTAATAATAAAACTATGTACTAGACATGTGCACGTTGAGAAACTTTGGTTCAGTGGAAAAACTTTCCCGTAAATAGAACATTTTTCAGGACACCCGGATTTCAGTACCAAAACCTGACTTGGGAATCGAATCAAGCAAACTAAAAGGACATGAAAATGGGTAAATCAGTGTATTGCAATATATATACATACTATAATATGATGTAGATATTTTACAGTTCCATTTGTTTGACAGATTAAGTGAGAAAAAGTAACTAATAGATGGAAAGAGGAGGAGCAGTACAAAAAAAGTATTGTTAAAAATATTATATACAAATAAATATTTTTACTCCACCTCCTTTTTTCCCTCTCCTGCTCACATTTTACTTGATTTGTGAATAAATCAACTTTTATTGACTGTCTCTAGCCCTAAATCATTTTTTTCAAATCAATCAACTCTTCTTTTGGGCAACAGGTGGAATTTAAAATCACATCATTTTCAAGGTGTGGTTTTTTAAAGAAGCAAAATTATATTTTATTATCTCGAGAGTTAATGCCCCTATTTATACATGCTTCTGCAGATCAATTAAATTGATCTACAATATGGATATCACAAATGCATTTTCATGAATCCATGACAAATAAAGCTCACAGACATAAACAGAGCAAACACCAATAATGGGTCAGGTAGGTTGAAGAGCTTATAGTGAAGGTGAATGGATTGATGCTGGTCTGTTTCTGAAAGAACCTGAATGCACAATCACACTCCAGGACATATTTTCATGGAATACTGTCTTTTATATGAAGAGCACGACGTGACCTCATATTTACCGGTAATATTATCATCATAGTGTCTATCTTGTTAAATAGCAAACACCACATGATATAGTGCAAAAGTGCATTAAAGGACACTCCACTGATCAAATATAAAAAAGGAAACATACATGCATTGAGAGTACATCTAAAGAAAGACACAAACTTTACAGCTTAAGTGCTTTTGTTGTCGGGAGTGTCCCTTTAAGCGACTAAAAATAACAAACATAAATGACAGTTCTGCAATTAAAACAAGTTTCAGCATTATATATTTTTTTTTTAGATTAGCTACTATGGCCTGTAGTTTGTAGCTAAATGTTAGCTCAGCATACATTACTGCATCGTAAATGCATTTCTATGCAATTTATTCACCAACTAAGAAGTTATATTGAATATAAGACTTACGCCTCAAGCATAACACTGTGCTTTTTTCATAGATATTTATAACTTTAACTAGTTTTGTGTTTTAATGTTCGACACAATCGGAATACAACGTGTCCTAACTTTTCTACTAGCAATGCTGCCAAAGATAGAGATTTTTATCAACTTAATACATAGCCTAAATTTTGTTGGCAACGTTAATTCACTCCGTTTTCAGATCAAAATGCTGAGATTGCAAAGTTAACAAGAAACTATGTGGTGAATTTGCAGGCTTTTTTTATCACATCACAAGATTATGTGCTGAGTCAGATTTACATGTCAAGTGCCTGTAGGGACAACATTCTAAGGCGCCCCTACTACTAAAAATAAGGCAGATATAGTAAGTATTTTATCATTTTAAAATGGAATTGCATGCCTTAGAACATCTGAAAAAAATATTAATATTTGATAACTTCATTTGTATTAATGTATGTATGTGCATATTCCTGCTCTACTTGAAAGTATTATTATTATTATTAATTCTAAACCGCCAACGAATTCCACAGCGCTGTACAATGAGTGAATTAACAGACACGTATTTGTAACCATATGAGATGGATGTACAGGAACAGAGGGCTTTGAGGGCCCTTGTAATGTATTGTGCTTGAATCTGTGAGTATATTGAGTGTATGCAGCTGTGTGAACGCACTGTTAGAGATAATTATTAGAAGTGTAAAGGGGGGACTAATGTTAGAGTAATATCAGCGTTAGATTACATAGGTTGTTTAGGGTTATTGAGTTAAGGACTATAGTTGGAATAAATTTAGTTTTGGAACATGAAGTGTTTAGTTTTTAAGAGGGGTTAAATATTGGATTTATATTCAGGTTTCGTCTTTGAGTACTAGAATTTGAAAGGTTATATGCAACGTCCTCATCCTGCTATGTCTTCTGTAGACCAGTCAGATTAATAATATTAGAGCAGATATTAGAGCAGCACACTGTTATACAGTGTGCATCTCTCAGAGCTTCTCCTGCTCTGAGGAGGAGGCATTTCCTGTGTGAGAGGCTGTTAATGGGGAGATGTGAAGTAATCCCTTCTGTGACAGACCACACGGTAACTTAGGACTTGTACTTGGCTTCTAACCACCATTTTACCCCTCCAGACCACGCCTTCCAGTCCAGCACCACATCAGAGTCAAGAAAGAGACTCGTAGAGGCACGGTGTGTCTCACTGGAAGCAACATACAAATCACCTGGAACTCCAACTTGCATCGCGGAGTTGCTGTGATCCATCAAAACTTCTTTGAGATTACTCTTGGTCCCAGGACTACCAAACAGGGCACTATTTGTAGGGGTGACAGAGGAGGTAGTGAGGCATCAAATGGTAATAGAAACTTGGGGATCTCAATATACCAAAGCAAAGCGGCATTGTTAAAAGTCATCAAAACCTTCCACACAGCACTATTAAACTCAGATTTGAGGATGCTTGCTGTCCGATCAAATCTCAACATCCAGACATTTTGTACTAGCTACCTCCAATCCATTTTTTTTTTAGACAGTATGGATGCTTGGGGTAGATCTATCCAGGGCCAGGGGTTGCACTGGTTTGGCAATGTGGGCAGGGAAAACCAGTTTTTTATATAAAAAATTGATTTGTCAAGAAGGTGTTTGGCTGCTATTAAAATTTCCTGGTCAGGTACACACACCTAGGCACCAGGTCTTGTGCGATGTCTATTGTTCTCCTGGTGACTCCCTGTTGGGGACCCAGGTATAAAAGTGTGACATCCATTCCAATAAAGCAGTCATATTTCACCCTTACATAAAGCCTTGGCTAATGACCATGGAGGAGCTATAAACACATGGGAGCTGATCACTAAAGTAAAAATGGAGTATTTGGTAATGGCACTCAGGTCCCCTGTGAGTAGGCTGTCACATCTTACTCTTCATGCCCAGCCTCACATACAGACAATGAAGGAGCTGAGAAATCATTGAGTTTTACACCCTTTAAAATTGTTCCTGCTATTACTGGGCTACAGAGGACACTGGCCAAGGCTTGTGGTACTAACATCTCCCCACTAGCCTATTTAAGGCTAGTGGGGAGATGTTCCATGGTACTTTAGAAGTTCTGAAAACAGGTCCCCATTAGTGGTCAGGCACCTGTAGCCAGGTGCCTACTTTGCCTATTGGAAAATCTGGCCCTGACTACATGCATCGTCACGTTGTGAAATGCGCTATTAAAAACTCCACTTTGCCCCACATAGAACATATACTTTTAATGCAGTCATAGAAAGCAAACCCTGGCATTAATACGTAATAAACACACCTTCAATCTTTATAAGTGTATTTTGCATTAACTTAATGTGAATTGAGATGTGATTTGACAAATGTTTGACAAATGTTTTTATAAAATGAAAATGAATAATTATGTTTGCAGATCTTGTAGATTGATATTGGCTTACCAAGCTTATTTATTAATTTATTAACCAAGTCTTGCTTTGTTCAGGCCAATAAATAATACGGAATGTATAAAAATCCCAATCAAATGAACGAAAACTGTCACATTATTAAAAAGGGAAATCAACCACATATTCAGTAGGGACAGAGCAAGTCCTTAATAATTAACATAGTACTGTGAGGAGCATCATAATATACCCACAACGGCTCAAACTTTAATTCTGTTTCTTTTCTTTTCTGTTTTTTTTTTTGTAGCCCTTGGGAAGCAAACTGACTGCATATATTCTACTAAATAATGGTAATATCATTTTCAGGACAGAAGAAAAACAGAGCAGGCATGCTTATGAACCAGTGATGCTTTTGATCTGGCCCATTACATGTCATGTATAACAATCCACAAGATAAAATGGAACAGCTTTTCAAGCTGTGAAGATGTGCGTCTGGGTAAAAATGTAGAGTTCTAAGCTCTAACTTACTGTGATGTTTCTGAATGGTTGAGTTATTGTATTCACACTACGTGAAGAATTCTCTTGGGACTAAAATGAAGATAACTCAGTTCAAAAGAAGATATTATATTTTAATGGAAAAACCACAAGGGGTACGTATATCAAATATGCCTACCCCCTAACACACATTAAAAAAGAAAAGCTAAAATAACTCTTCAGTAAGAATTAATTTTATATTTAAATGCTCACTGACCTAAAATATTTGTAGTGTGAGATATAAACAATTAATTATGCTATAGGTAAAAAATATATATTTTTTTAAATCTTTCATCTTTAATATTTTTTACTGAAGTGCTATAAATCCCTATGCAATGGAAATGAAGCTATCAAAACTGAGAGTATAAATGAGAAACACGATGGCAACTCAACTAAATCGGTGAGTGAATGAAATGGTAATTTTCTAAAAAAAAACAAAACACCTTAGCGTTACGTGGTGGATCTGGCTTCATTCCTGGGTTGCCTGGACCCATATGTATATTCATCCCGAACAATCCCATGGCTCCCCTGTTAGTGGACCAAACAAAACTTGTGCTTCTCTTTTATTGACTCAGAACTCCTACCACCCCTGGCTGTTAACCACTGAAAGCATTAACTCAAGTGCATTTCCTGGGTGGCCCAGTGTATGGTGACCATTTTGTCTCCCAAACACGGGCAGTGGTACTTGGTTTTCGAGCTTGTGGAGATCGTTTCGTCAACACACACTCACAAACCCTGGAAAGGATGGTACTTCTGCCCGTACACTTTCCTAACTAGACAAACCACCTTTGTGAGATAGGATCTACCAACTGAGGGGAGCATTCACTACCTAAGAGCCAGGGGGAGCGTTTGTCAATGTTTGTATTGGAACTCCCAAACAGAGACCTGCCGCTGCCCTGGATTCTCGGGAAATCTTTTGTGGCATCACCTCGTGGCCAGTCAGTCAAAACGTCTCCCGAATAGCGATCCTGTTTCACAAAACAAATCTGAGCACTCTTCGAATATGTTGGACGCTCAGACACAGGCTATTTAGGGATATAAGAATTGTGGGGTTCCTGTAATATTTTGTTATGTTTTTCAGGTGTTTTTTTGATATTTTGTATTATTCCCTGTAACTGAGAGATAATTTAGTTATCATGATTCTCAGCTCAATTATCTCTCAGACCCAGAGACTCTTGGGCAAAACCCCTGTAAAATTGCTTTAGAGACCCCATACTGTCACGGTTATCAGGGGAACCTAAATCCGCAGACAAGTCACAGAAACACAGAATTGCAATAGCTGTCCTTAAAATGGCCGGGCTATGCAAAGATATAGAATAGTCAGAGTACATGCCGAGGTCAAAGATCAAAGAAGACAGAGTAAACCTGAGACAAGCCAAAGTTCAGTAACCTAATAAACAGACACAGTATAACGCTTTTGGGCTGTCAAAGGTATATATGCATAGGGTGCTTCTAGTTTCCATTTAGTATTGATTACAACACGTGGAAGGTGTTTAGTCCTTCCAGTGTGACCTCTGACATCTTTACTGGGTCATTACTTATGGGTCATGTGACAGAGTTGGACCAGAAGTACAGTGGCGGGAACAGCCGCAAGTAACAGATGGGGACCAGAGGACGCCACTCGTGGTAATGGGGTAAGTAAAGTCGCTGCGAGCGTTGTGGATGCAGGGGACCTGATACATACTATGGGGCTGTGCATAAAAAGCTGTGTGTGAAATAAAAGATATTGGTCTATGATAAATATGAATATTGAATCATGGACAGGAATTAATATCGATAAGAAACCAGAGATTTTCCTGTTACAACTATATATGTCTCAGAATTTTGACCAATTTGCTGCTCTGATAATCCATATATTGTTAGCAGCTAAAATATTAATTGCTAGGAAATGGAAAACTAGGGAAACCCCAGTGTGGGAGGAAGTAAAATCTCAACTAATTTACCAGTTAAAAATGGAGATAGGGATAGCCAAAGAACCAAATACTTTGAAAAACTGGCTGGGTATTATACAGAAAAATTAACCCATAGATAATCCCTGCTTACATTTGACATAAGGATATCTTATTGCCATAACAGGAATATAAAAATATCAAACCGAAATTTATTCTGACTCCTGAGAGCCCTCAGCCTGGATTGTTGTCAATGTATTGTATGTTGGATATGTTTACACTTGAAATATGTAATACGCAATGTATTATTGTAAAATGGTATTGCATATGATGTTGTCTATGTCTTTTATAATAAGAAAAAGAATAAAATATTAAATAAGTAAAAAAAAAAAAAAGCTGTGTGTGGCTGAATAAAAATCAGTTGACTCCCAGAACTGTGTATCGTCCAGTTACTGGGGGAATGGGCTATATAACCACTGAACAGCATTTTCTCCCAGCTCCAGAGGATTCCAGCAGAGATATCCAATATAGAATATAACCAATATATACTACGCTACAGTTACTACAATACTTTTCATAACACTGTCAGTTCAAATTATGCAGCTAGAATAAGGGTTAGAAGGGTTATAGTTATAAGGCCTTAAGGCTAAGATTGGTTGAATTTAGAGTTAGGGGTTTTACAGCTAGAACGATATGAATTGTAATTCTTATGTTTTTTTAGGCAAAAACTTTTAGAGAGTGGAAACTTTTCATGGGAGTTTAATTCCACAAAATCTCTAGTGTACAATAGTGTAAGTGTGTACCTCCACACTTGCCTGGTCTGATGAATCACATTTTATTTTAGATCAGGTGAATGGCTGGGTGCATGTGCACCATTTACTTGGAAAAGAGATGGCAGCACCATTGGAAAAAGGCAGGTGTTATGCTTTGGGCAATGTTCTTTTTGGAAACATTGGGTCCTGACATTCATATGGATGTTACATTGATACATTCCAACTACCTAGAGATGGTTTCAGACCACATACACCTGTGCATGGCAATAGTGTTCCCTGATAATAGTGGCCCCTTTCAGCAGGGTAATGCAACCTGCCACACTGCAAAAAATGTTCAGGAATGGTTTGAGGAACATGACAATGAGTTCAAAGTTTTGCCCTTGCTTCCAATTTCCCCAGATCTCAATCTGATTGAGCATCTATGTGATGTACTGGAACAACACATATGGAAGCCCCACCTCACAACTTGCAGGACTTAAACGATCTGGTGCTAATGTCTTTGTGCCAGATACTACATTATATGTTCAGAGGTCCTGTGGAGACCATGCATTGAAGCATCAGAGCTGGTTTGGCAGCACAATGGTGCGATTTTAGGCAGTTAGTTTTAATGTTGTGACTGATCATGTAAATAAGTTATGGGTACAGTTATAATAATTGTAGTTATCAGGCTCCATGGGTATAGTATTAGCAATTTGTGCTGTTTTTGTATTATTATAGATGCTGGGTGGTATCCTTGCATCAATATTGAGGCAGCACAACCTTCTTGCGGTTATATTGATGCCGCACTCTAGCCTCATGCCAAGAAGGATGCTGGTCATTATTTTGGCATCAATAGTGATGCAGAACACTGCTTCCAAACTTCTTTTTATAGGGATTCCCATAAATATCAGACTTATGAGACACCCATATTGCACGTTCTGAAGCAGTCATGAGGATGCTGGCCAATAACAGCTCTCTTATACTTATTCAAATCTCATTGCTTTGCTTCGGCTAGTTGTTGCCTTGTCAAAGTTCTACCAGAGCGTCTGTTTATATGGTTTATTGTTTTTCTTGTTATTAACCCAGCTCTGTTTAACTACTATGATTTTCTGTACTCCTTGGCTTTGTCTTGCCTTGCCAATGTGTCTGTCATTATTCTGTAATCCTTGACCTTAGTTGGTTTACCTATCCTGACAGTAGCAAATTGAAAACAAAATAGCAATTTGCTAAATTTAATTTGTGGCTAACATTTACAGTTCAGCTTTCAATTCACTATACTGAAAGTTAATTGAATAAATATTTAACTATAGAGTTTTTTATATTGACTTTTGGTTTTTATTTTCATAAAAACAATAGTTTGGTCCTATAAGTTCAATCTTTTGCCACCTTCTTGAACCCGCAGAGTTTGCACTTTTGCTACAAAATTACAGCTGTACACGATGTCTTGACTTGTAGGAATTAAAGTTGTTTTTTTACAACAGAAAGTGGATAATTGAACTGCAACTATTACAAACCTTTGCTATGTCTATGAGATACTGGTAACCAGATAAGCTCGGCAAATCATAGAAAGTGGAATGAGCATCATGTCAGTCACTTTCTGGCCTGAGCAGAACTCAATGTAGAAGATACAACATATTTGGATTTACATCAAATGCACAGACTTCAGATGTCAGCATATTCTTATATTTTAATGTATTTTTGAAATATATTGGTTTTATATAAATATTTCAATACATTATCTGTACATAGCATTAAAAACGAATAGGGCAACTTAATTTTAGAATTAGTAATATTCACACAGTCATATACTAATGTAAGAATTTTAAATTCAAGTGTAGAATAGCTGAATTGTGAGAATTCTCCAAGTCAGTTATGCTTCCACATTGGCTATTTAGACCTTTAATTTTAAATTTCATTTGAATTCTTACTTAAGTGAATAACCCTGTAAATTTGTATTTAATATGAAATAGATGTTTTATAACCAAGTCAATTAACAATGACTTCTTGTACAGTATGTGACATTTTTATTACTTTGCTCTAAGGAGGTCCTGGTCCTTAAGGGCTGAACCTTGCAGGTAGATGACTCTCTGTGACCACATCGGGATCTGAAGAACACGTCTAACTTGCACATCCATCTCAGTGGGACACAATATGACAACATAATAATCCTAAAAGATATAAAATGAAAACTTTTAAAAACACAAGTGAGGGAAACACCAAACACCTATACAGCTTTAATAGAAATTAAAACTCAATGTAAGATTACTATGGTGGCTGTAAATTATCCAGTTTTTGCAAAAACATACATACATTCTGCAGATAACATCTGCAGAATTTAGCTACATATGCATCTTTTGTTATCATAAAGAAATGGCTTGCTGAAAACATTTGATAATCTCATGGTATAGCATTGTAGCCCTTGCATTGAAATCAATACAAGGTTGTAGCATTACTGGATTTACCTGAATGTTTTTCATATAAAAGCATGGAACATTAGCACACATGCCTGTAACATCATGAGAATTGCATGTGCAAGTAAATGAAGTCATATGCTACTCCTATTTTTGTATTGGGGAAGCTCTGATTGGTTGAAAAATGTCTAGCTACTTCAGTTTTGCATAATGCGGGTAAGTATATTTTCTGTTTTTTATTTTTTATTTATTAATTTGCATTACTTATAAAACATTATCTTCATAATACATTGAAGATATTGTCAAGTTAAGTCCTGACTGCAGATTCTCATTTATTATGAAGACAGATTCTAAATCTACAGCAGATTTATATAAACTACCGTAAATCGTCTTAGACATCTATGGTATCATCTTTCTTAAGTTTAGTTTTCATATCCCATGAGGGAGATTTATTCAGAATACGAAGTAGAAAGGTTTGAGTTTTATTTCCATTTTAGTCCCATGATCTGAGGTTTTTTTTCCCCTTCACAACTGTGGGCATCCATTCCTACTCAACATTTGCTTCACAGATTTACCTATACAAAGCTTCCAATGCATTTAATAGGACCCCCAAAGTTTCAAATAATTTCTTAGATTGGATAATATTTATCAACATTAATGATTTAATGTACAGAAATTGCATTATATTAACATGTTAACATTGTCATTGGAATGTACTGTTTAACAACCAAAATATTTTGAGAGTTGAGCCTCTACAAAAACCTAAAAGAGAAACCAATATAGAATATAACCATTATATGCAGTCAAAATAGAAAACCTACTAAATAATGTACCACTAAACCCCAAAAACACATATAAAAAATACAAAGTTTAGGCACCCCTAAACACCAAAAAAAATATATATATATATATATATATATATAAAACATACAATGTGTAGGACCAAAAACACATATATAAAACATACAAAGTATAGGGCCAAAAAAACTTATATAAAACATACAAAAACCTGCCTGAAGTCTTGGATGTGCATAGAACTCATTTAAGAAATCCATTAGCAGGTCAATTTTTAAGGAGCTGACACATAAGACAACATGTTTTTCTGTTTGTGCTCGATGACGGCTGTAGTTCCCACCAGACTTTTGTCTCTCCATCCACAAGTAGGCAAGCTGCTCAAACTAAGGAAATAAACAATCACCCACAGGTCAAATATTAATGACTATAAGATCATTCTTGAGTAAAAATAGAAAAGCTGACTTCTAGAGAAGTTGCAAAGAAAGCAAGTTGAGTCAAAAGTCAAAGGCAAGCTAAATAACTGAATGATTATCTGAGCTTATTATAAATAATACATTGTAAGTGAGATAAAAAGGAATAAAGTAGCTTAGCAGAAATAGAGGGGAGCATGGGGTAACCTCTATAATAGATATAGAAATAAACAAAACGAAAGGAAAGGCAGCACCAACAAGTACAATCTGTATGAAGTGTTGTATGATTATAAAATTAGGGTAAAGTAAAAATAAGTACCAGTGTAATCAATACTACCCTAATTGAATGGATGTCAATCTATCCTGTAAAAATACATGTTGTTTGGTGTAATGCTAATTGTACTAGCAGAGAAATCAAGACATTCAGTTTCGACATAAAACAAATAATAAGTGTCCATATAAGGACACACAGTGTAAAGTTGGTATCAGTTTAGATCAGAACCAGACATAGAAATAGCAGAAATAAAGGTAGAAAATAATAATAGCAGGGAGAGGCAATGCAAACGGATATCTGCCCCTGAATCTGTTCCTGGGCATGCCTTGAAGGACACCTATACTAGACAAAACATCCCAATCATCACAATAGACTGGATAAAAAAAATCCCTACTACAATACAAATAAATATTGTAACAGTGAATATTTTTATTCAGAATATTGTAACATGAAAAGTTATGCTTAATAATCATATGCATTTTCTATCTTTGGCTTGTCTTACATTTATTCTGTTTTCTCTGAAGCCTGCACCCTGGCTGGTCTCTTCGTATTCCGCCTCTCTATTTCTTTTTGACCTTGGCTTTGACTATTCTTTTGCATAGCCCGGCCATTCTAAGGACCAGTATTGCAATTATTTCTGTTGTGTTATGTCTGTGTGTTAGGTTCAATACCATGATTATGGAGGAGTACATCGAAGAATCCCTTAGAAAAGGTTTTATTAGGAGATGCTCCTCTACGGCAGGTGCTGGCTTTTTCTTTGTCTCCAAGAAAGAGGGTGATGTGAGGTCCTGTATCGACTACAGGGGCCTCAACAGGATCACGGTACACAACCCGTATCCCATTCCGCTTATTACGGAGCTCATTGACCGTGAAGGGCTCTAAATATTTTACTAAATTGGACCTTAGGGGTGCTTACAACTTGGTCAGGATAAGGGAACAGGATGAGTTGAAGACTGCTTTCAATACCGATAGTGGCCACTATGAATACCTGGTAATGCATTTTTTCCTATGTAACGCTCCCGCAGTCTTCCAGGACTTTTTTAATTACGTCCTACGGGATCTTCTGCATGTATGTGCAGTGGTGTATCTGGACGATATACTTGTTTGTTCCGAAGACCTTGAAACCCACCATAAACATGTCAGATCAGTATTGAAGAAACTGCTGGACAATGGTCTTTATTGCAAGCTTGAGAAGTGTCTCTTCAACCAGACCTCTGTGCAGTTCTTAGATTACATCATATCTGAGGATGGGTTTAGTATAGATTCCAATAAACTGGAGGCTATTAAGTCCTGGCCACTTCCACAAGGGCTTAAGGTCATACAAAGATTTGTAGATTTTGCAAACTATTATAGAAAGTTCATAAAGAACTTCTGTTACATAGTTGCCCCTATTACTAAGTTGACCAAAAAGGGCACCAACCCATGTGAACGGGTTCACGAGGTTCTTGCGGCCTTCAAAACGCTAAAGGAAGCATTTACGTCAGCCCCTGTTTTGCACCATCCTGACCCATCACTGCCTTTCATGGTTGAAGTGGATGCATCTGAGTCACGAGTTGGTGCAATCCTCTATCAAAGGAAGACACACAATGAACCTCTCCACCCGTGTTGTTATTTCTCAGAGAAATTATCAGATGCAGAGAGGAACTATGATGTAGGAAACAGGGAACTGTTAGCCATAGTGCTGGCTTTCAAGGAGTGGAGACACCCCCTGGAGGGGTCCAGATACCCCATTTTGGTTATTACAGACCATAAAAACCTCTCCCATGACTATCCTATCGCCAAGCTAGGTGGACCTGAGGTCTTCGCAAAAGAAGTTTTCAGGCTACATGGTATACCAGTAGACATAGTCTCTGACAGGGGTCCCCAATTCATATCAAGGTTTTGGAGGGGGTTCTGTGCAGAAATGGGTATATTTTTGTATTTTTCCTCGTCCTACCACCCACAGTTAAACGGTGCTGCTGAAAGGGCGAACCAGCTTCTAGAACTCTACCTGCGCTGCTTTGTTACCAAGCACCAGGACAATTGTTACGGCCTTTTCCCGTGGGCTGAGTTTGCCAGGAACGTGGTCTCTCATGCCTCTACTGGCTTCAGTCCTCTCCAGGTGGCATATGGTGTGCAACTCAGCATCCTTCCCTGTGTGTTCTCCGACAAGGGAATACCCACTTTGGACGACTACCTTGCCGCTCTGCAGGAAATGTGGGATCAGGTCCATGTAGCTCTCTCTCTCATGCAGCTGAGTCCCAGAAGAGGTTCGCTGATAGCCATGCGGTAACCAGCTATGTACCTGGTGATAGGGTTTGGCTGTATACTAGGAACTTGCGCCTCCACGTCCCTTCTAGGAATCTGGTGACTAAGTTCATTGATCCATATAGGGTACTGCGCAGGGTCAATCCTGTATCTTACTCTTTGGACTTGCCTCCGTCCTTGCGCATCCCCAATATGTTCCACACATCCCTTCTGAAACCCCTCCTGTGCAACCGGTACACAAGGTCTTTTATACGCCCTGGTCCTGTCCGTGCTGACTCTGGTGAGGAGTACGAGGTTCAGTCCCTCCTCGACTCCTGCTTTCGCATGGGCACCTTGTAGTACCTGTGTAGCGGTACTTACCCTCTCCAGGGGCCGGCCGGGGTCCTCTCTTCTCGCCGCGCGCGGTCCTGCTCCTGCACGAGCCGCGCGCGGCTCAGCCAACGATAAGATCTGTCAGGCGGGCAGTGACCGCGAGAAGCGGTCACGTGTCCCGCCCGACACTAAGAGCGCGCCACGCGTCTCGGGCGCGCTCTTAAAGGGACAGTGGGAGACTAAATTAGAATCAGTCTCCCATTGGCCCCTGTCATACCACGTTCCCCATACACTCACGTTTTGGGGGCGTGGATATGACAAGGGCCAATCAAAGTGAACTTTAGGGTATTTGTACTCACCTGTTTCCCTTGCTCCTTGCCCTATCGTGGTTTCTGTCCAGTTCCCTTTAGTGCTTGTATCGTTCAGTTGGTTTTTTGGTGCTTGACCTTGGCTTTGTTCCTGACTCCGCTCTCTCCTTATCCTTGCTTGCTTATCCGCTGTTTTGTCCTCTGTGTACCAGTCCTCGGCTTGTTCTACGTTACGCTGTCTCTCAGTTCCCTTGACCTCGGCTTGTTCTAGACTCTGTCTTTCTTACTCGTCCTAGTCCGGCCATTCTAAGGTCCGGTAAGACGAACCCTGGTTTCTTGTCTATTGACTATTGAACTATTCCTGCGTGTTGGGGTATATTACCGTGACATTACGATAGGGCCATGGACCCCGCAGGTTTAGGACAACAGATGGCCACTCATGAGGCTAGATTCGCAGAACAGGATCACCGTATGGATCAAATGGCTCAAGCCATCCAGACACTGTTATCCAGATCAGCTCCGGTACCTGTACCTGCGCCTCCTGTAAACCCTATACCAGACACAGCTAATATGCCTAATGCTTCAGCACATCTAACCCCGCCACCTAGGTATGGAGGGGACGCTAAGACATGTAGGGGATTCCTTAATCAAGTGGAGTTCCACTTTGAAATGTACCCACGTTCATTTCCCACTGATAGATCTAAGGTGGGTTTTCTTATGCACCAGCTTACGGATAAGGCACTAGAATGGGCAAATCCTATTTGGGAGGCTAATGGGCCTATGGTACACGACTTCACTAGCTTCCTCACAGCGTTTCGTAGAACATTTGACACGACTAAAAGGTCAAAAAATGCCGCCAGGGCATTAATGAGAATAAAGCAAGGATCTAAATCTGTAGCCGATTATGCTATTCAGTTCCGTACCCTTGCCTCACAGGTAGATTGGACTAATAATGGGCTTACTACTGCGTTTATGGAGGGTCTGTCTGAAACTATGTTGGATGAGGTAGCAGCTAAGGACCTCCCTGTACCCCTGGAGGACCTGATTGACTATCTTATCGATATAGATAACAGGATCCGTGACAGGTTATATACCAGGTCCAGAAATAGACGTTTTGTTCCCGTTAACTCCCCTAGAGCTGAGACTCCCGAGGGATCTAAAGGTTCTGAGGAGGAACCTATGCAGTTAGTGGTTGCCAAACTTACTGACGCTGAAAAGCTTTATAGGAGAAAGGAGGGACTTTGTCTTTATTGTGGTAGGAGGGGTCATATGAGACAAGAATGTCCCGTGCGTCCGGGAAACTATCGCACCTAAGACCGTATAGAGGACTGGCCTTGGGTGTGACATCACAGTCCTCACATTTGCCTCTTAATAAATTACTTCTCCCTGTTTCCCTGCACCTTGGTAGTAACTGCGTAGCAGGGAATATACTAGCCCTGGTTGATTCCGGAGCGGCCGAAAACTTTATTGATTCCAGTTTTGTCAAGGAGAATAACATACCCACCAGAGAGAAGGAGACACCCTTGGCCGTTGAGGCCATAGATGGTAGACCATTATGCTCTCCAGTTATCACACATGAAACTGTTCCACTACATATGTCTACAGGGGTGTTACACTCTGAGACCATTCGGTTTCAGATCATTACTTCTCCTTCCTCTCACCTCGTGTTAGGGTATCCTTGGTTACGTACTCATAATCCCACCATTGATTGGGAGTCAGGACAAATAGTTTCTTGGAGTGATTCTTGCCAAGAGTCTTGTATTGTTAAAATCACCCCTTTGAATTCTACTAATATTCCTCCCGTGCCTACGGTCATACCCCCTCAGTACCTGTCTCTTAAATCTGTTTTTGATAAAAGGGAGGCTGAAAAATTGCCACCTCACAGGCCTTACGATTGTGCTATTAATTTATTACCTGGTACGATGCCTCCCAAAGGGAGAATATATCCTTTATCTCCTCAGGAGAATCTGGTTATGGAGGAATATATTAAGGAATCTCTAGAGAAGGGATTTATAAGAAGATCCTCTTCCCCGGCAGGGGCGGGTTTCTTCTTTGTATCTAAGAAAGATGGCGAATTAAGGCCTTGTATTGACTATAGGGGCCTAAATAAAATCACCATCAAAAATGCGTACCCCATACCTTTGATCACAGAACTATTTGATAGACTTAAACAGGCCACAGTTTTTACTAAATTGGACCTTAGGGGTGCTTACAATCTTATATGTATCAAAAAGGATCACGAGTGGAAGACCGCATTCAATACCAGGAGTGGCCACTACGAATATACTGTGATGCCCTTTGGTCTTTGTAACGCCCCAGCAGTTTTTCAAGAATTTATTAATGATGTCCTACGTCAATATATACATACATTCGTTATAGTATACTTGGACGACATATTAATTTATTCTACTGATTTACAGACTCATCACATGCATGTTAAATTAGTGTTGAGAACTCTTCTGGTTAACGGTCTCTATTGCAAACTCGAAAAATGTTCATTCGATCAATCTGAAGTCCAATTCTTGGGTTATATAATCTCTGCCAAGGGTTTTCGTATGGATCCCAAGAAACTGTCTGCCATTATGGAATGGCCTCTACCTCAGGGTTTGAAAGCCATTCAGCGTTTTCTGGGGTTCTCTAATTATTATAGGCGTTTTATTAAAGGGTTTTCTGCCATTGTAGCACCTATAACCAGAATGACCAAGAAGGATGGTAATACTCATGTCTGGAAACCAGAAGCACTCGAGGCCTTTGAATTCCTGAAGGCTTCATTTGCCTCTGCTCCTATTTTACAGCATCCTGTCCCTTCACTGTCCTTTATTCTTGAAGTTGATGCTTCTGAGAAAGGGGTAGGTGCTATCTTGTCTCAAAGAGATTCACCTGAAAAGCCGTTACACCCTTGTGGCTTCTTTTCCAGACAGATGTCTAAAGCAGAGAAGAATTATGATGTAGGCAATCGTGAACTCCTGGCTATCATTTTGGCGCTCAAGGAATGGAGACATCTGCTAGAGGGTACTAGGGATCCCATCCTCATTTTAACGGATCACAAAAACCTCTCCTACCTTAGTGAAGCAAAAAGATTGTCTTCTAGGCAGGCCAGGTGGTCTCTGTTTTTGTCTCGTTTTAATTACATAATCACATACAGACCGGGTGATCGTAATGCTAAAGCTGACGCTCTGTCCAGACAATTCGAGACTACTGACAAACTCGAGGTCGATGTTACCCCTGTCATTCCGCCTTTCTATTTCGTCTTCTCTCTTACAAGCTATTCAGGCTAAACAAAACTTGGCTCCTGGGGAGAGGCCTGCTGATAAGCTATTCGTTGACATACCGGAGAGACGAGACATCTTGTCATTATATCATGACACTAGAACTGCTGGACACCCTGGTATTTCTAAGACATTCTCAGCAGTTTCTAGATATTTCTGGTGGGCTTCCTTGCGCAAGGACGTCACCGATTACGTTAATGCCTGTAGCACTTGTGCCAGTATGAAGTCCTCCCACAGAGTTCCTTGTGGGTTGTTGCATCCGTTGCCCATACCCGAGAGGCCGTGGTCCAATATATCCATGGATTTTATTGTTGAATTACCTCCCTCTAATGGTAAAACTGTCATCCTGATGATTGTGGATCGTTTTTCTAAGATGGCTCATTTTGTGTCTCTTGTCAAATTGCCATCATCCAAGGAACTTGCCTCTATCTTTGCCAGGGAGGTGTTTCGGTTGCATGGTATTCCCACTTCGATCGTGTCCGATAGGGGTAGCCAGTTTATCTCCATATTCTGGAGAACGTTTTGTACAGAGATGGGTATCTCCCTCTCGTTTTCTTCCGCCTACCACCCCCAGTCTAATGGAGCTGCTGAACGTGCCAACCAATCTCTAGAGCAGTATCTTCGTTGTTTCGTGTCCCACCATCAGAACAATTGGGCTGACCTTCTTCCTTGGGCTGAGTTTGCTCGTAATAATGCTGCTCATGAATCCTCCGGTAACAGCCCTTTTTACGTTGTTTATGGCCGGCATCCCGTGGTTCTTCCAGCTGCATTCTCCTTACAGGGCATGCCAGCTCTGGACGAACATTTGGCTAGTCTACGTAATACTTGGGAGCAGGTTCAGTGTTCTTTGGTGGCTTCAGCTGCTCGCCAGAAGGTTCAGGCAGACAAGCATCGCAGGGCGGCTCCATCCTATGCTGTGGGAGACCGGGTTTGGCTTTCTACTCGCAATATTCGTCTTCGTGTGCCTTCTATGAAGTTGGCCCCTCGTTTTATTGGTCCTTTTCGTATCTTGCATGTGGTTAATCCTGTCTCGTATGCATTGGATCTTCCTAAAAATCTACGCATTCCTAACGTGTTTCATACCTCCTTGTTAAAACCCCTCCTGTGCAACCGTTATACTCGGCATGTCCCTCCTCCTCCTCCGGTTTCTGTGGAGGGCCATGAGGAGTTTGAAGTGGCGGCTGTAATTGACTCTCGTTTGCTTCGGGGTCGCCTCCAATATCTGGTACATTGGAAGGGCTATGGGTCTGAGGAACGCAGTTGGATTTCCGCTGACGCTGTTCACGCTCCTCGCCTTGTGCGTTCTTTCCACGCTCGTTTTCCTGCCAGGCCTGCTCCTCCCCGCCCGGTGGGCGTGTCTTCAGGGGGGGTACTGTAGCGGTACTTACCCTCTCCAGGGGCCGGCCGGGGTCCTCTCTTCTCGCCGCGCGCGGTCCTGCTCCTGCACGAGCCGCGCGCGGCTCAGCCAACGATAAGATCTGTCAGGCGGGCAGTGACCGTGAGAAGCGGTCACGTGTCCCGCCCGACACTAAGAGCGCGCCACGCGTCTCGGGCGCGCTCTTAAAGGGACAGTGGGAGACTAAATTAGAATCAGTCTCCCATTGGCCCCTGTCATACCACGTTCCCCATACACTCACGTTTTGGGGGCGTGGATATGACAAGGGCCAATCAAAGTGAACTTTAGGGTATTTGTACTCACCTGTTTCCCTTGCTCCTTGCCCTATCGTGGTTTCTGTCCAGTTCCCTTTAGTGCTTGTATCGTTCAGTTGGTTTTTTGGTGCTTGACCTTGGCTTTGTTCCTGACTCCGCTCTCTCCTTATCCTTGCTTGCTTATCCGCTGTTTTGTCCTCTGTGTACCAGTCCTCGGCTTGTTCTACGTTACGCTGTCTCTCAGTTCCCTTGACCTCGGCTTGTTCTAGACTCTGTCTTTCTTACTCGTCCTAGTCCGGCCATTCTAAGGTCCGGTAAGACGAACCCTGGTTTCTTGTCTATTGACTAGTGAACTATTCCTGCGTGTTGGGGTATATTACCGTGACAACCTGGTCCATTGGAGGGGGTACAGCCTGAAGGAGCGTTCTTGGGTATCCACCTCTGATTTGAATGCCCTTCGTCTTGTTCGGGCCTTTCACACTCGTTTTCCTTTGAAGCCTTAGGGTTCCCGCCTTCCTCCTGGCGGTCATCGGGGCGGGAGGTTATGTCAGGTCCCCTGTCTCCGCTCCATTCGTGGCAGCCTTGCTTAACCAATCACCGTGAGCGGTGCCATCAGGACACGTGCCACGGCGTGCAGCTGCCCCCACCGCCATGCTCCAGACTGACAGTGTTTCTGACGCTGCACACTCCAGAGCAGCATCCTTACATGTGTGCCAGACCCGGTCATGTGACCTGGCACACAGTGATGACCTCAGAGACCACAAGGGAGGGAAGAAACACCTCCCACATTTTGTGATTAACACTAATTGGAGGTTAGCCATTCAGACACACCCTGTGTGTATATAAGCTAACCTCCCCCTTGCCCTCAGTGCTGTGTTGTGGTCTTTATTTAGCCCAATAGAGCGTTATACTCTGTATGATTTATTGGTTACCGAACTTTGGCTTGTCTTACCTTACTCTATTTTCTCTGCTCCCTGACCTCGGCTTGTCTCTTCGTATGGCTCTCTCTATTTCCCTTTGTTCTTGGGTTGCTTTGACTATTCTTTTGCATAGCTAGGTCATTCTAAGGACCGGAATTGCAATTCTGTCTGTTGTGTTCTGTCTGTGTGTTAGGTTCCCTACCAATCGTGACACCTCCAAACTCCCAGAGGACCGCAATGGCGTCGCTGGGTGGAAAGCTTTAGAACTCATCTTGTGAGGCCTCACTATCTGAAGAGGGCACCTATCAGGCTTAGGCACCGAGCTGACCCACTCACTTACCTGCTAAACCGTCAGGGAAACCTCCAGTCATGGAGGAAAAACTGAGGGACATGCTGGATGAGCTGCACAGAAATATTGCAGCTGACATTGACTTGTTCTGGGAAGAAATCAGAGGAGTGTCGGCTAGCCTGCAAAACACTTAGCTTAACACTGCTGCACAAGACACAAGACTGGTAAATGTGGAACAACAACTAGCTTCCGACACAAAACCAGGAAAGCTTGGCAGACCTGGAAGATAAAAGGTGCAGGAATATCAGTGATGACCTCAGAGACCACAAGGGAGGGAAGAAACACCTCCCACATTTTGTGATTAACACTAATTGGAGGTTAGCCATTCAGACACACCCTGTGTGTATATAAGCTAACCTCCCCCTTGCCCTCAGTGCTGTGTTGTGGTCTTTATTTAGCCCAATAGAGCGTTATACTCTGTATGATTTATTGGTTACCGAACTTTGGCTTGTCTTACCTTACTCTATTTTCTCTGCTCCCTGACCTCGGCTTGTCTCTTCGTATGGCTCTCTCTATTTCCCTTTGTTCTTGGGTTGCTTTGACTATTCTTTTGCATAGCTAGGTCATTCTAAGGACCGGAATTGCAATTCTGTCTGTTGTGTTCTGTCTGTGTGTTAGGTTCCCTACCAATCGTGACACCTCCAAACTCCCAGAGGACCGCAATGGCGTCGCTGGGTGGAAAGCTTTAGAACTCATCTTGTGAGGCCTCACTATCTGAAGAGGGCACCTATCAGGCTTAGGCACCGAGCTGACCCACTCACTTACCTGCTAAACCGTCAGGGAAACCTCCAGTCATGGAGGAAAAACTGAGGGACATGCTGGATGAGCTGCACAGAAATATTGCAGCTGACATTGACTTGTTCTGGGAAGAAATCAGAGGAGTGTCGGCTAGCCTGCAAAACACTTAGCTTAACACTGCTGCACAAGACACAAGACTGGTAAATGTGGAACAACAACTAGCTTCCGACACAAAACCAGGAAAGCTTGGCAGACCTGGAAGATAAAAGGTGCAGGAATATCATCAAAGTGCGCGGACTGCATGAGGCTATAGAGTCTGCAGAAATTCCACACCAGCTAAATTGATGCCACTGGGTGGCTGGCACAGGGTCCCCAGACCGACTACCCTTACCCCAGGTTTGGGAAGGGACATAATCATCCGTTTCCAGCTAAGCCAGGATCGTTTGGTCTTCATGACAGCTACGCACAACAATTCCTCTCTACACTTTGAGGGACACTTTCTGACCTTTTACCCTGACCTGTCCAGGGCCACAAGGCACTGATCGCTATGACCCCTGACCAAGGAACTCTTAGCACATAAAGTACCCTATCATTGGGTACTTAGCCAGGCCGAGATGCCTAATCATGCCAAGGGACACTGGAAACATGTTTGTAAAGCTGCGGAAATACCAGGAACACTGCAGAAACTTTGAATAGCAGACCGAGCTCCTGACCAACCTGACCCTGTGATGCCGACGACATCCACATCTTGGGATCCAGCAAAAGTTCGCCCATTTATACCATCGGCCCGCCAGGGAGATACTTCATCCACTTTGGTGTCATGAACTCTCTCTGTCTCTGGCAATGCAAATGCCTGATGCTCTAGTTCTGCTTGGTTTTGTTTTATTTCCCTTGTTTTATTTCCTTTATAATGTTATCAGTATGATTTAACATGTTTCAGATGTCATAAGGGGTGCCGTATAGCGCAAATATTCAATCAACAATCCACAATACCTCCCCCTCCCCCCGTGCCCACTTCTCTACTACAGGAACTATAGTTCCTCTTGCATTTACTTACCCAACAGGGGTATGAGCCTCTATAATATGTGTATAGCTTATGAATCTCTTCTACATTATTTGATACTGGAGGCATCTAGTGCTCCCTGCCCTATACGTCTATTCTAAGTTCTGCTATCACAACCCATGGACAGGAGTCACTTCATAAGTATCTAACTGTTTACTGCTATTAGTATTATTATTACTTTTTCAAAATACGCAATCCTCCCTATACTGCTTTACTGCTAAATGTGTACCATGACTTGATAGCACTGCTTTGCAAAATGTTATTGTCATAGTATAACCGCCATGTTATGGTGACCTGTGTACTACATTTGGATTGCGAATAAAAAGAGAATAAAAAAAAAAATCTAAAAAGGTTTAGAGAAACCCTTTTTGAAATAGGATTATTGGAAAATATATCATTGGCCATGCTGCATTTTTAAATACCTGGATAGGAAGAACAACTAGTGCTACACAGATCATGATGACTACCAGAAGTTTGGATGGCCAGATTTGTGGGGTCACATCCCCAAATCCCACTGTTGAAAAGGTCACAATACAGAAGTACAGAGAATCGAAGAGTGACAAACGGTTTCCAGCTCGTTCCAAGTGTTGGATTCCGCAGATGCTGGAAAAAACAAATAAAAAAAAATTAAAGCTTTTTACCCTCAAGATTTTTGAATATTTATAGAACAAAAGCAGTGTCTGGTAACACATGCCTTAACCATTCAGTATAAAATATTTTATTAGGCTTATTGATCCATATTTCTTCTCCTCCCTCTGATGTGAGGTACTGTGTTTCCTGAATATTCTTCAGACAGCAGTCGGTCTGTTTAAAGGAACACAAACGTGTATTCCTGACCCTAAACATGTATTTCTGACCCTATAGTGCCACATGCGTCCGCGGGTGCTCCCCCTTGCTGAAATCATCAGAATTTATGGTTTTTAGCCAATCCGATTCTTTCCCATAGGGAAAACATTGGACTGTCTGAAATCAGCAAGAAGGCAGGATGGGGCGGGGCCAAACACTGACTAGGCCAATCAGCAAATCCTCATAGAGTTGTATTGAGTCAATGCATCTCTATGAGGAAAATTATGTATCTCTATGCAGAGCATGGAGATGCAAAACTGCAGTGCTGCGCACTGTTCAGCACTGCCCCAGGAAGCACCTCCAGTGGTCATCTGAGAATTGGCCACTGGAGTTATCCCTAAGGGGCAATGTAAACACTGAGTTTTCTCTGCAAAGGTAGTGTTTGCATGAAAATGCATGTATGCAAAGAATTATTATACTCACCAGAACAACTACATTAAGCTGTATGGAACACCAGCAAGAGTTTGTATAAAACTAAAACACAAAACCTGTTAGTCTTTAAAAACAAAAAAGTTCTACCGCAAGTACAAATTTATAGAAGTGTCATGCATTATTATAAGCCGTAATGTAGTTAACATTAGTTTTTTATATAATATATCCTTTTAATGTGTAAACAAGTGAGGAGATGTTAAATGTGCAAAACAATTATCAAATATTTTTATAATAATATCATGGCAACGTTAGCCATATGTACTTAGACAATGAGAAGTACGTTATTTTTTGATTTAACAATTTTTATTTTGTTAAAAGATTTCAGAAATACAAAGGAAATAATTCATTGAACAGTAATGCATATTGAGTGAAAACAAAAATTTGCTAGATGTCAGACAACTCAAGTTTAGTCTTGCTGATAAAATAAGGGATTTTAAGACATTTTAAAATTCACTTATTTTTACCTAAATTTTGGAAGTGTTGGTATCCAGTCAATTAGAAGTTGTTGGCTAAAGTAAAACATGAAGATGATCTATCAACCTGTATACATGGATGAGTTGAAGAATTTTTCCAAGTTAGCTATTTAATTTACTCGTCATTTAAAAAAAAAAAATCACAGTTTAGTGAATAACTAACGTGTCCCTCCTTGTATTAATAAAATGTACAGGACCTCATTTTACTATGTTGTTTCCCATGTTAACTCCACCCAATCAGAGCAGAGCTTTTAAAGTCTTGGTTGATAAATGGTTCTTCGTTCTTCATTGTCATGTCATTGTCATAATACTCATCAGCCATATTAGTGGTTCATCTGGTGAACATTTCCCCAGACCGTCCAGTGAAAGATGTAGTTCTAGGGATGTAAGCTTTTAGTGTACCATTAGGTAGTGTTGTCGCGAACCCAAAATTTTCGGTTCGCGAACGGCGAACGCGAACTTCCGCAAATGTTCGCGAACTGGCGAACCGCGCGAACCGCCATTGACTTCAATGGGCAGGCGAATTTTAAAACCAACAGGGACTCTTTCTAGCCACAAAAGTGATGGAAAAGTTGTTTCAAGGGGACTAACACCTGGACTGTGGCATGCCGGAGGGGGATCCATGGCAAAACTCCCATGGAAAATTACACAGTTGATGCAGAGTCTGCTTTTAATCCATAAAGGGCAGAAATCACCTAACATTGACACCTGTCCTCAAAGCCCCTGATACACACTTGCACAGAGCAGAATATAGACTGTTCCCCGTCCTCAGAGACCATGATACACACTGACACAGAGCAGAATAGAGACTGTTACCCCTATATAGGGTCACTTGGCAGATATGGCGGGGTCGTGGGAGGGGGAGGATGACTTTCACCTCTTCCCCTGTTACATTCCCGTTGTGCTGTGACATCACCCTTATACGCTGTGTAAAGCATACTATTTAATTTGATCAGCATGGCCACTTGAGTTTTTATAGTTTTCACGCTGCTTGTAGTTTATATATGGTTCACAAAAATCAAACAAATGATAAAGTAAACATGTAAGGATTCAGAATATTCTTTCAAACCCTTACACATTGTGTGTACGTATTTTTTGTCTTAAGTTTGTGGCTTTAACCCCTTAAGGACCAAAGTTCCGGAATAAAAGGGAATCATGACATGTCACACATGTCATGTGTCCTTAAGGGGTTAAAGAGGTTTACGTTGTTTCTATGATGTGCATAACATATTCTTGTAAATGTTTGTTAAATCTTTCCTGGAATTGTAATTTTTGAATCTGAGTAAAGATAGTCAAATCCCTGATACACACTGACACAGATCAGAATAGGGACTGTTCCCCCTACATAGGGTCACTTGGCAGATATGGATTGACACCTATCCTAATGATCCCTGATACACACTGACACAGAGCAGAATAGAGACTGTTCCCCCTACATAGGGTCACTTGGCAGATATGGATTGACACCTGTCCTCAAAACCCCTGATACACACTGACACAGAGCAGAATAGGGACTGTTCCCCCTACATAGGGTCACTTGGCAGATATGGATTGACACCTGCCCTCAAAACCCCTGATACACACTGACACAGAGCAGAATAGGGACTGTTCCTCCTACATAGGGTCACTTGGCAGATATGGATTGACACCTGTCCTCAAAACCCCTGATACACACTGACACAGAGCAGAATAGAGACTGTTCCCTGTCCACAGAGACCATGATACACACTGACACAGAGCAGAATAGAGACTGTCCCCCCTACATAGGGTCACTTGGCAGGTATGGATTGACACCTGTCCTCAAAGCCCCTGATACACACTGACACAGAACAGAATAGAGACTGTTCCCTGTCCACAGAGACAATGATACACACTGACACAGAGCAGAATAGGGACTGTTCCTCCTACATAGGGTCACTTGGCAGATATGGATTGACACCTGTCCTCAAAACCCCTGATACACACTGACACAGAGCAGAATAGAGACTGTTCACCGTCCACAGAGACCATGATACACACTGACACAGAGCAGAATAGAGACTGTTCCCCGTCCACAGAGACCATGATACACACTGACACAGAGCAGAATAGGGACTGTTACCCCTACATAGGTTCACTTGGCAGATATGGATTGACACCTTTCCTCAAAGCCCATGATACACACTGGGGGGAGCTACTGTCCTCCCCAACCCCTGCGCGGTGGGTGGGGGCCATAAATCACAATGGGGGGACCTACTGTCCTCCCCCCCTTGGCCCCCACCCCTGCGCGGTGGGTGGGGGCCATAAATCACAATGGGGGGGCCTACTTTCCTCCCCCCGGCCCCCATCCCTGCGCGGTGGGTGGGGGGCATAAATCACAATGGGACGGACCTACTGATAGGAGTGGAGTATTGTTCATATCAGTTTAATACCTTCCGCGTCTCCTATCAGTGGACGTGTATATGGCAGCCATTTTAGGAACCGCACACCTGGGACCCGAGCAAGGTCACCTCATTCAAGCTGCTCTGGTTCCTTGATGAGCCAGCTGCCCGTGAGTTAACATGTCCCGTGGAGAAGCACTCTGTCCTGTAAAGCCTCAAACTGCTATTCAATCTATAACAGTGAAAAAAAAATTTTGTTTTTAAAAGCACGCTATAGAGACACCAGATATAATTGACAATGTGCACTGGAACAGTTCTGGAGAGCACACGCTGAAGGAAGGACTGACAGAGCCGCTTGAAGGACACTGACTGGCTGCTATTAGCTTACACTAGAAACCTTTTTTCTTTGTAAAAGCACGCTATAGAGACACCAGATATGATTGGCAACTGTCAAAGTACGCTGGCAGGGTTGTGCAGGGCACACGCTGAAGGAAGGCCTGACAGAGCCGCTTGAAGGACACTGACTGGCTGCTAACTGATCTTCTATTACAGTGAAAAAAAATGATTTCTTTAAAATCTAAAGCTTAAGCTATTGTTAAAACAGATATGAGTGGTGGCACTGACTGTGCAAATGGGCAAGGCATCCAACCTGACACAGAAGCTGGCAGGCAGGCAACTGCTCTTCTATTACAGTGAAAAAAAATGATTTCTTTAAAATCTAAAGCTTAAGCTATTGTTAAAACAGATATGAGTGGTGGCACTGACTGTGCAAATGGGCAAGGCATCCAACCTGACACAGAAGCTGGCAGGCAGGCAACTGCTCTTCTATTACAGTGAAAAAAAATGATTTCTTTAAAATCTAAAGCTTAAGCTATTGTTAAAACAGATATGAGTGGTGGCACTGACTGTGCAAATGGGCAAGGCATCCAACCTGACACAGAAGCTGGCAGGCAGGCAACTGCTCTTCTATTACAGTGAAAAAAAATGATTTCTTTAAAATCTAAAGCTTAAGCTATTGTTAAAACAGATATGAGTGGTGGCACTGACTGTGCAAATGGGCAAGGCATCCAACCTGACACAGAAGCTGGCAGGCAGGCAACTGCTCTTCTATTACAGTGAAAAAAATTATTTCTTTAAAATCTAAAGCTTAAGCTATTGTTAAAACAGATATGAGTGGTGGTGGCACTGACTGTGCAAATGGGCAAGGCATCCAACCTGACACAGAAGCTGGCAGGCAGGCAACTGCTCTTCTATTACAGTGAAAAAAAATGATTTCTTTAAAATCTAAAGCTTAAGCTATTGTTAAAACAGATATGAGTGGTGGCACTGACTGTGCAAATGGGCAAGGCATCCAACCTGACACAGAAGCTGGCAGGCAGGCAACTGCTCTTCTATTACAGTGAAAACAAATTATTTATTTAAAATCTAAAGCTTAACCAATTGTTAAAACAGATATGAGTGGTGGCACTGACTGTGCAAATGGGCAAGGCATCCAACCTGACACAGAAGCTGGCAGTCAGGCAACTGCTCTTCTATTACAGTGAAAACAAATTATTTATTTTAAATCTAAAGCTTAACCAATTGTTAAAACAGATATGAGTGGTGGCACTGGGCAAGTAGGCACAGTATCCAATGTGAACCTCACACAGAAGCTGGCAGGCAGGCACCTGCAATTACATTACACAGGAAAAAAAAAAAAAAAGCAGCCTGATGTTATAGCCCTAAAAAGGGCTTTTTGGGGTGCTGTCCTTACAGCAGAGATCAGATGAGTCCTTCAGGATTGTAGTGGACACTGAATACCCTAGCCTAGCTATCAATTTCCCTATCTAATCAGCAGCAGCTAAACTTTCCCTCCTCTCACTAAGCATGCAGCTTCAGAATGAATCGAAAATGGATGCTGGGAGGGAGGTTGGAGGGTGTGGAAGGGAGGGGGTGCTGCTGATTGGCTGGAATGTGTCTGCTGACCGAGAGGCACAGGGTCAAAGTTTGCCCAATGATGACGAATAGGGGGCGGATCGAACCGCCCATGTGTTCGCCCGCGGCGGCGAACGCGAACACGCTAAGTTCGCCGGGAACTGCTCGCCGGCGGACAGTTCGGTACATCACTACCATTAGGACCTGGAGTGAATTAGAGTTGTAACATAGGTTATTCTTGTTTAGTAAGTATCCCATTGTATCCTGTAATCCTGTAATCTATGTAGCAAAAATGGTTTCCTGACATCTCAGAGATATTCGGATCCAGGAAAAGTATATTATGCTGTTATGCCAGGACTCATAATATTAAGTAAACCTCACAGCTCTCATATGAAAGTGTGGGTTCTAGCATAGTTGCAACCAGAGAATCAATCTCTATGAAAGGCATCTGACTGGACTCAAATCAGAGTTATGATAAACAAATTTGAAGAACAGAACTGAGCTCAATTTTTTTGGTTAGCATATAAATATATTTTTAATCTAGTGAATAAATTCCTATAGTTTAGTAGTTTATTAACTAAGACTAGAACACATTTAAATAAAGTTATATGGACAAAATTGAAGATGCCTTAATTCCCTGCTGCTGGCCATGGGCTCTGCCAGTCAAATATAAAATGGCTCACCGTTTGCAATCCAAAAACAGCCATAGATTGTTCTGCTAAGATTCCAATGCCCTGTTGTGGACAGTATCCATCACAATAGAAGTACAATATGTATGGTTACCAGTAGGTGGCATCCATGATTTAAGCAACTCTATGGACATTTTGCTTTACTCCAGTGGACTTCATAACAGCAAAAACATAATATACATTTTTAAGCCATAGAGCAGTCTTCAATTTCAGCCATTTTTACATTTGTTTTTGATGTTGACTCATGTCACCTACCTAGAGATTGTTGAAGACCATGTACACCTCTTCATGGCAATGGTGTTCCCTTATTGCAGTGGCCTTTTTAGCAGGATAATGTACCCTGATCACTGCAAAAGTTGTTCAGGAATGGTCTAAGGAACATGACAAAGATTTAAAGATGCTGCCTTGGCCTCCAAATTCCCCAGATCTCTATCTGATTGAACATCTATGGGATGTGCTAAAACATCCCATTGACTGCCAGTATTAAGGGAGAATTATATGTTACTAAAATTTACTTGAGCGAACTTGAAGACTGACCTGGATGTATTCTATACATTCTGTACACTGTAAAGCGCTGCGGAATTTGTTGGCGCTATATAAATAATAACATAATAATAACAATATTCTGTAGGCTCCTAAACATGTGGCGATTTTGATAAATTGAATCAAAGTCTCTAACTAGTTCACTAGTTTCTAGCTGTACCATTAGTTCAGCTTCCACTGATGTTCTACACAACTTTTAGGTTACCTTAATCCCAAGTTAGTTTTAGGACACAAGTTCTATAACTTTTAAAAAGTAAACTCTACAATTTTACATTTGAATGGGATATGCAATATTATTAACACACTCAAAATTTAATTTTTGATCAGATGAGTCCTTCAGGATTGTAGTGGACACTGAATACCCTAGCCTAGCTATCAATTTCCCTATCTAATCAGCAGCAGCTAAACTTTCCCTCCTCTCACTAAGCATGCAGCTTCAGAATGAATCGAAAATGGATGCTGGGAGGGAGGTTGGAGGGTGTGGAAGGGAGGGGGTGCTGCTGA
Organism: Pelobates fuscus; assembly: GCF_036172605.1. Taxonomy (NCBI): domain Eukaryota; kingdom Metazoa; phylum Chordata; class Amphibia; order Anura; family Pelobatidae; genus Pelobates; species Pelobates fuscus. The sequence goes on from NC_086323.1 coordinate 120,709,167, forward strand.
TTGGCTGGAATGTGTCTGCTGACCGAGAGGCACAGGGTCAAAGTTTGCCCAATGATGACGAATAGGGGGCGGATCGAACCGCCCATGTGTTCGCCCGCGGCGGCGAACGCGAACACGCTAAGTTCGCCGGGAACTGCTCGCCGGCGGACAGTTCGGTACATCACTACCATTAGGACCTGGAGTGAATTAGAGTTGTAACATAAGTTATTCTTGTTTAGTAAGTATGCCATTGTATCCTGTAATCCTGTAATCTATGTAGCAAAAATGGTTTCCTGACATCTCAGAGATATTCGGATCCAGGAAAAGTATATTATGCTGTTATGCCAGGACTCATAATATTAAGTAAACCTCACAGCTCTCATATGAAAGTGGGGGTTCTAGCATAGTTGCAACCAGAGAATCAATCTCTATGAAAGGCATCTGACTGGACTCAAATCAGAGTTATGATAAACAAATTTGAAGAACAGAACTGAGCTCAATTTTTTTGGTTAGCATATAAATATATTTTTAATCTAGTGAATAAATTCCTATAGTTTAGTAGTTTATTAACTAAGACTAGAACACATTTAAATAAAGTTATATGGACAAAATTGAAGATGCCTTAATTCCCTGCTGCTGGCCATGGGCTCTGCCAGTCAAATATAAAATGGCTCGCCGTTTGCAATCCAAAAATAGCCATAGATTGTTCTGCTAAGATTCCAATGCCCTGTTGTGGACAGTATCCATCACAATAGAAGTACAATATGTATGGTTACCAGTAGGTGGCATCCATGATTTAAGCAACTCTATGGACATTTTGCTTTACTCCAGTGGACTTCATAACAGCAAAAACATAATATACATTTTTAAGCCATAGAGCAGTCTTCAATTTCAGCCATTTTTACATTTGTTTTTGATGTTGACTCATGTCACCTACCTAGAGATTGTTGAAGACCATGTACACCTCTTCATGGCAATGGTGTTCCCTTATTGCAGTGGCCTTTTTAGCAGGATAATGTACCCTGATCACTGCAAAAGTTGTTCAGGAATGGTCTAAGGAACATGACAAAGATTTAAAGATGCTGCCTTGGCCTCCAAATTCTCCAGATCTCTATCTGATTGAACATCTATGGGATGTGCTAAAACATCCCATTGACTGCCAGTATTAAGGGAGAATTATATGCTACTAAAATTTACTTGAGCGAACTTGAAGACTGACCTGGATGTATTCTATACATTCTGTACACTGTAAAGCGCTGCGGAATTTGTTGGCGCTATATAAATAATAACATAATAATAACAATATTCTGTAGGCTCCTAAACATGTGGCAATTTTGATAAATTGAATCAAAGTCTCTAACTAGTTCACTAGTTTCTAGCTGTACCATTAGTTCAGCTTCCACTGATGTTCTACACAACTTTTAGGTTACCTTAATCCCAAGTTAGTTTTAGGACACAAGTTCTATAACTTTTAAAAAGTAAACTCTACAATTTTACATTTGAATGGGATATGCAATATTATTAACACACTCAAAATTTAATTTTTGAAAAAACAAATAAGTACACTGTCCCAGATATATTAAAATAAAATGGAATAAAATAATATAATCCATGCGACCCAATGAAAGGAATATGTTATCTCAATTTTCTGTAGTCAGATTTATTTTAAAACATTGCCTTAAATAATCAAGTATAATTTTCTGCTCACTATATGCCTCCTTGCATACAATTTAATGTTTATAACTGCTACATTGTTATTCTAAAGTATGGTGGCGTTTATTATTCATATTGTCTTACCGCACGTCAACTTTTTTCAAGTAAATGTCATTTTATTTCAAAACTGCAAATAGCAGATAAGAAAAATATCAAATAGAATAACTCAAAACAAGAGTTTAAACAATTTGTAACTGAAAAAATATGATAACATATACACTGCAAATTACTTTCTTTGAAAAGTATTTACATGGACTGAAAAAATGTGTATCCCCCCTCAACATTTCAGGTCCATTGTGGTGAGTAGAAATAAGGAGTTGGAATTAAGGAAAGAAATACATGAAATACATTGAGGTAAATATAAACATGAGGTAGGTCTTGAGGTTAATGGAAACAAGCCACCAGTGCTTTGGTAGAATGGGGTTGCAAACTAGATAGCACATGTGGTGGACACTCGGGTAGGGACACGAGTATTACCGCCAAGGATGCTCCTTCTCCTCTGGATCTCCGTTAGCTCTATCTTCAGTGATTATAGCTTTGTAGTTTGATATAGCTTTTCCCCCAGACGTTAGTCGAGACTTAATGCTGGGAATAGACTGGCTTATTCAGGCAATGTACACTCAATTTATACACAGACCCCCAGCATGGGGTCTCCATACATTTCAATACAAACTCCTCCCCAGTGTCCCTGTGTCTGGGAGATATTTGAGTCAAGGACCGGTAACACAATTATTCTCAGTTACAGGGACCCACCCAGAAAATACCTCAAAACAAATTCAATTTCCCCAGGAACCCCCACAAATCTTATATCCCCGGATAGCCCAGATACAAGTTGTCCAAAAAGCACTTGGATCCATTCGGTGGAACGGAATTGCAATCCGGGTAAAGTTTTGACTGACCTGCCATGAGGTTGCAGCCCAAAATAGTTCCATGGTGAAATAGGCTGTGGCCGGTCTCCATTCGGGAGTTCCTGTGTGTATAAAAATGAATGGTCCTTCCTGGCTCTAAGGCAGAATGTTCTTTCTGTTCGTACGAACCTTTTGCCCGAAAAGCGCTCTCCTGAGTTATTTAGGAAAGAAGCAGGCGGCGGTACATGTGCGATTGGAGTTCCATGTGTTCAACAACGGTAACCGAACGACAGGGAAAAAAAACTAATGAACAGAGTATAACTAGTGACAGGGTAATCCGGTACAGTGCAATAGAAACTTTCCATGTCCTTCTATTGAAATTATTTATTTTAAAATATTTTGATAAGACACCAAACAAGACCAGAGAATTTAGCTATTTAGAACCAATAAAAACCTTCAAGGTAAAATTGATGTAGCACAATTAATTTAATTTGCAAGTGTGAAACATTATTGAACAGGTGATCGTAATAAACAGAGAGTATATCAGGCCATAAATATATTCCAGATCTCTTTCATTCTTGCTGCTCAAAATAAATCAAAGTGGTAATTTATTTCCACATTAAGCTTAGGGTTAGTGTAAAAACTTTTAAGAGAGCACGTACTTCTTGTTACCATGCCTGTTGCTATTTTTAGAGAGTACCAACTGCTTACTAGGCTTAGAGATTCTTTTGGTATAAAATGTTAATCCGAAATTGGGCCAATCAGGTGATTGCATGAATTCCCAAAATGTCACCAAATTACAAACCAAATGAATAGACAAGCATGTTTGTTTTTATTTCTGATTTGGAATTCCCTTTAGGGAGCCAAAAAAAAGAGATGTTTGATGGGAAAAAATATGATTGATGCTTAGGCAACATCCACTAAATGTTGATTTTATTCACAAATCAAGTGACACGTGAACAACAGATGGAAAAAAGGAGAAGCAGTAAAAAAAAAAAAAAATCTCTATTTATATATTATAGATTTAATAAAATATAATATATAAATATTGAGTATATTTTTACTGTTACTGCTCCTCCTATTTTTCTCTCTATTGGTTGCTTTCTTTCCCTTGATCTATGAACCAATTGGTAGGAAAATGTGCATATTAGTGTACTGTAAAATATATAGATAAGATTAATTTTATGTATTGTAACGGATCACCTGGCACCCCGACCGGATATCTTCCGTTGATGGATGCTCCTAGTGCTTCCTGAGGACTCCAAGCACTCCGCCAGACACTATACCCACTGCAGACCCCACGAACCACCGCAGCTTGGTTGGGGTCTCGCCGTCTCCATCCACTCTGGACCCAAGACCAGGGTCCAGCTCCAGTAGGTCAACCTCTCCAATTCCAGAGAGCAGGAACAAGAACCAGCTCTTAGCAGAGCTTAGTGATTATACCCTGGGGAGTATAGTGATTATAGCAATCCCCAGAGTGTAGTTCTCCAATCCCCTAAACATGAGCCGAAACTTCATGAAGGTCCAAGATGATCTGACTTTAATTAACACTCACAGACTTTTATGCAAGTCCCCATGCAAGGGGACATCCCACAGGGAGGGACAACATGTAACCAATCCTGTACAGTAAAACATAAAACACACCCAGCACAAACACAGAAAATCCTCCCCTTTGCCTGTGATATAATTTTATAGCATGACAGGAGGCTTCATATTTGCTTATGTCTCTCTTTACTAGAACTCCACAGCAGCACATTAACATAGAGAGATAAACACCAAAGACAAAAACATAAGGTATCTATATAAGGCTCCTCCTAAGCCACCATTTCCTCTTTCTTTGCTGCTCCGCAGAACAGTACAGGTCAGAGTACCACTGCCTCCTGTTTTTATATGGGTGGCTGTGTGTTTTATTAACTATATCCTTCTGTGTTTATGCTGTGTGTGTTATTACAGTTATTTCGTTTTGTTGCCGCTTTTTTCTGGGGTTTGTGTGCTTTCTGTTTGGCAGTTCTGGCTGCCTGCCGTTTTTTGCCTTACTTTCCCCTGTTTCGTTTTTGTCTTTTCCGGCTTTATTTGCCGTCTGTCCCTTTATCTTCGTTTTCCTTTGCCTGCTGGTTCTTGCTTGCCGGTCGCCGGGAAGCGGTCACCCGACCGCCTCCCGTGCCGACTTTCGGGACCACGGAGAAAGACTCCGGTGGCCCCACATGTTGATTCCCACCTGCCGTCTTCCGACGCCGGGCGGGAATCCTCTACTTGCTCCCCTGTCCCTCCCGCGTCCCCGCTCAGCATTCTCTTCACGGGCGGCGTGGGGAGGGGTCAGGGACCTCGTTGTTGCTGCTTAGCTTCGGCTTCTGTGCGCCCTTCCCCCGTGACCGCATGGTCGGGTCCGGGGGTGCGCGGCTCTCGGCTGCTCATGCCGCGTGTGCGCCCTGCACTTAAAGGCGCAGGGCCTCCCGTGTGTGAGATACAATTTTTCCGTTTTTACGTGCTATTGCTTCGAGGAAGTAATCATTCTTCTGTTGTCTTTCAAACCAGGTTTCCTTAAGTGGCATTTTTTCTCATTTCGAATCCCTGGTTACATTATGCTTTAGAAGGTTGTTTTTCCCTTTCTGCAGGGGAGTGGGAATGGTTATTCTACCTTACATGTATCGCTGTCACTAACATCTTATAACTTTATTTTGCATAAGTGAGTTCAAGGAAATAAATTAACTATGAAAAAGGTCAATATTTTATAATACTTTTCTATACCACTCAGTTATTCCTTTCTGCTCCCAAACTGTGTAATCAATATATTCTGCTATACTGGGTTAGCTAGGTTCCTTTCTGTTTTTCCCTGTCCCTATGCAGGTAGCAGTAGCATGCATGTTGTTTAAAACTCTGCTAACTGCAGTCGCACTCAGTACATGGACTCTGTGCCTATCCTGTTTTCTATGGTTGCTGCCGGGACTAATTGAGGATTGGTTTATCCATTGCATCTGCATGTTTCCTACGTGGGACCCTGCTTGGTGGCATTATCCCCGCACTGGTCTGGACCGAACCTGGGGACCTGGTACATCCCTACCCTGCACGCCCTATATCAGGATCTACCTGCATGTCGCCTATTGGGATTTGCTTTCCTGCCTCCATTTATCACTGAGCCGGTTCTACCCGTGCCCATATACTGGCCAGCCTTGTCTGTGCCCTTATGATTGGCCTGTTCTGTCAGTGCCCCATGATTTGGCCTGCGTTGTCTGTGCCATATTACGCATGCTACTGGCCTGGCGGCTCCGTTCCTGGACCCCTGTTATTGAGCCTGCATGCGTTAATACTTGCCTCTGCCATTTATAGGGGTGCGGCCCCTACTGCCTGCTAGGGATACCTGTTATCTACCCCTCAGGTATCACCTACACTCATCTCGGACATTATGGAGGCCTCTGCACAGGAGCAGAAGTTGCAGGCATTGATTAATGCGGCGGTGCCCGCCACTGTGGAGAAAGCCCTGGTTAGGGCCCTCCCGCAATCACGACCGGACAGGGGTGCGAGAGGATCCCCCTGCTTGGCAGACGACTCGGCTGAGTCAGACTCTCACGATAGAGAGCAGGCAAGTGCGCAAATGCGCTATTGGAAGGGTGAAGGCCCTGAACCACGCTCCCGGAAGGACAGGGCTCCGGCGAAGCGACATGGTTCGAGGTTATCGAACCTCACCGGCCAGGCGCCACCGTCTTTCGGGCGCAAGGGTGGTGGCCTCCTTACCCCCCCCCCTACATTGGCCTGCTGGAGGAGTGGCGGGCAGACCAGTCTCCCTCGGATGAGGGAGATGATTGGATGAGGACCGTGGGGAGGGTCCCGGTTGGCGCTGGGTGGATGAAAACGCGCCGGCGACAGAGGCCCCCACGGCGATGATGGGGGACGATGCCTTTTGGATGCTACAGCATAGCCTCTGTTTATCCCTCGGTCTATCAGACGCCAAAGACCCTCGGAATGGTAACTGCCCGGCCACTCGGCACAATTCGTGCACTACTGGATCCGCAGATCCCTTAAGGGGAGGCCCGCGAGAAGCTGCGGTCGGACTACCCCAGGCCCATCTTGCCGGACGAGGTGGCAGCGACCCCGGATTTTGACCCCTGGTGGCCTCATACTTGAATCCTATGGGTCGGGACCCCAGGAAGGCCTCCGCTCAGAGCAGGATAGACAACGAGATATGCTGGGTCCCCTGTGCAGGATGTTGGTCCTGGCGGACGAGGTCTACAGGGTTGGTACGAACCTGGACCCGACCATCATGCGGGATTGGTGCACTACACCCCATGTGCCTTCTAGGCGCTGCTAATGCGGTTCTGCACCGTACGCAGGTAAACGGCTCTGTTCCGTATGGACGCCAAACTGTCGGAGCTAGGATCTAAAGAATTGGGCCCCTCTGACAGTAAGACCTACTGTTCAGGGCTCCTGTCATTAGGGAGCTACAGAAACGCATCATTGTATTTGCTTCCCTGGTTAAAGCGCAGTCCTCTGTAAAGAAGGTGTTTCGCTCTTTGTTATCCCGGCTGGTCTTCGGACCCCACAGATCCCGTGACCCATCCTTTTTTTCCCACCTTACCAGCCCAGACCTCCCTACACTCAAAGAGCGGGTGGAGGTCGTGGAGACTGTGAAAGAGGACGGGCGAGATTTCCTACGGGTGAGTACATCTCCTACCACTTTCAGTTTACCCCTAGTACATACAGACGGATTGTTTCCCGGCAGAGACAGGTGGCAGGAAGTGTCTTCAAATGCATGGATCCGTCAGACGGTATGGGGTTAGGTCATGGACTTCCCCTCCCCACCGACGCAGGTTGGACCTCCGAGTGTCTCCTTCATCGCAAGGGTTCAACGTTCTTTGATAGCTTCGGAGGTTCGGACTCTGCTCGCCACTGGCGCTATCCAACGAGCCCCGGTTTAAGGGGCCTTCCCAGCTTGTTTCTAGTAAAGATGACGTCGGGGGAGCTCTGACCGATGGTCAGTTTTTAGGACTGGAACACCTTTGTTGTCTGCACCCACTTCAAGTTGGAGGGCATTCATCTCCTTCGGGACCTTCCCCGGCCGGGAGTCTTGTTCATGCGACTGGACCGGGGGATGCTTACCTCTCCGTCCTGGTGGACAAGAGTGGTCGCGGTTTGCTTTGCTTCGCCTGGAAGGGCGTCCCTCGCCAATTCACATACCTCCCGTTCGACCTCAGCTCGGCCCCTTAGTGCTTCTCCGAGCTGCTGACGCCAGTGGTCGCCCGATTCTGGCCAGAGGGCGTCCGTTTCCTGTTATTTTCTGGACAATGCGACGGATTGCATTCTCTGTCTGCCTTTGACACTGATGGCATCCACCCAGGAGGTGATGAGTAGGATATTACGGCAAGTCTGGATTCTCCATCAAATGTTTGCTCGCATGGTGGGCCTTCTCTCAGCTTCAATACAGACAATATGCCTGGGCCCACTACACCACGGGACCATGCAGCGGCTGAAGACCCCTGTTCTGTGCAGGTGGCCCTCTTCAGACTGGATGGTTCCCCTGTCCCCGGGTGTGAAGGCCGGTCTGAACTGGTGGCTTCCGCACACATCCGCATGGAACGGCAAGGCAATATTCGTGCCGACCCCGGATTTCGTTCTGGAACTGACTGCAAGCCTTGGGGTTGGGATGCCACGTAAACGTCTGGGTCCGCGGGTGGCCCGTGGTTGGACAAGGAATCGGAGATCCACGTCAACTGCCTGGATTGATTGCGGGTTCGTTGGCAGTTCGGAGCCTGGCAGGTCACCTGTCGGGCTGTTGCAACCTCCTTCGGAGAGTCGTGGTCTCAGCGGTACAATATACCGACCGCTTGGGAGGCGCTCGGTCTCGCACACTGGAGGTGACAAAGGAGATTTCCGGCTTAGGCTTCCAGCGCTACATCGTATTACAGGCAGAGTATCTACCGTGTGAGTCGAACCCGATGGCGGATTCGTTCTTCTGAATTTGGAAGGATGCCAGCGACTGGGAACTCTTTCGACCCATCTTCATCGTACTCGTGCGTCACTAAGGTTTTGTTCATGGTGGGTCTATTCGCCTCCGGGACGACCGTCGGATTCGGACGTGCTTTGGTTGGCTCCCGGATCCAACGTGCGCGTTGGTGGTCGCGTTTCGACAGGTACGGTCGTTTTTCTCAGGAAGCATAGGTGTTTCCTTCGTTCGCCTTTATCCCCCGGGTGTTTTCTTCTAGTTGTGGTCGGCGTGTGTCCTTAGCGTCGTCGACTCCGCTATGACGAGATCGGTCGGGTTCACAGAGCTTCTGGTTTTTTCCTGTCGGGATCCTCTTCTCTTACCGTCCTCTCGAATACTCCTCTTGGATTTTTTCGGGAGTGCCTGGTATGTCGAGGCGTCGTCACTATCGGCCAGGGACTTTCTTTGGGATCCCTGAGCTCCCGGGACGAGGTGATGTTTACCTCTCAGCATTGGATTCATAGTGTCGTTGGTGTTTAGGACAGGGTGCTGAACCCTTTTTTCCGGCCCGTGACCAACGTGCTGAGTGTCTTGTCCCTTCTCGATGATTTTGACAGTCGTGCCGTCTGGTTCTTGTGATTAGTCATTTATTTAGGCGGCGCGTGTTCCATTTGGAGGTTTTTTCCCATCGGTCAGGACCGCTGGTCTGCAGATTTTTACGTGGGATGAGGCTGGCACATCCTCCGGCGCCTAGATTCTCTTCCCTCTGGGAGGTAAGTATGGTTCTAGCGTTTTTCTTCGGGTTTCGGCCGGAGTTTATTGTTTTTTCCCTTCGCCAGTTTTTCTTCTGCGTTTGCCCTCTTGTTGTGTCTGGTTTCGTTCAGATGTGTTTCTGATGTCCGATCCTTCGCCCTGTCCAATCTCGATGGATGAGATGGTTATTGACACTGGCAGGGGTGAATGTGACTCTTGGAGTGCATTCTGTTAGCGGCGCTACTGTTTCCGAGTTTTTCCTTGATGGGCGTTTCTCCTCGGGACGTTTTTGTATGTGGCGGTCCGGCCCTGTGAGGAGGTTTTGCGCCAGTTTATTTTGGACCGTCGGACTATGTTTTGCTTTGCTGTCGGAGCGTTAAAACAGCAAATATGAAGCCTCCTGTCATGCTATAAAATTGTAGATTATACTAGCTTTAGTGTAACTATAATCTTAATTTTATTAATGACAGGAGGCGAATATTTCCCACCCAGTTTGTTTTTTTCCCCCCCTTGTTTTGGATGGATTGCATTGACTGTATTCCTGTTGATTTGTCTGATTATCTGGGCTAAGTTTTGGTAGTCTGGGGTGATGTTGTGGGAAGTGCATGTTACATTGTATTGACGGTCATTAGTGATGGATTTCATGTCTTTTTTCTATCAGTACTGGATCGTGGGATTTATGTTTTATCAGTACATTTCGTTCACTAATCAGGGTTTTCGACTCTGTTTATTTCGTTTCAGTTTAATGGTTCGACTTCAGTTCATAGAATCAGCTGTTTGGCTGGATGAAGATCAAGTTCATCTATTATCCGAAGTTTTTCCAGATGGCATTCATTGTTATGTTAACATTTTTTCTTTATTTAGTTATTGTTATTGTTGTGTACGTTACTTTGTCGCAGCGTGAAAGAGGAAATGGTGGCTTAGGAGGAGCCTTATATAGATACCTTATGTTTTTGTCTTTGGTGTTTATCTCTCTATGTTAATGTGCTGCTGTGGAGTTCTAGTAAAGAGAGACATAAGCAAATATTCACCTCCTGTCATTAATACAATTAAGATTATAGTTACACTAAAGCTAGTATAATCTACAATTACTGTACACAATGGGTTAATGTAATTTATCACAGGCAGGAAAAATGCACTGTTTCTACATATACTATAACTTTAAAAATATGCACCACATTCACATAAAAATTACATATTCACAATCAATCCATTCAGGGGAACAACATATTTAAAAATGGCACGAATCAGACCAGGGGTTCAAAAGTTAGCAAAAGTATTTTTAAAACCCACTGCCAACATGGCTTTCCGGCCCAAACCAGTTTCACAAGAGTCCTCTATCCTGGAGACAATGGAGAGGTAATCCAATTATATCCAGTGATAAAGGCAGACTCCATTAGCCACATGGTGGCAACATATAATAAAATACAATATGACCAAATACTGTATTTAAAGGGCTAAATCTCCCAAGGGCTATAGTCAGCAGGCAGGAGGCGGGCAAACAGGCTTCTCCAGTGCCCAGTGGCAAAGTTGGTTTCACCACATGTATATTTTTTGCAGTACAATGATTGGCCCATTTCCACAGGCTTTGGTTCATTTTCTGATTCATTTTCCTGCAACTTTTACATTTGACAGAATTTGAACGAGCTAAACCCCCATATGGCTGTAATTAGGCCATAGGTAACAAAGTGGATTGGCTGAAATTAACATTTATTAGGGCAGTGATCTGTTTTCATCCACTGTTAATAAGCGACTTCTACCTCTGCAATGGGAGTCATTAGGAGATTAATATTGTTATGAACTGCAATTCATTTGAATTTGTGCCATTCGAATTCCAAACCTCCGAGCTGAAATGTAAAAATGAAAACTCACAATGGATGAGTATTCGTTTTCATTCGTGATTCAGAATTTTGTCCACATCACCAAAAAAAAAATAAAAAAAAGATTGATGGGGAAAAAAGATGATGATTAGTAAGGGGCAGTCACTAAATGTTGATTTTATTCAGATATCAAGAAAGCAGCAGAATTAATAGTATATAATACTTTCCATATAGTTTGTGTGTGTGTGTGTGTCCGTACACACAATTTTATTTATTTTACTGCTCCCCACCTTTTTCCACCTCCAGCCTTCTCCTTCCTCCAGCGTGGCACTCTATATGAAGCTGGGAGGAAGTGGTCGCTCTCTTAAAGGACCACGGCACCTGACAGGGTTCCTGTTTAGCGGCAATACCCATCGGGTGGACCATACATTGTATGTCAGATTGTGTGCGTGATTTTAAGGATATTGTATATGATTTGTGGGCATCAGGAAGGCACTATGAAATTGCGAGAGACTCCCAGAACCTCCAGGAGAGTTGGGATGTCTGCTTTATTTTTACTTTTTCTCTGTTGACTTGTGAACCAAATGGTGGGGAAATGTTGCAACTTTCAGTGTACTGTAACATATACACATAATATTTTAATACTTATATATTTTGCAGTTCACTGATTAAACCATTTTTGTGTGATTTGGTTTGTCTGATTTTTTTTGTCTCCTTAATAAAATTTTGCCAAACTAAATAGCCATATGAAAGAAATTAAGGCACCTTGATTTTTTTTTTTTTTTGCTGTGCACAAGTCTAGTAGTGGTTGTCCAACTATTGTCTCATTTTTCATTTTAATTATGCCTGAAGATAGTTTATAAAAAAAGAGAAATTTGATTTGATGATTAATTAAAAAAAAAAAATGCAGTAGGAAGCAACCACGTTTCCAGCCTTAGGAGCACATAAGGGTTCATCTTGGCTCACAGAAATGTTGCATTACAACCTTGTACAACTACATTATTGAGACAAGCAGTTGTGACACATTCCCTAATCCTGATTCTTTGGTCTCCTTTCCTTTATCTGTCTTTATCTAACTGCACATGTTGTTCCAGTTGCAACATCTAACCAAAAGCAAACATGCTCATGGTTTTATCATAGATCCCAGAGTCCAGAATGTGTTATTCCTTCACCACATAAGAACAATATTCATACAACTATATGCTTTCTTCTATACTTTTAGCTAGCATTTAGAGAAATCATGGTGAGACATTGTACCCTGAAATGAATACAACTATTAGATATACCTGTGGTATCAAAACACATTTGGGGTTATTAACATAAGTATGAATGCAATATAAAATATATATTTATTACCCATATGCATATGCAAAATATATTTATTATGCATCTGATGTCTGCTTTAAAATTCACACCTGCTAATCCTTTATCAAATATAGGATTCATATATTTAACAAATATCAAATCTCAACTGGATTCTAATTCACAAATTCATAAACTAGATGTGCCAAGGCATTTATAAATTAATATGAATTTTATGGATAAAATAAATAAATATAATTGTAAATTAATAGATTAACTAATGGAATACAGATTAATTAACCTAAATATGCATTAATTATTGAAACGTATTAGACCCTTCTGCATAGTTAACCCTAGTGTGTCTGCTTTTCAAAAAATATATGGTTTGATGGGGATAAATTACATTGGCCGGTTTACAAAAATGTCCCAAATAGGACATGGGTGGATGATGACCAGCTGTGAAAATTCCAAGTTGGGAAACTGGAATGCGTACCCTCCAAATAAGGTCTTTTAGCCCCCAGAGAACCTGACACACCTACACATGGGGGCATCACTGTACTCAGAATATGTTGCTGAACAAATATTGGGGTGTTCTTTGAGAGTAACCCTTAAAGTTCACCGTACATGTATTCTTAAATTGCTATGTGTGTCAAAAAAATCACCAATAATTTTAGTATTTTTTTTTTTTATTTGGCATAGATTGGTGGTAAAATGGTTGAATGAAAAGAGTCAAAATACCCCAAGTTTAATACCTTTGGTTGTCTTCTTTTAAAAAAGATATACATGTGAAGGGTTATTCAGGGATTCCTGACAGATATCAGTGTTACAATGTAACTTGCGTTAATTTTGGGAAAAAAATGATTTGGAAATAGCAAAGTGCTACTTGTACTTATTGCCCTCTAACTTAAAAAAAAAAATCTACGAACATGTTAACATTGGGTATTTCTAAACTCAGGACAATATTTAGAAACTATTTTGCATTGGTGTTTTTGGCACTTGTACATGTGTAACAGATTTTGGGGGTCAAAGTTCCAAAAAGTTTTTTTTTTTCATTTTTCATCATATTTTATAATCGTTTTTATAGTAAATTATATGATATGATGAAAATAATGGTATATTTAGAAAGACCATTTAATGGCGAGAAAAACAGTATATACCATGTGTGGGTACAGTAAATGAGTAAGAGGAATATTACAGCTAAACACAAACACCGCAGAAATGTAAAAAGAGCCCTGGTCCTTAACGGTAAGAAAATTTAAAATGGTCTGGTCACAAAGGGGTTAAAATTTTAGGTCACAATAGCTGCATAGGAAAATTTATGTAATTCCTAGATATTAGAATAGTTCAGAGACTCTATCAATCTGTAAAAAATCTTAAAAAACAACAAAGTACAGTAAACAAACATCATCAAGTGGTAACTGATTTAAAAATACATTAACCCTTTCACAACCAGTGACGGTTCAGGACCGTCATCGGTATTTTACCGTTGAGGACCGGTGACGGTCCTGAACCATCACAACGGTAATATGTACTTACCCGATCGCCGTCGTTTCCCCGGCTGGGATTGGCGGTGCTTACCATGTGGGGAGACTGCCTGCAGCCCAGGCAGTCTCCCCGTGGCGAATTAGGACCCCGGGGGCCATGTGATCGCTCAACAGAGTGGTCACATGGTCACAATAGGTGTCCTAGTGTCTGCCTGCAGGGGGACTGCCTGTTCTGACAGGCAGTCTCCCTGCAAGTGTAAAAATAAAATAAAAATTAATGTTAATGTTATTTAAAAAAAAAAAAAAAAAATATATATATATATATATATATATATATATATGATATATAGATAAATATTATATCTATATAATATGTCTATATATCATATATATATATATATATATATAATGTCATACTACGTGTATTTTTATATTAATATATACATATATTAATGTATACATATATTAATATAAAAATACACTTATAATTAAATTACACATGTATATATATTATATATAATATATAATAACTATATATATTGTATATATATATTATTATAAAATACAAATAATAAGTAAATTAAATTAAAACATTTTAAAATAATAATAAACATTGAAAAAAAATATATATCTATATGAAATTTTATTCTAACTGTATTTTGATATATATATATACATAGATTTATATCAAAATACACTTAGAATGAAATTGTATATATATCTATGCATATATAAATAAAGATAACCCGAAATATACATATGTCCATATACAAAATTACATAAATAATTATATAAATAGACTTTAAATATATAAATATGTGTAAATATGTAAATTCTACGTGCGTATTTATGTAATATTTTTACATAATTAAGTAATTTTATTAATTGCAATTTGAGGGACCTGCCTGACAACCCAGGCCGAAAGTCCAGAGAATTAAATTTGCTAGCACTGTATTTTACCCTGTAACTTTCTATGACATCCTAAAAACTGTACTGTTTTACTCGGGTTAGTCATTTTAGTGGTTCAAAACAGTAAAACATATCACAGCGATGATATTGTCAGTGAAAGTGACTTTTTTTGCATTTTTCACACACAAACAGCACTTTTACTGAAGATATAATTGTTGTGATACATTTTACTGTTTTGAAACACTAATATTTGTATTCAGAAAAGTCTCCCGAGTATAACAGTACCCCTCATGCACTGGTTTTATAGCGTTTTTGAAAGTTACAGGGTCAAATATAAGGGTCACATTTTTTCCCATTGAAAATTGCCAGGTTGGTTACATTGCCTTTTTTTTTCCACATATAGTTTTTTATTGAAGTAAACAGGATAGCATCATACAATACATCCAGCCTATATTGTTAGGTACATACAGTATTGCATGTTAATACACAGTAACAGTTTGAGATGGTCTATCATGCAGTGAGTATACATAACATTTTGTACCTGCCCATTCTACATTTCACATTTGCTTTGGTATATTTTATCAGCATGGACTGTGGTAGCATCTAATTTTACGATTTAGTAGGTAACCGGGAAGCATGAAGGGGATTGGGGCTGTGAGGGGGGGGGGGACTAACTTGAGGCTGGGGACATAGAGTCCCCTATCCCTGCCAGCTCTATATTTGCAGATTGTCTGGCGTCACATTCCATTTGATAGGTTATGTACATTTACATTTACATTTATGTTGAACGTTGAAGTGCCTTCGTTCACCATTATTTGTAATATTCACCATCATTTTAAATTTTTCCGTGTATGGAGATATTTACTTTCACATTAGACATATTAGACATATTAGACATATTGGTGGGAGCCTTTCCTCATTAGGCTGCCTACTCTCAAGGTGTGGGCCTCCAGCATCCCCATTCCCTCTCATGCCTATCTTCCTGGCCCTGCATTCTGCTAGCCATTTGTTCATAGGAGCAAATTACATCTACTCTACAGGGCACTGCCTCCGTATATTCGTGCTCTTCCAGTTTTGAGCTAGAAGAATCTTTGCTGCGCTTAGTATATTGATTATCACTTTTCTATGGGGGTGCATTGTCAGCTCAGGTGTTATGTGCAATAAGTAGTGTTCTGGCCGTAGCTGGAGGAGAAGACCGGTGGTGTGGGATATTAGGCCTCGTAATGATGCCCAGTATGTCCCCAGTAGCGGGCACTCCCAGAACATGTGCAGCATGCCTCCTACTCCCCTCCCACAGCGCCAACATAGCTCAGATGAGTCTTTGTAAATACGTGACAATCTATGTGGAACCAGGTGCCATCTCATAGAGATTTTGCAATATGCCTCCCAATATGCCTCTAGTGAGAGACTCTTTGAGGCCTTTTTCGTATATGTCATTGCCGCATGCCAGCTAGATACGGGAAATTGGCGACCCAATTCTCCTTCTCATTGCAACATGTAGGTCGTTTTTACTCGTGACTGACCCTCAAGGAGGGCATTTATAGCACATAGCTAATGGCTTCCTCAATTTAAGTGATAGAACCTGGGTGAGTAGTAGGGGTGGATCCCCAGGAGCCTCTTGTGTTCCCCTTATGTGTGGTGTTAACATGTTTTTCACTCTAAGGTAAACATATCTCTTTGAGGTAGGGAATATTGCTGCTGGAGGTCTGGGAAAGATTTGATCTTGTTACCCTCCAGTAGGTCGAGCACCTTGTGCATGCCCCTGGTTGTCCATCCAGTCGTGGGTAAGTCTGTGGAGAGTGTAGTCAATGTCACTAATGGTGCTGCTCTTAATAGTGAGTGAGGGTTTATGATTAAGTGGTTCCATAGCTGCCATGATCGCAGCAAAAAGCGAGAACAATGCAATGAGTGTGTCCCTGCCCGTGTAGGGAGCGAACTGGCCCATAGTGAGTGCACTGTGTTGTGTGGGTGTAGACATGCCTCTTCTAGTACTAGCCATAGTGGCTGTTGGACAGGATTTGCGAGTCGTAGGATGTGTACCCCTTGTGCTAGGACCGAGGCTCTATAATACTGCTTGACGTCTGGTAGCCCCAGACCTCCTCTGGTATAATTAAGCCCTAGGTTGCGTTGGGCTACTCTTGGGGGCTTTTGCATCCACACATGTGCATTGATAGTGGCTTGTAGTAGTTTGATCAGTTTGTTCGGTAGTGCTATGGGTAGCATACGAAAGAGGTAGAGTATGTGGGGTAGTGCCATCATTTTAATCGTGTTTACCCGGCCTAACCAGGATATCTCCAGGTTTTCCCATTTCTCTAAAGTTGTTTTGAGTTTGTGCGCTACCGGGTAGTGGTTCTCTGTTAAGATGGACTGATGTGTTTTCGTCAGTTTAATCCCCAGGTATGTTAGGGATGTTTTGCGCCAATCAAAGATATACTCAGTAGTCTGCCTGGACAGTAAGTTGTGCGGTAGGTTGATCGGTAGCGCTTGTGTCTTGGCGGTGTTGTTTTTGTATTAGGATACCCCACCGTATTCGTGTAGGATTTGTGTGAGTGTGGGAATGGAGATTGTGGGTTTAGTGATGAACAGGAGAATGTTGTCTGCAAATAATGCCAACTTTTTTATGCCATCTGGCGTCAACAGGCCGTGTACATGTGTGTTGTCATTGATAAGGCATGTCAGGGGTTCAAGGCATAGGATGAAAATGAGTGGTGACAGCGGGCATCCCTGGCACGTCCCATTTGTTATGGAAAATGGTGCGGATAAAAAGCCCGTGCTGAAGACTTTAGCTGATGGGTGTTGGTAAAGGGCCATTATGCTTGCCAGGAAGGCGGGAGGGAATCCCATTGTGCTCAGTGTGCGTTCCATGTAACCCCAGTGCAGGCGGTCGAACACCTTTTCGGCATCCAATGCCAGCACCAGGCCCTGTTGCGAGGATCTGCTGGCCCAGCCGATAAGGTTTAGGAAATGTCAGGTGTTGTCCCCGACCTGTTTCCCCGGCACGTTCGGGGGAGATGAGTGTGGGAAAGAGCGCTTTCACCCTGGTTGCTAACATTTTGGCATACAGCTTGATGTCCGAATTAAGTAAGGACATTGGTCGTAAATTTGCACAATTAGTGGGGGGTTTGTTAGGCTTAGGCAGCGTAACGATAAACACATCCAGCATTTCTCTGGGCATTGTTCCAGAATTCTTGATGTTGTTGAATAGGCGGCGAAGATGGGGAGTTCGTTGGTTCGCTAGTTTTATATAATAATAATTAGAGAGACCGTCTGGGCCTGGGGATTTATGTTGGGGGAGTGACTTGATGGCATCCCTGAGTTCTTCTTCAGTAAAGGGGGTATCTAGGTACAAGCTCTGGTCTTGAGAGATGTGGGGGATAGTCATCCTATCTAAAAAGGCATCTATTTCTATGGTGGAGGGCTGATGGGTCATCTTGTCTTTGTGTAGTTGATATAGCGATGCATAGTATGCCGCTAGTTCGTCTACAATGTCCTGGGGATTATAGAGTTTCTCTCCTCTTTTCGAGATTATAAAGGGGATTTTGGCCTGGAGGTATTTTTGTTTCAGCCGTCCTGCTAAAAGTTTGCCTGCTTTGTTCCCTAACGTGTTTCATGTAGCGCATGAGTTTTTCCGTTTGCTTAAGTTGCAGGGCATGTAATTCTGTTTTAAGGGTTTGTAAGTGTTAGTGTGTCTGCTTGGTCGGGTTTGTTTTATGAACAGCTTCTACATCCGCGATGTCCTTATTCAGCCTTGCCTGCTCAGTATGTGCTGCTTTTTTGGTGTTGGCTCCCAGTTTGATGAGCTCGCCTCACATAACTGCCTTTTGGGCCACCAATTGCGTGGTTAGTGCAGTTTCGCAGTGTGCATGCGCCTCAAAATAAGCGTCCAGAGATGCCTGAATTTGGGGAAGGTATTGTTTGTTATCGAGAAGGGCCTTGTTGAGGCGCCATGAGCCTCTTCCCCTAGCCGGATGTGGAATTTTCATGGTCCATTGGGGCATGGTCCGACCATGTGATAGGGCCAATATGCATGTTGCTCGCGTGTGGCAGTGTGCGTTTGTCAAACAGGCAGAGGTCAATTCTAGTGTATGTCAGGTGTACTGGGGAGTAAAATGTATAGTCCCTTGTGCCAGGGTACAGGTTGCGCCATACATCGTAGTAGTCGTGCGTATGTAATAGGTGTACTAAATGGCGGCCAAGGGAGGCTGATGTGTGCTTAGGGAGTCAATTTTGTGCTCTCTGCATGTCTATAAGTGGGTCCGGGGTACAGTTAAAATCCCCACAAATGATGGTGTGCCCAACATATTTTACAAAATGCCATGGTCAGAAATGATTTCTGTGTATCATTTGGGGCATATAGTGAGGCAAGCGTAATTTGGAGACCATTCAGGGAGCCCACCAGGATGAGTAATCTACCATCTTTGCTGATATTTTGTGGGAGAGAAAACCCAATCTATGTGGAAGTATATCGACACCCCTTTGGATTTGGTTTGGGAAATGGCGTGGAAGGCTTCGGGGAATTGTTTAACCTTCAAGGTGGGCGATTTGCGTGCACAGAAATGCGTTTCCTGCATGCACACTATAGCAGCTTTAGATTTAGACATCTCCTGGGCTGTTAGTCTACGTTTGTGGGGACTGTTGAGACCCTTAACATTCATGGAGAAAATATTTACGGTATCATCCATGATACATAATTGTGGTCACGCTTTTCTGTGTTAGGTGTAACGTCCGTATTGGTGGTATGTCATGGCAGGGGGGGGACACAGAGGGGGAACAAAACAACATTAACCAATAAACAAAACTAAGGTATTTACATTGCGCCTTCAACACAACCGGCGCATACTTCGTCTGAGGCACAGGCCGGCACTCCCTGCCGGTCACTGCCCTTATCCCTTGGGGGTACTCTTGGTGTTAAGAGCAAAGTATGAATAATTTGCATGCTATCTATAGTGACACAGCCCTCGGCTTAGTGAAAAGAAAAGATTTTGCGTTGCTCATATACATCTCCCCCAGGAACCTCCCTCTGTGTCGTGTCTGGCTACCTGCTAGGAGCTTGTATGCTTGCGGTAGGGCTGTGCAGTTTGCTTAAATCAGGCTTTTAAAGTCATGCAGGACCGAGAGCTCTCACTCCATGCGTCCTCTCTCTGTGGCTGTCGGCCCTGCTCCCGGTTACATTGCCTTTGAGAGCGTATGGTAGCCCAGGAACGTGAATTACCCCCATGATGACATTCCATTTGCAAAAGAAGACAACCCAAGGTATTGCAAATGGGGTATGTCCAGTCTTTTTTAGTAGCCACTTAGTCACAAACACTGGCCAAAATTAGCGTTCAGTTTAGTTTTTTTTTACTTTTTTCACACACAAACATATATGAACGCTAACTTTGGCCGGTGTTTGTGACTAAGTGGCTAATAAAAAAGACTGGACATACCCCATATTGAATACCCTGGGTTGTCTACTTAAAATATGTACATGTGGGGTGTGATTCAGAGATTTATGACAGATAATAGTGTTACAATGTCACTATTGATATATTTTAAAAATATATATTTTAAAACAGCAATTTCCTATTTGCACTTATAGCCCTATAACTTGCAAAAAAAAGCAAAAAGGCACGTAAACACAGGATGTTTTTAAACTCAGGAAAAATGTTTGAATCTATTTAGCAGTTTTTTTCATTAGCTTTCGTAGGTAAGTAAAAGATTTTCCAAGCAAAAGTCAAAAAACATGTTTTTTGTTTTCTTCAATGTTTCACCATAATTTTTTTCTTTTTTTTTAAAGTAAATTATATGACATGCTACAAATGGTATATAAAGAAAGCCCTTTTGGTCCTGAAAAAAAAACAATATATAACTTGTATGGGAACAGTAAATGAGAGAGAGGAAAATTACAGCTAAACACAAACACCACAAAAGTGTTAAAGGAGCCCTGGTCCTAAACGTACAACATCACAAAAACAGGCCGGTTCTGAAGGGGTTAAGTGAGATATTAAAATTGACCTTGTCTACATTCTTTGATTTGCGTTACCTTAATGCTTACTTAAAAAAAAAGAAAAAATAACATTTTGAATCAGTTGGGATGAAATAAGGTTTTCCGTGTTTAGGATAGTTGCATTTGTAGTGTGTAGTTGTTTTGCTCTATACAAATTGTAGAGTTGTGTTTACAAATGCCCTTCCTCATTACCTTCAGCTTACTTGCAGCACGGATGACTGATTTCAATTTACACTAAACCCACTATACTGCCAAGGAAGTGAAGCAACACAGATTGTTTATCCTTAATCCGATTCCGATTTAGCAAAGCATTTAATTTAAAGACCTGTCATCGACCTTCCTAGGAAATGTAAACATTTGCAGAGACCTTGCTGTTTGCATTGAGTTAAACTTTGTGTTTTGCAAGAGAGGGTGTAGGAGATTAGATGTCATTTACTGAAACCACTGTCTATTCCAGTAATCTGAGGTTAGGATTTCACCACAAAGGGCGAGTTTTTACACAGGAATTTTAGCTTAGAAATAAAAGTTTTTTGCTATTATAAAACAAAGGATTAATATTCAACAAAGATATTTAGCATTTTCAGAATGTTTGTAGAACAGATTAGCCACATTAGTGTTGTAGTAAAATAGCGGAAATAAATGAGCATGTTTATTTCCATTGTTTGAGCATTTAGTTTTTAAAGAATATAACCTGCAGTTATGGCTGCCAGCAGAAATTGATGAATCCCTTACAAAACCATTTTGAGTTTCTCCCTGTCATACACTTGGAGACATGTACAGTTAAAGAAACTCACTGACACATGCAGACACACAAATGTACACATTCCCAGCTGCACTTACACATTCCCAGCAAACACTGAAAAAATGGATTTCCAGACACAAACCCTCAAACAAGTACACACTGCAAGACACAGATAGTCACACACAGAACTACTCTGCTAGAGACACACTACACTTACTGTCAAACACACAGACATAATGCAACACATACACAGAAACAGATATATATTGCCACACACATTTCCACACACAGATACACAAAAACACACTAGAAACATACTGTCAATCTCACGCACGCACACACTAAAAGACGCACTGAACACACAGATACACTCACAAACACAAAAATAAAATAAATGCATATTTTAGCCACCCTAGTTTTTTCTCATACAGTTTAGGAGCAGGAAGGTGACTAATTGGGGTTCTGTGAATGATTCTTCTCTCCGCCACATGGCTCTTTGTGGTCTTTGGAAAGTAATGGTTGTGGTATATTATTGAAACCTTTTTCTAGTGTTTTATAGGATTGAATATGGAGGAAATTTACACTACTGAATCCAATACACATTGTTACACAAGTCGGGAGGTATGGATAAAACCGCAGTGGTCTTACTCCAGTGCTGGAGGGCTACGATGTTGTTGTCATGGGTGTGGGATCCCAAAATATCTTCGGGCAACAATTTACTGAGAAAATTCAAACAGTGGATACTGGCTGGGTGCTAAATGGTGCCAGGTTTTACTGTTATCTCCAGCTGTACTCAGCCACACCACAATGCCAGGAACTGGTGTGGTACACCATCTGTTGACAGGGACTGTGAGGAATGTCTAGGAGATGGAGGTACATCACTAGTGATGTCGCAAACATAACATTTTCCATTCGCGAACGGCGAACGCGAACTTCCGCAAATGTTCGCGAACGGGCGAACCAGGCGAACCGCCATAGACTTCAATAGGCAGGCGAATTTTAAAACCCACAGGGACTCTTTCTGGCCACAATAGTGATGGAAAAGTTGTTTCAAGGGGACTAACACCTGGACTGTGGCATGCCGGAGGGGGATCCATGGGAAAACTCCCATGGAAAATTACATAGTTGATGCAGAGTCTGGTTTTAATCCATAAAGGGCATAAATCACCTAACATTCCTAAATTGTTTGGAATAACGTGCTTTAAAACATCAGGTATAATGTTGTATCAATCAGGTAGTGTACGCCCACTTCACAGTGACAGACCAAACTCCGCGTTTAACGCACTGCAAACAACCGCAAACAGTCCATTTGCACAACCGTAAACTCCCCATTTTTTTAATGTATAAATACAGCCACAACCACTTATCCCAATCACACACCTTTCCTAACGTCCTATCCCATTAAAAGCATTTTACCGCGTATTTAATAAAACAGATAGACCCCCTACTTCATCCAGGTTACCGATCGATGGTTTGATATTCTGAGCCCTCTCTGATTTACTGTACACGACTATTCGATATTCCCACAAATTTTATATAGCATTTTATGTTTGTTTGAGACCACCTTAAAAATATTGGATATCGCTAACAATCATGATCACTATATACTTTCTCTACAAACCTCTAAAACGAACCAAACTACTCATCCATCTGCTATACCACTTTATCCCACCTAGAACTAGTGCCCAGTTAAAATACTTGACTCTTACTTACCCACACTCAGTCATGCCACACACATTTCACCACTACTCTCACTGAATCCCTCTGACTACTGCTAAATTCATCTTCTTCATCAGAACACTACTCCTAAGATTGGGTTGTATCCATGTCTCAGGTCTTTCATTTAGAATAGGGGCAACTTTGGTCTCCTTCAACACTGACACTCCAGTACATATTATTAAAAGATTGGGCAGATGGAAATCCTCAGTCTACAACCGATATATTCCTCATCCCAAGAAAGAAATGAGGAAAGCTTTTAAAATTTTGGCTTTGTAAATTTGATGGCTATGGAGGATAATATATAATAAACACAAACACACAAAAAAAAAAGAATGCAGCTTCAGAATTAATCTAAATTGTATGCTGTCTAGGAGGTGGGAGGGTCTGGGACGGAGGGTCTGCTGCTGATGTGTCTGCTGACTGTGAGGTACAGGGTCAAAGTTTACTCAATGATGACAAATAGGGGGCGGACCAACATCGCATATGTTCGCCATCCGTGGCGAACGCGAACAAGCTATGTTCGCCGGGAACTATTCACCAGCGAACCGTTTGGGACATCACTATACATCACCTATATATTTGATATACACGTAGAATATACACAAAATCCCCATTAAATGGGTTGGTTGAGAGAGTTCATCCCATTTCTTGGTTTCTGTGGGCTTCAGTGACAAAGACCAGATTCTGGCGATTTATTTTGAGTTTTATATTTTTTGCAGCCACATGCTCCACCAATGGTTATATCATCTTGGAGGAAGTCTCTTTTTGCAGAGAAGCATTGGGAACAAGAAGAAATGGGTGAGGATGTCAAACAATACATTAGCGTGTCTGACTCGTGGTAGCAGTGGAAGCACCCTCTTGTGGTTGTCAGGAAAAAAATGTGAACAGTGCCATATTATTTGTTTTTAAATGGCAATCTTTTACATTGGAGGACTACAATTACAGGGCTACTGCACCCAGACCACTTAATTTTGATGAAGTAGTCTAGTTGGATTTAGTGGTAATTTAAACCATCATAAAAAAGTTGCACCATCAAATAATATTTACTCATTTGCTAAAGTTTCACTAGCTGTAAATGACACTTTGTCCTCTCTTGGGTGAGCCTGAGCTGCTCTTGTGTAAACGAGTACATTAAAAGTCTGCTATCATCTTTCTAGTACAATATAATGAATTTAATTCTGTATGTAAATTAAAATATGCTACAAGGAGGAACAGTACCGTGGACAATGCACAAGGGTCAAGTTCCACCTTCAACTGATCGATATACAAACAATAAATATTTTTTTCAGCACAATCCTTTTAGCACAGTGCTGTTTTATGAAAGTCTAAATAGCAGCAACAATTGACCACAGCAACCACAGTTGTGGTCAAAACACTGAAGACAATTTATTAAAATGACACTGTATTGAAAAGGACATGCTGAAAAATGTCTTTATTGTATCTGTATATAAATTAGACTTGGGCAAAAATTAGCTTAAACATCCAATAGTACTTACACCTGTAGTGTTCCTTTAACCCTTTAAGACCGGAGGGCGTACAATTACGTCCTTTTTTAAGCGACTCTAAACGCCACCGGGCGTAATTGTACGCCCACCGTTTTTTTGTTACTTACCCGGTCGCCGGCGATCCCACGCCGGCGATCGCGGTTGGGGGACTCCCAGGGAACCGCCCCGCGGCACGTCCGCCCTCCAGCAGACCCTCCCTCCCAGACCCTCCCACCTCCTGGACAGCATCCATTTTAGATTCATTCGGAAGCTGCATTCTTAGTGAGAGGAGGGACAGTGTAGCTGCTGCTGATTTAATAGGGAAATCAATAGCTAGGCTAGTGTATTCCGTGTCCACTACAGTCCTAAAGGACTCATCTGATCTCTGCTGTAAGAACAGCACCCCAAAAAGCCCTTAATTGCAGTTGCCTGCCTGCCAGCGTGTGTGTCAGGCTCACAGCGTATACTGTGCCCACTTGCCCAGTGCCACCACTCATATCTGGTGTCACAATAGCTTGCATTTAAAAAAAAAAATAACTTTTTTGACTGTGAAATAATAGCAGTCAGTTTCCTTCACACGTGTGCATTTCAGGGCCTGCCAGGGCACAGTGTCACACCAGTGCAACTCATATCTGGTGTTACAGTAGTGTACATTTAAAAAAAAATAAAAAAAATTTGACTGTAATAGATTGAATAGCAGTTAGTTGTCTGCAAGTGTGTGTGTCAGGCCTACAGCGTCTAATCTGCCAACTTCTGCCAGTGCACAGTGCCACTCATATCTGTTGTCACAGTAGCTTGCACGCATAGTACCACTAATCGAAAAAAAAATGACAGGCAGAGGCAGGCCACCCCACAGGGGCCGTCGTGGTCGTGGTGCTGTGATTCCCTTTAGCCCTAGAATAATGCCCAGTGTTCAGAGGCCACGTACCCTGAACTCGAAAAGTTCTGAGGACATAGTTGACTGGCTAACACAGGACACCCAATCTTCTACAGCTTCCGCTCGGAACCTTGATGCACCATCCTCCTCCAGCTTAGCTTCGGGCACCTCTCAAGTTACCACTCGCCCGCCTGCCGCCACCACCAACACTAGCACCACAGCCGCTTCACTTGATCTGTCAGAGCAGTTATTTACACATCAGTTGGAAGAAATGAGTGATGCGCAACCATTATTGCCAGAGGATGTAGATAACAGGGATATGTCTCAGTCAGGCAGCATTACACACATGGACGTACGGTGTGATGATGATGATGTTGTACCCGCTGCTGCTTCCTTTGCTGAGTTGTCAGATACAAGTGAAGTGGTTGATGATGACGATGTGTCCGTGAATGTCACGTGGGTGCCCACTAGAAGAGAAGAAGAACAGGGGGAAAGTTCAGATGGGGAGACAGAGAGGAGGAAGAGACGAGTTGGAAGCAGGGGGAGGTCGTCGCAATGAGCTAGTGGCACAGTCAGACAGCATGCATCGGCACCTGGGATCAGCCAGACAGCACGCCAATCAACGCATGCTGTTGCCACCACCAGAATGCTGTCATTGCAGAGCTCAGCATTGTGGCATTTTTTTTGTGTGTCTGCCTCTGACAACAGCGATGCCATTTGCAACCTGTGCCAAAAGAAACTGAGTTGCGGGAAGTCCAACACCCACCTAGGTACAACTGCTTTGCAAAGGCACATGATCGCACATCACAAATACCTATAGGATCAACACATGAGTACAAGCAGCACACAAACTCAAAGCTGCCATCCTCCTCCTGGTCCAGCATCTTCAGCCACGTCAACCACTGCTGTCCTCCTTGCCCCCTCTCAACCATCCGCCACTCCGTCTCTCGCCTTGAGCAGTTCCTGCTCATCTGCCCACAGTCAGGTGTCTGTCAAGGACATGTTTGAGCGTAAGAAGCCAATGTCACAAAGTCACCCCCTTGCCCGGCATCTGACAGCTGGCTTGTCTGAACTCTTAGCCCGCCAGCTTTTACCATACAAGCTGGTGGGGTCTGAGGCGTTCCAAAAATTTGTAGCTATTGGGACACCGCAGTGGAAAGTATCCGGCTGAAATTTCTTTGCACAAAAGGCAATCCCCAACCTGTACTCGATTGTGCAAAAGGAAGTCATGGCATGTCTGGCACACAGTGTTGGGGCAAGGGTCCATCTGACCACTGATACCTGGTCTGCAAAGCATGGTCAGGGCAGGTATATCACCTACACTGCGCATTTGGTAAACCTGCTGACGGCTGCCAAGCATGGAATGCGTGGCTCTGCAGAGGAGTTGGTAACACCGCCACGACTTGCAGGCAGGCCTGCTGCCACCTCCTCTACTCCTACTACTCCATCCTCTTCCATAACCTCCTCGGCTGAGTCCTCTTCTGCTGCTGCGTCTTGCTCCACACCAACGGCACCCCCCAGCTCCCCAGGTACTATTCCACATCCCGGATATGGCAGCATCACGCCGTCTTGGGGTGGACTTGCCTGAAAGCAGAGAGTCACACCGGACCCGCACTCCTGTCCGCCCTGAACGCACAGGTGGATCAGTGGCTGACTCCGCACCAACTGGAGATCGGCAAAGTGGTTTGTGACAACAGAAGAAATTTGTTGGCGGCATTGAATTTGGGCAAGTTGACACATGTGTGGTGCATGGCACATGTGTGTAAACTGATCGTACAACGCTTTGTGCATAAGTACCCAGGCTTACAGGATGTCCTGAAGCAGGCCAGGAAGGTGTGTGGCCATTTCAGGCGTTCCTACACGGCCATGGCGCACTTTTCAGATATCCAGCAGCGAAACAACATGCCAGTGAGGCGCTTGATTTGCCCGACACGTTGGAATTCAACACTCCTAATGTTCGACCGCCTGCACCAACAAGAAAAAGACGTCAACGACTATTTGTATGACCGGGGTGCTAGGGCAGCCTCTGCGGAGCTGGGGATTTTTTTGCCTCGTTACTGGACGCTCATGCGCAATGCCTGTAGGTTCATGCGTCCTTTTGAGGAGGTGACAAACCTAGTCAGTCGCACCGAAGGCACCATCAGCGACATCATACCATTTGTTTTCTTCCTGGAGTGTGCCCTGCGAAGAGTGCTGGATCAGGTCGTAGATGAGCGTGAAGAGGAAGAGTTGTGGTCACCATCACCACCAGAAACCGCCTTATCAGCATCGCTTGCTGGACCTGCAGCAACGCTGGAAGAGGATTGTGAGGAAGAGGAGTCAGAGGAGGAATGTGGCTTTGAGGAGGAGGAGGAAGACCAACCACAACAGGCATCCCAGGGTGCTCATTGTCACCTATCTGGTACCCGTGGTGTTGTACGTGGCTGGGGGGGAAGAACATACCTTCAGTGAGATCACTGAGGACGAGGAACGGGACATGAGTAGCTCGGCATCCAACCTTGTGCAAATGGGGTCTTTCATGCTGTTGTGCCTGATGAGGGACCCTTGTATAAAAAGGCTGAAGGAGAACGACCTGTACTGGGTGTCCACACTACTAGACCCCCGGTATAAGCAGAAAGTGCCTGAAATGTTACCGAATTACCGCAAGTCGGAAAGGATGCAGCAGTTCCAAAATAAATTAAAAAGTATGCGTTACACAGTGTATAAGGGTGATGTCACAGCACAACATGAATCTAACAGGGGAAGAGGTGAAAGTAATCCTCCTCCTCCCATGACCAAGTAGAAATTAAGTGCTGGCAGTATTGGTGGATCAGCTTACCTCCAGAACCAAGTTCTTGAGGTAAAAAAAATGCATGATCTTAGTAAATGAAAGATATACCTCTGAAACAGAACTAAAAAGGCATGGCCTGATGCTTGTAGTGGTTGTAGGGTAATTAGGGCATAACCCAGTTTAGAAATCAATAGACACATAATGGAGAGAGGCCTCAAAGTAGTGTACTAAACTCCAGAAAAATTACCCCAGAATATAATCATTTACAAAGGTAATAAAAAGAAAACTTGCTTTATAAAAGTCCTTATTTATAACAAGTAATGGAGAAAGCAAACAATCTATATGAGATAAACACAAAAGTGGATTTTGAGAAATTTACAAACTTTAAACTTTTAAGAAGCACTCTTGTGGGGACAAAACATTATCTGCAAATCAAATTCATGCTAGCCTAGGCTTAGTAAATAATTACATTATTATACTATCTAGTTGATTTACATGGTTAGCATCTTAACAGGCAATGTGTATATTAAATTCAAGGTCATTAATGCAAATTCATTAACAGCAATTAAATAATGAAAAAATAAATCCAAAGTGGATTTGAAAGCATCAGTGCATTGTAGAACATGCTTTTAAATTCACTTTTTGAACATTTTTAAAAACATTTTTCAGGGAATACAACAAACACTTAAAATATATCACAGATGATACAGGAACAATAGCAGAACTAATAACAGGTAGCACATGCCCCCCCACAAAACTCATGTTGATACTATTGCTAGTATTCACCTAACATAGACAATAATAGTCATTGATAATCATACATAGACGATGAGTAGGTAGAGATGAAGGAGTAGAGCGAGAAGGTAAAATAGGGATATAGTGGTTAGTTGACTCACTAGACTCTAGGGAGCATGGTCATAGTGAGCCCTGTTGACCAAGTTTGGTCTGGTGCGTAAGAAGTAAATGCTTAATCAGAGGCGTAACTAGAAACCATGGGGCCCTGGTGCGAAAATTGCACAGTGCCCCCCCCCCCAACCCTTTCATGGTCACATTCACTCCCCCAACCCCTCCATGTGCCTCATTCATGCCTCACTGGGTGAGTGTGGCATGGTTGGGGGGACAGAATAGGAGGGGTTAATGGGATATGGTGAGTGCAACAGGGTAAAAGGGGGCGAATGTGACAGAGTGATGGAGAATGAGCACTGGGCCTGGTGCTGACAATTATGATGGGCCTAATTACGGAATCTTATTGACCAAAAACACTAAAACACTCATACCTCCCAAGCGCCATGTATCTGATGGAGATGGTGCTGGAGGGAAACTCATAGGATGAGGATATAAGAAAACCCATACTCTATGCTAATCTCTCAAATTTATGCTTTCATCTTTCAAGTAAATCCATAACCCCTAACAGCAGTGTCCAGTGAAGCAGGAAGTCAATGGGCGGGGTAAAAGGGTGGGCCACTGGTGCGAATCACGTGACCAGACCTGCCAAAAGGGGAGAACATGCCCAAAAAGGGGGCATATCTGTCCAAAGAATTGGAAGGTCAGCCTGGCATGAATGCATGTCAGGCTGCCCGCCAATCCTGCAGGCTGTCCAACTAAGGGCATACTATGGAGGCAGCACCCTGAGCTTGACATAAATGCTTCTAATGATGCGCTCACTCCATGCTTTCTAAGGACTGCCCCCTAGCACTCACATGTCCATTTGTCTCCTTACCTTCTTACTAGCAGGCAGAAATTCTTGGTATATAGTCTGAGACAGAGAAAAGGTGTTTGTAGTGAGTTTAGAAGAAAGGGAACATACCACAATGTTAGAGAGACCAACGTCTGCATTACCTAAACTAATTTCATTGTCAGCCAGTCCACACAAGTTTTGTTCCCATACATCTCTCTTAAGCTTCCAAATTTAAAGGGACACTATAGTCACCATAACAACTACAGCTTATTGTATTTGTTCTGGTAAGTAGAATCATTCCATTCAGGCCTTTTGCAGTAAACACTGCCTTTTCAGAGAAAATAACTCCACTGGCCACTCCTTAGATGGCTGCTAGAGGTGCTTCCTGGGGCAGTACTGCCTAGTGTGCAGCACTGCCATTCAGTGTATCCACCCTCTGCATGCAGACACTGAACTCTCCTCATACAGATGCATTGATTCAATTTATCTTGATGAGGAGATGCTGATTGGCCAGGGCTATGTTGGACTTGTGCTGGCTCTGCCCCGGATCTGCCTAGTTGACAGTCTCAGACAATCCAATGGGTAAGTATTGTAATTTGCTCAGACCACCACTTCTGATGATGTCAGCAGACAGTCAGTTCAGAGGCAGAGCCAGCAACTGCAGACTTGAACACAAGTTATATTTTACTATACTTAGGGAGGCAAGAAGTGGCCAGAGTGGTGGTTTTAACATAATAGGGTCAGAAATACATGATTGTGTTCCTGACCCTATAGTGCTTCTTTAAGCAAGAGTATGTGAAGAGTAGTTAGGATTGCCACTTTTCTTTGAAAAAAATACCAGCCTTAATCATTTGCATAATCACAAGGAGTGACATCAGAGAAAATTCTGTAAAATCACCAACAAACTACTCACAGTTTGATTCTGCTGTATAGATGGATTGCTCCCAGTGTCTCAGTCTCGCAAGCCACCCAGGGTCTGTGTCCCTATGTATCACAGTGTCAGTATCCCCATGTCGCCCAGTCCCCTAGTCTCCCAGTGTCTCAGTGTCCCCATTTCTCCCAGTGTCCTAGTGTCTCAGTGTGTCCCCATGTCACTAGGATACTGGGGACACAGAGACATGGGGACACAGAGACATGGGGACACTGAAACATTTAGGGAAACTGGGAGAAATTGGGACACTGAGACACTAGGGACACAGACACTGGGAGACATGGGGACACTGAAACATTTGGGGACACTAAGACACTAGGGACACAGAGACATGGGAACACAGACACTGGGAGACTAGGGACACTGGCTGTGAGACGGATACTTGGGGACACTGGGAGACATGGGGACAGTTGTGGACATAGACATGGGGACACTGGGACATATAAGGACACTGGGACACATGGGGACACTAGGCACACTGAGAGACATGGGACACAGACACTGGTAGACTTGGGGACACTGAGACACTAGCGACACTGGATGGGGGACATGAGGACACTGGGAGAAATGGGGATATAGTGTCTCCGTGTCCCAATGTCTCAGTGTCTCCCAATGTCCCCATGTCTCACAGCATCCCCATGTGTCTCAGCATCCCCATGTGTCTCAGCATCCCCATGTGTCTCAGCATCCCCATGTGTCTCAGCATCCCCATGTGTCTCAGTGTCTCCCAGTGTCTGTGTCCCCATGTTTTCCAGTGTCCCCAAGTGTCGCTAGTGTCCCCCTTTGTCCCCTAGTGTCTGTGTCCCCTAGTGTCTCAGTGTCCCATATGTCCCCCAGTGTCTCAGTGTCCCCGTGTGTCCCCTAGTGTTTCAGTGTCCCCATGTGTTCCTGCTGCCTTTCCCCCCCATCACTCTCTTACCTGAGTTGTAGAGCTGCTGTCTGGACTCTGTGCTGTGTTGCTGCTCCCCCACGGATCAGCAAGTAGTAGAGAGAGGCAGGGATATGCTGTAACTTCCTATCCCTGCCTCTCTCCACACACAGTGACCCCTACTGGCCGGTGCTGGTATTGCAGAGTAATCTCCATTTATTCTGAGAAAAATAACTGCATTTGTATTGCCGGTATTACTGCATGGTATTACTGGCACGGCCAGGCAGCCTTAAATACTAGTCAGGTGGTAAACCAGTAAAATACCAGTCAGGTGGAAAACCTAAGAGTAGTGTGTGCAAAAAAAAAAAATATATTTTTTTTTTTTTTTTTTTTTTAAATGGGCCTATTCCATGGGCCTGGGCCTGGAGCTGCAGCTCCATCAGCCCCTATGTTAATCCGGCCCTGGTTACAGGGTTGGGGGGTGAGTATGACAGTGTGAAGGAAGGTAGGTGTGATAGTGTGAGTATGGTAGAGCAATGGAAGGTGAGTATTGCATGGGTGAATGACAGGATTGTTATCGTGAGTGTGGCAAGGTGAAGGGGGTGACAGTGTGTGTGGGTGTGACATATACACAAACACACAGGTGCATACACTGACACACATGCAGATAAACAGACAATCACACACTGACACACATAACCATACAACACATACAGATGCATACACAGACACACAGACAGATACACAGATAAACATATAGATATAGACGCACAGATACACATACTTACACATACAGACACACAGAATGACACAGTCAGATACTCAAAGTGACACTCCTACAGATACAAATACTGACACATTTACAGATACACAGATACACAGACACACATAAAGACAGATACACATATAGACACAAATACAGGCACACATACAGAGACACATACAGACACACATATACACATACAAACACACGGGCACACATACAGACACACATACCGACACACATACAGACACACATACAGACACACATCACAAGGGGCCCAGGCATGCTCTTAAAGCACCGCAGTGCTGACTGGGCCCCTGGAAATACATTGCATCGGGTAGCCCTAAGAGCATGGGCCACATGATGGGCCCCTCAATGAGCGGCCCCCGGGGTTGTACTGCCCGGGCCACTCTCCTTTGCCGGTGTGGACTACGGTCACAGGGGTTGGCTTAGCAGCCGGGACCCCTAGAGTTACGGGCTGGGTCGCAGCTGTGACCCCTGAAACTGCGGTAGCTATGCCACTGTACTTAATCCTAAAATATGTGGACATGTATTTGCTTGGCAAGTCATGTTGGTAGACATGGCCTTTGAAAGGAGTAAGGCTGTCCACATGAATCATATGGCTGCAAACCCCACTTTCAGCAATGCACTCAGATCTAGGTCTGGTGTGTGGAGATAAAATCATAAAAGACCAGGTATATCAAGTCTGCAGTTGCTAGGAGATTAGAAGCTAAAGCGGATCCCAACTCAGCACTCAGGTGTGGTGGAGTCCACAGTAATTGTGAAATCATGTAACGATGAACGTAATCCTGTTCCTGAAGAGTGCAAAGAGGGGGGCATCGGCTGAAGTCAGGGCTACTGTAGATTGATCCAGAATAGATGCCATGCAATAGAGTTTAATATCTATTACATCCAGTCCCCCAGTGTTAAAGTGTTTTTCACTTCCAAGATACCTAAAATGATGTTAAATTATATTTAACATTTATGTATTTTGAGGTGTGAAAAATAAAATTAAATGTAAAATCCACCCCTCTGGATACTGCAGCTGTGTGTCTCCACCTTTACTCCTTGCAATCATTGTTATAAACTCTGTTTTTGCAACCCTCAGTCAGCATATAGAGAGCATGCAGAGAAGATAAGATATGAAACAATGTTTTTACTTCTCCTCTTCATTTGCAATGTTTGTCTTTGCTCTGCCTTCTCTGAACTGGATTATGATGCAATTTACTAAATCTGTCATATAATCTTAAAAGAAATTAGAGCATCTAACAAAAAAAAAAAGTTAAGACAAGTCAGATAATTTCCAGGATTCAATGACAGCACCACTTTAAGAGAATTGGCAATAAGCTGTTAAAGGAACACTATAGGGTCAGGAACACAAACATGTATTCCTGGTTCTATACTGTTAAAATCACTATCTAGTCCCCCTGGCCCTCCTTGTCCCCCTAAATATAGTCAAATCTTACCCCATAGCAAAGCATTGGATTGGTTGAGATAGTAATTTCTGGGGATCTCAGCCAAGGAGGCAGGCCGGTGGACGAACTAAGCCAAATGCTGCTCTGGGCATTCAGCATCTCCTCATTAAATCTGCATTGTTAAAATTGAATCAATGCATCTGTATAAGGGAAGTTCAGTGTCTCCATGCAGAGGGTGGTGACACTGAATGTCAGTGCTGCACACTGTGCAGCAATGCCCCAGGAAGCAACTCTAGTAGCCATCTGAGGAGTGGCCACTTGAGGTGCCCCTAGGCTGTAATCTACAAACTGCCTTTTCTCTGAAAAGACAGTGTTTACTGCAAAAAAAAAACCTGCAGGGACTGGCTATACTCACCAGAACAACTACAATTAGTTGTAGTTGTTCTGGTGACTATAGTGTCTTTTTACGTCTGATAAAATAATTGTCTCTTCCTGGACTTTCAGTTTACAAGTGTATGAGAATATGATGTCAAAAACTCAATTACTGAAAAAGACTACCATGGAATAAAAGTGAAAGCTTCTTTATATTTTTGGCTTATACCTTGCCTTTTATGCAATTGTGCTCATCTTGTTGCTATGGAAAAAGTTTATTACAAGAAACCATGATATTATGTTACTAGTAATATGTAATCATATTATTTATAATGCTAGTAGCATTTATTAAATCTGCATTGTTAAAATTCAATAACACCATCAAAAAACAATTACATTTTTTAATTAAAATCATATTTATTGTTTGTAATTTACAAAATGCATTAATTAAGCTTTAGAGACATTTTGATAAGTATGAAAATATAATGTGTCAAGGGATACACACAATTAGAAAAAATACATCTGCCTATCATTCATGTATAATTATATTTCAAAATAAAAAGCAGCTCAAATAAAAACAAAATATAAAAAAAAATATGTTACATAATTCATAGACAATTAGACTTATCAAAACAGAAAATAATTATATTAATATTCTTTCTATCCCTATTTTCACTAGGTAGCAACTATCTACTATCCTGGTGCAGAAAGTACTAAGATGTGATGTAATTTGGAAATTAAGTTTTGGCAAAACTGGACCCAGGTTAGTGACAGAAAAGGTTTTAGCCCCTTCTGCACCAAAACTTGATGGAGGGGGAAGCTATAGTGCCAGGAAAACAAAGCACTATAGTTTCCCTTTAAGAACACATGCCAGTGTACTGGTTAATTCCTCTCTACAACACAGTCTGCCATACCTTATCTCATGCATTTGTGCTTCCATAGTGAATTCCACTCTGTCATCTTTCCACAAATGCTTCCCACATCTTATATACTTTCCTATTTCTTTAATTAGATACAGATATTATATCTTGCAATCTCTCTTCTTTTCTGAATTACACCGCACTATAATTCATATTATTGTCTTGTGGAAAAGAGGATATTTCCACACAAGTGTATAGAGCTGCTTTTAACTGTTTTTATTCACGTTTAAGCACATATTGTTACACACATCCCTCCGTGTAAGGGGGGTAACTTTGGATTGGTATATATAAAGAGATTCAGTTCATAAAACAGATAGATAATTATGTCAATATCATTAAATATATATTGCTTATTATTGGCAGATTAAAGCTGATAGAACAAAATGTAGACAGTATAACTACATGACATCTAAAAAAAAATCTAAAACACCATTTTATTCTACCAGT
The DNA here is from genome assembly GCF_036172605.1 of Pelobates fuscus. NCBI lineage: Eukaryota > Metazoa > Chordata > Amphibia > Anura > Pelobatidae > Pelobates > Pelobates fuscus. Next base: position 120,744,864 of record NC_086323.1, read on the forward strand.
GTAAATAAATATAATAAATGTAATAAAAATATATTTAAAGTAGGTACAACAATTACAAAAATGTGGAAAATATATTTGACTTACCAGGTGAAGATAAGACAAAGCAGAGTTGATATTAAAATTAACACTTGGTTAAACATGGCAGACTGTGTACGTTGAATTGCTCTGTGAAGATCATTCTAAAAATAAAAGAGCAGTAGTGATAGTAATAGTTGATATATATGTATGCTACTCTAGCTGCTATAAGTGTGCATATTATATATCTGTACATATAATCTCTTATTTACTAGCATGCACTTCCTCAGATAGGGTCTGGTCTGCTATTGACATTAACATGACTTCTATTTATATCTGCATCTAAAACTTTTACTTAAAGGAGTTTATTTTCAATAGCCTACTTTAACCTATTGGATGTTCTCCTGATGCAAGTCTTTTAAGAAGTCCCTAAAACTAATAACCTTAAAGGGACACTATATTCACCAAGACCACTTCAGCTCATTGAAGTGGTCTGGGTGCAGTGTCCCCCCATTACCCTTAACCCTAAACATGTAATTATTGCAGTTTTTAATAAGCTGCAATAATTACCTGATAGGGTTATCACCTTCTCTAGTGGCTGACTACCAGAGAACCACTAGAGGGACTTCCGGGTCTTTAGGTGACTTTTGGTCACCTAAATGATGCTGGACGTCCTCACGCTATGCATGAGGACTTCCAGCATCACCAGAATCCCAATTGAACACCCATTGAATAATTCTTTCCTATGGGGAAATCCTAATGTGAGTTCGGCCACGCATCCGCATTAGGTCTACCCTGCCGACTGACGTTGGTGGGCGAGGAGTGAAGGCAGACCCGAGCCAGCGCTGAGGGACATCGGCACTGGACCCAGGTAAGTGACAGAAAAGGTTTTAGCCCCTTCTGCACCAAAACCTAATGGAGGGGGAAGCGATAGTGCAAGGAAAACGAGTTTGTTTTCTTGGCACTATAGTTTCCCTTTAAGAACACATGCCAGTGTACTGGGTAATTCCTCTCATCTTTCCACAAATGCTTCCCACATCTTATATATTTTCCTATTTATTTAATTAGATACAGATATTACATATTGCAATCTCTCTTCATTTCTGAATGCCATACACCTGACCTTTTGTATTCTTAACCCCCACTTCCAATAGACTGTAAGCTCATTTGTCCAGTGTCACCCTTACATTTTGTTTCTGTCCTACTTTTTGTTTATTTGTTTGTCATAAAATATTTATTTTTATATAACCATTGGATGTATTAATACACCTGATAAAGTTTCATAATTTATAAAAGTAAAGATTTAAAATGATACTCCGACATCATAACTACTTTAGCTCCCTGTAGTAGTTATGATGCCAGGAGTGCCCTGCTGATTTTTATTGATAAACGGACAAACCATTTTGAAAAAGTTAGAATTTTACCTGTGGGGCACCGTGCCTCCTTTCATACTGACTGAATCAGTTCTGACTTCTGCAGAGCTGCTGTAGCCATATATATCAGTAATCCATTCATTAATTGGATGAGAGTATACGCTGAAAACTCTCAGTCAATGAATGAGCATCTGTGCATAGAATATGCATAGAACTGACATTCGCCATCCTGGAAGTATCATTCCAGCCTGGCTATTGATAGCTGTCATAGATGGAGTAACACATTTAGCAGCAACATTAATTGTCTTAGTTTGTGCAACATTTTATAATAAAGGATCCTTGAACTATAAATACTTCAAAGTAATGAAGTGCTCATGATTCTTGAAGTAGTCTTTAAATTAAAAAAATATATAACCAATATGGGAACAATGGGCCTCACACACTTTAGAGACAAAATTTTTAGGTAGACAAAGGAGAAACATATTAGAGATATATTAACACATTTTGTTTTTTTATTGGTGATTTGGCTGAGGAGCTCAATTAAATCTGTAAAATCTTGATTGAGCTTTCCCAGAAATTAATAGGTTAGTAGAGCTTTAAAATAAGCTTGGGAGTGACCCGGCAAATTTAATGGAGCAAGCTAGGCCTAATAAGCACTTTGAGAATTCAGGGGATGTTTGAAATTAATGAAAAACATTAGAATGTCCATAAACTTAAATACATACTCTGGAAGTCCATAGTTGGATATTTTCATACTTACAATCATGTTTTCCAAAGCATGTTTAGCAAGCCAACAATTTAGAAACACAGGAACAAATAAGTTCCTTAATGGAGGCCAGAATATCTGAAGGAAAACAACAAGGATGACATTTGTATAAATACCAAGCAATGATAATGTTATTAGCAAGAAAAACAGTTTACAAAGAAGAATTGAAAAGGAAAGTACCTAAATAATTCAAGCTTGGGATATATATAAACATATTTGCATAAAATATGTCACATGGCTTGTCTAACATTACTTGTCTGCACGAAAACAATTAACAGACAAAAACATAAACATGCTTCAATGTTGTTGAGTCATTTGGAATGGTCATTTAAGAGTTGCTGTCTGTATAATAGAAAAATAACTAAAATGGGAACTTGCCTGACCTGCCCCAGAGGCTCTGGGTTTGAAAATGGATTGCCAAGCCTCAAAACAGAATCCTAATTTCTCAGAGGAAGAGGAAGGCTAAACTCTTCATATCTCACTGTTCAGAACTGATTATTGTGGCTTATGGTTTAATATGTTCATTGTTTTCATGTCACAAAAAACAATTGTTAAATAATATTGCCTTGAAAGTGCTAGGGGAAAGCATCATAAACTCTGTATTAATGGAAGGTCAAACAAGTAAAAATGTTTCAGTAAAAAAACAGTCTTTCTCTGTCTGTAATGCTGCAATTTCTGTTTGGTCATTGCATTTCATTTAGCAAAATAAAGGGTGACAATAATGTCATGTTTTTCACTGCTGTTAGATCAGGAAGCTGAGCAAAATAGATAGTTTTCAGCAGAAGTGCATTAACATTGTCTATTCATTTTGAAAAACAAAAGAACCCTGACAAAACGGTATTAAGTTTTCCAATCCAATTATTTATAAGGTCAAATATCAAATATGAATTTAAAATATACTGTTGTTATTCAAAATAAAAGAAATTGCCAATCTAAAGCAGTTTTATTATTACTAGCAAATGTGCAATCTCTAAAGGAACATTATAGCGTTAGGAATACAAATGTGTATTCCGAAAAATATAGTGTCTGTTTAGGTCACCACCCTTCCCCTCTCCGAGCCCATAAATGGGTGAGTTTACTTACCTTTTCTCCCATGCCATGGTGCTCTCTCGCGGCCTGCCTCTATAGCTGAGATCATCGAGATCACTGATTTCAGAAAATCCAATGCTTTCCCATAGAAAAGCGTTTGGAGGCTAATGTGCTTGTGTGGCAAAACGCTGTGCTGTGACAATCAGATGGTCTGCATGACACTATATGATAGAAATACTGAGTTTTACTTGGCTTTTTTCTACAGAAGCGCCTATAGTGGCTGTCAGAGTGTTTGCCACTAGAGGAATTTAAACCCTGGAATGTAAGCATTATCATTCCTGCAAAAATATACAGGGACATGGCACTCAGACCACTTCATTGAGATAATGGTGTGGGTGCCTATAGAGTCCCTCTAAAATTCTTTGTTACACAGTTACATAGTTACATAGGCTGAAAAGAGACACGTGTCCATCTCGTGTCTCTGACTGCCTCTCTGCTATTTCCAACTGGATGGCTGCTTCTTAAGCTGAACCTGTCCAAAACAGAATTTCTGGTCTTCCCTCCCTCAAGTGTTGCTAGACCCTTGTCTGTGTCCCTCCAAGTCAATGGCTCTATCATCCGCTCTACCTCTCCAGTTTGCTGCCTAGCTTTTTTCTTTGACTCCAACCTCTCCTTAACCCTTCATGTCCAATCAATCGCCAGATTCTGCTGCTTCCATCTCAAAAACATCTGACCCTAATTAACACCTGATATGGCAAAGATGCTTGTCCATGCCGATGTCCTCTCTCGCCTTGACTACTGTAATCCGCTTCACAGTGGTCTTATGTGTTCCCAACTTGCCTCGTTACATTCTATAATAAATGCGGTGGCGAGGCTCATCTTCCTGTCCGCCCGTACCTCCCACGCCTCACCCATTTGTCAGTCCCTACATTGGCTTCCCGTAAGATATAGGACTCAATTTAAGATCCTGATACTTGCTTACAAATCTCTACACAATGCTACTCCAACCTACTTATCCTCACTAATACATAAATATGTCCCATTTAGGCCCCTGCGCTCTGCCGGAGACCTACGTCTAACCTCTGTTCGTACTCCTACCTCTGATTCTCACCTTAAAGACTTCTCTGGGGCTGCAACGTTCCTATGGAACGCCCTTCCCTTCTCTTTTAGACTTTCACCCATTCTCCACTCCACTCCAATCTTTGAAAACTTACTTCTTTAGGAAAGAATATCAATTAAACTGTGAACAGTTTTTCCTACCCACACCCTGATTCCTCTCCTGAAAATGTAATTAAAGCAAAACACTAAGCCCTTAATAAATACTATCCTAGCAACCTACTCTTTTACCCTACCCTTACCATTTGTGTCACTATACCTCACTCCCTCTAGCATGGAAGCTCATTGAGCAGGGACCTCAATCCCTCTGTTCCTGTGCGTCCAACTTGTCTGGTTACAAATACGTGTCTGTTTGTCCACACATTGTACAGCGCTATGGAACTTGTTGGCACTTTATAAATACTACTATTACTACTACTACTACTACTAATAATAATAATAATAAAAAGGCCTAATATCCATACATTTAAATGTAACGTAGAATTCTTTCTCATCATTAATATTTATGAAAAAAAGTGTTTTATTTATTAAAACATGATATAACAATGCACTGGGAATGGAAAATAGCTTCATAAGTTCCATTACGTGTGCCATTATAAAGTGAGCCTCTACTGTTTGCATATAAGATTGAACCTAGTGTAACATGAGTATCAAACGGGTAAGACCACACGGGTGGCTCACAACCAAAATACCACTCTGTTTTGGCTAGTTCTCCTAAAAATTGGTCTTCAGCATTAACTAATAATTGTCTTGTTTGTTATTCTCAATAACACTCAAACGTTAGATAGAGACTTTTTCTTAGATTCAAACATTTGGCTTAGTTTTGAAAACACAAACAATAGGCTTAGTAACAATGAGATTTTCATCTAAAAAAACAGTAGTCATTTCTAATTGCCCGAGGGTTACAGATACCGTATAATTAAGTCTCAGATTTTAAAGGATAGAATTCGTTTTGAAGTTAGCCAGAGGCTGGAGGATTACAGTCAAGCTCTATGTGGATGTTCACCAGGCATGTACTAAATTATAAAAAAAAAAAAAAGAACAATTGTTCATATTATAATTGACTATCACAAGCAATGTATACCCTTAATGGAAGCAAATTAGGGATAACAACACGCAAAAAGGACTTGGGAATTGTTATAGACAACAAACTATACAACAATGTGCAATGTCAATCAGCAGTGGCCAAAGCCAGTAGGGTATTGTCATGCATGAAAAAGGGCATTCATTCTCGGGACGAGAATATCATTTTGCCTCTTTATAAATCACTGGTAAGACCACACATTGAATATGCTGTGCAATTTTGGGCACCTGTTCTAAAGAAGGATATTATGGCAATACAAAAAGTGCAGAGGCGGGCTACAAAATTAATAAAAGGAATGGAACATATCAGCTATGAAGAAAGGTTGACAAATTTAAACCTATTTAGTTTAGAAAAACGTCGCCTGAGAGGGGATATGATAACATAATACAAATATATTTGAGGGCCAATACAAACCATTGTGCGGAAATCTATTCACAAACCGGACTTTGCATAGGACACGAGGCCATGCGTTTAGACTGGAAGAAAGAAGATTTCGTCTAAGGCAAAGGAAAGGTTTTTTTTACTTTAAGAACAATCAGGATGTGGAATTATCTGCCTGAAGAAGTGGTTTTATCAGAGTCCATACAGATGTCCAAACAGCTACTAGATGCATACTTGCAAAAACAGAATATTCAAGGATATAATCTTTCAATGTAGGGTAATAACTGCTTGATCCAAGGATAAATCTGACTGCCATTCTGGGGTCAAGAAGGAATTTTTTTCCTAGCTTGTTGCAAAATTGTGCTTCAAACTGTTTTTTTTTTCCTTCTTTTGGATCAACAGCAAAAAACAAATGTGAGGAAGGCTGAACTTGATGGACGCAAGTCTCTTTTCAGCTATGTAACTATATGTAACTATATGTAACTATATACTCAGCTTGCCATCTAAAAAAAAAATCACACTTTATTTTGTATAAAATGAAGAGTTTCAAGAAAAATAAGAATTTACCTTGGAAACTTTTTTTTAAATGTACTTCCTCTTAATTGTGATATATCAAATCAGAACTTAAATAATATATAATGTTCATGGAAAAGTGGTTATTCAATATTTTATTAGACAACAGCTTTATAAAAAGTGTCTACCTATCTATAATCTACTGATAATTCAGTATGCTTTGTAAGTTTTTTACTTTTTTATTTTAGCAAATGCTTTAGTTAATGCTTACGGAATTATTTTTGAATAATTATTGCATTTATTGAATTAATTGTTAAAAGGACACTCCAATGCCCAAATATATTTTTTTTAATTCATAATATATTCACTACTACCGAGCAAATATCCTAGACTTTATGAATGACTGTGTGTTTTTCACTTAGAGCTAAAAGCAATGTGCTAATCAAACATTTAATTTTTTTAGTAAATTACATAACTATGCAAATTTATTCACAAATTAGAAATATTTTGTCACGTTGGCTGACCACACGTTCAAAATATTTCCACATTTCAAAGTTTCTTAGTGCATATGTTACTCATATTTATCACAGTGCAATTTTATTTATCATCTTGTATTTTGATAGTTAAAGTGCAAATGAAGATAATTAGGTAGAATATACATTATTAAAACGTTTTAACACCATTAATCTTTATGGTTATTATTTTTAATTGTGACTGGTTGGCGCATGCCTCTTTTCTTTTTCATGTATAGTCATATCTCTTCAGACTCATAATTGGACTCCTTAATTTCTTCCTCTTAGAAAATTGATTATAACATTTTTATATTCATTTTGTAGCTTCTTTTTATTGGTTTGGTAAATGTGTAAACATGTTGTCACAATGCCAAAACTATTTATGTTGTTTCTGGACATGTAGAGTTCTTACCTCAACAAAATGACTTTCTGCTATTTTATCATCTTGCCCAGATAAGAAACATCTGTACATTACTCAATAAAAATAACACACAAGCCACAATAAATAATTATGCCATACAATTTAGTCAAGGTTAATCAACCGTTATTATTCTTTCAGTTTTAAATGCCCTGTAAAATCTGTACTTGGCAGATGTGGTTCATTGTTCATTGAGTTTTATCCAATTTTCAAGGACCTCTAACATCCTATTAGCATTTGTTATAAAAAAAATAATAATAATAATTATATAATATTGTATTGTGATTGTTGCATTCAATGTTTATAAAAAAGAAATCCTTTATTGTAGTCCATTGACTTTAACAAACAGGAGTAGATACAAAATTGAAAAAAAGTTTCTGGAAAAAAAAGAGAATAAACATCTTATAGAATGGATGTAAGATATAATGCCATTATTATAGTAAATGAAGTAAACCTTAAGGTTCATTTTCTAAATCCTCGTTCTGGATATCTTTAAAGGCAACTATATAACTAAAACGCCATTTTGATACAATTTCCTTTTTTCTATGCCTTCTAAAAGCCCCAATCTATTTTTTTACAGCAGAATAATATACATTCAAAAGAAGGTATTGAGTGTTTCATAGATGCAATCTTTTACTATCTATAACTGAAGATTCCATTTGAAGTCACCCATGAGTTATTTAACAATAGATATAATTTAGCATTCAAATCACGATCATGGTAGGCTTTACCACATGGCTTAGACTTCTCTGCCACTAGAGGAAAAATAGCATCTAATATTAACTTGAAAGTAGATTATTATGTAAAATTATCCAATCAGAACAGGATGTTGTGTCTGTATGAGGGGAATAAAGCACATTGCGAGGTTGGGCATGAATAATAGCAAGTATGTTTCAGTGCAGAATAATTAAAATATATGCATTGGAGAAATAAAATAAGCTAGAAAGCTAAGAGGATACCTACATTAGCAGACACAAAACCCAGGCCTGACTGGCTAATGTAATTAAAAATAAATGGGTAGGATTGTAAATATTTTTTTCCAATGGTTTATAACGATTAGGTGTAACCTATTATAATATACTATTCTCTGATCTGAAATGTTTGCTATAATTTCTTTTACTGTCCAGCCAACGGTGTAGTTCTGGCAAAGTCAATATGTACCAGGATACCAGTAAATTATGTACCCAGGGACTTTGTATATATTAATCAAAACAAATGCATGTTTCACTTATAGCACAGATGTGGAGACCACAGGCTTCTCAAAAAAGCCAACACTATCCCATTTACAATTGGCTTTATATATCCGCCCAATGCCCGGCAGCTGCTGTAAAGGCAATGAAGATGTATTTAAGTATAGGGGAAAAGAATATAAGAATGCCTCTGTAATTTGGGTGGACCATCACCCTTTACATGCTGTGCACTTTGGAAACAAAATGAAAGAAGGCATTTTAAAATGGTCCAAGCAATGCAATTTTTAGGGAAATAAAAGATTAGAGATTTGATGACGGAGTTTGCAAAAAGTGTATTTTTACCTATAGAGAAGCTATGCCATTTCTTGTCTGTTATTTACCGAGCTGCTGTGTTGCAGTGGTAACTATATAACAGAGCTCATCTATCAATCATTTATATTTTCTATCTGTCTTTGTGTCTCTCAGTCTCTGCCTCTGTCAATCTTTTTTTTCGGTATATATAGAATAGAAATATAAATTAAGAGATATTTTATATCCGTCACTATGTATATTTTTTCTAAAACAAGGGATGTAAAGATATTGTGACTGACATTATGTTGAATTGGTGGATTTGGTCAACAAACATCATATAAAGTAATTTAGTGACAGCTAAAATTAATAACTTATTTATATGAGAAAATCAATTACCAAAAATAATCTACACTAATGTTTTATATTTACAAGTGGCACATGGACAATAATATAAATTCATGGCATTTTTTCAGTCTTTTACATGTAAAGTGACATTTTGTTGTTCCATTATTAGTAGTTCATCGTTCATATGATTTTAATCTGTCTGTATTAAAGTAAAAAAAAACAACAAAGAAAATAAATCAAATAACAAATGGAACATTTAGATTTAAAGTGTCATATGCATTTTTAGAACACTTTTTATACATATCATCTTTGTTTAACTGCTTTTCGCTGCTATTAAGACTGCAGTATCCCTGTAATGTAACATAGCGTGTTCTATTTTATAGTGTCATCTAACTTTCCAGACAAGGACTTGTTAATGGTTTTGGAAATCCTAATGTGCATCATGAGCCAAAGTGTTCTTTCTAAATAAAATATTACACTTTAGCATATGTGGTACTTCTTCTTCAATAATCTATCTACTCTACTGACTGTTCGCAAAAGTGCTTGTAGCCTAATAAAATGAGAAAGCTTATTATGTCTGCACAGTTAGATACTTACGGTTATGATGAACGGCACTGTGTTGATAATTTCTAAAATAAATGATATTCTCAAGATCTGTTCCCATATGTTTCCCTAAGGAGAGAAGGCACAAATAAATAATGTATCAGAGAAATGCCTTTGTGCATGATTTCTGCAATAAATATTACAGTACTGAATTCGACTTTCACCTGTCCATCCAGACAATTTATTATAATGCATTAAAATAGACCTATCATTTTAATAGTGTATCTTTTGTTAGTAAACTTTTTATTGCATGAGGTTTTTGTAGATACAATTTATATAATTTAATTTGGTGACTAACATAAGATGGCAAGCTCTAATTCTATTAATTTAGGTAAATTAACTACTTAATGCACACTTAAGAAGGTTATTATGGTACAAATATAGTAATTATTTGGCAGTTAGGACCATGTCAGCTAGAGATGTCTGCTTTTATAGGACTGCACATTGGTTCTTCATTATGAAGAGCTGACAGTGCAAAACAAACAGAATTGTTTACGAAAGTGAGATGTGTCAGAAATTCATAATTAATTCAAAGTAAATTTTAAATTGAAGGCTAAAGTAGCTGATCTGGAAGCATGACTGACTTGGAGTTTATTTCCAGATTGGCTAATGTAGCACAATGCAGAGTAGGCAAGCATCCATTCCCCCAGTAATCAGACAAGACATTACTGGGTTGGTTACACCCTGGCTCAGAGTGATGGGATTGAGTGCAGTTCCTTATTTGTTTTTTGAATAGTTCATGGAGTCAACTGATTCTATGCTGGCCACACACAGCTTTTATGTATTGACCCCTAACATGGGGTCTCCAACTCAAAATTACAGGGTTTTCCTTCCCAGGGTCCTCTGTGCCTGAGAGATAATTGCATGAGAAAACTATAACTCAATTACCTCTCTGGTACAGAAAAATCTTCACAAAATAAACAATACCCCAAAATCACCCCCATTATAATCAGGAACCCCACAAAAGTTATATCCCTTGATAGCTCTGATCTGAGTGTCGAACTTGGCCAAATCTCACTCAGAATTGGATTGCCACCGGGGTAAAGTTGTGACCGGCCGGACACAAGGTGATGGCCCAAAACAGTTCCAAGGGGTTTCTGTGCAAAAATCATACAACGGATTCTCTTGATTTCAGGTAGTTCCCATCTCTTTAATGTTGTTCGCATAGTTGGTCGGGAAGAAGGACAGGCAGCGGGGTAATCTTTACTGGGGTTCGTGTGAGCGCCTAGCCGAAAAGGATTCCAGGCACTCAAAGACCAAGTACCTCTGCCCACGTTTGGGAAACAAAATGGCTGCCACTCTTTTGCCGGCCAAGTGTATTCGGTTACACGAAATGGCGGCCACCCAGGGGAAGCATTCACTAATTACTTCCATTGCGGTTTTGCACTTAAATTGCTGGTGGGAACGTTCTAATTGGGTACCGGGGTGGTCCTTGTTCAGGAGTCGAATGCAGAGTGTTCGGATACCATAACTTCCAAACGGATAAACAGTCAGCTCCACGAAAATAGCAATATGTTCCGCCACAGCTAATTTGGCTTTAAATGTGAATTCACTTAGCATTTATGGCAATTCTTACTTTGGTGAATAACCCTGAAATTGTTTAGGGTGATAGCATATAAAATGCAAATTGTAAGTTCAAGTGATGGTTCTCTGCTGAACAAGTAAGGAACTATGGAGGAAACAGTAAAACACACAAGTGAGGGTCTATTCATAAAAAGCTAATACTAATACAGCTTTACAACAATATATGGCTTCTCTAAACAAATAGATCCATTTCAAAAGAGGCAATTACACGAGGGACTCTCACCCTATCATTGCCTTTAACTCTGTACAGAAATCATACTGATAATTCAGAAGAGTTGTTTCTGCAATTTCATTGCAGCTCTAGAGGGGTTGGCCTTGGGGTGCCTCGGGTTTTGGAAGACTGATATTAAACATTTTGACAAAAAACCTGTGGAGGCATTTATAAACTCATATCACCAGATATTTAAAGTGCTCCCTTAATTAAACAAAGGGCTGTGGTGAATTGAAAACTGAACTGCAAATCCCATCCTTTATTCTTTCCTTATTGACAGTCCTATTCATTTTTTGCAGATAAACATTGTTATATACTAAAGTGAGAATATATGGGAACTAAAACTGAATTTAAAGGGAATTTCAAACTTAAGGTCAGATGATCAAACAATCTGTCAGCTGTGTTACATTTTGATTAAAATCTTAAATTTACTCTAAATTCACAACAAATCTCCCTTTATTGAATAGCCTTGAAATGGTAAACAAGGTGGACCTTTCCAATCTACGCCACCAGTTGTCTATGACACTATGCTTTATCATTGTGCCCATTACTCTGTGGCTCCAGACCTGCAAAAGGAATCCGTACTATCAATAACTATTAAAATAATAACTCATACATTGTGTACTGCACTACTTTGCATGGATGCTTAGAAGCTCTAAAGTGAACGCTATATGATCTTATATCTTTATACTACATGAATCTCAAATCTCAAGTTGTACTGCACAGCTGGCTGTATTGGCAAAGGTTCTAAACAGTTTGTTTCAATCTGAATTATCTAAATACGTGCATAGCAAACAATTGTTTACAAATTTAAAAAAAAACCTCATATATAATTTGTAAGCTAATGTGAACAGAGCAGATGCCACTAGCTGTCTGACTGCAGGGAAGTACTATTTGTTGCAGAGCTAAAGAGAAATATAATTCATATTTACTTAAGTGGTTAATTAGTACAGTTATTGTTTTCTTTCAAACTATACAGAGATAGAATGATAAATGCGTATTGTTAAAATCAACAAATCACTGAGATAGTTAAAAGTGAAAATATAGTAAATATTGTAACAAATAAAACTATTTAATATCTCAGGCATTTGTAACACAATTTGAATTGAAAGATGGCAGCAACACAGTTGGAGCTGTTCTGATGCTTTCATTGTCCATTTCCTTGTTCTGTTGTTCCCCTTGTGCAGCTCTGTGTTTTGTTTTTTTTATTATTATTTTCAAAGTTATACTTAAGGAGAAGAGGGGTCTACCTAACCTGCAAATTGACAAAAGTTGACAAAGGGTGGAGCTATAGTCAAGTTCCACATCCTTTGTCAAATTTATCTTTGGCCATCATATACATACTTACTTTCGACAGTGTCACGTCATGTGTTGTCTGTGTTGACTCTAGCACTTCCTAGTCTTATGTCTGTTGTCTTTGAAATGCTAAGATAGTGGCCAATAAATAAAGGACAGTTGGACCAGCACAACTTGAAAAATGTTAGTAGCACCAGTACAGATGTCACTACACACTTAACCTCTCTAAAACTGAACTCCTTGTCTTTCCTCCTCCTAATACTGATCCTCCTCTCTCACTCTCCCTTCAAGTCAGTGATATCCACATAAGTCCATCCCTACAAGCGCGCTGTCTTGGCGTCATACTTGACTCTGGTCTCACCTTTGAGTCTCACATCCAGTTTGTTGCCAAGTCCTGTAGGTTCCAACTCAAAAACATAGCCCGCATCCGCCCCTTTCTTACGCAAGATGCTACCAAGGAGTTTGTCCATGCTCTAGTAATTTCCCGCATGGATTACTGTAACTCTCTCCTGATTGGTCTCCCCAAAAGCCGTACTGCCCCGCTACAGTCTGTAATGAATGCTGCAGCTAGACTGATTTTCCTATCCAGTCGGTCCTCTCACACCTCGCCCCTCTGCCAGTCCTTACATTGGCTCCCTGTATCCTATCGGAGTCAATTCAAAGTGCTAACCCATACATTTAAAGCACTGAACAATTCCAGCCCCTCTTATATCTCTTCACTGATCCAGAGGTATGCCCCTCCTCGTACCCTCCGCTCTGCCCGCGACCACCTCCTGACCGCTGCTCGCACCCGTACGGCCAACTCGCGCTTGCAGGACCTCTCACGGGCGGCTCCTCTCCTTTGGAATAACTTGCCTACTGCCATCAGACTCTCCCCTAGTCTTCAATCATTTAAGAAGGGCCTTAAAACCCATCTCTTCAGGAAAGCGTATGGCCTCCCAGAGTAATCTCTCCCTTACATACCTGTCTCTTGCTCTCTCCTATGGGATAGTGCTTTGCTCTCTTCTCCAGCTCTGCTTCACTCCTACCTGATATTTCCTATCCTAATGTTTCTAATACCCCACCTCCTATAGACTGTAAGCTCATTTGAGCAGGGTTCTCTTCAACCTATTGTTCCTGTAAGTTTTCTTGTAATTGTCTTATTTATTGTTACATCCCCCTCTCAAAATATTGTAAAGCGCTACGGAATATGTTGGCGCTATATAAATGGCAATAATAATAATAATAATAATAAATACACATTGTTGGAGGGGGGGAGGCTTTGTTCAAGGAATAGGTAGGTTAAAGGACAGGGGGAGGTTTAGTGACTGGGCTGTAATCGAAACATGGTCAAAATGGTCAAAATCGAAATGTGCTGTTCTCATTGTGGTTTGCATAAATGTTATATTCTACTAGAACGTCTACTTCAATGTTAAGTGGTAATAGTTAAACGTGGCATTAGATTGAGTGTGATGTGAAGCCACTCATTGATATTATTATATTTATTACAATGATGATTATTATAATTGAGCTCTTATGCTGTAAAAAAAAATACTACTACCAGTTTTGTATGTATTGTTAATTAGAAGAGTCTTTGCATTCTATGTGAATCAAATTTGTTGTGGTGAATGGAAGTGGTTATTATTATGGAGACCAACTTACTAATTCTCTTTTACATACCCATGCCTTCCTACAGTCTTGAATATTGCAAGACAGTCCTGGTTCTTGACTCCTGTCATAGAATCCTAGTTTTCTTGTTGCAGGACACCAGGGAATTGTCCTCAGCGAGTTGGGAGTATGTCTCTTGTAGTGTCAATGATATAAGCCCCACCCATATCCATCTATACAATGCAACTAGTAAATAGCTAATTTCACTACACATGAGTACTTTTTTTTTTTTAGGTATTAGAAAAGAGAGAGACTTTTGTGAGAGGCAAATTGTTAGGAAATGTTAACACATTCTGAATTTGAGTCATGGCCCTCATCATTAAAGGGAGACTCCATGCAAAATTATCCCTTTAACTTATTGAAGTGGCTTTGGTACAAATAGTCCAAGTGTGAAATCCCATGAGCATCCATTTTACATTATATACTTACCTTGTAACTTAGGTAACTAAGCAGAATGGTTTCAAATAGGCTAATCAATGCCACTGTAACCTAAAATAAAAGAAATGATATTTGTATTATAGTTGAAGGGACAGAAAAAGGAATACATTTACTAGAACAGGAATTGTGCAGAATTGAAAAAAAAAGACTTTATGCCAAAATTTCAGAGCTGGAAGTTTTGCAATCAAAACATTATGTTGTCTATTTGGTTATTTTGGCCTCATGCAAATGCAATAACTAGTATAGTGAATAGAACTAATATTTGTTTAGGAACCTTTACCAAAGAGTTGTCTGGTTTCTTTAGAAACAGCTGTTTGCTTAATTGTTGCTTATCTATATGTCACCATGTTTTTCTTTGTCTATTTAAATACTGCATGATCATATTGCCTGGTTGTCTTGTACCAAACAGACTTGTGCATTTGGTTTCAGCCAAACTGAGATTAGGCTGAATTGTGGCAAATGTGCTGTCAGCAGAAGTCTGCATCTCCAAAAGAGTGATGAAATCATAAAACCGAGTAAATTACTTGCACAATGCCCAAACATGTTCAGATGGTTTGGGATTTGAGGTTCAATATGACAAAAATGGGGGATGGATTGGAGAGGAAGCTGATTTTTTTTTTTTTTTTTTAAGGGATAAAAGCTTAGTTTGTCATGATGGACAATAGGTTTGCCCAATGATATGGACTACATCACCTGTCCAATCAAGTGGGAGAAAGTCTATGTAATTAACTCTAATGTGAGTCTGATTAGGATTTCACAGTCACAGGTGCCTCATCTCAGGACCCTATTTAGCATTGTACTGCAGAGAACTCGAGATGGAAGGATTTCCCCAAGTGAGTAGCTCATTTAGTAGACAGTTGATTGTTAGAGTAGGACCTGCCAAAAAAGGGGTTCATTGACATTGTGGCAGGCTTATGCAATGTATGATCATATAATGTAACTAAACCCCCATTATTTTTTTGCCTAGATTAGGTATTTTTAATAAAACTAGCAAAATCTGTCAGCACCAAAGAAGCTGTTTAGTAGATAAGGGAGTGCGCTGGATTTTCATTTTTACTACACTGAAAGTGCATTTTATTCAAAACTGCTATCAATGGGATTTCCTGTTTATCCTTCCACATTCTTGAAATATCCAATTTCATAGCCATAAATAACTGGATAGTCAAGAATTTCCAATTTTTCTAATATTATCCAGGTTTATTTGTAGCATAGCCCTTTCTGGAGAAGCCTTAATTTCCAAGTTTAGAATCTCTGATATTAGTTGAAAATTTTTAATCCATATTTTATTAACCAAACTACAAGACCACCAAATGTGGAGGGATGATCCTTATTCCACACCTCCAGCATAAAGCAGAATGATTAGAATCAATGTTATGCATTTTTGTGGGAACATAATGTCATCTATGCATTATTTTATAATGAAGTTCTTAAATATTTAGGCAATGTGTGACTTTCCCAACCTGTATCCAACTTTTCCCCTATGTATTTATATCTATATCTATTCCAAGATCTTAAGAACAGGTAGTATGTGGTTTCACCTTCTCTTCTTTTCCCACAACATTAAAAAAACAGTGAACTTTTTTAAGGATATTTTTATTAGAGTGTGTATCAAAAATATCCTCTAATATTTCCATAACCTTTGGCTTTAATGTAGTTATAAGGTGTTCTTTTATATATTTTTTAATGCAGATTAAATAAAAATAATCCTGAGGGGGTACCGCATATTGCATTATTAATTGTTCATAAGTTTTAAGCTTCATACCCTCTAGAAAATCCACCACCTTTACATTTCCATTATTAAGCCATTTAAAATTATTCATTTATGAAAAGTTATATCCGATTATTTCTATAGGTACATGTTTTATTATTTTATCCTTTATACCTGTGTTATTTTTCAGTTTGGTCCAAAAAGAGATAATGTTTTTAACAACAAGATCACCTCTGGAATTATCTATAATTTATTTCACTGTTATGCTATTCAGCCATAAAATATTACTATAGTTCTTCATACCCAAGATCTTTTGATCAATATTATTCTCTCTTCTATTCTAGACACACGCGAATGTATAGCCTGTAAATGCAACATTGCATAAGTTCGACTAAACAGCCACATGTTGGGAAAACCCATTCCTCCTATAGCTTTATTGCCATACAGAATCTTTTTTGAGATTCTTGGCTTTTTGTTTGACCAAATACATTTAGAAGTTCTTGATAATTAAGTTCTATTAATTGGGAGGATTTTTTTGCAATTTTTTTCCCCAAATAGTCGATACTCTTGTCCTGCCACATAAATGGTAATTTATCTCTAAGTGTGCTCATTCTATCTTCATTAATTCCATCAAAACATTGCTTGTGATTTATTGATGTTAAGTTTATAATTAGAGTATTCCCCATATATTTGAATCTCTTTTAATAGAGATTCCAACGAGTTTTCAGATTGAGTTAATGTTAACAGAATATAATCCGCATATAAACATGCTTTGTTCTCGATATTGCCAATTAAAATGCCCACAATTTCTTTATTGCTTCTAATTCCTGCTGCCAGAGGTTCTAGAGTCATAATATAGAGGAGGGGAGCGAGTGGGCAGCCTTGTCTGGTATTCCTGAGACCAAACCAATGGGATGAAAACCCCCCACTATTTTAGATGTTAGTTCAGAGTATAAGGCCATAATAAATGTTATTATATTATCTCCAAAATTTAAATTTTTAAGAATTTGTTTAAAAAATATCCAGTCTACCCGATCAAATGCCTTTTTTGAATCCAGAGAGAGAGTTACCATAGGGATATCATTATTCTGAGCATAATCAACAATATCTATAAGTTTTCTTGTATTCCCATGTGAATGGCGTCCACTAACAAATCCAACTTGATTTTTATGGATTATAAGTGGTATTACATTTTTAATTCTGCTAGCTTAAATTGCAGAAAATACTTTAATATCGCTATTAATTAAGGAAATAGGTCTATAGTTTGGTACCTGTTTCACATCTTTCCCTGGTTTGGGGAATGGAATAATAATTGCTTGAAGTAATTCACTAGGAAAAGGTTTATTTTACAACATTTCATTGAAAGCTTTTGTTAAATAGGGAGAAATAATGTGTGACTTTTTTTATTGAAATAACTAGAAAAGCCATCTGGGCCCGGTGCTTTATTCTTTTTTAGATTATTAATTATGTAGATGACTTCTTTCAATTCAATTGGATTGCTTCCCTATGATTTTCATCTAATATTAGCATCTTTGATTTTTTTCAAATATAGAAAATGATGATAGCGTGATCCGTAGGCTTGGATGGCCTTGGGAGCGCTAAGGGGTAGTTCTGCAGATGTTGTTCTGCCTTAAATACCAATCTCAAAAAAATAACTTTATTGCGGGCATCATAAACTTAATGATCCCTGAAAAATGAAAATAAAACTTAATGCACCATCACCACTAAGGATAAAATACTGGGGGTGGAGAGGACAATATAATCTGTGGACATATCCCAGATCGAAAGGTAGTAATGCTAATGGAGTCTGAAGGAAAATAAGCCTGCGTGAAAAATAGCTGTGTGAGTATCTCAAACTGTGGAGGCTCAATGTCACAGCCGCAGGGTAAACCCAAGGCTCCAAGAAAAGAGTGAGAGTCTTAAAATAGCAACTCAATGTGATTCAGTAATTGCATGAGAGAACAGTATCCATGGGATAACAGCTGTATCCCTGCCACTTCATACAGTGAGCTAGTGCACAGTGTAATGGATCTATCTGTGGAGATCCTACTGTGTATGCAGAGCTCATATGATGGCTTTGGAACAAAGCAGATACTATTCTAGAGGCACACTGCTGGCTGGTTCTAACACTTGATAAAGTTTGCAAGTGTATCATACACTGGATACAGTTGCAGAGAACCTGCTGTGTATGCAGGGCTTGGTAAAGATATCACCTCTCAATGTTGCTGTAAAAGAAAAAAGATTCTACTCTGAAAGCATTCTCCTGACTCGTTCTAACTAACAGCTAGATACCAAAAATGCCCATACCCCCTACACCAAAGGTTCACATCAAACTTGCATAAGCTAAAAAACAAGTAGCGGACCTAACGTACTTTTCGGCGCTGCCAAAGCGCCTTTGTCAAAGGTAAACCAGGTACTGAGACAGTTGGCGTTTAAGTACGCCCTGTGAACGATCCAGCGACCAATCATATTCAGAGGTGTGTCTCCTCTATGCGCGCTGTCAGTCAGCATGTAGGTCCGCCCACGTGGGTGTAGACAGGGCGGGACCTGTGAGCGGCGAAAAACGCCTGCCTGATCTGTCTGCAGAAACAGTGTTATTGTTGAGTGATAACACTGCGACCCATCTTACGTGAGTGCGATCTTTTATACTCCCCTATCAGTCACCATTATGTGTAGGGAAGTGATATGATCGCACCAGCTAGGTATAGTGATACATATCATGTCAAAGAGTCTGGGGTGCCCAGAGGAAGTACATGAGTATCAGTAACCTAATAGATGGATGATGTGGAGACTGGGCTGGAAATTAAAGGCATGAAAGCCCTATTTGAATGTTGTATAGTCCTAAAGATAGAGCTGTGCAGAGTTATTCCGGTCTGAAGATACATCTATCGGAACAATACCATCCCAATGTAGATGATAAGTACCGAAAGATCTGAGAGGAAGTCTCTGTGATCTAGACCTAACCATTGATGGTCCATTGTATAAGATCACTACAGTCTAAATTTTACTTAGAGAAAAGAGATATCCAATTGTTGTGCTCTGTCTACGTATGGTCTATGAATATATACTACTGCTGGTTTGGTTGAGTAGTACCTGGTTTAGTAGGGATCATAATATATAAAAATAAATAAGTGAAATAAAGAGAGACATAAGGAAAGAACATTACAGCACATTAACTATATACATATCTACAGAGATAGAACATCATGTGTCTATGAAAGGAGTGAAGGTGAAGCCCTCATTCAGACCTTTGGGGGCTAGCGTGTCCAGCTTAAAAATCCAGTAGCATTCCCTCTTTTTGAGGGTCTGATCTAGATCACCCCCTCTTTTGCCTAACTGAATTTTTTCAATGCCCGCAAATTTGATGCAATTTGATACGTCTTTTGAAAGGGCATATAGTCTTGCCCACATACTTGTTGTAGAGAACCTGCTGTGTATGCAGGGCTTGGTAAAGATATCACCTCTCAATGTTGCTGTAAAAGAAGCCTACGGATCACGCTATCATCATTTTCTAGTCTATGTACAAACACAAGGGTTATCCCCTATCAGTTCTGCAGACACACTCCTGTTCCCACTAGCTGGGAACTTCAGCACTTCGGTGCTTCCTTTTTTTCTTTTTTTCAAATATTCCAAGATTTGCTCCTCATTTTATTTCCCACCTATATTGTATAAAGATGGATAATACTCTCTGAATGCCGAGGCTAATTGATCGGGGGACCTACAAATATTCTTCCCTGATATTATTTCAACAATTCTCTCCCTTAAGTTAGATTTTTTTAAGTTGGTTTGATAGAAATTTATTCACTCTATTCCCAAGATAGAACCACTTCTATTTCCATTTAATTTGAGTTTTATTTGCTCTTTCCATCATCAAATCTCTAATTTTATTCTTAGTTTGTTCTATCTCATTGATAGTTCCTTGTTCATTAGGGAAGATTTTCTCTAAATTATCTAATGTCAGATATAAATCTGCCAAAGATAGGTAATTTTGTTTTTTTATTACAGGCCTCTATTTTAATTATGCATCCTTGAATTACGCATTTATATGCAGCCCATATATTCCCCATATTAATTTCTTCAGTCATATTTTCTTTAAAATATAGATTAGAGTTCAATATTATTTGTTCCAGATTTTTCTTATCATTCAGTATAGAATCTCTAAGTTTCCACTTACCCCTCTGCATGATATACTCCATAGCAATTTCCATCATTACGGGGTAATGGTCTGATATTGTTAACTTGTAATGAGTGAATTATTTTCCGTCAATGTTCTCCAAATATCGTATATGTAATTTAAATTTCCCAATAGATTCTTGCATAGATCTAGATAAACCTCTTGTTTTTTGGATCTATTATTTTATCATTTAAAGAAGCCTTATCTTTATCTACATCAACAACACCATTAAAATCACCCAATAGTATAAACTTACCCTTTATCCTATCTGTATATCTATTCATTATGGTATTAAAATAATGAATCTGTCTCTTATTGGGGGCATATACATTAAGAAATGAAAATATTGTATTGTTTAGCTTGCATATCAGGAAGATTGCTCTTCCCTTAAGATCATTATGTAAATTAATTCATATTTAAAATTTTTAGAGATAATAATGGCTACACCACATTTTTTCTTATCCTTCAAAGATGCATGTATAATATTTGGATAATTTTTTGTGACAAATCTATTTACATCGTCTCCCTTCCAATGGGTCTCTTGTAACCCACATATATCTATATTTTGTTTAGAGAACCAAATAAAGCTTTTCTCTTTTGGGGTACGTTCAGACCTTGGGCATTAAATGTAGCAATCTTTATAGTTTTTTTCATCTACCTTTCAGGCATACTTCTCCAATAGTAAGAGGCCACACTCCCGGTCACGCAGGCAAATATATAACAAAATAGCCTGGTTCATTGATTCTAGTGTTAGGTCACTGCTGTACCTTGCCGCTGCATGTGCTGCCACTGGTACAAGTTGCTTATCCGCTGTTATTGCTACCATCACGAGCCACCATTACTACCACCACCATCAACATCATCAGTATCACCACCATTAACATTTCCATTAGGATTAATCAACGATTTCACTGTCCTTGATGCAAATCCATCTGCATCTTCAGCAGCCACAAGGCAAAGGGTTGAATCTACTATCATGAGATGAAGAACATTTTGATTACTTTAAGTGCCTCCAAGAAGGCTAAATTGCAAAGTGCAAAGTGCAAATTGTGCAGCAAGGAGTGAACAGGAGAAGAATGAATGGTCCTCTCAGTAGTTATCAACATGAACCAGTACATGCAAAGAAACTCCAAGTCTGTATAACTGAGAGAATAAGCAGAAAGAGAAAGTAGTTGGGTAGGCAGAAGTACTGTATCCTGCTCCTGCGCAACCAACTACCACCTGCGGTACCTCCTCTTCAACTGCCACAACAGTTATACAGAGCATGGGGGGGTAGTGAGGATAGTGCCAGTAGTTGACTAAGATAATTTACAGTGTGTATATTTTGCTTCACAAGTGAACCCTGCCTACAATGAGTGTGGTCTTTTTAAAACTTTTTGTAGAAATTCTGATAAGTGGTGGTGCTGTTTGTTGTAATTTTTTCAAATGCTTTTCTTTGTTGTAGTTTTGGTTTCACCCTGCCTAGCTGAGTCTTGCGGTGTGATTATGCCTATAACCTCTACAGATGCAGTTGAGAGAAACGGATAAGGCACTTTTTTGTTTCTCTACACTGAAGGATAGTCACTGCCACTGCAGATTGGATGTGTTGGAAAGCTTTGTTCCTCTAAGGGTGGAAGGCAGTGAGTAATTAATTGCCCAGTACCCACTGACTTTTTTTCTTTTCAGTTTATAAAAAAAATCCCTTTATAAAATTAAAGAACTCCTGCTGCTGCTCGCCCTTTTTTTCAAACGCCTTTCATTGTAGTGATTTAATTCTGCCTGGTTGATTCTTTAGGTGAGTGTATGTCTGTTACCTCTGCAAACACAGATAGGAGAAGCTGGTAGGGCTCTGTCTTTTCCACACAGAAGGATGGTCACCTCTTTTGATGACTCACTTACCTTTTCAAATTAAATTACTCTTGCTGCTAATTATGGTGATAGAAAGTTGACAGAACTGGCATAACAAAATGGCTTATATTGCATAGCCAATCCATTAGGCTAGACAATAGAAAAGGATAAGTGTGTGGAGCCAGTTATATGGAAAAAAATGCAGACAAGCCACTGTCTAGAGGTCACTCCCAACCTCAATATAACAAGACACAACTGAATATAATCTCCTGAGGAAGTAGGATCGACGAAACGCGTAGAGCCCCAGCAAGAACCCTATTATTTGATATCAGCAATCTTTTTTACATGTTTTTTGTGTATACAGTTTTTGTGATATGTGCTTTTATTATTGTGCTTTTAATACAATCTGTTAAAGAGTAGTGGGAGTTAGCTGCTATTTTGAGTTGCTTAACAAGCACCCTGCACTGGTTTAGACACTCTTAAATTAGAGATTTCAAAATTTCTTAAGGATTTGAAATTAAACTCTGCTTTAACACTAGAACGATTTTTTTTCCACCTTGACTTGCCAAAAATGGATAAGCCATCTCAATATTTGACCTTACACATATTGATGGAAATTAAACTATGTATGGCAAGAAAGGGGAAACAGAATATACATTCTTCTATAACGTAGATCAAATCCCAGATTCAATATCAAGGCCAAATGGAAAAGGCAGTTTCATTTAATGACAATAATATTGACTGTTATAATAAAATATGGACAAAATGGTATGATTATTGTAAAGAAGAAACTATTTATACCTTAATAAATGTATGATCCTGGTATAACTACTTTCATGTGATATATCACTAATAATTTTTAAAAGATGGCTCTAACAAACTAATTTATTAAAGAAGCAATATGTTTACTGCCCACTTCTCCTATTATAGACAGTTGACCTTATATATGTATGTTTTGTTGTATCTGTTTGTTTATGTTTTTATGTTGAAGTTCTATCTATGTACATTATACAGGGAGTGCAGAATTATTAGGCAAGTTGTATTTTTGAGGATTAATTTTATTATTGAACAACAACCATGTTCTCAATGAACCCCAAAAAACTCATTAATATCAAAGCTGAATATTTTTGGAAGTCGTTTTTAGTTAGTTTTTAGTTATAGCTATTTTAGGGGGATATCTGTGTGTGCAGGTGACTATTACTGTGCATAATTATTAGGCAACTTAACAAAAAACAAATATATACCCATTTCAATTATTTATTTTTACCAGTGAAACCAATATAACATCTCAACATTCACAAATATACATTTCTGACATTCAAAAACATAACAAAAACAAATCAGTGACCAATATAGCCACCTTTCTTTGCAAGGACACTCAAAAGCCTGCCATCCATGGATTCTGTCAGTGTTTTGATCTGTTCACCATCAACATTGCGTGCAGCAGCAACCACAGCCTCCCAGACACTGTTCAGAGAGGTGTACTGTTTTCCCTCCTTGTAAATCTCACATTTGATGATGGACCACAGGTTCTCAATGGGGTTCAGATCAGGTGAACAAGGAGGCCATGTCATTAGATTTTCTTCTTTTATACCCTTTCTTGCCAGCCACGCTGTGGAGTACTTGGACGCGTGTGATGGAGCATTGTCCTGCATGAAAATCATGTTTTTCTTGAAGGATGCAGACTTCTTCCTGTACCACTGCTTCAAGAAGGTTTCTTCCAGAAACTGGCAGTAGGACTCGGAGTTGAGCTTGACTCCATCCTCAACCCGAAAAGGCCCCACAAGCTCATCTTTGATGATACCAGCCCAAACCAGTACTCCACCTCCACCTTGCTGGCGTCTGAGTCGGACTGGAGCTCTCTGCCCTTTACCAATCCATCCATCTGGCCCATCAAGACTCACTCTCATTTCATCAGTCCATAAAACCTTAGAAAAATCAGTCTTGAGATATTTCTTGGCCCAGTCTTGACGTTTCAGCTTGTGTGTCTTGTTCAGTGGTGGTCGTTTTTCAGCGCTTCTTACCTTGGCCATGTCTCTGAGTATTGCACACCTTGTGCTTTTGGGCACTCCAGTGATGTTGCAGCTCTGAAATATGGCCAAACTGGTGGCAAGTGGCATCTTGGCAGCTGCACGCTTGACTTTTCTCAGTTCATGGGCAGTTATTTTGCGCCTTGGTTTCTCCACACGCTTCTTGCGACCCTGTTGACTATTTTGAATGAAACGCTTGATTGTTCGATGATCACGCTTCAGAAGCTTTGCAATTTTAAGAGTGCTGCATCCCTCTGCAAGATATCTCACTATTTTTGAGCCTGTCAAGTCCTTCTTTTGACCCATTTTGCCAAAGGAAAGGAAGTTGCCCACACCCCTTCTCATTACAGAGATGCACATCACCTAATATGCTTAATTGGTAGTAGGCTTTCGAGCCTATACAGCTTGGAGTAAGACAACATGCATAAAGAGGATGATGTGGTCAAAATACTAATTTGCCTAATAATTCTGCACTCCCTGTACTGTATAACTACTGGGAACGTAAACCCTATGACAAGGAGTCTATCTTAAGTCTATATTAATATAGATCTTAATGTCAAAGAATATTATATTAGGATAATAGGGTGTAAAATATTGTGGTTTATAAATATGTTTGATTGTAAACTGAAGATGGAATTGTATGTAATGTATGTTTGTTTAATGTCGAATTTGAAAAATGACAATAAAAATAAGTTTAAAAAAAAACAAACAAGCACCCTGCACTTTTTGATTTGCACTTTAGCACATGCACTTTATACCTTAATCATGTTATATTAAGCTGCTATTCCTAAGGGTTTTTTATCTGCTATTTTTGCACATGTACTGTGCTATTACTAATATATGTTTTTTATTTTGATCTTCAATAAATTTGATGTTACATTTTTTGACTTTTTCCCCTTTTTGGAATTCTTGTTGGCAACTAAAGTGATTGTGGTGCCCTGTTATTTGATTATATTCAGTCGTGTCTTTTGGCTAGACAATATTGAAGCGATTTTTGCATTGCAGCACACTAATAGACATCTTTTTTTCCAGATTTTTTGGCTTGCCATATATTTCCCTGAATATTTTTTCATTGATGATGTTTGGCCAAGCCGAACCGTCATGTATTAATATACGTTTAGAATGCTATATAGATAGGATCTGTATTCTCTGGTGTCTGTCATTGCTGTGTTGCATTTGAATTCTTTTTGAAGTACAGTTTATCATACTGGGTATAACTGGGAGCTATCAAAGTTTAAGTAAACACCTATTTAATTTCTTTACTACCAAGTACTTTTTTGTTTTACAAATATCAGTATAACATTTATTTGAAATATATGGTGCACACCTTGCACATGTAAGTAGAATTAAGCATAATTTTCAATATAGATTGCTGTACAGAAATCCATATATTTGCATTTTATATATTTTTGTCATATATATATATATATATATATATATATATATATATATATATATATATATATAAACAAAATAATAACTTTCATACGTATTTGTGGAAGAAATAGTCCTAGGTGAGTGAGTCTTGGAACCAATGGTTACAGAATAGTAGGTTGCTTTACAAGCCTAATTAATGAGTGCCACAATCCAGTGACTTTGAATTGAGCAAGATGCAAATTTACCTTATCTGTAAACAAAGTAGAGAAGAAATAGAGAAGATTATTATCAACAGATCCAACAAATGTCACATGGAGGCATCTTCTGTTTATGAAATGAAGGATATAAACTGTATGTCCTCACTTAGATTAAATTCGGAGACAAATTTAGGTTGACCCTGGAGCACTGGATGAAGAACAAATGTATTTGAGGGAAAAATCAAGATGGGTCCTCACAAGAAATAGCTACCAACTATGTAATTTATTTGCTGAAAACAAGGCCATTAACTCATTTAGAATGAGAAGATGCTCAACCTTCCTCAAGATGTTTAAAGAACGATTAAGTCAAGGACTGCACCTCCAAAAGTGGATTCCAAGAAGGAGCAAAACACTTGCTTGGAGGCTTGACAGTAAGGACTGTGTGGTAGAAATAAGAGACTAAGGGGTCACAGGTCCATATGTGATCTGACAATACGGAGGTCTACATACTAAGGTATGTAACGCTAGTGCCCTTAGCAATCCTGGACTGAATAAAAACCAGCATATTCAATAGACAGGGTAAAAGAAAAACAATTACTTTAGAGCAGGGGTAGGCAACCTTCGGCTCTACAGATGTTGTGGACTACATCTCCCTTGATGCTTTGCCAGCAATATGGCTGTAAAAGCATTATGGGAGATGTAGTCCAAAACATCTGTAGAGCCGAAGGTTGCCTACCCCTGCTTTAGAGGTAGTCCCTGAAGATTTTCCTTATCCCATGATAAAAAGATAAAGAAGAGAATCTCCTTGAGGATTTCCTTACTCTGCTCATGTAAGATACCATTTTCTTGTTCTCTATGAACAAACATATCCACTAATGCTGAAGGAGGGGCTTCTGTAGGACCTTCATTGCTTATAGGATGTCCAAAGGTAAGTGTTATGAGGAATGGGCTCAACTTCAGTTGGCAAGTAAACAGATTGCTCCAGATTCAGGTAAATTTATTACATGGGAAATGTTTGTTCATGGATTCTTAAATGTCACTGGGCCTATTGGATTGGGCCTATTGTTGAGGAAAGGACCAAAAAGACTTATCTTCTTCCTAGCAGGCAAGGTAAATGTAATCAACACAGTAAAGGAGGAGAGTATATTTAAAGGAAGAAAAACCACAAGAAGATGAGTTTAAAGATAATATCAGGAAGTAATAATTTACTGAGGGGGTAGCAGATGCATGGAATAGCCTTCCAGCTGAAGTGGTAGAGATTAACACAGTGAGGGAGTTTAAGCATGCGTGGGATAGGTATAAGGCTATCCTAGATATAAGATGAGGCCAGGCACTAATGAAAGTATTTAGAAAATTGGACAGACTAGATTGCATGAATGGTTCTTATGTTCCATCACATACTATGTTACTAAGTATATCAATCCAGCCTATTGCATCCATTAATATGGTCTGGTCTTTTATGATGCAGTTTCAACCAGGCTAACTTGTATGTACGCAGAATGAAGCTGCTAATAAATAGTTAAATATTTGTATCTTTGTTTTTATGCAGAATAATGATATATTGTGGTGGTGATAATAAAATGCAAATCAATCTTTGAGCAAGAGTTAAATGTTAGAACTGCTGGAAATCAATATGCACTTGTTCACCTTTTTAAAAAACACATAAAAATAGTTCATGTGGTTTACTTTTGTTATTTCCAAAGTAAATTACAAAACATAATTTAGTGACACAGAGGGCAACCTATTATTTAAAAAGAAAAACCTAAAAAAAAATCCCACACAAATTGGATCTTATTACAGAAAATCCATCAACCTAGCAGAAATGATTATCGACAGAGACCAGAAAATAAAAAGGATTGTGCAAAATAATGGCACCTTGCTCTGCACAATGATGTCTCACAGGCAATTTACAGCTTTAGTTTAATAGACATTTTAAACAGTTCCAGCAAAGAAAGCATTTCATTTCATTGCTGTCAGCTGATGTTAAGAGGATAAAACAGTTAGATCTGTTTAACAACGTCATTAAATAATATACGTAGCCAACAAGAGAAGAACCTTGAAGACAAAATGAAATCATCAAACATACAGTTGCAAGAAAAAGTAAGTGAACCCTTTGGAATGATATGGATTTCTGCACAAATTGGTCATAAAATGTGATCTGATCATCATCTAAGTCACAACAATAGACAATCACAGTCTGCTTAAACTAATAACACAAAGAATGAAATGTTGCCATGTTTTTATTGAACACACCATGTAAGCATTCACAGTGCGGGTGGAAAAAGTATGTGAACCCTTGGATTTAATAACTGGTTGAACCTCCTTTGGCAGCAATAACTTCAACCAAACGTTTCCTGTAGTTGCAGATCAGATGTGCGCAACGGTCAGGAGTAATTCTTGACCATTCCTCTTTACAGAACTGTTTCAGTTCAGCAATATTCTGGGATGTCTGGTGTGAATCGCTTTCTTGAGGTCATGCCACAGCATCTCAATCGGGTTGAGGTCAGGACTCTGACTGGGCCACTTCAGAAGGCGTATTTTCTTCTGTTTAAGCCATTCTGTTGTTGATTTACTTCTATGCTTTGGGTCATTGTCCTGTTGCAACACCCATCTTCTGTTGAGCTTCAGCTGGTAGACAGATGGCCTTAAGTTCGAGTGCAAAATGTCTTGATGAACTTGGGAATTCATTTTTCCTTTGATGATTGCAATCCGCCCAG
The DNA here is from genome assembly GCF_036172605.1 of Pelobates fuscus. Taxonomy (NCBI): domain Eukaryota; kingdom Metazoa; phylum Chordata; class Amphibia; order Anura; family Pelobatidae; genus Pelobates; species Pelobates fuscus. The sequence continues at coordinate 120,773,706 of NC_086323.1, forward strand.
GCCCTGACACAGCAAAGCAGCCCCAAACCATGATGCCCCCACCACCATACTTCACAGTTGGGATGAGGTTTTGATGTTGGTGTGCTGTGCCTCTTTTTCGCCACACATAGTGTTGTGTGTTTCTTCCAAACAACAGAACTTTGGTTTCAGCTGTCCACAGGATATTTTGCCAGTACTGCTGTGGAACATCCAGGTGATCTTGTGCAAACTGTAAACGTGCAGCAATGTTTTGATTGGACAGCAGTGGCTTCCTCTGTGGTATCCTCCCATGAAATCCATTCTTGTTTAGTGTTTTACGTATTGTAGATTCGCTAACAGGGATGTTAGCATTTGCCAGTGACTTTTGTAAGTCTTTAGCTGACACTCTAGGATTCTTCTTCACCTCGTTGAGCAGTCTGCGCTGTGCTCTTGCAGTCATCTTTACAGGACGGCCACGCCTAGGGAGAGTAGCAGCAGTGCTGAACTTTTTCCATTTATAGACAATTTGTCTTACAGTGGACTGATGAACAGCAAGGCTTTTGGAGATACTTTTATAACCCTTTCCAGCTTTATGCAAGTCAACAATTCTTAATCGCAGGTCTTCTGAAAGCTCTTTTGTGCGAGGCATCATTTACATCAGGCAATGCTTCTTGTAAAAAGCAAACCCAGAACTGGTGTGTGTTTTTTATAGGGCAGGGCAGCTGTAACCAACACCTCCAGTCTCATCTCATTGATTGGACTCCAGTTGGCTGACATCTCACTCCAATTAGCTCTTGGAAATGTCATTAGTCTAGGGGTTCACATACTTTTTCCACCTGCACTGTGAATGTTTACATGGTGTGTTCAATAAAAACATGGCAACATTTCATTCTTTGTGTGTTATTAGTTTAAGCAGACTGTGATTGTCTATTGTTGTGACTTAGATGATGATCAGATCACATTTTATGACCAATTTGTGCAGAAATCCATATCATTCAAAAGGGTTCACATACTTTTTCTTGCAACTGTAGTGGCCACTATCACCCCAAAATATTGTTATAATGTTATCATAAATGATCATGATTAAAGAAACTCTATAGTGCAAAAAATCTGTCTCTAGGAAGTATGCAAGAAACAAAATCCCTGAAGCCCATGGAACAGTGAAACAGGGGAGTGGGCCTTGACAAGGCCAGGAAGTGGGCAGGTGGAAAGTTATGGGATGGTTTAGGGCGGGGCTAAGTAGGGGAGGAGTCAGGTAGTGTAAATAGGCGGCCATCTTAAGTGAGGAGCCAGTTAATTTGAATTGCACTGACCTGTCACTTGTGGCTGGTCGGCGGAGTTCTTTTTCTTTTTCTCCCTCTGCAGGTAATGGCGTCCCTAGAGGAGATTCTGGACGGAGTTCGGGCGGCGGTTCGTGATAGAGGGCTGGCGTGGCTGCATGAACAGATCGGGGCTGCTGCCACCCACGCGGAGGGACCGGAGAGGAGGTCGGCGCGGAGGACCAGGCCGCCACAGAGGTTGAGCCCGGGGGAGGCCCCTGCGGCCCGGCGGCGGAGGAGCCCTTCAGCGGTCGGCGGGTCGGAGGCCGGACCGAGTACAGCAGTGGAGGAGGGAATGCGGCAGGCGCCTTCGGGCGGACCCGCCGGGCAGGCGACTGCGGGCGCAAAACGGAGGCCACGAGGTCAGAAGGCGCCCCGCGTAATGGCGGCCGGCGGGACAGCAGGAAGCGGGAATGCTGCAACACCAGCGGACCATGCGGCTGCGGATGGCTTCACCCACGCAGCCAGTGGGCAACGGACTGAGCGTCCCGGTGAGTCAACCTCCAGCGGTATCACTGAGGGGCAAAGGGGGAATGCTAGTCGGGTTACCACAGCACCAGCGGTCCGCCGGGCATTGCGGGGAGACCAGGCCAGCAGGGGATCCGAAGGGGCGGCCGGAGGGAGGGCCAGGACTGAGCTCAGTGGAATAGGAGGAGAGGACAGCGGAGCGGGTCGGGCGGCTCAGAGGGTTTCTGGAGCTAGGAAGGCGACAGGCGGCTTATCCTTAGGGGTTATGGCGGAGTCAGACGGGGCGGCCGGTGGGGGGCCAGGCGCAGCGGCTGTGGGAGAGCCGGTGGTTTCAGCACGATACCGGGGAGCAAGGGGTGGCAGTATAGAGCGGGGGGGCCCATCCGGCTGCCCTCAGGTACGGCCTAGTGACAGGGATGCGGCAGTGAAGGGCCAGGGCGGCCAGCGGCGCAGCAGCAGCGCCAGGTGCAGCAGTGACAGGAGCTGGTCAGGAGGACGGGAGAGCAGGGACAGGAGCCATTCACGGCTAGGCCGCAGCGAGTCCAGGTTCAGCGTCAGGGAGAGGAGAAGGAGGTCCAGGTCAGAGGAAGGGAGGCGGAGCAGAAGGCACAGTGCATCGAGATCTTCAGAGAGGAGCTTCAGGGAGCAGCGGCGGGGAGCGCCCAGCAAGGGAGGTCGGAAGGAGCAGTGGAGAGGATCCAGGGCAGTCGGAGAAGAGCGTAGGGAGGAAGGGCGGGTAGGGAGCTACTCGGGCAGACTACCCAGGATGTCTTCTCCTTACAGGTCGCGGAGTAACTCACCAGCGGTTCCGAGGCGGGACCAGGCGGGCAGGAGTCGGCGACTATTGGGAGCTCCAGTGTCAGAAATGGCGGATGGAGGGACAGCAACCCCGCGGCCTGCTGCAGCCAGGGGCATCAGCGGTGAGTCTTCCTCTACACCACACCCGGGGACATTCATACACTGTTTGAAGTCATTCATAGATTCATGGTCAGAGGATAGGGAGCCGCTTAGGTTCGATAGGGTTTGGTCAGCAGGTGAAGGCAGAGGGTCGGGGTTGGAGGGGGTATCCTCAGGAGTGACAGGTGGTAATAGGGAGGAAACGCGACCCACTGATAAGCCTGACGGATCATCGATGGGGGACGGGGTACTCGACGTGACGGGTGGGGACATTGCGGAAGCAGCGCGTCAGAATGTACATGTGTCCTTCGCGGGGCCGTTAGGTTGCCATTTGAAAGGGGAGGTGAAGGAGAAGATTGCGAAAGGTGAATTCGTGGAAATATTTTCCCTTCTTCCCCTGGAGGAATTCTTAGATTTAAAAGAGGAGGACAAGAAGGACGCCAAGAAGGAAGAGGAGGAGAAAAGGCGGAGGTATCGCAAGATACCGAAGACCTTCGGCAATTGGCTGCAAGCTTTTTGCATTTTGGCCAGTGTTATTGGGGAGAAGCGGCCGGAGTGCTGCTCTCAGTTGTTTTGTTACTTGGACGGAATCGGGGACGCATACCGCACCTATGGGGGGTTGGCATGGTGGAGGTATGATGAGCAGTTCCGTCAGCGACTGGCGGCCAACCCTTCCATGCGCTGGGACCAAATGGACCTGCCGCTTTGGATGCGGTTAATGATGGCGCAAAAGAATGCGCCCTTTCCAGGGACTGCCGGCACCGTTCCCGGGGGGGCGGTGGCGGCAGGTCAAAAGAAAGGTACCTGCTGGGCCTTCAATGAAGGACAGTGTAAGTGGGGATCCGCTTGTAGATTCCGGCATGAATGCTCAGGGTGCGGCGGGAACCACGGGGTCAACAGGTGCTTCAAGAAAGGTAAGTCGGCCGCAGGGGGCGGAGCAACGGGAGCGGCCGCTCCCACAGCTCCCGCTGGGGGTGTCACCAGTGAAGGTAGGCGCGATGTTGCCTTGGCTAAGGCAATACGCTGATCAAGCCGTGGCAGAATTCCTGCGGGCGGGCTTTGCCGGGGGTTTCAAAATTCCCTTCAAAGCCACGGGGCCGGGGGCACCTTGTGAGAACCTCAGGTCGGTCAGGGAACACCCGGGGGTGGTGCGGGAGAAATTAGCCAAGGAGGTCCAAGCAGGGAGGATGGCGGGGCCATTTCCGGCCCCGCCCTTGGCGAATCTGAGGTTGTCACCATTGGGGGTGGTCCCTAAGAAGGAAGAGGGAAAGTTCCGTCTGATTCATCATTTATCGCACCCGAAAGGGTCTTTGGTGAATGATGACATCGACGCCGACCTATGCTCGGTCTCCTACACGTCATTCGACAAAGCCGTCGAGCTGGTTAGGAGAGCGGGGCGTGGGGCGCTGATGGCCAAGGTGGACGTGGAGGCGGCTTTTCGGCTGCTGCCCATACACCCGGACTGTCACCACCTGTTGGGGTGCCACTTTGAGGGTGAAATCTTCGTGGACTTGTGTCTGCCTATGGGTTGTTCCATCTCTTGTGCTTACTTCGAGAGGTTTAGTACTTTCTTGGAGTGGGTGGTGCGCATGGAATCGGCGGGGGGTGCTGTAGTGCACTACTTGGATGATTTTCTGTGTGTCGGCCCGCGGGACTCTGAGCGGTGTGCTCAGGTACTGAGGGTTTTTCAGCGGGTGGCGCATACCTTTGGGGTGCCGTTGGCTGGGGACAAGACGGTGGGCCCCACCACGTGCCTTAGCTTCTTGGGTCTCGAAATTGATTCGGAGCTCGGGGAATGCAGGCTGCCTAGGGATAAGCTGCGGCATCTGCGACAGCTAGTGGACGTGGGGGCGAGGAAAGTGACCTTGCGGGGGCTCCAGTCCCTCGTGGGGAGCCTTAATTTTGCGTGCAGGGTGATCCCCATGGGGAGGATATTTTGTCGGAGGTTGGCGCAAGCAACAAGTGGGGTGCGGCGGCCGTCGCACTACATTCGGGTGTCGGCCGAGATGAAGGACGATTTGGGGGTTTGGGAACAGTTTTTGGGCAACTTTAACGGGACAGTGTTCTTTCGGGAACCAACGGTGTCGTCGGCCGCGATGAAGTTGTTTACAGACGCTTCCGGCAGTATTGGTTTTGGGGCCTACTTGGCAGGTAAGTGGTGCGCGGAGGCGTGGCCGGAACCGTGGAAGGTGAGTCCTCTGATTAAGAACTTGGCGTTCTTGGAGTTGTTTCCCATCGTTGTAGCAGTGGTTCTCTGGGGTACGGAGTTGGCTGACAAAAAGGTGGTATTCTACTCCGATAACATGGCGGTAGTGCAAGCGATCAATAGCTTGACCGCCTCGTCGCCCCCGGTAGTACGCCTGCTTCGACAATTAGTGCTTAGTTGTGTGTCATTCAACATAGTGTTCAGGGCTAGGCACATCCCGGGGCTCCAGAATGTGGTGGCTGACTCACTGTCTCGTTTTCAGTGGGAACGCTTTCGGGAGGCTGCGCCGGACGCGCTGGCCCAGGGACAGGAGTGCCCGGGTGTGATGTGGCAACTCGGGACGGCCTGCTTGGAGACTGTGTGAGGAGGTCACTGGCGCCGAGCACGTGGGCGTCTTACGTAAAGGTTTGGAAGCTGTGGGACGAGACGGTGGCTCAGGTGAGTAGCGCCCCTACGGAGGGGCAACGCTTGGATGCACTTTTGTGGTTGCTCTGTCGATTGTTCGCGGCTCAGGCGTCGCCTGCCATGGTGGATAGGCATCTCTCTGCCTTGGCTTTCCTGTTTAAGTTCAATGGCTGGGTTGATGATACCAAACACTTCCTGGTCCGTCAGGCAGTGAAGGGATTCAAGAGGGGGAAGAAAACGGTAGACACGCGTAGACCAGTGTCCTTTGAATTGTTGTGGGAGCTGGTGGGGGTTCTACCGGGCATTTGCAGCTCCACATTCGAGGTATCGTTGTTCACGGTGGCATTTGTGTGGGCCTTTTTCGGTGCTTTTCGGATCGGGGAGTTGGTAAGCGCAAACAAGATGGGCCTTGGGGGTCTTCAGCTCACGGATGTGGAGGTTCGCGAGGACAGGGTGCAAATTCAGTTACGCCGTTCGAAGACGGACATTTTTGGTAAAGGTTGCACAGTTGTGCTGTTCGGGTTGCCTGGGTCAGGGGTGTGCCCAGTTGAAAAGGGGTCGGAGTACCGGGCATTGCGCCCGGGGGGTGATGGTTGCTTCTTGGTGCACCAGGACGGCTCGGCCCTGTCGCGCTTCCAGTTCGCGAGGGTGTTTCGGAAGGGAGTAAGTAAGCTGGGCCTGGAGCCGGGGCAATTTGGGACTCACTCCTTTAGAATTGGGGCGGCAACCGAGGCCGCACGGTTGGGACTGGGGGACGAGAGGATTAAACGCATAGGGAGGTGGGAATCCTTGCGTTTTCGATCATACGTTAGACCAGATAGGCTGGTGTGAGAGGGGCAGTGTTATGCTGTGATGGAAGTGGAATCCATCTGTTTGGTATTAACGTGTTTTTCTTTGCAGGATGGAGAGTGTGGATCTGGGGCCACTCGTATGTCTATTGGGCTCAGAAGAGGGCTGCTGTTCGGAGAAGTGGAGCACAGCTGGGTTTTCCTCAAGGAGAAGTGTCGATTTCTTGGTTCGGCTTTAGGGGGTTTAGCTGGCAAAGCCTCAGTAGTACGTTGTTTAGCAGGTTGGCCGGAGGGTCTGCACCGGACATAGTTTTATTACACGGGGGTGGGAATGATTTGGGTCTGATTCCGCAAAGGGAGTTGGTTAGACGGATGAAGAGAGACGTTGATCGGCTGTTGGACCTGGTCCCTGGCGTGGTGGTAGTGTGGTCGGAAATGGTCCCCCGTTTCACGTGGCGGCACGCCAGGGATCCAGCTGCAGTGGCTCGATGCAGGGGCAAGGTTAACAGGGCAATGGCGAGCTTTGTGCGGCGAGTGGGGGGCATTGTAGTTCGGCATAGGGAACTGGAGGACATGCTGCCGGGCTATTTTAGGAGAGACGGGGTACACTTGTCAGACGTGGGTAGTGACTTGCTCAATCTAGGCTTTCAGGAAGGGATTAGCTTGGCCCTGTTTCAGGGTGGTGGGGGGCGCACATGTCCTTAAGGGATCAAGTCATGTGCTATGGCGGAACAGGGCGTGTTAAAGCCAGGAGTTAGCTGGAATTGGGAATGGACAGGCCAAGGCCTAGGCTGGAGTAGGCCAGATGGATTAGAGTGTTGGTAGGTTCAAGCTCTTCGGTGGCTACGAACCTAGGGGGTAGGGGTGTCTGGGTACACCCCTACAGTTAACAGATGGTTTTGGGGCCTCTCTGGTAGGCCGTGTGTTACTAGTTATATGTTAAGTGAATGTTAATTATTGTTCAAAAGATAGGGTCATTGTCAGGGGTATTGTGCGGGGGGATAGTAATATAATGTTAGTTGGACAATGACCCTAAATTGTTAATTTATTTATTTATATATTTAATAATTAATAAAGCTGTGGACGTTATAATCCAACAGATAAATCTGGTGTCAGTGTTTTATTTAAGGTAAACTAAAATAGCACCTGCCGAATAACGACGGTGCATATGTCATGAAGCCCATGGAACAGTGAAACAGGGGAGTGGGCCTTGACAAGGCCAGGAAGTGGGCAGGTGGAAAGTTATGGGATGGTTTAGGGCGGGGCTAAGTAGGGGAGGAGTCAGGTAGTGTAAATAGGCGGCCATCTTAAGTGAGGAGCCAGTTAATTTGAATTGCACTGACCTGTCACTTGTCCCTCCCTCCCTCCCTATAGTTGAGTTTTGATCCCGTTTGGTCACAGCGGCGGGAACAGGGCGTGTTAAAGCCAGGAGTTAGCTGGAATTGGGAATGGACAGGCCAAGGCCTAGGCTGGAGTAGGCCAGATGGATTAGAGTGTTGGTAGGTTCAAGCTCTTCGGTGGCTACGAACCTAGGGGGTAGGGGTGTCTGGGTACACCCCTACATTTAACAGATGGTTTTGGGGCCTCTCTGGTAGGCCGTGTGTTACTAGTTGTATGTTAAGTGAATGTTAATTATTGTTCAAAAGATAGGGTCATTGTCAGGGGTATTGTGCGGAGGGATAGTAATATAATGTTAGCTGGACAATGACCCTAAATTGTTAATTTATTTATTTATATATTTAATAATTAATAAAGCTGTGGACGTTATAATCCAACAGATAAATCTGGTGTCAGTGTTTTATTTAAGGTAAACTAAAATAGCACCTGCCGAATAACGACGGTGCATATGTCATGTGTATTCCTTCTGGAAAAAGTAATTTTATAAATAAATGAATAACCAGTACATGTATAGATGACTGGATATTTAGGTGCAAATATTTCACAACTTGCAAATGCCGATGTAGAAATGTAATGTTTAGTGCTAAAACATATGCTAACTTTTTCAAGCTGCTGGCAATCAATTTTGCATTTGTTCAGCAATTGACAGCTAAACTCATCCTGCTCGCATGCAGAAAAAAAACTAGATTTCACTGGGTGCAAATGCAGAAAATTCCTTTATTTGCATATAGAACCAAATTCTCCTGAAAAGTAAGAGTAAACGAGAGCTTCTACATGATTGTAGAGAGGATGGAAATGATAACACCCATTCCACCTTCATTGCTCTGGATCCTGTATTGATTGATGTTTGCAGGGCCTGTAAGGGGCATTCTAACATTAGAGATACAAACATATTTCTAACATTAGACATATTCCTCACCTATTTATTTGTAAGATTTTCCTGTAACTATTAAATAAAGCTTATTAACTAATCTTTAATAAAGCTTATTAACTAATCTTTAATCCCAAGCCAATCTTCCCTCATATGCCACTCCTCCCCTAGCTGAGATCTGTTTTACTGACAATCTCTGTCAAAACAATGCTTCTCAATAGAGAAGCATTGAGGGGCCTACTGCTGCAGTGTTTACATTGCAGGGACACTCACCATTAAGCTGTAATGGTTCTAATGCTTAGAGTTTTAATTTAATAGTATCTAAGGACTTGAGGACCTCTAGTCACTGGGGGGTGAATTACATTTATCATCAGCCCCCATCCTCCTCCAATAGGTGGGGCTGGGGAGGGACAATAGGACCTCCCTACTTTATTATTTAGGGCCACCACCCCTATGAGTGGAAGCTGGGGACAAGATAGCTCCCCCCTTATTTCCTAGCGCCCGATTAGTCACAAATGGGTAGGTTCTTTGAAATCCCCCACTTTCTGGGCATGGGTGTCGGAATGGGGGGGTCACTATGTCCCCACAGTTAATTATTTAAATAGATGCCCCACCATGTGGGCATGGACAGCCTATGCCAGGTCCCCCTTTATTGGATTAGTGTCTGGATAGCAATAGCTGCCCAATAACAATGAGCAGCCACTGGCTGCTCGCTGTTTAGTAGACATTTACCTACTCATGGCAAGGTTAACCGGGGCAGGATGGAGGATTTAACCTCTCTCATTTACTAACACTAAGTATTTTTTACTTACTATTAGTATAGTTGTCTGAAAGTTGTCTCAAAATTAATGTCCTTCCTTTTTGTAATGTTGGACTTTTAGCCTCTTAGTAGATATCTGAAAATAGATACAAGGGGTGGGATTGCCATTAGTATACCGAACAAGAGCTGTCAACTAAACAGCTCCCTAAATTGGTACCCTTAAATATGGCAATCCCACAAGGCTACAGATTTAGGGAGTTATCTACTAAATGGCTGAAAGATGCAGCCGTGGCACAGATTGGAAATTCATTAGCCCAATTAAATTGCTAAATGAAAATAATGTCCTGAGTGTTGTCCAAACATTTATGAAACAACAGACAAAATTTGGTTTAGACAAAACATTATTTTTTTTGTCCTAATGTATTTGGATGAAACTAAAATGTTAGTGTCGCCCACGTCTAGCATACTTCTCACACACACAGAACACCCACCAACAGTACACTCCCCCACGCACAGAGTGCACCTCTCCATACACACAGTGTACATCCCCAAATGCATACAGTACACCACCCATACATACACACTTTACTCCATACAAACTTCAACCCTCGCCCCCTCCCCACACACACACACACTTCAACCGTATACCCGGTCCCTATAACCCCTACATACATACAGTCACCCTCAATTCAAGTACACCTCTTTAAATTCTATGGTTTTACACATTGCAATCATGGGCATTTAATTAGCATCACCTGTCTGCTACTTAGTCTCTTAATTCCTATGGAAGCAGCAACCCTTTACTTAGTTTTTCACGCATGGCTTCTCCATTTTGGCTTAATTTAATTATATTATATACATTTATATTATATAAATCATGACACAGTGTAATGTGTCAGATGTTGTTGTTCTTCTAAGGTTACCTAATTTAAGACCTGCTAAGTAACAGATTATTCTTATTATGTCCGTATATGTAAACTCATAGAGGAAGAAGGTGTACTTTATTTTTCTCATGAATGTACATAAACACACACAATACAACCCCAATACAAATACACTCAGACACTGCAGCTCCATGATACACGCACACACAATTTACAGGCCCTATACACACACTAGAGCCCCTGTCAACACACACAATCTCTACAGCCCCTTCTCGTTCCACTGAAAGACCTGTGAGTGCATCCTGGATTATTAAATTTTTTATATATCAAACGTGGATGGCACCCGGGCTATTATATTGCTAATACTCTAAAGGAGTGTGCCAAGCATTCAACATTTTTTTTTATACACACACTTTACAGACACTATAGACACACTAGAGCCCCTGTCAACACACACGATCTCTACAGCCCCTATATATATATATAAATATATATATATATATATATACCCCTGTCAACACACACAATCTCTACAGCTCCTATATATATATATATATATATATATATATATATATATATATATATATATATATATACCCCTGTTAACACACACAATCTCTACAGCCCCTATATAATCCAGGATGCACTCACAGGTCTTTCAGTGGAACGATGTGATTTAATGTGAAAAAAATTACATTCAGCAAAGCAAGTGATGTTTCGACCCTATCGGGTCTTTTTCAAGATTTTACATACTAATGGTATCTTTAGGTTATTTACAATTTCCATAAGCAGTGTATTTTAAGCATTTTAATGTATTTTATTTTGTCACTTACGGTACATGACAGCATGTTTCTTTGTTTTTTGCTTCTATTCTAAATATTATGAGACTTTTTGAAATATAATAAGATACATTTATCATATAATCTCCATATGCGCATGGTTTTCTATCCTTTGTTTTTTTTTATTCTGCTACTTTTTAAGCATGTGAAAGCAGTCAAACAGAGTACTCAGTGTTGACAATACAATAGCTGGTATGTTATTAGTCAAAGCAGATTGTGTTTGGCTAAAATTGTGACAGAAGATTAACCTATATTTTTATGATTAATTTATACTGGTAATTCCCAATATTTCCAAAGGTTCGTACACATGTTTCTTGTGACAGTATTTTTTAATTTGAATAAACCACCAGATGAGTTAACCGGTTCACATCATTTTTCCTGGCATCCCTTTATGCTATATAGGCCATGATTCTCTATCATAGAGGAGCCCAAAAACTAGATGTAAAGATGTTATTGAACTACGACTTCCGTGATGCTTTGCCATTCTAATGATGGCAAAGTTTCATGTCAATAGAGAACTTAGTACATATGGATGGACTAAATAGTGTGCTAAGGGAACCTTATCTGGGGGATAACCCACAGCAGTAAATAAAACTCCAAAAACACAGCAATGTCTGAATGACCTCTAAGGCCCATAACACACAAAAAAGTCCCTTATAATATATAAAGAAAAATATTATAAAAAGCACAAAACAAAAAGCAATAAAACCTTCATATACAAATGAATAAAAAATAAAGAAAATCTTTAAATAGCCAAATTGGCCACCTCACACTAAGACTTCTCAATCATCATCTATTGCTAACGGCAGCGTCATACTGAGATGCCGAGGGCCCGAACTAGATTTAACAACCAATAGATCAGTAGCAGATCGGTGTACTGTCATGTACAAGCAATATGGAGACCACACCTAGCTTTTCTATAGGCCACCCACTACCTGAGGTCTAACTAGAAAATAAGAATGGTATTTAAAAAATATAAGAAAACGTGAACTAGGGATTGGGGGGGGGGGAGGGACGATAGCAAAACATGGTGATATGAAGAACATGTTGCCTGAGTGCAACACAGGTAAATTTTTTCAACATAGCAGATGTAACACTATGCGACATATCATATTGATGCACATTGTATTTCATAAACACCTATTGTGCAAACTGGCATGTATGATATGTGTCTCTCCACCTGATTGCTCACTCACAAATAAAGAATAAAAAAAAAAAAAAAGCCAAATTGGCTAGAAAGGTAGCAGGGAGGGGAGTCAGGTAAATCAGTGCCTCGGACGAAGGCGCTTTAGTAGCGCCGAACGCGCATCAGGCATTTTCTCATGACACTCTGCACTTTATCACTAGCTTTTGCAAATTATGCACAACTGAATGTTTGGGAAATGGGCTAAAGGGGATGTTTGGAGGACGGACAATACTTTATGGGCTCTGTAGCATTTATATCCTTGGACGGATACTGGGGGTAGTACGTTTGTTTGATTGGGACGGAGCTTTCTGCATTTAGTGATACCTATATCCTTATATGTAGACTTTGGACAGTGAGGTGTTTTTTTCAATATAACTTTTCTAATATAGCGTTTTTAATATAGCTTAATCACTGCAACAATGTTACTATTTATCCTTACATAGTTCCTCTTATACAACTGTTACATTCTGCTACTTAAGTCTACAATTACAGGTGTGCTGCTGGGATCGATCTATTTGAATTCATTTCTCAGTGTAGCGTCTCTTCCTTGACATATATGGTAGTTATAGAAGTAGCAGTATTAAGGTACGGATTAGATGTACCTCCCTCCCCTAACTGCTAGCTTTCTAGCCAGTTTGGCTTTTTAAATGGTTTCTTCCTTTTTTATTTATGTCCTTTTGTATATGAAGGTTTTCTTTTCTGTTCTGCAATAACGTTGTGCTTTTCATAATATTTTTCTTTATATATTATATATAAGGGACTGTTTTGTGTCGTATGGGCCTTAGAGCTCTTTCAGACATTGCTGTGTGTATCTTAAAGTTTTATGTCAGTTGTAATCCTGCTACTAGGGATTTATATTTTAGACACCCATCTGTTTGAAATACCCTCCAATTACCTTTTAATCACCTCACCTAATCCACAGTTGCTCACATTTCAAAAGATTTTATTCAGGATGCCCCTCATATTCCTAGCTATTAATGTTATTTTCTCTCCTGCTACCATATGTGTCAATCAGCATTTTCCTTTTCAGAGTGTCCTAGGACAAGCATAGGTAACCTTTGGCACTCCAGATGTTTTGGACTACACCTCCCATGATGCTTTGCCAGCATTATGGGTGCAAGAGCATTATGGGGGATGTAGTCCAGAACATCTGGAGTGCCAAAGGTTGCCTATCCCTGTCCTAAGGCATCATTCACAACACATTTTCTTGTCCATCTACATTTGTAAGTCAAATTGTAAGATCTGTAATCTGTGCCTCTGTATATCTGACTAACTTTGTAATGTACTCTGGAAAGGTCACTTTATAAGAAATATCAAATTAGCAAATGCAAATGCCATGTACGAAACAAATATTATTCATTTGATCATTTTCACATATTTATCTCTGATAAATAAGTTAAATAAGTTACATAGAAACATTCATTCCACAGGCTCATAAACACAAATATTTACAATCAATTTTTAAAAAATTTCTTGGACCAACGCCTTTTTAAATGAATCCTTTCAGGCACACGCAGCTGTGCTGTGACTGAACAGAACACGCATTGTAAGCTGCATTAATTAAATATATAACTACATAATATTTTTACAAGAACACAGGAAATATTTGATTTTAAAGCTATCCCTTTTAACCCAAAGATGTAGTATACCGTCAACCTTAATAATAAGCACAGATAGTCCTGGCAGATACATCGAATTAAATCAGTATGAAACAAATTTGAAAATATGAGGGGAAAAAAAAGTTGATCCTTCATGAAGTCTTCTACAGTGGCTGCAACTCTGGCTATGTAAATCCATCTCACAGGCATCTATTTTGTGAAAAGTGCACTTTATTGAGGAATTAATCAAATGTTCTGCTGCAAAATCCTTTAAATGTGCATTTGTATTTCATTACTATGTTAAAAGAGCATTAATTTAAAACATAAACACATTAGTTTTAAAGTAAGTTGCATTCCTTTTCCTTTTTAGATTGACCCTCTGTCTTTTGTATATTAAAAATTATTTTTAAAGTTTAATTTATCTATAATCCAGAACCAAGATTGTTTTCTCATAGCAGTCACACTTGTGAGATCATTAATCCAACCCAGTGCTTTTCAGCAATGGGTACCTACAGAGCTTGAGTGGCAATCCTTGTGATTGACCGGTCCGATGCATCTCATAGCGAAGCACTGAATCCTCAGCGGGGGGTGGGGGCCCTAAATACTGATAAGGAGGAGGGACCTAAGGTCCTCCCCCCTGGCCCCCACCATTGAGCAGTGTAATTTGACTCATAACTCTCTGATTGGTGGATTAAGTAACCAATCAGAGAGTTATGAGTCAAATTACACAGCGTGGGAAAATTCCAAAGAACTTTCCCACGCTGTGTAAAATGACACAGAGCACTCTGATTGGTGGATTTCAAACCAACCAATCAGAGTGCTGTGACAGGTAAACGTAGAGACTTACCTCTCAGTCTCTTCATTTACCTGTCAGAGCACTCTGATTGGATGGCTTAAAACCACCAATCAGAGTGCTCTGAGCCTAATTGCAGGGCGGGGCAAGGCTTACCCCGCCCTGCAGAGCTCAGTCTGCGCGGAGCCCTCCATGGGTGAAGATGGATTTTTTTTTTTTTTTTTTTATAATTGCGTCGGTTATTATGTTTTTTTTATTTGTCCTTTTTTGGGGCTGAAAAAAGAAGATTTTAGAAGAAAGAAAACATTGAATGGTAAGTTTTTTTTTTTTTACAGGTACTTATTTAAAGGTCCCCCCTCATTAGTTTTTAGGGTGAGGGGGGTAGGTAGGGGGATACGTTTTATTGGGGGGGAGGGGGTGACTAGGGGTTTGGGGACCTAGTCACCTGGGAGGGGGGGACATTTTTTTTAGGGCCCCCACCTGCCACTCAGGGGTGGGGGCAAGAGGGGAGAACCTTAGGTCCCCCCCCTTATTAGTATTTAGGGCCCCCCCCCCGCCGCTGAGGGGTGGGGGCTAAGGGGGAGGACACTAGGTCCCCCCCTTATTCTAGTTTAGGGCCCCCACCCGCAGCTCAGGGGTGGGGGCCAGGGGGAAGGACACTAGGTCCCCCCCTTATTACAATTTAGGGCCCCCACCCGCCGCTCAGGGGTGGGGGCCAGGGGAGGACATAAGGTCCCCCCCCTTATTCTAGTTTAGGGTCCCCACCCATCACTCAGGGGTGGGGCCAGGGGGAGGACATTAGGTCCCCCCTTATTAGTATTTAGGGCCCCCACTCGCCGCTCAGGTTGGGGGCCGGGGGTGGGGGCCGGGGGGGGCACTATTTTATTTATTTTTTTAAACAGTGAGCAGTCACTGGCTGCTCACTGTTTACTAGACATGCCCCTACTCGCGGTATAGCGAGTAGGGGCAAAATTTACTAATACTAAGTAATTTTTACTTAGTATTAGTACATTTGGCTGAAAGACCAATTTAGGTCTTTCAGCCTTTTGGTAGATAACTCTCTGATACCGTGGGAATTAGGGAGTTATCTACCAAGCGGCTGCAAGAGAAGTCCCGCGGTGCCGAAGTTCCGAAGTTGCCAAAGTTCCGAAGTCTTGAAGTGCCGAATTGCCGAAGTCCCGAATTGCGAGAATCCAGAATTTCGGAATGCCGAACTGAAATTTTTTCCCATGCCTAGCATTTGGCAGGATCATGCTGTGCATGGTGACAACAAAAGTGAATACTACAGGAAGTACCTGTAGCGGCTGTCATTCCAAAGTCCCTACAGGTGTGATTTCTAAAAAAATATAAACACTGAGGTCTATCTTGTCTTAAAAAATGGACATGGTCTATGCATCAAAAATGACTCCATTAAGATGAAGCGGTTTCAGTATTTAGATTGTCCCTGTAATTAGGACTGGTTTGAGTCTTTCACAAATAAACTAATAATTTGTTTATATTAATATGTATTTCTTAAATTCCAAATGGTTTCTGCTATTTAAGTTACATTGAATATCTGGCTTTCCTGGCACAGCTAGGGCAAGCCATGCAAAATAATTTAACTTCCAATGTGACATACATGCAAGTCCCATAAGGGATTCTGTATGTGGTTATTGTGCTTGGATTTCCCTGGTGCTTGCCCCCCACCCCCACCCCTCTCCTCCACTGTAACTATTTAAATAATTTTGGAATGCATGCTGGGCCTATTAGGAACTCTTACTTAAATCTACTAACTTAGCCAGGGGAAGAAGAAGCTAAGCCTGATTGTAACACATACATTTTCTAGGTTCAGAAATGTACTTATATTTGTGTAGCACATTCTATCTAGCTCTAAATTAACCCTACTGTTGCCACGACATAGAGCAATAAATAGTTTTATTTTACCTTCAGGAATAAATAATAATAAGGTTTTACAGAGTAATATTTGTTATTTGTTACCTCGGATTGCAAAGTTATAACCTAGTGTACCATTATAACAATAAATGTGCAGTGTTCTGTATCACTGCTTTTTGTTGGTGGAAGCAAGTGGCCTTTTTATGCTATTCATAACAACCGAAAGGATTTACTAATCCCTGGCTTTCAGAGAATGGATTTAGTAGGAATACTAAAAACAAAAAAGCTTAATCTAATCTTACCTGCAGCCCCCATAGAGGTAAGCTTCTGTTCACCCATAATATATGAGACCTAAGAAAACAAACGAAATACAAGAAATTGTGGTAAATTAAATACGGCTTATTCAATAAAATAAAGTATGTATTTGAAGGATCAATTTTATTATTAAAGTGGTTATTTTTGTATCTTATAATTTACCCCAGAGTACTGCTCATTTTTGTGTGTTGCTTTTATTTTCAACCATGTAAAAATGTATTTGTAGAGAAAGTTTAGTCGCTAAATGGTGGTGAATAGACAACAGAGTTGTAATATGTAGTGGTGAAAAGATAGCAGTAAACTGACAATTGACAAAGTTAATGCCAAACTAATCGAGTTGGAACATGGCTCTCGCTTAAAAGCTACTTAAAGTTTGTGTTGGAATATAAAACTAAGCCATTTTAGCTTTCTATAGGTTTTTACTTAATTACATTATTTGTACCAGTTTATATGTATTTTTTTCTGGAAATCTGTTTGATATTCCCAAGAAGTACAATCCATTAATACAACTACTTTATCCTATGGAACAATTATCTGTAATGACTGCTTTAATATCTGACAGACGTTCCTGGTAGAGGGGTCATTTTCAAACCTTAGTGAAAATGTACCAATAAACAAATATATGTGTATTGTAAGTTTAGCTACAGATCTTTTTTTTTTATATATATTATAAACCAAAAATATATAGACTTAAAATTATCAACATAACATGTTTGTGATTTTTACAATGCTACATGATATCTGATGACAATATTTTTTATTTTTATGTTTTTCATGCTTTAAAAAAATAAAATCTCTTAATTTACGTAGTCCTCCTTACAACATATTTTTCAAGGTAAAAGTGAGTGTAAATATAAATGGAAGAAACAGACCATTAGCCAGGAGGTCTGCAGTTTGCATTAGCAGTAAATGTTTTAAGCATGCCTTTCTGATATTATTTCTGGAAAAGGAAGTGTTCAGAGACCATGTAGTTTGAAAGTGCAGCATTAACATTTCTGAGCCATCCTGAGTGCTTGCATCTGTTCTCCTGAAGTTGAACAGGAATTCCACTGCTAATGTCATTATAGATTTTCTGTAGAACATAGTTATATGTCAAAGTTTCCAGTCAGCTTACAATGCTGCCAATGAGATGTAGGACAAAATGACTGCTGTGTGGAATAATTCACAGTTAGACAAAGCTCAGCTGTATTAAAGTAACATGCTAATATTGAAAATGAATGCATATCATTTTAGTATTAGATGCTTCCTTTTATTTTCGATGCAGAGCCCTGCTATTTTAAGTATAAAAGAGAAATGAAACTGTAATCCAGCGCTAGTACAGTCTCTTTTGAGCAACCAGTCCTCCATCTATAAGATCATCATGCCTAAGAGTTCTATCCAATCGAATGTTTAGACCTGTTCAGCATTATCATCCTGAGTATGATGATATAACAAAGGCAGGGGCGGGCTGGGAAGGGGGGCAGGGGGGCAATTCCCCTCCTCAGCCCTGTCCCCTCCTCAGTCCCTGTCCCCTTAGTCAGCTCTTGCCCCCTCCTCAGCCCCTGTCCTCTCCTCAGCCCCTGTCCCCTACCTCAGCCCCTGTCACCCTTCCTCAGCCCTGTCCCCTTAGTCAGCCCCTGTACCCCCTCCTCAGCCCCTGTCCCCACCTCAGCCCCTGTCCCCTTAGTCAGCCCCTGTCCCCACCTCAGACCCTGTCCCCTCCTCAGCCCCTGTCCCCATCTCAGCCCCTGTCCCCACCTCAGCCTTAGTCAGGCCCTGTCCCCACCTCAGCCCCTGTCCACACCTCAGCCCCTGTCCCCTTAGTCAGCTCCTACCTAAGCCCCTGTCCCCTGCCTCAGCCCCTGTCCCCCCTCCTCAGCCCCTGTCCCCCCTCCTCAGCCCCTGTCCACCTAGTCAGCCCCTGTCCCCCTAGTCAGCCTCTGTCCCCTTAGTCAGCCCCTGTCCCCTTAGTCAGCCCCTGTCCCCTTGGTCAGCGCCTGTCCCCTTGGTCAGCCCCTGTCCCCTTGGTTAGCCCCTGTCCCACCCTTTCCCTGCTCCTTTCCCCCCTCTCAGCTCCTGCCCCCTTCCTCAGCCCCATGCCCCCACCACAGCCCCATAACATCCCCACTACAGCTCCTCTCCCCCAATTGCAACCCATATTACCCACACCACAGCCCCTTTCCCAAATTGTAGCCATCAACTTGCTTCAGCCCCTACTCCCCCGTACATTTCCTAAACCCCCAATTACAGCTTATACCCTCCACTACCACCCCTGTCCCCCACTACAGCCCCTGTCCATTGGTTTTGAAAGTGTAAAGTTTGTGTGTGTGTATGAGTATGTCTGTGTGTATGAGTATGTCTGTGTGTGTCAGTATGTCTGTGTCAGTCAGTATGTCAGTATGTCTGTGTGTGTGTGCGTCAGTATGTCTGTGTGTGCGTTAGTATGTCAGTATGTCTGTGTGTGTGCATCAGTATGTCTGTCTATGTGTGTGCCAGTATGTCTGTGTGTGTGTGTGCCAGTATGTGTGTCTGTGTGTGTGTCAGTATGTCTGTCTGTGTGTGTGTCAGTATGTCTGTCTATGTGTGTGCAAGTATGTCTGTCTATGTGTGTGCAAGTATGTCTCTGTGTGTGTGCCAGTTTGTCTGTGTGTGTGTCAGCCAGTATGCCTGTGTGTGTGTGTCAGTATGTCTGTCTGTCTGAGTCAGTATGCCTGTAACAGTGTGTCTTTCTGTGTGTGTCTGTGTGAGTACCAGTATGTATCTCTGTGTGTGTGTCAGTATGTCTGTGTGCAAGTATGTCTCTGTGTGTGTGCCAATTGGTCTGTGTCAGCCAGTATGCATGTGTGTGTCAGTATGTCTGTCTGTCTGAGTCAGTATGCCTGTAACAATGTGTATTTCTGTGTGTGTCTGTGTGCCTGTCAGTGAGTGTGTGCCTGTCAGTGAGTGTGTGCCAAATCAGCAAGTGTGTGTGCCTGTCATTGATTGTCTGTTTAGGTGACTGCTCCCCCCCCCTCCTCCCCCCCCCACACACACACTTTCAATCACATGGGAAAGGTGTTTTTACTCTCCTCTTGGTGCAATGGGCCACTTGACTGGATTTGCCCCCCAGGCCTAAGGCGGCAAGCCCCCCCCCGAACAAAGGAGACCTTACATTTTCAAAGACCTTCAATCTGGCAGCCACTAGAGGTTATTTTCAGACAGATGATGATTGTCATTTTATTCGTAGAGTTAACTTGCAAGGAAATTGAAAACCTTGATAGAAGAGAACTAGAAGTCTTTCCATATAGCAATATCACCCCACAAGAACGCAAATCATTAAAACATCTACAGAATATGGAAGAAATCATTCTTAAACCCTCTGACAAGGGGGGAAACCTGGTCATTCTCGATAAACAAGAATGTGTGTCGATGGCACAAAGGACACTCCAAGACGCAGACACATATGAACTACTAGGTGGTAATCCCACTAAGAAATACCTGGTCGAATTAAAGACCATCCTGGACGAAGCTATGTCATTGTCACTCATTTCTAAAGATGAGTATCTCTTTATGTATATAAAAAATCCAGTGGTCGCAACGTTCTACTCACTACCAAAGATACATAAACAACAAACTACAATGAGTGGAAGACCGATTGTCTCCGGCAATTCTAACCTAACACAAAATGTTAGTGTATATATCGATCAAATCATTAGGAAGAGCATGATGGATTTACCATCCTACTTAAGAGATACAAAACATACTCTCAAGACATTTGATGGCATTAATTTACCTGAAAGTGCCATCTTGTGTAGCCTAGATGTGGAGGGGCTGTATAGCTCCATTCCACACGATATAGGGCTTATACATTTGAAGGCTCATCTTGACAGCAATATAACTACATCAGAGAGACATAACCAATTTGTACAAGACCTCATGAGATATGTACTTACGCACAACTATTTTATGTTCCAGGGGAAGTACTACCACCAGGTGAGAGGGACAGCTATGGGGACGGCTTGTGCCCCCTCATATGCCAACCTCCACCTGGGCTGGTGGGAGAAAAACACTGTATTTGGCACACCCCTATTGGAATATACTCAATATGTCACGACATGGAAGCGCTACATCGATGACATTATAATAGTGTGGACTGGCACCACTGACCTCTTTAAGGAATTTGTACATATTTTAAATCAGAATGATATTAACTTGCGGCTGACCCACGAAATGGGAGGCAGGTCCATTAACTTCCTAGACATTAATATCACGATTACTGACCAAGGAAAAGTGATGACTACTCTCTTTAGAAAACCAACTTCCACCAATAATCTTCTCAATTGGAAGAGTTACCATCCTCTACCCCTAAAAAGAGGGATACCGGTAGGACAATACCTACGTCTACGCCGTAACTGCTCCACCATTGAAGACTTTCAAAATAAAGCAAAGATCTTGAGAGGACAGTTCAAAAGGAAAGGTTATCCAAACAGATGCCTGAAAAATGCATATAAAAGGGCACTAATGACAGATCGAGACACCCTCCTCGCAGAAAAACATGGAAATGAAAACAAACAGCTGATAAGATGCATAGGTAATTTTGACGCAGGGTGGCATCCAACAATCAAGATTCTTAACAGATTCTGGCCACTCCTTATACAGGACCAACATCTACAAAAAGTCATCACACCATATGCCTCAGTTACAGCGAGACGGGGAAGAAATATTAAGGATATACTAGTCCCAAGTCACCTACGATCTCCATCTACCAAACCCACATGGTTGACATCCTCACTATCTGGGACATATCAATGCGGTAGATGTAAGGCATGCAACTTCATTCTACGTAGGTCAAAAAAGATCTCCGACTCCATGAACACCAATGAATTTGAGATCAAAACCTTTGTCAATTGCCAAACCACCGGACTAATATATTTACTCACATGTTCATGCAAAAAAATGTACGTCGGCAAAACCATACGTGCATTTAAACAAAGGATAAGAGAACATGTTACATCAGTAAACCCCAGGAGACTAGTTGATACCCCCATCTCAAAACATCTAAAACTTCACCATGGAGGCTCTGCACAAAACATACGTTTCTGTGGAATTGAAAAGGTCACTCTTGGACCGAGGGGGGGCGATCTAGATAAAAAACTCTTACAAAGAGAGAGCATATGGATCTATAAACTCAAAACCCTTTCACCGATGGGTTTGAATGAGGGCTTCTCATTCACACCATTCATCCCTGATTAAACAACGCATATATATATATATATGTATGTCTATACTCATTTATAATTTATAATGTATATAATTCCTTGCAAACATGACTCAACTATTTTAATATACACTAGTAGTCTGATAACATACGTTTTATTTATTTTTCTACTCTATTTCGACCCATTTATTTAGGTCCGACTGTATCCCCTTTTCTTCTCTAATAAACTGCCTGCTCCCTTATAAAGTATACAATTAATAACTCTCCATTGATCACATGAAGTTATTCTATTATACAGGTATATATATACTTATTTCGATAACCCGGATGTATTAAACCAATTTTGGCATCACTATATGTATATGAATACAGTTGAACCGTATACCTGTACACACAGATGAATCTACATTTCGGCAATGCCGATCATGTGGTAAAAGACAGCCCAGAATGGGCTATGATAACGGAGTAAAATGGGAGGAGCCTATTCATAGGCTACATACTTTGCATATCCCACCCCTATCCGCATTTCCCGAAATGATAGGGCAGTGAATTTCGCGCCAAGAAATAGTCACGCCCAAAAATGAGAGTGGACATCTATTGGATAGCGGCATACACACACAGGGTATATATTCGACACCCGGAGCAGCAGTTCATTTGCCTCTGACGAAGGTGCTTGTTATAGCACTGAAACGCGCGTCAGGCGTTCTGCCTGTCTCATTTATGGACAGTACACTTTTCCTTTCACTTATTCACAATATGACACGATAATTTTGGCACTTATGTTTTTCTTTATTTGGTATGGATAGATAGTAGCAATCCTTTGCCACCTGAGGAGGTCTGACCAAGCAGACTTACATGCATCGGAGACTGTGTTACCATTGTAAACATTACTTTGTATCAAATCGTAAGGACTGCATCTGTATATATCTTTATTTCTTTTTCACTGCTATACTATACATGGATATGCCGTGGGCACTCTAAGCATCACGATATCCATAATATTTCTTTACTTTTTCTTGATATATACAGTGACTACTCTGGGTCCTAGGTGGAACTAGTATTTCATACATGTGTACTCCTTAAAAAGCACTCCGTATATCGGCTATATCGTCAATAACGGAGGCACATCTATGCATATACATGTATATTCAGATATAGAAGTATCCACTCTGGTAACTCCAAATAAGTGGCATGATTGCATTTTTTCTTCCTCCTTTTAAATTCATGAGTCAGCATATCTAGTAAGGAATATTTTGAGCCTGACACATTAAAGCTCAGTCCATTTTGATATAGGATATGCACTGTTAGACTCTATATGAATACTATTTGGAAGAATTAGATTCCCCCCTATCTATCTTTTGAATACCTATATTGTTTTGATTTAAAGGGGATATCATTATCACACTATTATTACTACTATTATCTTTTGATTATTATTTTCGACTACTTGACGATTTCCAGACACTTTGCAGCCCATATACCTGCTTCTTGCAAGTTATATGGTCTGCAGAATTTGTTTTCTCTATATACGATTTGGGGTTAAGCCCCCTGAGATTTCTGGAGTCTCTAATAGGTACTAAACAAGTAGATTGATACCGGTAGAGCCAACTTTCTTAGGCACTATATGGTAGAAGTTTACTTGTCATATGCAGTTTTCATTTCTGAGGAACAACAATGTTTTATGTTGTCCTAGAAAAGGGACACCATCTTTACACATAATCCTACTTTAAGATGCAGTGATTTTAGTTCTTAGAGTGTCTCTTATGCAAGATCACTTACATGATTCAATGATTGATTTCTCCACTCTGCATTTTATGTAATAATGTCAGAAAAGTCAGTTTTTTTTGAACGCACGGCCATGATGAGGAGGTCGTTCCTCACAGCGTGGAGGATGAAAAGACACCATTTTGGGAGGGCATGTGCACCAGAATTACCATATATGGACATAGAGGGTGGGGTTTTTGTGATTATGTGTATGTGTTTTCTAATTAATCAATTTTTTAACTAAGTATGCAGTATATAAACAGAAATTGTCTGATATATTATCATTGCACCTGAGGAAGACCAAGAGAGTGGTCGAAACGTGTTGTGCTAGTCGTTTTTTTATCTTTTATTGTGAATAAAGTATTTTACTTTCAACTTATCCTGGTTCCTGATTATATCTAGATGAAATCTGATGGTGGGACCAATCTGCACAAGAGCACTTTACTGGAAATACTTTACATGTCTTCAAAGTAGAGAGCCAACTTATATGGCTCTCTAAAGTATGAGTGCTTCATAATACTCCTTTTATTATTATTATTGGGATTTTATATATTGCCCTATGAAAGTTGTTTATCTTTCAGAACTTACTATACGTCCAATGTGTGCGCAAAACCTCCTTTCTTTTTATCCAATTCTGTACATGTAAGTGTTTTTTGGTGACAAAAACACGGGTTGGTTTGTTTGACGCACTGGGATTTTATGTACATATTTGTATAGCGCAACTTCACCTATTTTCTGTGATTGAAGAATAACTCTCTAGATTCCATGTGTTTCCGACCTGAATGAGTTAAAGGACCACTATAGTGTCAGAAATACAAACAGGTATTACTATAACTAGAGCTGTAAAAACAAAGTTTGGGTCCCTTGCCCCCGGTTAGAAAGGTAAAAGGCTTTAAACTTACCTTTATTCCAGTTCTTCAAGGTTCCTGTCACCGCCGGCTCGACACCCGTTTTCCCTTCTTGGCTGAGATCATTAAAATTGACGATATCAGCCAATCCAATGCTTTCCCATAGGAAAGCAATCTGGAAAACTGAAATGGGCAAGATGTATATTGACGTGTAACTTTCCAAAACACCATAAAACCTGTACATAAGGGTGCTGTTGCACTCAGGAGACTTGGCTGAACACAAACATGAGTGTTTTAAAATGTAAAAATGTATCATGATATTGATATTATCAGTGAAATTGCTATTTTTGTGTGATAAATGCAAAAAAACATATGAACGCTAACTTTGGCCAGTGTTTGTGAGTAAGTGGCTACTAGAAAAGACCGGAGACAACCCATTTTAAATACCTTTGGTTGCCTACTTTTGCAAATGGTATGCCATGATGGAATGGGGGCCAGGGGGGAGGACCTTAGGTCCCCCCCTTTTTAGTATTTAGGGCCCCCACCCGCCACTCAGGGGTGGGGGCCAGGGGGGAGGACCTTAGGTTCCCCCCTTTTTAGTATTTAGGGCCCCCACCCACCGCTCAGGGGTGGGGGCCAGGGGGGAGGTCCTTAGGTCCCCCCTTTTTAGTATTTAGGGCCCCCACCCACCGCTCAGGGGTGGGGGCCAGGGGGGAGGACATTAGGTCCCCCCCATTGTGATTTATGGACCCCACCCACCGCGCAGGCCTCCCCTCATTATTTTTATGGCCCCCACCCACCGCGCAGGGGTGGGGGCGGGGGAGAGGACAGTAGGCCACCCCCTAATTATCTTTATGGCCCAGCGGTGGGGGCCGGGGAAGGACAGTAGGTCCCCCCCCCTCATTATCTTTATGGCACCTACCCGCCGCCCAGTGGTGGGGGCCGGGGGAAAGGACAGGAGGTCCTCCACCCCATTATAATTTATGGCCCCCACCCGTCGCACAGGGGTGGGAGCCAATAGGTTTTCTTTTTTGTGTTTGTTTTGTACAGTGAGCAGCCACTGGCTGCTCACTGCTTACTAGACATGCCCCTACTCGCGGTATAGCGAGTAAGGGCAGAATTTACTAATACTAAGTAATCTTTACTTAGTATTAGTAAATGTGGCTGAAAGACCAATTTAGGTATTTCAGCCTTTTAGTAGATAACTCCCTAATACCGTGGGAATTAGGGAGTTATCTACTAAGCGGCTGCAAGATGCAGCCGCGGATCGGAGTTTGCATGCCACAGTCCAGGTGTTAGTCCCCTTGAAACAACTTGTGGGTTTTAAAATTCGCCTGCCTATTGAAGTCTATGGCGGTTCGCGAACCGAAAATTTTATGTTTGCGACATCACTATTCCTGACCCTATAATGTTAAAATCACCATCTAGCCCCCCTGGGCCCCTCATGCCTCCATAAATATAGCAACACCTTACTTGTATTCAAGCCTGAAGCTGTAGTTCTGCATGCTGTTTGCCTCAGAAAAAAAAGCTGTTTGCTGGCATCATCAGAAATGGTTGTCTGATCCAATCACAATGCTTCTCCATAGGATTGGCTGAGACTGACAAGGAGGCAGATAAGGGGCAGAGCCAGCACAATTCAAACAAAGCCCTGGCCAATCAGCATCTCCTCATAGAGATGAATTACATCAATTAATCTCTATGAGGAAAGTTCAGTATCTGCATGCAGAGGGAGGAGACATTGAATGTTTGGATGCATTTTAGGCAGCCATGACCCAGTAAGGATCTCTACCAGCCATCTGAGGAGTGGTGAGTGATGTTATCACTAGGCTGTAATGTAAACACTGCATTTTCTCTGAAAAGACAGTGTTTACAGCAAAAAGCCTGAAGGTAATGATTCTACTCACCAGAACAAATACAATAAGCTGTAGTAGTTCTGGTGACTATAGTGTCCCTTTAAGATAAAATTATGATTCATATATAAATATCTGATCTGAAATGAAAGCCTTGTTTCTTCTGAACAAAAGGGTATATGAGTGTGGGTACTCTTAATATTAAAGAGGTAAATTTTGGTTGAATATATATATAGTTAAATTCCGGGTTTTGTTTTGCTTTTGTTTTGATCATAACGTGTACAATTGCCTCTATCCGTAAGGGGTTAAGCATGAGCCACTTCATAAAAAAAAAAAAGACAGCAATCATTTGTTCCAAAATGCTGGTGGTTTGGAAATCAGAATTTCAACTGATCACCTGTTTAGAATAAAATTGGACAAATTGCAGTTCAGAAGTAAATTAATCTCGAAGTCGATTATAGACTTTGTGAGGAAAAAAGTCTATCTTACATACTCAGAAATGTTATTCACTTAAAATGCCATTTTCTTATCTAGAACTCATTACTTGGTAAATTAGATTTTAAATGCCTTACTATCGAATCAAACTTTTCTTTTTTGTTTCTATTAAATAATGTGCCGTCTACGCCTATTGAAATTATAAATACATTTAAATTTTACACGTGTCTGGAAGAAAAACATAGTCCCACCGATGGAACTGACCTGATATTCAGCGAGAGACCCCAAACTTACCTGAATATCTGAACTCTGTCAACAAACTCCGCTGACTTCAAGACGCTATTGCACTACAACACTTCTGACACCACCAGTAGAGACGGAGAGACGCGATAATCTGGGCACGACACATCTTACTGAGCGCAAACCGTTCCTTCTATTTACCTTACTATCCTTCTTCCCCCCTTTTCAGCGGATATTCGTCACCCCCCTGGGCCTCCGCTCAGGGTGACCCTTTTAGGGACGCGCCTCTGGTGACTAAGAGACACATGCTGACACCACATAGACGGGTGTCCAACTGATCACTGAGGTAGCGACCTCAAACAAGCACAATTACTGAAACGCTGTTTTTCTGATGTTAGACAGTAATTGCAATTGTCCACTAACTAGTAATCAACTTGCCTATAACTAACCCAATAACAATTGAGACCTGTATGTCTCACATGTTGCTTAAATGTTCACGGAACCTGTGAGTTCCATGGTTTCACACTTAATTGATACAGACCTACGTGTCGTACTATGCTGTTCTATGTTAAATTTGACTGATACCAAAAAAAAAAAAATGAAGGGAGGTCCTCTTGTCGAAATAAACAGATATTTACAAAAAAAAACTTGCTGATCTGGATGGAGACTTTGGAGAACCGGTCCAAGGCCTGAAATTTAAAGTTTGGGACATGACTGTACATGTAGAACTTGCCACGTTATGGCCCTTATTTATTGTTTAGTCAGGATTTGTCATTTAAAAAAAGCTGATATAAATGGCAGAGC
This sequence comes from Pelobates fuscus, assembly GCF_036172605.1. Lineage (NCBI taxonomy): Eukaryota > Metazoa > Chordata > Amphibia > Anura > Pelobatidae > Pelobates > Pelobates fuscus. Next base: position 120,801,380 of record NC_086323.1, read on the forward strand.
TTGGCTATCAGGCGGACCAGACGTGCTGAGAAAGAGCTACCGACGCCTTGGCTGATTTCAGGATCATATTCCTGGCCAGGGGGTGCACTCAGGTTTAAAAGTGTGCTGTGTGGACAGGACATACACACAGAGGCTTTGTTTGTGATTCCACTCCACCAAAAGACTGAGCAGTCCGGTCGCTGCCTACTTCTGATAGGGGTGGCGAGAGGCGGCCGATTTCCCTGCCTTTTGAATCCTGGCACAGCCTCACAGAGCTCCTAGCCCCTTCCTGCTGTACTGGTGGGGGGTTTCCCGGTCCTCCTCTGGGCTATCCTGAGCAGTTCCTCCCGCACTACTCTTGTATTTTGTACTGCTCACGAGATTGGTTCCAGCCACTCCAAATGATCAAAATGGCGCCTGACCATCTCTCTAACACAAGGGGCTTGGAGCAATCAAGTCTCTCTTACAGCTCTTCTGCTAAACATCTCACACAACGACCTGGATGAAATCTTTGCAAACATTTGGCTGAAGCTCAAAGATCGCATACCAGCATCAACAACTTCATTTACGACGGTTGTCTGGAGAAATCTGGAGCTAAAGAGGCGGGGAGCCCCCCAGGGCATCTCTACAGTCCCCCGCCAACCCCCACATGCTACAACCTGACCTTGTGGGCTGAGAACCGGCCGAGGCTATGTCCTCAGATATTGATGAAGTAAACCTAAGATCGTTAGCCGCTGCAGGTGCTTACCATATGGATCATCTGCCTCTCCCTGACAACTGAAAGACTTGGTACCTCTGTGGTCCCTGGTCTGTGTCTCCAGAATGTCGATTATAACTCAGACATGTAGGAGACCCCTATCCTGGTGCTCCACTTCGAGTAACTGCATGATCTTTCTGGACAGCACACTACCTCTGACACCTAAGGGGATCGGCTAAGCAGAGATCAAGTCACATCTTTTATATTTTTATTTAATCTGAGTGGTTAGACGTAATCAGAGGGCTCAGTGGATATTAATACTTTCATGTGCCATATCTAGTGATGTCAGCTGATATAACCTGAAAAATCTCTTACCTTTGACCTGACTCACACATGTCTCAGTGTGTTCCTTTATGCACAGAGTATATCATACTCATTCATGTTAATTTTGCTATACCCTTCGCTCTAACTGCGTTAATCCCTTCTTTCTTTAATACAAAAAATGGTGCTGTACCTTCAATATATGCTTATAACTTCTTGTGACCATCTTGATATCTTTGACATGTTATAATTTGCTTGTTATTTGATGAAAGCACCGCAAAAATAAAGAATTTTTTTTTTTTTTTTTTTTTTTAAAAGCTGGTATAAATGCTTCAATGTACATTTATAGGCATATTTATTTTGAGCTGCCATCCTGTTTTATCGGGTTTGGCTGTGTTAATTTCAGCTGGCATTAAATCCAGCAAAAACGGTATTGATATAATGCATTCGATGCAGGCTTTATTCCTTATATTCCTTTTTTTTAATATTGTATAGCGGCAATTTAATACAATATTCAAGTTCATTGTTATTCTATATATCTGTAAGTTGTTTTGTATATTGAACTGTGACCAAAAATAAAGACTAAAAAAAAATAAAAAAATAAAAATGTTTTAAATTAATGAGTACATAGGCTTCAATTAAGGAGGTTAGATTAACAGTGTGTATATATTTAAAGAGCTCCTAAATTTTAAACATCCTCCTTTTGCAACTAAACCTATAGTAATCATGTCTTACATTATTCCCCTAATTATTACCTGATCTCCTTCTACATCAAGGCAGACTAGTGCTTATTCCTTTGTCTAATATCTAGCTCTCTCGGTAAACACTAAAACAATTGAGCCCCATTTTCCTATCTCTACAACAAAGTTGTTTACATGTTGTGTTAATGATCACCTCTAAAAACCAAAGTAAAATATATATTACCAACTAGTATCGTTAGAGGGATGATCAAGCAGGACTCGTACAATATACAGCATGCAGCTGAGAAGCTTCAGGGAGAAATTGAAGAGTCGTATTCGAAGACCTGTGATAAAAAAATAAAAAACATGACCATTATACAGTCAACACAAACATCATACAAAAGCATCTGCACTTAACAGTTTGTATTGCAAATATTAATATTCAAGGTTAGCACCCTGAGTATAGGTAGTACAATTTGCATTTAAATGAAGAGTATGCTTTTAAAAGCATAGTATACTTGTATTGTTGGGCATTTTGTATTGTAAATAATGAAAAAAACAAACACAGATTGTATATAGCTACAGCTGTATATGGATGAGAATAGCCAGTATCACTTAAAAGGACAACAACCTAAATACAGTGGTTATGGTGTCACTGGGCTCTAGTCACCATCTTAGCTTGTGATCAAACTATTTTAGAGCAAATGTGGTGATCCGCAAGGCACCTGCATTCTCCACTTTACATTAGCAACATTGATTTTATCCATAGTTCAATGTCATTCACAGCTAAGAGAGTCAGCTGCATTCAGTAGTTAGGGCGCCTAGATTTCCCCTTTAATTTCAGTCTCTTCAGTTGCATTTTATAACTTATTATAATCTATTAAAGTACTTTTACAGGGTGTTCAGGGCTGGATATAAACCTTTGAAAAATGTTAAACAGATAAAATTCTTTAAAGCTGTAAAAATAAAGTACTATTGTCATTTAATTTATTTAGAATACAGTTCATTAATAAATGATGCAAAGTATCCCTCTACTAGAACCCAGTGAAACCTAAGTCCATGCAGACAAAGCATTTTCTACCTGTCTCTCTAACACCTATGTACGGTATTTGAACATACAGAAAGTGTTGTTCGATATGCTGCGATATTACACTTCAAACCTTCTAGTCACTCCTGGTTGAAAGGCGACTCTTGTTTTAAATATATAAAGAGCAGGAGGTTAAAAAAGTTAATATATTCAACAATTATGACATTGATATTACTTATTTTTCATGACAATCTTAGGAAAGTAAAAAGGAACCACTTACAATTATAACAACATAAATCCAGTCTACAGGATTTCATTTTTGATTTCAAAGATATTTAGCTAAATTCTGTTTTATGTTTTTTTTTATGTTTTATTCATTGGGGTAACCTAAGATGAACTATTTATATATTTTTTTGTTTTTATGGTGGTAGCTTTTGATACTAGAGTTATGTGTGAGTCATTTTTTTGGGGGGGTGGGGCGGTTATCTTTATTTTTGGTCTAACACAGACATACAGTATTTTGTAATCATTTGAAACAGAGAAATACATTATCTGTGAAGGCCACTAACCTATTTCATTAACAGTTCAAATATTCCACACCTTTTAGTAAACCTCAAGCAATTAGTTCATTCCACAATTTGGACAATGTCATCTACAGATTTTACTATGGTGACAAGAGAACGGAAGTTATAAAATTATACATTGATTACAGTTTCCGGAAATATAGAAAATGGGGTAACTATGCTTTTTGGTGTACCCACCAGAAACATATTATATAATTCCCATGGTTGTCAGTATTTGTTTTTATTCTATATTTAATGTTTTTTTATTTAAAAGAAATAGAATGACATTAAACATATGTTGTAAAAAAGTAACCGAGTAAAATAAAACATAAAAATATCAAGCAACACATCAGCTCCCACCCCCGCCCCCCCCCCCCAAAAAAAAAAATTACATCCATATATCCAAATTACTGCTAGTAACTAGTGATGTCACAAACATAGCATTTTCGGTTCGTGAACGGCGGACGCGAACTTCAGCAAATGTTGGCGAACCGGCGAACCGGGCGAACCGCCATAGACTTCAATGGGCAGGCGAATTTTAAAACCCACAGGGACTCTTTCTGGCCACAATAGTGATGGAAAAGTTGTTTCAAGGGGACTAACACCTGGACTGTGGCATGCTGGAGGGGGATCCATGGCAAAACTCCCATGGAAAATTACACAGTTGATGCAGAGTCTGGTTTTAATCCATAAAGGGCATAAATCACCTAACATTCCTAAATCACAATGGATATGGATTGACACCTGACATATGACATATTGACACCTTGACATATGGATTGACACCTGTCTTCAGAGACCCTGATACACACTGACACAGAGCAGAATAGGGACTGTTCCCCCTACATAGGGTCACTTGGCAGATATGGATTGACACCTATCCTAAGGATCCCTGATACACACTGACACAGAGCAGAATAGGGACTGTTCTCCCTACATAGGGTCACTTGGCAGATATGGATTGACACCTATCCTAAGGATCCCTGATACACACTGACACAGAGCAGAATAGGGACTGTTCCTCCTAGATAGGGTCACTTGGCAGATATGGATTGACACCTATCCTAAGGATCCCTGATACACACTGACACAGAGCAGAATAGGGACTGTTCCCCCTACATAGGGTCACTTGACAGATATGGATTGACACCTATCCTAAGGATCCCTGATACACACTGACACAGAGCAGAATAGGGAATGTTCCCCCTACATAGGGTCACTTGGCAGATATGGATTGACACCTGTCCTCAGGGACCCTGATACACACTGGGGGGGGACCTACTGTCCTCCCCCGCCTTCACCCCTGCGTGGTGGGTGGGGGCCATAAAAATAATGAGGGGGGGACCTACTGTCCTCCCCCCGACCCCCACCCCTGCGCGGTGGGTGGGGGCCATAAATCACAATGGGGGAGGACCTACTGTCCTCCCCCCGACCCCACCCCTGCACGGTGGGTGGGGGCCATAAAATAATGAGGGGGGACCTACTGTCCTCCCCCCGGCCCTCACCCCTGCGCAGTGGGTGGGGGCCATAAATCACAATGGGGGGAGGACCTACTGTCCTCTCCCCGCCCCCACCCCTGCGTGGTGGCCATAAAAATAATGAGGGGGGGACCTACTGTCCTCCCCCCCGGTCCCCACCCCTGCGCGCTGGGTCGGGGCCATACAAATAATGAGGGTGGGTGGGGGCCCTAAAAAAATCAATAAGGGGGACCTACTGTCCCCCCCCAGCCCCCACCCCTGAGTGGTGGGTGGGGGCCCTAAATAAAAATCCCCCCCCCAATCAAAGGTGACTAGGGGTCCCCAAGCCCCTAGTCACCCACCCCCCCACCCCAAAAAAGTTACCCCCTACCTACCCCCCTCACCCTAAAAAATAGTGAAGGGGGAATAAAATAACTAACCTGTAAAGAAGAATTCAGCTTACCATTTGACGTCTTCTTTTTTCTAAAATCTTCTTTTTTCAGCCCCAAAAAAGGCCAAATAAAAAGCCATAAGAACCGACGCAATTTAAAAAAAAAAAAAATAATAATCCATCTTCACTCATGGAGGGCTCCGCGCAGACTGAGCTCTGCAGGGTGGGGGAAGGCTTTTAAAGACTTACCACGCCCTGCAATTAGGCTAAGAACACTCTGATTGGCTGGTTTAAGCCAATCAGAGTGCTCTTTGTCATTTTACACAGCGTGGGAAAATTCCAAAGAACTTTCCCACGCTGTGTAAAATGACACAGAGCACTCTGATTGGTTAGATTCCAAGCCCACCAATCACAGTGCTCTGTGTCATTTTACACAGCATGGGAAAGTTGTCAATCCATATCTGCCAAGTGACCCTATGTAGGGGGAACAGTGCCTATTCTGCTCTGTGTCAGTGTGTATTACACAGCATGGGAAAGTTGTCAATCCATATCTGCCAAGTGACCCTATGTAGGGGGAACAGTCCCTATTCTGCTCTGTGCCAGTGTGTATCAGGGATCCTTAGGATAGGTGTCAATCCATATCTGCCAAGTGACCCTATGTAGGGAGAACAGTCCCTATTCTGCTCTGTGTCAGTGTCTGGGGGGAGTATCTGCAGTAACACAGAGTGTCTGGGGGGAGTATCTGCAGTAACACAGGGTGTCTGGAGGGAGTATCTGCAGTAACACAGAGTGTCTGGAGGGAGTATCTGCAGTAACACAGAGTGTCTGGGGGGAGTATCTGCAGTAACACAGAGTGTCTGGGGGAGTATCTGCAGTAATACAGAGTGTCTGGTCGGAGTATCTGCTTGTAACATTTAAATGCAAAAAAAAAATTAAAAATTACAAAATAATAAATTGAAAAAAATAAATAAAATGGTTGCAGCTTCCGAATGAATCTAAAATGGATGCTGTCCAGTAGGTGGGAGGGTCTGCTAGGGAAGGTGTGCTGCTGATTGGCTGGAATGTGTCTGCTGACTGTGAGGTACAGGGTCCAAGTTTACTCAATGATAAAGAATAGGGGGCGGACCGAACAACGCATGTGTTCACCCGGGGCGGTGAACGCGAACATGCTATGTTCGCCAGGGACTATTCGCCAGCGAACCGTTCGGGACATCACTACTAGTAACTTAAAGCCCTAGCAAGCACATGGAGAATGGTCAATCTTGCATAACAAGTCTCAGATTCTTTGGTACTAGACAAATTTTATAGCATGACAGGAGGCTTCATATTTGCTTAAGTCTCTCTTTACTAGAACTCCACAGCAGCACATTAACATAGAGATAAAAACACCAGAGACAAAAATCATGAATCTATAAAAGGCTTCTCCCAACTAACTATTTCCACTTTCTTTGCTGCTCCGCAGACAGTACAGGTCAGAGTACCACTGCCTCCTGTTTTATATGGGTGGTTGTGGATATTTTACTGTATTTATATGTTTATTACTGTATTGATTTATTTGTTTAGAGGGTATTTTTGCATCTACCTACTTAGTGCTGTAGGGATTGATTTATTTAGCTATACTGTTTTTTCTGTGTCTACCTTCTTAGTGCTCTAGTGATTGATTAATGTAGCTATCTGTATTTTCTGCATCTTCCTTCTTATGGCTGCAGGAATTTATTTGTTTAGAATGTGTTTACCTTCCTACTGCCATTATGATTTATTTATTTAGATTGTATTTTTCTGTCCCTACTTTTTTGCTGTAGGGATGTATTTTCTCTTATGACTTTTCTGCATTTTCCTGTTTTGGGCCCCCATGTCTGGGGATCGTTTTTTTCTTGGGTTTGGGGGGGTGGGTTCCTTTTTTCCCTCCCTCCCTCTACCTTTTCTGGGTGGCTTTGCCCTCTTTCGACTCTGGCGGTCCCACGTGTTGGATCCCGCCCACCGGCTCCATCCACCGAGCGAGACCCTCTGCTTCCACACCCCACCTGGCCCACGCTTCCGCTCGTGGTATAACTGCTCCCACGGCGTGGGTGGGGGGGTTTAACCTTCCAATGCAGACTTACCGTATTAGTTCCGTCGATGGCAGGCACATGTGCTGTAGCTTTGACTGGGACTCAGCTATGACTTGGGCGCATTGCACCCTCAGGCTGTCCTGGCTTTGTGCCCATGTGGCTGGCAGGTTAGGCTACTGGGGACTATAGTGGATGATATAGATCACAGGCATGCTATATAGAGCTGTGCACAACTCCTCAAGGGTTACAGGCACAACAGGCAGTATTACCACTTATACTCACCCCCCCCCCTTTTTTTGTTTGTTCAGATGATTGCTTGCAGCGCTCTGTTTTATCATTTTGACCAATGGAGCACCTCTTGAGAGGTAACTCAGTTGGTGAGTTCCCTGACTACAGGTGTACTCAATATGCAAGTTCACTATTTACGGAGTGTCAGGCACTATTTAACTGAAGTGCGTTATCTACAGTTGCACAGTAGAAGGCTATGTACAGTTACACAGTGCAAGGCTATGTACAGTTACACAGTGCAAGGCTATGTACAGTTACACAGTGCAAGGCTATGTTCAGTTACACAGTAGACGGCTATGTACAGTTACACAGAAGAATGCTATGTACAGTTACATATAAGAATGCTATGTACAGTTACACAGAAGAATGCTATGTACAGTTATATAGAAGAATGTTATGTACAGTTACACAGAAGAAGGCTATGTACAGTTACACCGGAATATACTATGTAGTTACATAGAAGAATGTTCTGTACTGTTACACAGAAGAGTGTTATGTACAAATACACAGAAGAATGTACGTACAGTTACACGGAAGAGTGTTATGTACAGTTACACAGAAGAGCGTTGGGTACGGTTACACAGAAGAACGTATTGTATGTTTACACAGAAGGATGTTATGTACGGCTGCACAGAAGAGTGTTATGTGCAGTTACACGGAAGAAGGTTACGTACACTTACACAGAAGAGTGTTAATTACAGTTACACGGAAATGTGTTACGTGCTAATAATCTGAAGAAGTGTTATGTACATCTTAGCGAAAGGTACATTTTATCGGAAGAATGGAATGCGCAGTTCCTCACCTGTACATCTCTGAAGGTCCTGAATTGTCTGTGCCCCAGGACTTGGCCGGCTTTGTCCGTGACTTACTGATTGGCCTGCTTTGACTGTGCCCCATTGATTGGCCTGCGTTGTCTGTGCCCCATTGATCTGGCCTGTGCTGTCTGTGCCAGAATGTCTGCATGCCAAGCCTACTGCCACATACTCACGCTTGTGCATTGCATGCGCTGCCCAACTTGCCTCGGTCACTATATGGGGTGCTGCCCCTATCTCCCTGTCGGTGACTCTTGTCCTCTATACTCCTTGAGGTTGCTTTGGCTGGGACCGCTGAAAAATAGAACCCTTATCCGGGTTAACAGCGCAGACAATGACTATTATGGCAGTGACCGCCTCCGTGGAATTAGGCTTCAGCCAGGGTCCTCCCTTAAGCTTATCAAGAGCGTAACGCTAGAGGGCCCACCTTTAAAACGGCAGGCGACTTGAATAAGTCAGACTCTCCTAGAGGACAGCAGGCAAGGGCACATAAGCGCTACTGGAAGGGTGAAGGCCCTGAACCAGTGACTTGAATGAGTCAGACTCTCCTTGAGGAGAGCAGGCAAGTGCGCATGAGCGCTACTGGAAGGGTGAATGCCCTGAACCAGGCTCCCGGAAAGATAAGACTCTGACGAGCGGCTAACCCCTCTGCAATCGGCCAGACGGCCCTGCCTATATTTTCTTAAAAAGGCAGACGACTTGGAGGAGTCAGACTCTCCAAGTGGAGAGCAGGCAAGGGCGCATAAGCACTACGGGTAGGGTGAAGGCCCGGAACCAGACGCCCGGAAAGATTAGACTCCGGAGAAGTGTCTAGCCCTGATATGATCAACCTTGATCGCCAGACGACACTGCCTATGTGGCAGAGGGGTGAAGGTCCCCGTAACCCCCTACCATGGCCGCCCTAGCTGAATGGCGGGCGGACCGGTTCCCCTTGGAGGGAGAGGACGATGGGGGTGTGGATTATTATGATGGCCCCTAGTGGCACCATGAGATGGCCCCTAGTGGCACCCGACGTCCTTGGAAGAAGAGGTTGTCTCGTGGATCGCCTTAAACGAACCCCTGTTCGACCCTCGATCCATTGCTCACCTGGTTTCTTTGGAATGGTCTCTGCCCGATCACCTAGCACCATCGGTGTGTTTATGGGCCCATAGACCGCTGGCTTGAGAAGCCCGCAGGATAATTCGAGCGGTATTTCTAGCCAGGCTCCCGAACAAAGTAGCCGCAAACCCAGACTTAGACCCCGATGGGGAACTGCGGTTTTGCTGGTTAAGCACCTGTCTAGTGTTCAGGAGATCCTGAGAGCGGCCCACTGCAGTGCCTATACTATGAAGTCCGCACTGGCAAGCCGATTGTTCTCCACTACACGAGTGAGTTGTGCTAGCAGAAGATATGAGGAAGTATAAGAGGTGTCCTATTTTACATGGAAATACTTGACGGAGGCTTATCTCCGCTCCAACCCGTACCTTTTATAGGGGATTGGACCCTTGACCCGGAATTTCACACTTGCCTCCACTTTCGGAATACATCCCAGACGGGGCCCCGAGTCTGGGGTGGCAGACGACCCTATCCTAAACGCAATTTGGACCGCTGGAGGTGCTTGGGATAAAGGGATCTGAGCCCCTCGGAGTCCCGGCACAAGTCTACGATTGAACATATATTCATTAGTTGCTTTGAATAACCGCAGCCATCAATAAACTTCTAGGGACCGCGGGGCCCAGATCTGGTAAGGTGGCCTCTATTTTCTCCCTTGTGAGATAGGTATCTTGTGCATCAGTCATTTGGGCGACAATACAACCTGGTTGGCAGGTTGGGAGGAATTGAGGACATTCAGGAATACCAGAACTATCTGAAGAGATCTTTCTCGTTTTCCACGCGTTGGGACCCGGACGCGACTCTTCATCGATATAGGACATCTTGCTGTATGGTCTACTTGGACGGGCTTGATGGAACCCCTGCGAGGTACCTCCCAGATCGAAAGGTCAGACGCTCCCTGCGTTTTGAATGAGTCAGACTCCCTGGATTTATTATTTTTTTTTTTTAACCAGGAAAATATCGATCTCCTCTACATATCAAGGGATGGAGTCCTGGAGGGCGGATTGGACGCAAGGGGGTGCCTCCTACGCTCTCCAATGCCCAAGTTTCTCGTACGTATGGAATAGTTTTCTCTGGGAGGACCCGGCGTCAAGACTTTAGTCCACTGAGGAGGACCCATCAGGCCCCGACCGGTTTTGCTGGATGACGGACCTGTTTGCTCAGCGATGGATGCTTCCCTCAAGGAGTGTTCGACGCGGACGAGTCTCCTCCATTTGTTTGGTCTCAGGACCTTTCTTCAGATGCCTCGGTCTGCAGTTCCTGGATTCCCTGGACCCTTGCTCATTTGATCTCGGGGATTGTGAGACTTTGGTCTGCATGGCGACCCTGACGTAGATCTCCTAATTTTGCTACCGCTTTTACAGGGTTCGGGCATTGTTTGGTCACTTTATTACCGGGGACTGCCATATCAATTAGATTAGTTAGCGCGTACAACTGTTGTCAGCGGGCCTCGCTCTGCTTAGAATTCCCTCTATGGTTCCTGAGGATGGGTATTCATCTCCCCAGGGGGTACACACATTTTTGTCATGCTCCTATGGTGGTTTCTGTCTGGTTTTGTCCATTCACTGATTCTGGATTTATTTCAGTTATTATACCTTGTTTTTTCTTTCAGATGGGTTCGGTGGTTCGGACCTTAGTTGTCCATCAGCCTTAGTCAGACCCAAGGGTCATAGTATTACTTTGGTAGTCCTCCCACCTTTAGGCGGTGTTGACGTCACCGTTTGTTTAAATGGTTCTTCCCTTTTTCTCGCCCTTCATGTACCACTTGGTTGTGGTTGGCATTGGCGGGGCGTATAGGTTTTTTCGGTTCACTTCAGTCCGTAACACTGCGACTTCAGGTACCGACATGGCGGGCGTTTTTCTCCAAGACATTGTACGCTTTCCTGCCGGTTACGAGGAGCTATCTTCGCAGAGTTTAGGTTGGTACGGCGGATCGTGTTTCTTTGGTCTTTGCTGTCCGAGCGTTAAAACAGCAAATATGAAGCCTCCTGTCATGCTATAAAATTGTAGATTTTATAACAAGACACGGAGGCTCATATTGCATAACCCTTTCTTTACTGTCCACCAATAGCAGCAAAGAATACAAACATAATGAAAAAAATGAAGAACATACATTAACATAGGCCCCTCCCCGCTCAGGTCCCGGTATATTAGGCAGCACTTCCCTTCCATATCCCTCTTTCTTTGCTGCTCCGATCAACGATAAGTACATGTCACTTTGCCTTTATAGTTATTTCTTTCAATACCGTTTTAAATTTATTCTCCGTATTATTGGTTGTTTACTCTATATAACCTTTAGCTATTGTTACTATATTCTTATTATTGTTATTAATTTTATTAGTATTTTATTAATATTTTATTAATATTATATTTTCATTATTCTATCCTGATTTACCTTATTGCTTCTTGCTTTAATTGTTTTTCCTCTCTGCATACTTGGTAGTTGCTATTGTGCCCAGGGTCCAGACCCCCTTTATTTTTCTCTTACTCTCCGTTTTACTTTCTTCATTGCTTTTTCCCGCATCGGCGCCATTTTGCGCACGTTTTTTCTCAAGCTGTCTTTCATAATGCACACAAACCGCTCACCGTTCGGCAGTTAGGGCCATTCGGCTGTTTGCCGCGTTCGCCTGTTTCTTGCGAATGGCCCGTTCGTCAGTTTCGTATTTTATCCTATACTCACCTTGTATTCATCTAATTCACCTCTTTTAACCGAACGTTCGGTTGTTTCTCTTTATTCACCTTACTTCATTTTTGCCGCGAATCTCGCGAGATTCTCGGCGGCCATTTTCTAAACTTCCTGTCTTCTTCCCTATTCCCTGTCAGAGTGTGCACTGGTCTGGGCCCTGGTGAGATCATTTTTTATCTGCTTGTTAGTACTTTGGGTGACTAACCCAAATCTGTTCCTTGTCAGTTTTCCTGAGATTTAGTATTGATTCACTAACTATTCTCACTCTATCTAAAATTCCCAAACCCAGACTAAATTCTGGTTCACCTCCCTCTGGGGAGTCTGATGCCCCACTCAGCAAGGGAGAAGCCCCTGTCACCTCAGGTAATTCACCTGCTCGCTCCGACAGAACTAACCACTCAGATGGGACTCAGTTCTTAGCGCTACAGCGCTCAGTGACAGACGCCATTATGGCAGCCATGGGGTCCATGTCCTCTACTCTCTCCCACACCATTTCCCAGGCCCTCCTGCCACGTCCTTTGGACGAGCGCTACTCGGGCTCCACGACGCCTCAGCCGCCTCCTCCTGTGGACCCACCAGGAGATTTACCCAGGAAAGCTACCCACAAATCTAGATGTCCCTCTGCCTCCAGAAACACCATGACTGGCGTACCTTCGGTCGCCCCTGAAAGCTTGTCACAACCACGCAAGAGAGCCTTTCCGCGCCAGGCAGAACGGGCACGGCTATGGAAATGTGCCAGAGCACAGGTAGAAAGCGACTCCGACTCAGAAATCGGGTCAAGTGAGGAGGCTAGGATCGAGTCCGACAGAGCCCAGGCAGAGACGTCCGGGGGCAAACCAGGGACTAGACACTCCGCGGCTGCGGAGTCCGCCCTTGTGGATCCGTCGGGCGTTCCACTCTTCGACCCGGATGATTTGCACCATCCGAGATCGGCAGAGTGGCTCCCGGCCGGCCACGTTGCCACATATTTGGAGAAGTGGGTGCGACACCCACTTAGCAAAGCGGCACGCAACAAATTGAGGGCAGAGTGTCCAAGGCCTGTTGTGCCTAACAAAGTTTGCGACACTCCCGAGGTAGACCCCAAGATGACCCAATTCCTTACCAAGCTAGGCTGGAATCCCCGTAAGGGGCTCGAATGCGCCTTAAAATCCTGCCAGGATAAGCACCTGGACATATTTGGCCCATTGGCTAAACTATTTGATTTGGCGGAAGACGCCAGAGCGGAAAACCGCATGGTTGACCCTGAAGACCTCCGTGGTTGGGTCCAGAGAGCAATCTGTATTACAGGGAATGTTAACACCTCATTATCAATTGAGAGACGTAGGCTATCTTATTTAAGATAGAGCCCAAATTGGCTAACCTCGCCCTAACAGAAGCCGGTAGGGACGCCCAAGGCCTCCTCTTCGGCGATTCCTTTATAAAGGACCTGGGTCGATTTGTTGGGGCATTTACTGCCCTGGATAAGGCTCAATCCTCTATGAGGCGAGTTTTCCAGGGACGGGTCTCTACCAGGGCCGGCAGATCCAGGAGCCGTCTGTCCGGCCGGAACTATTTCCAGTCCCGTGGCACGGGACGAGGCTCCTTTCACCAACGCTCCCAATACCAGGAGGCTAACACCCGCCCCTCCTTCTTCCCATCTCGAGGACGCCCGTGGCAATCTAGAGGCTTTTCCTTGGACAATCTTGTTCGAGACGACCCTACGGTGAGTTACCTCAAGCCTCATGTTTTTTCTCATGTTTGTGTAGGGGGCAGACTCCAACATTTTTTGCCAGCTTGGTCACAAATTACCTCAGACCCCTGGGTACTGACTACCATTCGAGGGTTTCACATAGAACTGATAGACAACTTCGTACATATTCCCCCTCCTCGACCGATCTGCTTTTCACTCCAGGATCGCAGACGGATCGACATGGAGCTTTCCACCCTTCTTACCAAAGGGGCTATAGAAAAAGCACCTCCCGAACCCACAGGGGTCGTAAGCAATATTTTCCTGGTGGAAAAGAAAGGCGGACAGTCATAAAAGGAGGCCCGTCATAAATCTGCGCCCCCTCAATGCCATAGTCCGATACCGCCATTTCAAAATGGAAGGTATTCACCTACTACGGGACCTTCTCCTTCACGGAGACTGGCTGGCAAAGCTAGACCTCAGGGATGCATACCTGACGGTGCCGATTGCCTCGGACTCCCGAGACCTCCTACGCTTCCAATGGCAACACGAGACTTGGCGGTTTACATGCCTACCCTTCGGCCTCTCCTCAGCACCGTGGTGCTTCACAAAGCTACTACGCCCTGTGATGGCATGGCTACGCAGCCGGGGAGTTCGTCTAATCGTATACTTAGACGACATACTCCTTATGGATCAAGATCACTCCACTCTCCTTGCCCACCTACGGCTGGCCATAAACCTCCTTTCCCGCTTGGGCTTCGTTATCAATTGGGAAAAGTCATGCCTAACCCCCGCCACGCGGATGGAATTCCTAGGATTCCTCGTGGACTCAGGGGAGGCGACTCTGAGCCTGCCAAGGTCCAAGATACTCGCCATACGCAAGGAGTTACGCAGAGCACTGGTACGACCCCAACTCACCCTGCGACAGCTGGCACGGCTCATTGGCCTACTGGCCTCATCTATACAGGCAGTGTTCCTGGGCCCACTACACTACCGGGCACTGCAACGACTGAAGATCGCACACCTGAGAGCCGGTGCATCCTACGCAGACCAGGTGTCACTGGACACCGAAACGAAAGACGAACTGCGTTGGTGGATTCTCAACCTGTCCGCATGGAACGGCAAGGCGATCTTCGTCCCGCAACCGGAATTCACAATCGACTCCGATGCAAGCCTCCACGGATGGTGGGCCCATTGCGACGGGATTTCTACAGGAGGCTGTTGGTCGGCAGCCGAGTCACGGCTACACATCAACGCACTGGAACTTCTGGCAGGCTCCTTCGCCATCCGCAGCTTCGCGAGGGACAGAGCCCTAACTTGCATCCGTCTGCGCATGGACAACGTCTCAGCGGTGAGATATGTCAACCACCTGGGGGGTACACAGTCAGCAGTGCTGGCCGCCCTGGCGAAGGACTTTTGGGAATTCTGCCTGGAACGGAACCTGATGGTCCAAGCGGAGTATCTACCTGGTCTCCACAACGTCCAAGCGGACTGGGGGTCACGTTATCTTTCAGACTCCAGCGACTGGAAGTTGGACACGGAGGCGTTCTCCAGTTTATCGTCTCTCTGGGGTCCCTTTTCTATCGACCTCTTCGCTTCCCGACTCAACACCCAGCTATCTCGATTCTTCAGCTGGAGACCAGACCCGATGGCGGAGGCAGTAGATGCCTTCCTGCAAGACTGGAGCGGGGACCTCCTATATGCCTTTTCACCGTTTTCCATGATTCCACGCTCCCTCCTCCAGACCCGCAGACACCGGGCAGAATTAGTCATGGTGACCCCATTCTGGGAAACCCAGTCTTGGTTCCCCCAAATTCTCGAGATGATGATGGACTACCCACGGCTACTACCGTCACATCACAATCTACTGCTAGACCCGATGGGACGGTGTCACCCGCTCTGGTTGGACGGCTCCCTCCCACTCCTGGCATGGCAGATCTCCGGGGACCCTGGGAAATCCAAGGAGTTTCGGACACGACTAGACGCCTCTTGGCGGAGGCATGGGCCCCAGGAACTAGACGAGCTTATGGATCAGCTTGGCGAGCTTGGACTAGCTGGTGCATGGCTAGGGATGCGGATCCCGTTTTGGCCCCTGTAACCATGGTCCTGTAATTTTTGACGTCCCTCTTCGAGGCGGGGAAGGCTTACAGGACTATCA
Organism: Pelobates fuscus; assembly: GCF_036172605.1. Taxonomy (NCBI): domain Eukaryota; kingdom Metazoa; phylum Chordata; class Amphibia; order Anura; family Pelobatidae; genus Pelobates; species Pelobates fuscus. Next base: position 120,817,248 of record NC_086323.1, read on the forward strand.
ACCTTTACAGGTCAGCCATCTCTGCAATTCATCAAGGTTTCGATGGATGCCCAGCGGGTCAACATCACTTAGTGTGTCGGCTCCTCCGGGGCTCGCGATTCTCCCGACCACCCAGGCCTCGCTACTCCACGTCATGGGACGTGTCCGTTGTACTATCCTTTATCTCGTCGTGGCCCGCTAACTCAGCGCTCTTCCTGAAGCAACTTTCTGCCAAATTGGTTTGCCTGCTCTGCCTCGTATCTTGCAAGAGGGTCTCGGACGTTAGAGCCCTGGACTTCGATGCCAAGTCATACACCCCGGACGGGGTCACGTTCAACATCAGTCGCCGGACAAAAACCTCTATCAAGTCGGTGTCCTATCCAGTTTTTCCTGACTCTCCAGCATTATGTCCCGTGGCTTGCCTTCGCGAATACGAAGATCGTACCAAACTTCATCGTTCACATGTATCCCCACAGCTGTTCCTGTCCTTTCGACCACCCTTCCGACCGGTCTCTAGCACCACCTTGTCACGCTGGGTGCGATGGTTATTGGATCAGGCGGGCATCGATACCACGATCTTCGGCGCCCATTCGATCCGGGGGGCCTCAGCATCCTCGATGATGACTGCAGGGGCTCGTCTGGAAGATATTATGAGGACAGCCGACTGGTCTAGGGAATCTACTTTCCATGAATTTTACTTTCGCCCGGCCCCACATACTTTTACGGCAGTAGTTAATCAGCTTTAAACTTGCAATATGAGCCTCCGTGTCTTGTTATAAAATTGCATGATTTTGCTATTACATGACGAAAAGTCATGATTTTATTAAAGACACGGAGGCGAGTATTGTCCCACCCACGTTTATTATTCAGGTTCAGGGGGGGGGGGGGGCGAATGTTTATATACTAAATAAGAATATTAATGAGGAGCATGTCAGGCAAAAATACAGAATTAAAAAAGAATCATATATTTGTGAAATATTTTGGAGGTATCATGAACCACGTCTTGTAATTTATCTATCTCCGCTACCTCCTGTGCTTTAAGCATGACCATGTTGAGGGTGGGTATACTAGGATAGCTCTGCCATCACATGTCTAGTTGAGATAGTAATTCTGGCTAAAAGCTTATTCTGAGCCATGGTGAGATAGTTAAATTTACTTGCAAGCCAAATCCAGGGATCCAAGGTGATTTGTAGGAGTGTAGAGGCTAGAAGGACAACAACATAGTGAGGAAATATGGAGACACTGCCTTTAGAGATGAAAATATAGTGCCAAAGCGGTTTTAACAGGTGTCATAAGCAATATGACCCATTCTGTAGAGTTGTATTTGAGTAAGGTTCTGAAAAAGTAAAGTTTTGTTTGCTTGAACTTTATGGTTGACTCAAATAGATATGGAAGAGATCACCATCCAAATTTTTGAACAGACCATGGGTTCTGAGGGGGAGCCATAACCACTTTTCCAAGCCACCACATATGAAAGCTTCTCAGTCGGGGCATTAGATACTTGAGATGCATATATAGTTGAAATGTGGCTTTGTTGTATTTGTGGATATGAACATAAGTTCTCAGAGTTATATTTTCAGTATTTTGATATACACTGTGGGGAAATGCTGCTGTAAATCTTACAAGGGAACAAAAACAAGTTTCATAATGTATATTAAAGCTCACTTTTGGCAAATTTGTCTCCTGTATTAGTGCTGGCAGAAATGCTAGTTTGTGTTCTGAATCAGCATGCATATTATTGCATATCATGGCCACAATCTATAAAATGATTTATAAGATACCTATCCTGGTAATTTATTCTTGTTAAAAGGAAATAGTGCAAAATTGCTGTTGCTAAGGGATGTCTTATTAAGTACATCAGAATAAAGATACCCTTGAATCCTTAAAACACAAAATAAATGGAAATGCTAGTGCAATGGATGCACTAATGTACAATACACCATCTCAATCATATTATAACCCCTAATAATTCACTAAGAACATAATACATAACAACAAAAACAGAAGATCTTTAAATAGGAATTAATTGAATCATTGTGGAAACAATCAATAAAATACTTAGAGGTATATAATCAGAAAAGAGCAGGGAACTGATGAATATTGTTCTGTATTGCATTGTCTTTGATGAGCACATCACTTATTGCAGCTTCAAATTCTGTTAGACCCCGATACATACAAAGGAGCATAACAAAGTTAAAGGACAAATATTTGTGTCAACCTTTGTCAATATCTTATCGCTAAAAAATTATAGCAAGGAAAGGAATCTGTATTTAATCACATCATAGCTGACATTGCTACTGCAAAATGTTTACTGGAAAATTCTATTCTATATATAGTCTATAGTCTTCAGGACTCTGTCATTAAGGGCACAATAGGGACTTTTTTTTATAAATTATTGGCCAATAGTGCCCAGCCAATCCCAGTGCTCTGTCTGAGCAGTTAAAGTGCAGAAAGGCCATTAGATGTTTATGGCTGGTATTTACTATTAACGGCTTTGGAAAAATACGCTTATAATCTTTATCAAAGCATTTGGATTGTGCAAAAAGCATGCAAAAGTTGAATGCATGTTTTTTCCATGCAAAATGGTAATTTAAGTTATTCATTTTCTCATTTGAAGAGGAATATTCATTGAGAGTGAAACTACTATTTCTCTGGCAAACCTTTTTTTGTGGATTTCTCACTTACGTGATTTAGATATACTCAGAAATATTTTTTTGTGTGCCAAAAAAAAAATAAAAAATGCAAAGGTTTAGTAAAGACCAGTGCAGTAGTCTATAGCTCAGAACAGATATGTCTACTCCTCTGCAATTCTGACATGGCATACAATTAATAACCGCATGTTAATTCTCACCACCAAAAACGAACGATCCAGCTTTGCTCTTTGACTGGCAAACAATCCACTGTAATGAGCGAATGTGCCTTTAGCCCAGTGTGTCCACTAGCTATAATATCTCACAAAAGATAGCAACAAAGCTACTTTGATGTAAAAATACCTCCTCAAACAAGAAAATATTGCAGACTTTGCATAAAAGTAGCATGGACTAAAAAAAATCAACTCTAAAAGCAATGTATGGTCCATGATGACTTTCTATATTGCATATAAGTGCATATTGCATCTGCAGAGTTAGAAACACATGAATGATGCAAATTTTGTGCTTATTTACTATTGATTATAAGTTGAGCTGTACATTGAATTTCATTTGTAGCTAATTGCTATGGTTATGCTGCTCTGCATAGGAAATCAAACCAGTTTCCAGATTTCCAATTATTAACGTTGTAAAGCAGTATACATACATTATGCTACTTTGTCTAAACAAATTAATATAATATTAAACAAATTAATATACTCTATCTTATGAATATAATATACAATTTTTATATGGTAGTAGTGTTTTTATGTTTGTCTGTCATTATTTTTGTTGCTTTATAGTGTTGTAATTTTGTGTCAATTCTTTTGTTTCTTATGAAAATATACACTAATTTACATAGCCAGTATGAAATAGTGAAAGTGTGTAGCGCTAAATGATACAAACTTACTCCACAGGAAATCCTTCAGAGTATAAAGGGTACATAAACTATGGGAGAGATAGAGAAATATATAGTGCACTCTGTGCAGAACGTCGTGATTATGCACCACACGATAAACACTCACGTGGTTTAGAGCCTATTGAGGATTGGCTCTAATCACTTTTGCCTTGTGTCCTTTAGGTGACACACACCTTTAACTCCAGGTAGAATTTATTCCTCAAAAGAAAGAGAAAGAAAACAGGGAAAACTCGCCCTGGTGTTGAAATCCTCAATACAATATTACAGCAACTTAAACACATAGGTGAAGATTGCTTCTCACCTGAAAGAGAGCCTGTGACCTGGCTCAGAGTAAATCAGCATATGAGTCCTTTTAGGGATGACTCCTTCCCTCTTTGGTAGGATGGAAGATGCACAAATATATGTATTTCAAATAAAAAATACTATTTATTACATACAATTTTAAAATCAAATGATACATACAAAATATAGGTTAATCCGAAACGCGTTTCGCCGGTTCCGTCCGGCTTTCTCAATCGGTATCTTCCATCCTGTTCACTTCCTGGTTATAAATCCCACCTTCCGCCCTGATTGGTGGCCGGAGATCAAAGGCCATCCAATCATGGGCGTCCCTGCGAGGGAGGGTAAAGTGCTCCAGCTGTATTATTCTATCCCTTAACGCTTATGGTCTTAATCCGTGTCTGTGTGTGTAAGAGTTAGTGTGTGTGTAAGAGTTAGTGTTTGTCTGTGTGTGTAAGAGTTAGTATGTGTGTGTTAGAGCCAGTGTGTGCGTGTGTAAGAGATAGTGTGTGTGTGTGTTAGAGCCAGTGTGTGTGTGTCTGTGTAAGAGTTAGTGTGTGTGTCTGTGTGTAAGAGTTAGTATGTGTCTGTGTGTGTAAGAGTTAGTGTGTGTGTGTGTAAGAGTTAGTGTGTGTGAGAGACTGTGTGTGAGAGACTGTGTGTGTTACAGCCAGTGAGTGTGTATTAGCAGTGTGTGTAAGAGACTGTTTCTGTGTGTCTGTTAGAGCCAGTGAGTGTGTATAAGCAGTGCAAGTGTGTAAGAGACTGTATGCGTTAGAGCCAGTGTGTGTGTATAAGCAGTGTGTGTGTGTGTATAAGCGGTGTGTGTGTGTGTGTGTGTGTGTGTGTGTGTGTGTGTGTGTAAGCAGTATGTGTGTAATGGTCAGTGTGTGTGTGTATTAGCGAGTGTGTGACGCAAGGGGGTAAAGAAAAGTGGAATGAAGACACAAAAGAATGCCAAACAGGGGATACATTATACAAAAAGGGAAAACAAGAGAAAAAGGTGGTAAGATGCACAAAAGGGGCAAAAGAATGGGTAAGAGGGGCAAAAGTGGGAATATTAGACAGACATGTGAAGATAAATTCGGGGGGCAGCAAAATGTGTCTTCGCCTGTGTAGACAGAAGTCCTTGCACCGGCCCTGGGCACACCGCTTACATTTAAAGGGTTCATTCTAGAAAACTTATCAAGAATCTGATATTTAGAACAAGATGTTTAACGTGTAAAGTAACTCAGGACACTAGCTTTTTTTTTTTTTTTTTAACCAAAATAGGTTGTTCATATAAAGAGTAGCTGCAAGTTCTCTAAGAAAACAGCGATTTTTAGTACTAGAACAAATTGATATAACTATTTTGTTATTTATTAACCGACCCACTGATTTGGTGTCAGTATATCATTGTGGTTACTAATCTCAATGACATCTGCTTTTTTTGGACAAGAATCAAGGTTCCCACCGCTTCTCATCTCCCTCTGAAATGCTTAACAAGGCTGCAGTAATAAAATGCCAAATGTACCATTCCCGTAAATGCAGAAACTCATGACATTGTTCTAAATAACTTTCAGATCATAAATGCTTTATTATATTTCACTCTGTAAGTAGAGAAAAATAATCTACTATCAATCTTCCTCAAAATCTAGATAGAAGTGTATTCATGACAAATAATGAACAGCTCTTCCACAATGGTCTGAATCTGAATGATGACTTAGAACAATACCATTGATGTTATCTGACTCCCAAACACACTAATTGGATTTAATGTTCTCTCATCTCTCCATTGAAATTTAGTTGTCAATAGACAATAAGAGATGTGTGAAACAATTGGATTGTACAGCTATTTAAATTCAATGGTATAACCATAATCCCTACTTTGTCTCATTTATAGCTTGTGATTGCAATGGCATTTCAAAGAAATTCCAATTCTGTTAAAAAGAGCTTTTCAAAAAGATTCTTTCTTTATGAAATGCTCCAAAATAAAAGAGCTACCGTATATACTCGAGTATAAGCTGAGTTTTTCAGCACATATTTGTGCTGAAAAAACCCAACTCGGCTTATACTCGAGTCACTCTCTGTATTATGGCAATTTACATTGCCATAATACAGACAGGGGACTGGCAGCGAGCACTTACCTCTTCTGCAGCTCCTTTCAGCTCCCTTCTCCTCCGCACCGGTCCGTTCTGCACCTCGGTCAGCTCCCAGTGTAAGTCTCGCGAGAGCCCCGGGGTCATAGTGCGGCTCTCACGAGACTTACAGCGTGCGCTGACAGAAGAGCTGCACGGTCCAGCACGGAAGAGGAGGGAGCTGACAGGAGCTGCATGAGAGGGAAGTAAACCCTGCAAGCTCCCCCTCCCCCCCCCACTGAACTGCCAATGCCACTGGACCACCAGGGAAGGAGAGCCCCCCTCCCTGCCATGCATCAAGCAGGGAGGGGGGACGAAAAAAATAAAAATAATAAAATCATAATATTAAAAAATAAAATTCAAAAATAATAATAATGAAAAAAATAATATAACAAAAATAAAAATAAAATAATAATAATAAAAAATATATTAAAAATTCCGCCCCCCACCAAGGCTCTGCATCACACACATACACACTGCACTCATACACATACACACTGCATTCACACACACACACACACTGCATTCATACACACTGCACTCATACACGCACTGCACTCATACACACACTGCACTCATACACACACTGCATGCATACACACACACACTGCACTCATACACACACTGAATTCATACACACACACACTGCACTCATACACACACACTGCACTCATACACACACACTGCACTCATACACACACACTGCATTCATACCCACACTGCACTCATACACACACACTGCACTCATTCACATACTGCACTCATACACACACACTGCATTCATACACACACACTGCACTCATACATACACACTGCACACACTGCACTCATACACACACTGCACTCATACACACACACTGCACTCATACACACACACTGCACTCATACACACACTGCACTCACACACACACACTGCAGTCATACACACACTGCACTCCTAAACACACTGCGCTCATACACACACACTGCATTCATACATACACACTGCACTCATACACACACACTGCATTCATACATACACACTGCACTCATACACAGTGCACTCATACACACTGCACTCATACACACACTGCACTCATACACACATACTGCAGTCATACACACACTGCAGTCATACACACACTGTAGTCATACACACTGCACTCATACACACACATTGCACTCATACACACTGCATTCAAACACACACTGCACTCACACACACACACTGCACTCATACACACACACTGCACTCATACACACACACTGCACTCATACACACTGTACTCATACACACTGCACTCACACACACTGCATTCATACACACACAATGCACTCATACACACACTGCACTCATACACACACACTGCACTCATATACACACACACTGCATTCATATACACACACACTGCATTCATTATATACACACACTGTAAATAAATATTAAATTAATATAATTTTTTTAGGATCTAATTTTATTTAGAAATGCAGTAGCTGCTGCATTTCCCACCCTAGTCTTATACTCGAGTCAATAAGTTTTCCCAGTTTTTTTGGGTAAAATTCACCTATATAATAACTGACACTCAAACAGCTGCAAAGCAATCAGCACAGTAAGGGTTAATCACCCAAACTAAACAAACCATGGAAAAGGTAAATAGAAGAGATCTTACAAGGGCCCAGATCAGCAGTAACTACACGAGGCAGGAAAGGTAAAACGAAGGAGGGGGAGAGAGAAAAAAACAGAAGGAAAAACACAGCCCCCAAAGGTCACGAAACTCATGAGAGACAAAAACTCCATGAACGCGGGCAAGAAATTCTACCGAATGGCTGCGTTCGGCTCGCGAACAAAGCTCGTTCGTGGGCCAAACACGTCCAGTTAGGCAAAACCTGCAAAAGGTCATGTAACGGATCACCTTCCGTTGACAGATGCTCCTAGTGCTTCCTGAGGACTCCACGCACTGCAGACGACACCACAACCACCGCAGACTCCACAACCGCCATAGCTTAACTGGAGCCGCGCCATCTTCCTTCCACCCTGAATGAACCTCCAGCATTCAGGACCGTGTGGGAAAGACCTCTCCTCCAGGAGAGGGTATCAGGAACAAGAACAAGTGATTAAAGCTCAAGGGAGCGCATAGCAATCCCCAGTGTGATATAGCTGTTCCCTCCAATAACGAGACAAGGCTACATATTGAGGGTCAAGAAGAAGTCTGGTTTAATGACAGGGACTCTGCTTTTATGCAGTGCTCCCCTGCAAGGGAGGCGCCCACAGGCAATTAAGCATTAACCAATCACATATCAGTTACATCCCACATATTCCCTCCCCTCTGCTTGGGAGATAATTGAGTTTCCTACTGCATCTACACAATTATCTCCAAGCTAAAACGTATACATTTTTATACATTTCTATAACTTCTAAAATATACATGTCACAAACATAAAACATAAATTTTCATAATCAATCCATTCAGTGGAACAACATATTAAAAAATGGCACGAATCAGACCAGGGATTCAAAAGTTAGCAAAAGTATTTTTAAAAACCCACTGCCAGCATGGCTTTCCGGCCCAAACCAGTTTCAGAGTCTTCTATCCTGGAGATAATTTAGAAGTAATCCAATTATCTCCAAGGACAGAGGCAAAACTCCATTAGCCACATGGCAGACAAAGGACAATAAAAGACATAAAAATACATACTGTTCAATCGCCATGGAGCCAAAGTCTTTCATACTGTCTTTCAGTGGCATAGCTATCTGGGGTAGCATGGCTTTAACAGTCTGCAGAAAGGCACAAATAAACCTTTCGGCAGGGAAAATAACAGGTTTGAACTGCAGGGCCATAGTCGCAGGGCAGGAGGCTAGCAATAAGTCCTCTCCAATGCCCAGTGGCAAATGGCAGTTTGTCACAGGTCAGAACAGCCAAAGTTCGGGTACAAGTCTGTAAATGCGACATAGTGTTCGCAAACCAAATGTGACCACGAAACAAGCGTTTCTGTTGTTCGTGCGAGCAAACTGCCAAATGCCAGCTCCACCCTGGTTCGAACAGAGCCAAACAGGGGAGTCAAAAAGGGAGCCTCAGAAACAGAGGGAAAAACATAGGGACACTAGAGAAATCAGATCAGAACAAGACAAGGGGAGAACCAGACAGCTGGTACCAAAAGAACAGAAACCTCAAGTAGGGTTAAAGGACAAAGAGAAAAAGCGAGAAAGTACAAAATACCCTGAAACAGATAAAAAAAAAAAAAGAGCCTTCAGCTGGTCTGGGACCCCGAGTCTACCATAAGCATAGTAAATACAGACTGAAAATACATGTAATATAACAGCACAATAGTAACAAATAACACAATTTAACAAAACCCACAGAACAGAGAAGACTAGGTACCGTATTTATCGGCGTATAACACGCACCGGCGTATAACATGCACCTCATTTTTAGAAGGAAATTCCAGGAAATGTCCCCCCCTCCCATAGTATTCCCCCCTCATCCCATAGTGTCCCCCCCTTTCCATAGTATTCCCCCCTCATCCCATAGTGTTCCCCCCTCATCCCATAGTGTTCCCCCCTTTCCATAGTATTCTCCCCCCTCCCATAGTATTCCCCCACATAGTATTCTCTCCCCCCTCCCCTCCCATAGTATTCTCCCCCCCTCCCCTCCCATAGTATTCTCCCCCACCCCCTCCCATAGTATTCTCCCCCCCTCCCCTCCCATAGTATTCTCCCCCCTCCCCTCCCATAGTATTCTCCCCCCCTCCCCTCCCATAGTATTCTCCCCCCTCCCCTCCCATAGTATTCTCCCCCCCTCCCCTCCCATAGTATTCTCCCCCCCTCCCCTCCCATAGTATTCTCCCCCCCTCCCCTCCCATAGTATTCTCCCCCCTCCCATCCCATAGTATTCTCCCCTCTCCCATCCCATAGTATTCTCCCCCCCTCCCCTCCCATAGTATTCTCCCCCCTCCCCTCCCATAGTATTCCCCCCCTCCCCTCCCCTCCCCTCTCCTCCCATAGTATTCTCCCCCCCCTCCCCTCCCATAGTATTCTCCCCCCTCCCATCCCATAGTATTCTCCCCTCTCCCATCCCATAGTATTCTCCCCCCCTCCCCTCCCATAGTATTCTCCCCCCTCCCCTCCCATAGTATTCCCCCCCTCCCCTCCCCTCTCCTCCCATAGTATTCTCCCCCCCCCCTCCCCTCCCATAGTGTACTTTCCCTTGTCCCATAATTACTTACCTGTCTTGAAGCGTGGGCCGGCTTCACAGCGCGCACCGCAGTACAGGAACTTTAATTTCAGGTTCCGGTTTCCGGCGGGACTGAAAAGAAGTGTGCACAAGTGTGCACACTTCCTTTCAGTCCCGCTGGAAACCGGAACCTGAAATTGAAGTTCCAGTACCGCGGTGCGCGCTGAACACCGGCCCACGCTTCAAGACAGGTAAGTAATTATGGGATATCGGCGTATAACACGCACCCACGATTTTTCCCCTATTTTCAGGGGAAAAAAATGCGTGTTATACGCCGATAAATACGGTACTTATCTGATGGTGGAGCAGCAAAAAAAAAAGGAATATCTGAGGGTGGTGCCTGCTATTATACTAGAATTTGGCTGGGAGTGGCCTATGTTATTATGTATGCATTATTTTTTCATTCTGTTTTGTATTCTTTGCTGCTATTGGTGAACAGTAAAGAAAGGGATATGCAATATGGGCCTCCATGTCTTGTAATAAAATCTGATCCAAGGAGGCCCCACTTTACAACTTGGTAATGTCTTTGTGCCAGATACCACAGGACACATTCAGGGTACTTGTGGAGTCCATGCCTCGATGCATCAAAGCTGTTTTGGCAGCACAAAGGGGACATATGTGGTATTAGGCAGGTGCTTTTAATGTTGTGACTGATCAGTATATATATTTAGAAAAATTTAAAAAAAATAATTAATGAGTAATTCACCTTGAATTTTCTTGAGTGATTTTCAGTAGGATAAAAACAAGGGATAATAGGAACATTTATTTTTTGAATGTGTTCTTACTCAGAGACAAAATCTCTCACAAAGAACTGGTTGACTTGAACCTTCTTGTATGTCAAGTTAGCTTGACTGAACAACTTGCCATTTTTCTTACGATTTATTTGTCAGGATGATGTGGAGAACTTTTAGAATAGTGGAAAAATCTACAAAGTACTGCAGCAATGTGCAAATACACAACCATAAAAAGAAGAAAAACATATTCATAAAATTAAATCTGTGTAAAAAATGCACTGCCTGGAAATTGCACATCATGATTAATTGTGTGAATAATTTAGGATGTGGTGTAAACTGTATAGTTTACACAATAGTTAGCCAATGCTGAGCAGAAATATAGCTTGATATGTCTAGCATCCAGAATAAATCACAAACACAAGGGTCAGGGTGCAAGAGAACATACTCGACAGAACAAGTTGGGCCAAACATAGATAATTCACAGATTAACACAAAGGAACAGTTAACTGAAATTTGGCATAGTCAACTTCATGTAAGTGGTACCTGCTATAAGAAGAGTTGTCATAGGAGCTAGCAGTATTAGTCAGTTTGTTTTAATTGTGAGAAAACACTGGCATTGTTAGAAAGGTATGGAGGGCCTGAGGTACACATGAAATGCTAATGTTAATCTCTTCTTTCTGTCCCTAGTAAAGGCGCAATAAGAATTGTAGATTATGCTAGCTTTAGTGTACCTATAATCTTAATTTTATTAATGACAGGAGGCGAGTATTTGCTTAAGTCTCTCTTTACTAGAACTCCACAGCAGCACAGAAAACAACCAATCAGAAAAAAGTTAGGTACTATAAAGCTCCCCTCCCCATGCATCATTTCCTCTTTCAAGCTGCGACAAAACAGAATAAAAGGCAGAGAACATCATGGGGAAGAAACAAAGTCCTAGGTACGATGAATATAACGATGTCCACCATCCAAGTGTAACCGTCAAACTAGATAGTGTAGATGGACTGTAAACTGAAACGAGAGAAAAACAGAATCGAACAGGTTGATTATCCAATGAAATGTACTCTGAATAAACATGTAGGTACCCAATGTAGCAACCAAATTAACCCAATATGTAAATATCCCAACCCTACTTATGGAAAAAAACAGACATAAGGAACAAGCGACAGGTAGCAGAGACAACAAACAGAGTTGCATACTTACCTGATAATCTAAACTATAACATTAAACAAGGGAGGGACAAGAATGGGTGGGAAATACTCGCCTCCTGTCATTAATAAAATTAAGATTATAGGTACACTAAAGCTAGCATAATCTACAATTTTATAACATGACAGGAGGCTTCGTATTTGCTGTTTCAACGCTCAGTTCACCAATCCAACGCTGTTTGTGTCGCTGGTAATTATTCCAGGAAATATCAGAGTAATCCTAATCGGACATTCCAAATACGATAAATGACAGCCGACGGGTCAAAGAAGACGCCAACCGACGAAGTATCTCAAATACGGAAAAAAGCACCCTCCGCCGGTAAATCCATTGTACGTGGTGTAGCAACCTCTTTCCTAGAAGTCGGTCCATGAGCTGGTAAGCTGACCTATTAGCTACATTCCTGTAGTTGTATAACTTCGAAATCCGATCTAGGACTTAGGGTCGCGAGAAGAAAACTGACACCAAGTCACAACTCATGATCCGTAAGACGGCTCCTCCGATCGTGCCAGGGCCATTCGGCGATGCGGCCTTGCAGGGAGATCTCCAATCTCAAGGAATGCACCGAAGACCACCACCAAAATCGCAATAGTAACCGAGGAGGATCTTTCGTACCTTCCTGTCCTACCCGGTGGGGTGTCTCATCCGAGCATAAATTCATAATGCAGGCGAGAGTGTGGCCAAACCAGCCGTATACTAAGTGATTCCAACATTCCAAACGGACTGTGTAAACTTCGGACGTCGTAGAGAAAAGGCTCCAAAGGACGTCCATTCAGGGTTCCGAACTGAACTTGAGTGGAGGAACGGTGGTCGACTATTCTGGGAATAGGGAATCCCGGAAACTTCAAAGGAATGGGAAGTGCAAACAGGAACGCAGATTCCCATCCAGAAATGCCCCCGTCCAAGAGTGAAAGATGTCTGTGTAGGAGTCGGGGTATACCAGGTACCACCATAAGGTCTCGTAGGTCTCCTCGACGATAGTTGAAAAGTAGGGTAGCGCGAATCCAACAAAAACGGCTCCCGTGAGGAATAACTAGAGTATAGATGGAGGGTCCTCCATCTCCGAACCCTAATCACCAGGTATGCTATTCGAGGAGACGGGGCAGTCCTGCCATCTTATCCCAAGATCTGATGACCGGGGAGGTCAAGATAAACCGGGTTTTCCGGTCTTACCATGTGAACATACGTACAATTTTTACCTTCAGAGCGGGTAATGGGCCCTCCTAATCCTGTTACCCGAGCAAGGCAGAGCCCGTTTGCTCCATGAAGGTCCCCGTATCTCCTGCCACTCAATTATGGGAGAAACTGTCTGAGCAGTTGTTCATAATGGTCTGGATATCCAAAAACAGAAAGCAACCCTCTGTTTTTCTTATGGTGCAGAATATACCCAAAACCTGCACTCACATAATACCTGAGTTCCATCCGATAGCCGTACCATCTCCAGGAATGTGTATAAATAAGAGGGAGTCACCCCTCGTTATACCTCTGTGAGAATATCCCTCCATTACAGTAGATAGACTAGAGGGATCCAGTCTAAATATGGATATCTCGCATGACCAGGCAGTCCTCTATATCGAAATCAGGAGCACGGACGTCAGATCTACTGGAATGCAGGAGGGACGCCCCTCCATGTAGTCATCGACGTCTTGCACAGGTACAAGTCTGTGTGCTGAACAAATGGATGGCACCGTAGAGCGTCGAGTGTATGAGAGAGCCGCGCTCTCTACTAATGTGATCAAATAACGTGCCAACGTCCGGCTGATAGCCTGAGCGGGCCGCACCCGTAAATAACCAAACAGTAGAGTCTGCATCCGTGACCGTTCCTCTCTATGAAAATGTTTCCTCCAAACATGACCCCTGTATCCAGCTCAGTCTCTGGCTGAGGTTGAGGGAGGGCTGCGCCCTCCAATAACAAATCAGTGTCCGGTTCCGTATCTGAGAGGGTTCGCCCTCTGCTCCAGAAGATAAAATATTCTCGGATCGAAGAGATGGAGGGCCGCACCCTCCTGTGATCCAAGCTAGCGTCCCTAGAGACTCAGGGTGACCAACTATAGGGTACACCAAATACGAGTATCAGCATAAGGCTGAGGGAAATCTACGGGAAAACGATGGAAAAACTATCAACTGACCGTCCAGATCCCGTGCGCGCGCGCGGGGTCCAGGCGGACCGTTGGTAGTCTGAGGAAAGCTGGAGACATTCTCCGCAATCCACGAGTACCCAGGAGGTCGGAGGAGGTCAAGTCCGGCCTCTCGACGACCCGAGCGAAAGGAAAAGGAAGTCACGAAAACGAAAAAGACAACAATAACGTAGATACGAGAAAAAACGCAAATTCTATCTCAGCTAGAAGGCAAAAGGCAGTCCAGAAGGCAAGACAAGTAAGCCCCACTGAACAGGGCCAGGGGCTAACCTTACGCAGGGATAACTACCGATAGCTATCTGGATACCGGGAGGCAGATACGGAGTTAGTTGATAAAGACAAGGAAAACACCGCGTTCTCCTGTAGGTGTCTGAGTACCGGTCCTTGCCTGTGCAAAGTTCTCCTTGGAGATGTGCCGTCGCCGGATTGGCGCAAACCGCGGATGTGTGTCCGGGGTCTTCATAGGAAAAACTTGCCCTCCTGGTCTGAGGTTTAGGGCCTTCACCCTACCTATCATATCCAGATGGCCGTATATTGGTGTCCTCTTGGATAGTATGGCAATGGTGCTTGTCCGGACCCCTGCCTATTTCCATGTCACTGGTGGGCACTGGCTTCTCCTCAGTGGTATTCCCCCAGGCCTGCGGCCAAAAGGGCTAGAGCAGGCCCAACTAATGGACACAGAATAGTTGGCCAAGCAAATAGGCACCGACATAGTAGGCCATACAAATAGGCACCGACATAGGAGGCCAATAAATGTGGCACCGACATAGCCGGCCGTACTTATGGGCACAGAGGCCGTTCTTATGGGCACAGACATAGCAGGCCGGTCTTATGGGCACAGACACAGCAGGCCATTCTTGTGGGCACAGACATAGCAGGCCGATCTTATGGGCACAGACATAGCAGGCCGTTCTTATGGGCACAGACAATAGCAGGCCATTCTTATGGGCACAGACAATAGCAGGCCGTTCTTATGGGCACAGACATAGCAGGCCGTTCTTATGGGCGCAGACATAGCAGGCCGTTCTTATGGGCACAGACATAGCAGGCCGTTCTTATGGGCACAGACCTAGCAGGCCGATCTCATGGGCACAGACATGGCAGGCCGTTCTTATGGGCACAGACATAGCAGGCCAATAAATGGGGCACAGACATAGTAGGCCAATCCTGGGTTGCATATCAGTATTATATGAATATATGTTATTTATATATAGCGCCATCCAATTCCGCAGCGCTTTACCATGGGTCTTGAATGAGTAATGGGGACCTCTGAGCTTGGGCAGAGTTCCCCAAAAAATTGTAGATCCACAGAGCACCCTGTGACCTAGGGTCCCCAGACATCAACCCTTTTAGACAGCGTAATGTCGTGTGAATAACCTGCACCGGGACTGGCAGTCCCCAAATGCCCAGCAGGCAAATAGTGGTATTCCAGTTTATTGGACATAAGCCGAAGTTGATCCAGTGGTAATAGTGTCCATAAAATCACGATATACTGACCGACATCCTCCTTAAACTGTGCAAAGGTATGCACATGTACATACAGATCTGTGAGAATTCTCCACATAATTAAAGATCATCAGACCACCTGAGGGGGATTGTACCCATGGTCTATCTCTGGAGTAGGGCTAAACCATAGCCAATCCAATGAGTCTCCCTACATAACCTGATAGAATATCAGTGTTGACTGGTCTCCCATACCAGTTGAACCAGGGCCAGGCATGTTGGCTTAAAATATCTGTCATGGACAGTGAAACATACCAGAGGAGACTCACTTGGGACTCCATAGCTGGCCGGACGAAATCTATACTGTGAAACACACACACCTTAGCGCCAACCAGCAGTCTGGCTCTGAACAGAGCCTGCGCACTGAGAGTCGTATATACAAGAAACACCCAGATTGAGATATATACTGCCAGTAAACTCCCAGGAATCCGTGATATATACTGCCATAAAGCACACAGAATCAGTGACACATAGTGCCATAAAGCACACAGAATTTTATATATAGTGCCATAAGCACACAGAATCAGTGACACACAGAGCCACAAAGCACACAGAATCTTATATATAGTGCCAAAAGCACACAGAATCAGTGACACATAGTGCCATAAAGCACACAGAAACTTATATATAGTGCCATAAGCACACAGAATCAGTGACACATAGTGTCATAAAGCACACAGAATCATATATATAGTGCCATAAGCACACAGAAACAGTGATACCCAGGGCAATAATGCACACAGAATCTTATATATAGTGCCATAAGCACACAGAACCAGTGATACATAGGGCAATAATGCACCCAGAATCTTATATGTAGTGCCATAAGCACACAGAACCAGTGATACATAGGGCAATAATGCACACAGAATCTGTGAGATATATCCTGTCATTAAAAGATCTGCCCTGTCCTACCAACTACAGAAAAACTGATAAGGGTCATATCTGTAGATAAAACTACAGAAACACATTGAGATCCACCGGGGAATCCCAGCAGGGCAACAAACGCCGAGATCCGACCGTGGAAGGAGGAGGGACCGCAAGCAGGCGCCCTTTCTCCAGCCGGTCGGATCCACGTGGCTGAAAGAAACCCGGCCGCGGCGAGGCAGCCACGTGTGTGAGCAGACCTGGTCGCGGGGTGCTCGCGTCAGACCGCGAGAAAACCCCGGGCGCCGGCAGGCTCACACTAGAGCTCGGTGAGTCAGAGGGGGCAGCCAGGTGGCTAGGCCCCTGACACCCCGAGCGGAGCGCCCGCAGCCCCACAGGGGGGGACTAATAGAACGGCGCCAGGGAGTGGGGTGGGTGGGAGGGGGGGGGGACAAACCGTTAGGCATCCCCAGGGACCCTCAAATAGCGCTACCAGACGCAAACATCCCCAAGAACAGGGGAAGCAGGAGAGAAAAAACGGGTAGAATCCCGAGATAAAAAACCAAAATACAATACACAACTAATAAATAAACGATATGAAGGAAAATCTAATGGATGGACAAAAACCATAGACATAAAATATAGATGGGAATATAAAAATGATATCAAATAAAGTAAATACAAAAATACAACGTGTAATAATATAATAAGCAAGGAGTAAAATAAATAGTCTGAAGTAAACTATAATAGACAGAACTAAAAACCAGAAACATAAAATACAATATTAAAATAACATATAAAATAACATATAAACAAAAATATAATTCTAAATAAGTCAAACTAAATCCCAAAGCCCCCAAATAATATTAGCAGGAGGCAGAGGTACTCTGACCTGTACTGATGCGGAGCAGCAAAGAAAGAGGAAATGATGCATGGGGAGGGGAGCTTTATAGTACCTAACTTTTTTCTGATTGGTTGTTTTCTGTGCTGCTGTGGAGTTCTAGTAAAGAGAGACTTAAGCAAATACGAAGCCTCCTGTCATGTTATAAAATTTGTCTCCATCACTGACCTCTGTAGCCCTGATCCTCTACACACTTTTTGTCATCAAAAAGTACTGATCATGGTTGTTTGGCTGGCAAAGCTATCTGTGTGCAATACTGTGCAGCAGTTTGAAGTTTTTTAAGGCATTTGTTTTAGCATTATCTTTGTTTTTGGACAGGGGAATGGATGCATTAGCTGCCAGTAGATGGAATATACCTTATTTTAACAGGGCTTAGCTATATGTGTAACCCAGCACACAATGCATTGGATTAGGTCACTGTACCACAGCAACTGCACAAGCATCAGGATAAGAGGAGATAATGTGAGGTGTGTCTGCATATGGAAACTGATTGACTTTCAGCATTTTATCCTATGCTTATTGTGATTACACTTGTTAACAGACACAAGCTGCAATACAAAGCATCAAGTATAATGGTACTAACAAATTTTATTTTCCTGAAATTTGCAGCACCCTGCTGTCCATTCACAACTGCCACCATAAGCCCAGGGCTTGTTGTCTTATTGCTAAATATGCTAGTGGTGTGATACTTTTACTTATCATTTGTCATGTAGTACCTTTTTGATTTTTTCTCCCTGCAGCTGTTTTTGCAAATCCCATAATGTTACACACATGTTTAAACATTTCAAAGCTTGCTATTTATATAAATAATTTGTATTTAAGAATTACTGATCTTTACCATTGTGTGCCATTGAATGCATAGCGTGTCTCTGAAAGGTGATCAGAATACATAGTTTAACATAGATTAATTAAATAGTTGAATTAAACAGCTGGATAGCCAGAGGCTTCCTACATCTGCCCTAGCACAAAGGCTCTGTCATTGTGATAATAACAATAATATGGACAATATAAACATAAAAATAAAGTAAAAAATATCCAAGGATTCTAGAACAAGAACATATAAAATTTGCAACAAAGAAAAAATCCTGGCATGTGCCATTATACAGTAGGAAACTACGTATTGTAAAACCAACAGAGGACACACTAAATGTGGTGCCAGTATTTTATAGCTAAAATTGTCTGGGAAGTTGAATTGGATTTCCTTTGGTTTGAATAGTGCTATTGTACAAAGGTATGGAGCCAATGTTGGCACAAAGGTTTTATAATATTGATTGGGCAAGTCATCAAGACCTGGCTTCCTGTGGGGAGGGAATTTGGTAATACTTGACTAAATTTCTTCCAAAGTTAAGTTAGTATTTCGGTCTTCTATGAGTGATGGGTGGGCAATTGTCTGCATTATCAATGTATTATTGGGTTTGTTGGGGGGTATGTGGAGAGGCATTCAAATTATATAGAGCTTCATAGAATTTTGCAAACTTTTTGCTGATATCCTGTGGTTTATGGAGTTAACTTTTTTGGAGAATAATTATGTAAGGTATATAAAGTTGAATATTGCATGGTTTAAGACTACTTCCACAGTAATTGGTAAGTTGGATGTTCTACTCCCTGCAGTAATGAAATAAAGTAATTTGGGTCAGTGTGTGTAGTGTGTGTATGGGGGGCAGTGTTTGTATGGCAGTGTGTGTAGTGTGTGTATGGGGGCAGTGTTTGTAGGGCAGTGTTTGTGGGTCAGTGTGTATAGTGTGTATATGGGGGCAGTGTGTAGGGCAGTGTGTGAATGGGGGCAGTGTTTGTGTGGGGGCAATGTTTGTGTGGCCTCTTTGGAGGCGTGGGTTCATATCCAACCGCTGCCACCAATTGTAACGGCACTCCAATATAAGAAGAGTTAACACCGCCAAAGAGATGTTCAGGGGATATGTATTTGGTTCCTGCATACTCTGTGGATTACTTGGGAAGCTTACTTATAAATTAGGGGGAGAGAACATCTATTTGGTGGCGTTAACTCTTCTCCTATTGGAGTGCCGTTACACCTATATATATATATACAGGTGATACTCGAAAAATTAGAATATCGTGCAAAAGTTTATTTATTTCAGTAATGCAACGTCAGCCATAATCATCGCACTTATGACAAATCACGGCTTGAACTATCTTGCTTTGCATGTAATGCGTCTATCTCATATATTAGTTTCCCCTTTTACGTTGCATTACTGAAATAAATGAACTTTTGCACGATATTCCAATTTTTCGAGTATCACCTGTATATTGGCTCATACCTCTCATCAACTTTGAAGTTCTCTCGGGGGAGCGTGGCTTGGACGTCGACCGGGATGGAAGCTTAAGCTGAACGTTCCGCTCCACCGGTCCCTGTAAAGCCCTACTAAACAGCTTATTTTAGCCCCCATGGGATGTAATCGTGAGGGTGAACCTCATAAGACCCCCAGGGGTTCCCAATTGTGCCAGTTGCAAGGTCCGATGGACGAATTCCTGCAAAATACCGCAGACGCGCGTGGCGAGGCCTCGGGCTCCAAGATGGCGCCCACCTCCTCTACACCCGGAGCTTCCTCTGCCTCAACCCTGGATGGCATCAATAGCGATGCTCCAGGAGACACATTTCAGAGCTGATGCGGCCCCCAAACTCCGGAACTCTCACTATCCATTAAGTTACTGCAACGACCACCCGATGGCCCGACGGGCGGGACTGGCAATCTTGATCGCCGCAGACTTAGGCTTCCGGGAGCTGGACAGACTGGCGGACAACCAGGGCCGCTTCCTCTTCCTAAAAGGACCGATTGCAGACAGAATCTATACTCTCGGGACCATATACGTCCCCAACTCGAAACAAGCGCAATTTCTGCGAGGGACACTAAACAAACTTCACGGATTCTCGGAAGAAGCTCTGATAGTGGGGGGGGATTTTAACGCCCCACTGGACCCTTTACTGGACTCCTCCACTGGCCACAGCTGCATCTCACAAGCTCACATCAGATCTATCCGCAAAGCGCTGGGGGAGCTGTCCCTGGTGGACTGCTGGAGGACACTACATCCCGTCAACAGGGATTACACACACTATCTGGTATTACACAACCGCTACTCTCGAATAAATTATGTATTTATCAAACAAGCCGGGCTGTCCCGTCTGCAGTCGGCGACCGTCGAACCCGCCACGTGGTCAGATCACGGTCCGGTCCGGATTGATCTGGAATCCCCACTGTTTAAGCCAGCCACTTGGTCATGGCGCCTAAATGAATCCTTGCTCCAAGACCCTGCGGTGAAAGAGGAGATTTACCAAGCACTGGCAACATACTTTACGGAGAACGGGACGGAAGAGATATCGCCAGTGTCGGTGTGGGAAGCACACAAGAGTGTCATGCGCGGCGATCTTATCAGTCTCGCAACCCGCAAGAGGAAAGAAGCGACCCGCGCAATGTCAGATATATAGGACACCATTAAACGCTTGGAACTCCAACACAAACGATCTCAGCTCACCGAGACATATGGAGAATTACTGGAGGCTAGACGTAGTCTGAAAACCCTCCTCACGAAGCGATATCATCGCTCTCACCAACGATCGAATAATTTTTTCTATGCACATGCGAACAAAGGCGGGAAATTCCTCGCCCGCCTCTTGAGAGGTGATACACCACGCACACAAGTACGAAAACTGCGCTTAACTTCGGGCAGAGTGTCTCCATATCCAGAAGACATAGCGGACAAATTCCGGGCGTACTATAACTCCCTTTATATCCTTCATCAACCAGGCAATCCGGCACAAGACGGGGAGTTGTTCCCTCACGTACAAACATACCTCCAGGATAACATACGGACACAGGTGGATCCGAACGCCGCATCCTTGCTCGACGAACCACTTACCGCTGAAGATCTCGCCGCGGCCTTAAAAAACATTAAAAATGGGCATGCTCCGGGACCTGACAGATTCCCCACGGGATACTACAAACAGTTCACTACGACGTTGTTACCGTGGCTGACAAGGGCGATTAACGAAGTTTCGGAAGGAGGTCACTTTGGTGTGGAGTCCCTAACTGTCTTGCTCAAGCCTGGGAAAGATCCGGAACAATGCTGTAGCTATCGCCCGATCTCTCTGCTAAATGTGGACACTAAGCTGCTCACAAAGGTGTTGGTGACTAGACTCCAACGAATCCTACCGAACCTTGTCCATGTGGACCAGACGGGGTTTATCCCAGGCCGGGAAGCTCGGGATAGCACCCTACGCCTATTTTCAATACAACACCATGCGCGGAAACACCAGAGACACCTAATGCTGTTATCCACAGATGCAGAGAAAGCCTTTGACTGGGTCAATTGGTCATACATGTTCCAAACGCTCTGGTATATGGGCTTTGGGCAAAGAATCATGGCATGGATTACCGCCCTGTACAGCACACCGAGAGCGGCGGTGCGCGTTAACGGAGCACTTATTACTAGCTTTGGGATCGCGAATGGAACCAGACAGGGATGTCCCCTATCGCCACTCCTGTTTGCACTATCACTGGAACCACTTTTACAGGCAATACGGGACAGTCGGGATGTCCATGGCTACACATGGCAGGGAACTGAACATAAGGTGGCTGCGTACGCGGATGACCTCCTGTTCTTTGTCTCCCAGCCTCGGATCACTTTACCTTGTATACTATCAGAGATAGAAAGGTTTGGCCGCCTATCGGGGTTCCGGCTATACTTAGCGAAATGTGAAGCCCTGAACTAGTGATGTACCGAACTGTCCGCCGGCGGACAGTTCCCGGCGAAATTAGCTTGTTCGCGTTCGCCGCGGCGGGCGGACACATGCGCAGTTCGATCCGCCCCCTATTCGTCATCATTGGGCAAACTTTGACCCTGTGCCTCTCGGTCAGCAGACACATTACAGCCAATCAGCAGCACTCCCTCCCTTCCACACCCTCCAACCTCCCTCCCAGCATCCATTTTCGATTCATTCGGAAGATGCATGCTTAGTGAGAGGAGGGAAAGTTTAGCTACTGCTGATTATATAGGGAAATTGGCTAGGCTAGGGTATTCAGTGTCCACTACAATCCTGAAGGACTCATCTGATCTCTGCTGTAAGGACAGCACCCCAAAAAGCCCTTTTTAGGGCTAGAACATCAGGCTGCTTTTTTTTTTTTTTTTTTTTTCCTGTGTAATGTAATTGCAGGTGCCTGCCTGCCAGCCTGTGTGTCAGGCTCACAGCATATACTGTGCCCACTTGCCCAGTGCCACCACTCATATCTGTTTTAACAATCGGTTAAGCTTTACATTTAAAATAAATATATTTTTTTCACTGTAATAGAAGAGCAGTTGCCTGCCTGCCAGCTTCTGTGTGAGGTTGGATGCCTTGCCCATTTGCACAGTCAGTGCCACCACTCATATCTGTTTTAACAATCGGTTAAGCTTTAGATTTAAAATAAATAAATTTTTTTCACTGTAATAGAAGAGCAGTTAGTTGTCTGCAAGCATCTGGGTGTCAGGCCTACTTCAGCGTGTGCCCTGCACAACCCTGCCAGCGTGCTTTGACAGTTGCCAATCATATCTGCTGTCTCTTTAGCGTGCTTTTACAAAGAAAAAAGGTTTCCAGTGTAAGCTAATAGCAGCCAGTCAGTGTCCTTCAAGCGGCTCTGTCAGGCCTTCCTTCAGCGTGTGCCCTGCACAACCCTGCCAGCGTACTTTGACAGTTGCCAATCATATCTGGTGTCTCTATAGCGTGCTTTTACAAAGAAAAAAGGTTTCCAGTGTAAGCTAATAGCAGCCAGTCAGTGTCCTTCAAGCGGCTCTGTCAGGCCTTCCTTCAGCGTGTGCCCTGCACAACCCTGCCAGCGTGCTTTGACAGTTGCCAATCATATCTGGTGTCTCTTTAGCGTGCTTTTACAAAGAAAAAAGGTTTCCAGTGTAAGCTAATAGCAGCCAGTCAGTGTCCTTCAAGCAGCTCTGTCAGGCCTTCCTTCAGCGTGTGCCCTGCACAACCCTGCCAGCGTGCTTTGACAGTTGCCAATCATATCTGGTGTCTCTTTAGCGTGCTTTTACAAAGAAAAAAGGTTTCCAGTGTAAGCTAATAGCAGCCAGTCAGTGTCCTTCAAGCGGCTCTGTCAGGCCTTCCTTCAGCGTGTGCCCTGCACAACCCTGCCAGCGTGCTTTGACAGTTGCCAATCATATCTGCTGTCTCTTTAGCGTGCTTTTACAAAGAAAAAAGGTTTCCAGTGTAAGCTAATAGCAGCCAGTCAGTGTCCTTCAAGCGGCTCTGTCAGGCCTTCCTTCAGCGTGTGCCCTGCACAACCCTGCCAGCGTACTTTGACAGTTGCCAATCATATCTGGTGTCTCTATAGCGTGCTTTTACAAAGAAAAAAGGTTTCCAGTGTAAGCTAATAGCAGCCAGTCAGTGTCCTTCAAGCGGCTCTGTCAGGCCTTCCTTCAGCGTGTGCCCTGCACAACACTGCCAGCGTGCTTTGACAGTTGCCAATCATATCTGGTGTCTCTTTAGCGTGCTTTTACAAAGCAAAAAGGTTTCCAGTGTAAGCTAATAGCAGCCAGTCAGTGTCCTTCAAGCGGCTCTGTCAGGCCTTCCTTCAGCGTGTGCCCTGCACAACCCTGCCAGCGTGCTTTGACAGTTGCCAATCATATCTGGTGTCTCTTTAGCGTGCTTTTACAAAGAAAAAAGGTTTCCAGTGTAAGCTAATAGCAGCCAGTCAGTGTCCTTCAAGCGGCTCTGTCAGGCCTTCCTTCAGCGTGTGCCCTGCACAACCCTGCCAGCGTGCTTTGACAGTTGCCAATCATATCTGCTGTCTCTTTAGCGTGCTTTTACAAAGAAAAAAGGTTTCCAGTGTAAGCTAATAGCAGCCAGTCAGTGTCCTTCAAGCGGCTCTGTCAGGCCTTCCTTCAGCGTGTGCCCTGCACAACCCTGCCAGCGTACTTTGACAGTTGCCAATCATATCTGGTGTCTCTATAGCGTGCTTTTACAAAGAAAAAAGGTTTCCAGTGTAAGCGAATAGCAGCCAGTCAGTGTCCTTCAAGCGGCTCTGTCAGGCCTTCCTTCAGCGTGTGCCCTGCACAACCCTGCCAGCATGCTTTGACAGTTGCCAATCATATCTGCTGTCTCTTTAGCGTGCTTTTACAAAGAAAAAAGGTTTCCAGTGTAAGCTAATAGCAGCCAGTCAGTGTCCTTCAAGCGGCTCTGTCAGGCCTTCCTTCAGCGTGTGCCCTGCACAACCCTGCCAGCGTACTTTGACAGTTGCCAATCATATCTGGTGTCTCTATAGCGTGCTTTTACAAAGAAAAAAGGTTTCCAGTGTAAGCTAATAGCAGCCAGTCAGTGTCCTTCAAGCGGCTCTGTCAGGCCTTCCTTCAGCGTGTGCCCTGCACAACACTGCCAGCGTGCTTTGACAGTTGCCAATCATATCTGGTGTCTCTTTAGCGTGCTTTTACAAAGAAAAAAGGTTTCCAGTGTAAGCTAATAGCAGCCAGTCAGTGTCCTTCAAGCGGCTCTGTCAGGCCTTCCTTCAGCGTGTGCCCTGCACAACCCTGCCAGCGTGCTTTGACAGTTGCCAATCATATCTGGTGTCTCTTTAGCGTGCTTTTACAAAGAAAAAAGGTTTCCAGTGTAAGCTAATAGCAGCCAGTCAGTGTCCTTCAAGCGGCTCTGTCAGGCCTTCCTTCAGCGTGTGCCCTGCTCAACACTGCCAGCGTGCTTTGACAGTTGCCAATCATATCTGGTGTCTCTTTAGCGTGCTTTTACAAAGAAAAAAGGTTTCCAGTGTAAGCTAATAGCAGCCAGTCAGTGTCCTTCAAGCGGCTCTGTCAGGCCTTCCATCAGCGTGTGCCCTGCACAACCCTGCCAGCGTGCTTTGACAGTTGCCAATCATATCTGGTGTCTCTTTAGCGTGCTTTTACAAAGAAAAAAGGTTTCCAGTGTAAGCTAATAGCAGCCAGTCAGTGTCCTTCAAGCGGCTCTGTCAGGCCTTCCTTCAGCGTGTGCCCTGCACAACCCTGCCAGCGTGCTTTGACAGTTGCCACTCATATCTGGTGTCTCTATAGCGTGCTTTTAAAACCAAAACTTTGTTTCCACTGTAATAGAAGAGCAGTTGCCTGCCTGCCAGCTTCTGTGTGAGTTTCACAGTGGATACTGTGCCCTCTTGCCCAGTGCCACCACTCATATCTGTTTTTACAATAGCTTAAGCTTTAGATTTAAAATAAATATTTTTTTTCACTGTAATAGAAGAGCAGTTAGTTGTCTGCAAGCGTCTGGGTGTCAGGCCTACTTCAGCGTGTGCTCTGCAGACCTGTGCCAGTGTGCTTTGACAGTTGCCACTCATATCTTGTGTCTCTATAGCGTGCTTTTACAACCAAAATTTGTTTTTCACTGTTATAGATTGAATAGCAGTTACTTGTCTTCAAGCGGGTGTCTCAGGCTTACTTCAGCGTGTGCTCTGCAGCACTGTTCCAGTGCACATTGCCAATCATATCTGGTGTCTCTATAGCGTGCTTTTAAAAACAAAATTTGTTTTTCACTGTTATAGATTGAATAGCAGTTACTTGTCTTCAAGCGGGTGTCTCAGGCCTACTTCAGCGTGTGCTCTGCAGACCTGTGCCAGTGTGCTTTGACAGTTGCCACTCATATCTTGTGTCTCTATAGCGTGTCTCTTGCCTTTCTTTTAACCAATTCGTTCCTTCCATATGGTTTCAAAAGATCTCTGGCATCATTACTTTCAACGCAAATAACGTCATCATAGTTAGTCTCCTCATTATTCACCGGGAAGAGAGTGTTTGCACTGACTACCCACAGCATGCTCTTGCCATTGCCTACTCCACCTTCAACGACAGGGTGCAAGTCCCAAGGAGAAGGATCATTCACTTTATTATCTGTCTTTATTTCACAAGTAGTGCCTGGAACATCCTCATGGGTCACAAGATGTAAATCTGGACTAATGTCAACCCCAGGGTCTGGAAAATCTAAAGAGTCCTGTATTGTTATTTGTCGTCACTACCTTCCCGCGTCGGGAAGATTTCTTGCACAGGGCGCCCAAAGGCCTAAGGCTGGCCCTGTGCATGGGTCAGTGGCTCTGCACCAGACTTCCCTCCAATTGATCAAAGTTAAAGGATTTCAAGTGGACTGATTACAATCACAGGGCCTCTAAAGAGTCCTGTATTGTTATTTGTCGTCACTACCTTCCCGCGTCGGGAAGATTTCTTGCACAGGGCGCCCAAAGGCCTAAGGCTGGCCCTGCGCATGGGTCAGTGGCTCTGCACCAGACTTCCCTCCAATTGATCAAAGTTAAAGGATTTCAAGTGGACTGATTACAATCACAGGGCCTCTAAAAAGTCCTGTATTGTTATTTGTCGTCACTACCTTCCCGCGTCGGGAAGATTTCTTGCACAGGCCGCCCAAAGGCCTAAGGCTGGCCCTGCGCATGGGTCAGTGGCTCTGCACCAGACTTCCCTCCAATTGATCAAAGTTAAAGGATTTCAAGTGGACTGATTACAATCACAGGGCCTCTAAAGAGTACTGTATTGTTATTTGTCGTCACTACCTTCCCGCGTCGGGAAGATTTCTTGCACAGGGCGCCCAAAGGCCTAAGGCTGGCCCTGTGCATGGGTCAGTGGCTCTGCACCAGACTTCCCTCCAATTGATCAAAGTTAAAGGATTTCAAGTGGACTGATTACAATCACAGGGCCTCTAAAGAGTCCTGTATTGTTATTTGTTGTCACTACCTTCCCGCGTCAGGAAGATTTCTTGCACAGGGCGCCCAAAGGCCTAAGGCTGGCCCTGCGCATGGGTCAGTGGCTCTGCACCAGACTTCCCTCCAGTTGATCAAAGTTAAAGGATTTCAAGTGGACTGATTACAATCACAGGGCCTCTAAAGAGTCCTGTATTGTTATTTGTCGTCACTACCTTCCCGCGTCGGGAAGATTTCTTGCACAGGGCGCCCAAAGGCCTAAGGCTGGCCCTGCGCATGGGTCAGTGGCTCTGCACCAGACTTCCCTCCAATTGATCAAAGTTAAAGGATTTCAAGTGGACTGATTACAATCACAGGGCCTCTAAAGAGTCCTGTATTGTTATTTGTCGTCACTACCTTCCCGCGTCGGGAGTGGGTCATTTGCGCCCCTGCTGCCTTCCTTGCATGTGGTAGCTGTTTGTCAGGGATTTGTCAATCCATATCTGCCAAGTGTAGTGGGAACAGTCCCTATTCTGCTCTGTGTCAGTGTGTATCATGGTCTCTGTGGACAAGGAACAGTCTCTATTCTGCTCTGTGTCAGTGTGTATCAGGGGTTTTGAGGACAGGTGTCAATCCATATCTGCCAAGTGACCCTATGTAGGGGGAACAGTCTCTATTCTGCTCTGTGTCAGTGTGTATCAGGGATCATTAAGACAGGTGTCAATCCATATCTGCCAAGTGACCCTATGTAGGAGGAACAGTCTCTATTCTGCTCTGTGTCAGTGTGTATCAGGGATCATTAGGACAGGTGTCAATCCATATCTGCCAAGTGACCCTATGTAGGAGGAACAGTCCCTATTCTGCTCTGTGTCAGTGTGTATCAGGGATCATTAGGACAGGTGTCAATCCATATCTGCCAAGTGACCCTGTGTAGGAGGAACAGTCCCTATTCTGCTCTGTGTCAGTGTGTATCAGGGATCATTAGGACAGGTGTCAATCCATATCTGCCAAGTGACCCTATGTAGGGGGAACAGTCTCTATTCTGCTCTGTGTCAGTGTGTATCAGGGCTGGGCTTTGAGGACAGGTGTCAATGTTAGGTGATGTCTGCCCTTTATGGATTAAAAGCAGACTCTGCATCAACTGTGCAATTTTCCATGGGAGTTTTGCCATGGATCCCCCTCTGGCATGCCACAGTCCAGGTGTTAGTCCCCTTGAAACAACTTTTCCATCACTATTGTGGCCAGAAAGAGTCCCTGTTGTTTTTAAAATTCGCCTGCCCATTGAAGTCAATGGCGGTTCGCCGGTTCGCGAACATTTGCGTAAGTTCGAGTTGGCCGGGTTCGCGACAACACTACCCTGAACATTACCATACCCGCGGTGGAGTATGAAGCCCTCGGCCTGCTCTTTCCGTTTCGTTGGTGTACAGGGGCAATGAAATACCTCGGCATCTGGTTTACCACGGACCCCCAGGAAGTATACCAGCGTAAGTTCGAGACGCTACTGAGAAACATCGAAGTGGATCTGACGAGGTGGTCCTAACCTCACATTACCTGGCACAGCCGTATAGCGGTCCTTAAAATGAATATACTTCCTAGGGTTCTTTACTTATTTCAGACTATACCAGCAGCCCTGCCAGCATTATTCTTCTCGGTCCTGAAATCGGCGGTCATAAAATATGTCTGGAGGGGGGAACGATCCAGACTGCGCCATGATACACTGTGCCTTCCGAGACACAGGGGAGGCTTAGCTTTGCCAGATTTTAAAAAATACCACCAAGCGACAATCTTACAACGAATCTTGGAGTGGCACGAAGTGGAAACAACCAAACAATTGGTGATACTGGATCAGGTGGGGGACGCTGCAAAGTTAAAGGCGGCGGTCTGGCTGAGGAGAACAACCAGGGGCAGCAGGAGAGGAGAGGAAGGACCTGTAGCTGAAACACTACTCGCTTGGGAAAACATCAGGGAAACGCCACAGGTCTCCCCGACCCCCTGTCCCCTACTTCTGATTCTGCACAACCCCAATATTGGGGGCGGAACACCGACCGAAGCATGGGCATTTCTAGGTGAAGCAGACTATATACCAATCTACAAAGTTACCCAGGATGGCAAGCTGAAGTCCCTGGACGCGCTATTGGAGTCGCGACCACGGTCTCCCATGGCGACCTTTCGAGACATGCAATTGCGACATTATTATAATTCTCTCCCACACCGGGAAAAATTGTGCAGAGACCTGACGTGGTTTGAGGACATCTGCTCTCGCGGCGCCTCCCTTGGGAAAAAATTTCACACCTCTACCAATACCTGCTGACTAGCCCTACCTTAGAGAACAACTTCTTCCAACGTCACTGGGAACGGGCCTTGGATACAACATTCACCTCTGCACAGTGGGACAAAGCCTTGATATGGCAACACAAAAGCTCCTCTAGTTCCCACTATCAAGAGGTTAATTACAAGTTGCTCTCCATGTGGTACAGAACACCGGTACTGCTCCACAAAATTTTCCCCAATACATCACCAACGTGCTGGAGGTGCCAGGAAGAAAGAGGGACGCTTATGCACGTTTGGTGGGAATGCAAGCATATTGTCCCATATTGGGATCAGGTCAAATCCGACATCCAACTGATTCTGGGAGATGATATTACCTGGTCGGAAGAGCTAATCTTACTACACGTCTCAACATAACCGTTATCCACATACAAAAAATCCATCCTGCGTCACTTACTAAATGCTGCGAAATCACTTGTGCTGGTATACTGGAAGAAAATAGACATCCCCACTCGGGAAGAATGGATCCACCGAGTCGAGGATATTAGAGCGGCTGAAGCTATGCAGGCTGAACTGGCAGGCCAAAATGGGGACCAAAATGTGCGGAACTTTGGGCTCCATGGTTTGCCTTCCGTGCGCGGCAGTAGGGGGGGTGGTCGGTGTGGAGCTGGGGCCGGACGAAGGTGCGAACCTTGTGACGTGCCTATGGCATGTGTTGCGTCCCAGGTTGACCCACTGGGGATGACGGATGCTGTGCACCACGCATTGCCTCAAGACGTGTAGGAGGTTATGGGGACATTGTCAACTGAGATGAACAGGCGACCATATGGACACACATGAGGGATATACACGCAAGGGACTGACTGACAAGACTGAGCAAGACCCCACTACACAGATACGAGACGGGGAGATGGGCATGAAACATCCACGCAATATGAAACTAGGACATGGACATCAATATCTCCATGTTCATGGAGACACATGACGGACAGTAATTGCATTTCATCGGATGCTGGTAGCAGGGGGGGGCTCAGTACATGCTCACACGACCCTCCCTCAGACTTACTCCGATTACGACATAATATGACAACGGTGGTTAAATATGACCCTGACAGACCCACATGACGAGGGTAAGCAAGGTAACCCCTAGTGCATGCGGTGAACGTTTACGGCAGCTTTGGGCTCCCACCCCCCATCCCCCCTCACACACACACCGCTACGTTCAACGTTACACACCTCCCGAGGCGCACCACAACCCACACAATCCACACCCCAACGGACCCATATCACACACCTATGTGCGGACCCATATCACACACTGGTCCCTACTGACACTACACTTAGTTGGGGTACTAGTTTGGATACCGGTCGGAATACCCGACTTAAGCGGGAACCGCGCACCTGAGCGTGATACTGCCGCGACTTATTCCCTTAAAATAACGACCCTCGGTTGGGGGGTTGCACTACATTAACTCACTCATTAAGTCGATAGGGGTACTATTAACAAGAGGCTGGTATTAGATAAGGGTATTGTCTGCACCATAAGCTATAGCGGGATGCACGAACCTATGCTCTCTTCCCTCCCCCGTCGTCTATTTCCTACCATAATGACACCGTAGCCTGGCCCAAACATACAACTCTGTAGGGTTGCCACACATCTATACACACTACCCCACACTCCCACTTTTGCCGATGCAACTTGTATAAAAGTACCGCATGTACACCTACAACTTCAGGAATTCTACGGACTTCGCTATACCCGCGTTGTCCCGACTCTCACGAGTCAAGTCCAGCTACACGGGTCCTCCTTACATTCACACACTACAACTACTTAATTGCTACCGGACATTAGCGGACATCGGAACTGTAACTGTTCTTCTATCTGATTGTATCTTCAATGCAGATGTCAACTGTTCAGTCATTGTAATTTCACGTTTTTATGCTGATTGGGGCCTGCGTGCCCGAAATACGATTGACTTATCTGAAAATAAACATGATTATCCAAAAAAAACCAAAAAACCTTTGAAGTTCTCTCAGAGAAAAAACAAAGGAAGAAAGGAAACCAAATGTGTAGTCTGTCAATAAAAACAGGTAAAAAAGTGGAATAGGTATAGTACTCACCTTGTTTAGAGCCTTACAGTCCTGGCTCTGAGGTATAATAGTGTTATGCCAATTTTTGTGGGGATGGCACAGCCCCTATGAAGATTTGGAATGCTCCAAAGGACTTTAAAAGATTAGTAAAGTGTATTGCACATTTAAATATAAAACATATTATGTAAATTTGAGGATAACAATATAAATTTAGATACTAAAAGTCCTGAATATAGCCAAAACGTGTTTGACTTTTGCACAGTTCCTTCAGTCAGCAGTCACTTTACAGATTTAGAATTTGGGGTGTGAATGAGAGGGTCCACACAAGTGTATAGAGCTGCTGTTTTTTTTTAATTCACTTTAGCACTTTTTTTGTATATACACCCCTCCCAAAAAGGAGGTGTATCTTGTTTGTATTCATACCAAATCTAACAGTTTGTCTACACATTGTTGTAATATTTTATCCATATCAGTAACTGCATCTGTGAGGTTGTATTGAGCGTCAACATACTCAGCCATTTGTGTTTCCATGTGAGCAGTGCGGTCACCCACATGTGATTTATATTTCTAAAAAGGGTTTATCGCACTGTATCATCAGCATTTCAGGTAAGGCCTAAGTGTCATCTTGTTCTCCATCCAAGAATTGATGAGTATTAGGTCCGCTTATGGCCAAATATGATGATCTGTCCTGCTTAGGTTTGGCTTGAGTTGCAATAGGTGTTTAGCAGTGGAAGGTTATTAACCAAGCTGGGAAAATACGCTTTTTCCCCAAAGGCGAGTACTCTGAACCGTGCGGCCATTCGATTCTAGTGCCAAGAGATGCCCCATACCCTCATTGTTTTTAAAAAAAACTTACATGCAGCCAATAAATGTATTAGTTATGAGTATTTTTGTAACTAGACTAAAAGGGCAACCTTTACAATTATGATTTAGTCCAGGATTTTCAACCAGCTTTTAGAAATACCTGTATCAGTACAGTTTACATTTTATTTCACCTCTTGTGCCTGGTGGGGTATGGAATATGCTAAGCTGCCTGGGATGTTGCCCACTGACTGAAATAATTGACCTATAAAAGTCTTTGGCATAAGCAAAGTATTCTCATGTTTATGCATCTGTTGCTTTCTTAATACAATTTTGTAGGATTTTCATTTGTGAGATACCCTTACTCCCTCGGCCCTCTGAAAACCAATAAACTGATAGAAAAGGCAGTGAATGCAATTCAATGTGTGGTGTTTTCAGTGAATGCAATACATACTTGATCTTTGGTTTTTGATGAAAAAAAGCTTCAGCCTCTCTTTAAAAGAATTTTCATTCACATAAAATTCCACTTGTACCCTGGGGGAAAACAGAAATTGAAAGATTATTATGTTTCATTCCCATAAAACTCCACTTGTACTCTGCGGAAAACAGAAATTGAAAGATTGTAAGGTTTCTTTTATTTAATTTTGCATTGTGTTATCAGAAAAATTCCCGAACATTCAAACTATTTTAAGTGGTTTTACAACAGCATAAGGATTCCATGGTATCCAAAACCAATCAACTTTTGGAACTACATATGAGGAAGTATTACTAAATAAAAGTTTTAATGTCAATTTTACATTACGCAATCTCTCATGCAAGCAAAATACTTTTTTTTTAACACATTATCATCATAAAATCAATATTATCTTAAAATCTAGTTCAAGCAACTTCAGCTGTTATGAGCTCTTTTCAGAACCTTTACTTGAGTAGTGACTTAAATGAACACTCTAATAACAGTTCAGAGCAATTTGCTTTGCACAAACATGTACAGTCTCATGATTCCAAAATGTTGGTACCCAATTCACAGCTCATTTAGTGGAGATAAATTAGTTTTTCAAATTTATGTTGTTTATTTCATGTTTGCAAAATGTCAGTTGTGTTCACTCTACCGAATCACAAGAGAATTGCAAAGAGATAAAATAATTAAATAAATGACACATTCTTTCTGTCAGTAATTGATGACATTATTGGCTTATTCTTAAAGGGTGCATCTTCTGCTTAATATGACACCAGAATTACTTGCAAACATAGAAATAACTGAAAAAAACAAACAAACCACTACAAGTGGGAAATGGAACAAGAATTGATTGACATGTTAATGGTGGCAAAACCTTCCTCCGAACAGTTCTCCTGCATGTCTACAGAGCAATTATATTAGATGGGGTGCTTATTATATTATAATATATATTGGATGGGGCACTATGGATGGGGTGCTTATTCCTTAGCAAAAACAAGATTACAAGCAACTTGTGCTTTTGAAGAGAAATATGAAATAAGTAACATACATTACTCTTTCCAGGCACTGATGAGCTGGTAACGAAGCATGCATCCCAGTCAGACAGACTCCTTGCATTTGGAACCAAGGGGATATTGGTGTTCCTACTGGTGAGACACCCACACAAATGATTGTTCTGGAGTGCATAACTTTTTTACTTTAAAACTCCTAATGCAATACAAATATTATATGTATTATAAATGATGTTTTAATTGCATAAAGAAGCATTAGCCAAACATTTTAACTGAATATTTTTT
The DNA here is from genome assembly GCF_036172605.1 of Pelobates fuscus. Lineage (NCBI taxonomy): Eukaryota > Metazoa > Chordata > Amphibia > Anura > Pelobatidae > Pelobates > Pelobates fuscus. Next base: position 120,851,294 of record NC_086323.1, read on the forward strand.
TTATTATTTATATAAAGATATTATTTGCAGCATGTTGTAGTCATTTCTCAATGATTTTCAAGCATCTGGGCCAAAAGAGTGTTGAACTAAAAAAGTTCCGTTTGCAAGTTAATTATTTTTGCACGTAATAATTCCAAATTATGTTATGGATCTTATACTGCGGTTTCTCCTCAAATGGCATTCTGTTTCCTTATCTGCAATAATATTGTTCATTTAGCTGTGAATACATAAACAAATACTCTGCAAGTCCCAGAGCATCAGTTCTTCATTGATTCTTCTAAAGAGGCCATTAATGCTGATTAACAGCTTTCTATTTTGCTTCTTTAACACCTGCCCTATTACGATGATGAAATCAGCGACAGTCTCAAAAAAGGATAGGCTAATGCCCAGAAGGATTACAAAAGCACCCAAGGACATGATCCTCGAGACAGACACAGTAAAGTAGTTAAGGGTACTGCCAGTGCTGTGAATGCTAAATAGATCTATTTTTTTCTGTGTTAGAGAGTTTAGCACATCTAACCAAGCAGAACACATTTTGAGCAGTGATGATGTTCTGCTGGAAACTCTGTATGCTGGAAGTAATGAGAACATTAAATTGGAAACGCGGGTATAATTTAGGGACCCTAGGGGACCTCTCACATTATGAGCATTGATGAGCATTGTAGCACATAATCATAATCATAGTTTAAAGGGAAACTATAATTCCCCAACAGTTTAGTGTTATGTTTACTTAGTCCCCGTACCTAGCAAATATGTTTTTGTGAAGCCTGAAAAACAAAAGGAATTATATAAATGTACAAATTCTGGAACTTGGAGTCTCCATTTTGGCTCTCTATCTATTATCTTTCTAAACGTTACCTTGTTCTGATATTGGTTATAATTTGCTGGCAGAGGAGAAACCGAAACAATATTTCTGTTCTGATTTGCATTGTGTGCTCTGGCAGTGCCAGGTCTGAACTTGTTTGTGATGTAACTTTCTAAATCTTTAGGATACAATTTAAAGGAGAATGAAGCAACAAATGAAAAAGCTCATAGCTAGACAGACGATAGAGAGATGATTTTTAATATTGTATTCAATGGTTTATTTTTCAGTGAAATGGCAGTTCTGATTCAAAGCATTGGATGACTCGAAGAGGCTTCCGTAAATGAATGCCATAGCTGGTGATTTCTAAATCATTTTAGCATGGTCAGGATGCTTTCTATAAAAAAACAAAACTGAACATATTTTAAAAAGTAAGAGTGAACTTTATTTTAGATATATTATTCATAATAATATATAATATAGTATATAATATATATATATATATATATATATATATATATATATATATATATATTCTGTAGACTAGCAGCATAAAAGTATCTATGTAAAGTGTGATTTACAACTTCTTAGAATGCATTTTGCATCTGGAAAATGACTGCATTACATATCTGATCAGCTGAAATGTTCTAAATAATGTAATTATATTTATTTATTTATTGTGAATTTGTGGATGTGTTGCAACGTGAAAAAACGTACTTTGCAGATATTCATAACGTTGCTTGATATTGCATAAGTAAAACTGACTAAAAGTGAAAGCTTACAGTTAGAATATTACTTTTTGCAAAGAACCAACATATCCCTCTGGGACATTCATAAGACTCTCATACACATAAGGGGAAAAAAGGAAATAATAAGTGAAAAACAATATGCACTTGACACACGTTTGACACACGTTTCACTCGCTACGCTGTACCAAGTGAGACTACCTCAACACAGCCCCACCCCCTTTCATGATTTGCCACCAACTCAATCACATGGTCAGACATAATTAGTTAATTAGACTCTTTATCGATGTCATTAATTAAGCAACAGCACATTTATCCTGGCTGCAGCTCGGTTATGCTTTTGTTATAATCATATCATTTAGTATTTACTTTTTGTGTAATTCCACTTTTTTATTTTTTGTTAATTATTTTCTCATTTTAAAGGGCTCAAACCCCTTGGTTGAGTAGACAACTGAAGTAGACTCTATGATCTAATTTTATAACATGACAGGAGGCTTCGTATTTGCTTAAGTCTCTCTTTACTAGAACTCCACAGCAGCACAGAAAACAACCAATCAGAAAAAACTTAGGTACTATAAAACTCCCCTCCACATGCATCATTTCCTCTTTCTTTGCTGCTCAGTACAGGTCAGAGTACCACTGCCTCCTGCTTATAGTGGGTGGCTTTGGGTTTTATTATGATTTATTAGGATTAATTATGAATTATTGGATTTAATATGATTTCTTTGTTTTTTATTGGGATTGATTATGTTTGGTTGTGATCTATATGTGATATTATTTATTATGCCTAGCCTTGGGGATTGATGTGCTTTTAGCTCTTCTTTGCGTCCCCTGTCTTCTACTTGGGGGATTTTCCGTTACATTGTGGTGGTTTGGGGGGTCCCTGGAGATAACTATCTACTTTGCTCTCCTCTTGGTTTTTGCCCCTTCCACTCCTCCACCCGCTCTCTCTCGCCCTTCTGCCTTTTTCCCGCCCTCTCTTCCGCGGGCTACTAGTGTCCTTTCGGGGTTTCAGGAGACAAGCCGCCTTGTTGCTGCTCCCTCTGATCCCCCGAGCTCAGTTGCGAGACTGCGGCATCCAGGGTACTCGCGGTAGGAGGCGAGTACCCGGTGGCTGGTTTCGAATGTGCACGTGGCCGCCTCACCACAATGGCTCCCTCTAGAGCCGCGGGCGTCCGACCGCTTCGAGGAAGGTGCGCCTGCTCGCGGCTGCCTCCCCCGTCCACGGTCAGATATCGGCCATTGTTGCCCCGCTGGGATTCCCCAACGGATGTCTGCAGGTTTTTTCCTTAGCTTTCTCTTATGGCACTTTTTCTTTTCTATGACAGTGTAGGTCAGTTTTTTTCTGTGAGCTTTGCTGCCTGTGTACATCCTAATAGGCTGCAGGTTTTGCTATCAGTGTACATCCTAATATGCTGCAGGTTTTTGCTATCAGTGTACATCCTAATATGCTGCAGGTTTTGCTATCAGTGTACATCCTAATATGCTGCAGGTTTTTGCTATCAGTGCACATCCTAATATGCTGCAGGTTTTGCTATCAGTGTACATCCTAATATGCTGCAGGTTTTTGCTATCAGTGTACATCCTAATATGCTGCAGGTTTTGCTATCAGTGTACATCCTAATATGCTGCAGGTTTTTGCTATCAGTGTACATTTCAGTATGCTGCAGGTTTTGCTATCAGTGTACATTTCAGTATGTTGCAGGTTTTTGCTATCAGTGTACATTTCAGTATGCTGCAGGTTTTGCGATCAATGTACATTTCAGTATGCTGCAGGTTTTGCGATCAGTGTACATTTCAGTATGCTGCTGGTTTTTGCTGTCAGTGTATATTTCAGGATGCTGCAGTTTTTGCTGTCAGTGTATATCTCAGTGTGCTGTGTGTTTTTACTGACAGTGTGTATCACAAATTGCTGTGAGTTTTACTGACAGTGTACATCACAGGTCACGGTGAGTTTTTACGGACAGTGTATATCACGGATTTCGGCGAGTTCTACTATCAGGATATATCACAGATTACTGTGAGTTACAGGTATATTGGAAACTCAGTTATACAGGCTCTGTACAGGGCGTATACAGCGCCAGCTAATTCTAGGATTCATGTGCTTCTCAGTATATGTTTTCCTGGCCCAGCTATGAGACCTCAGATGAGACTACTCTGGTATGACTTAACAGACCTGGATCTGTCTCTAACTGGTATGGGAGACCAGTCTACGCTGATACTGTACAATTTTATCAGGTTATTGGGGAGAGTCATTGAGTTGGCTATTGTTTAGCCCTACTCCTGGAAGAGTCCATGGTTACAATACCCTTCAGCTGGTATGGTGATGGTAATCTATAATGATCCTAAGATATTTCAAACAGATCTGTGAGCAAGTGCATACCGATTCACAGTTTACGGAGAGTATTGCTCAGTGTATCTTACATCCATGGACTTGATAGTCACTGGAACATCTTCCGCTTATATCCGCTACAGCTGGAATACCACCGTTTGCCTGCTGGGCATTTAGGGGCTGCCAGTCCCGGTCAGGTTACTCACTCGGCATTACGCTGTCTAAAAGGATTAGTGTCTAAGGGTCCTATGTCACAAGATACCCTGAGGATCTACAATTTAGGGGCCTCTACCCGAACTCAGAGGTCCCCGTTACTCATTTATGCCCACTGTAAAGCGCTACGGCATTGGAAGGCGCTAGATGAATACATGTTTATAATATATTATGGTAATATTGATTGGCCTGCTATGTCTGTGCCCATAAGAACGGCCTGCTATGTCTGTGCCCATAAGAACGGCCTGCTATGTCTGTGCCCGTAAGTACGGCCTGCTATGCCTGTGCCCATAAAAACGGCCTGCTATGTCTGTGCCCCATTGATTGGCCTTCTTTGTCTGTGCCCCATTGATTGGCCTGCTTTGTCTGTGCCCCATTGATTGGCCTGCTTTGTCTGTGCCCATTAGAACGGCCTACTATGTCTGTGCCCATTAGAATGGCCTGCTATGTCTGTGCCCATTAGAAGGCCCGCTATATCCGTGCCCGTTAATATGGCCTGCTAGGTCTGTACTCATTAAAGAGGCCGGTTATACCTGTGCCCCATTGATTAGTCAACTATTCCGTGTCCATTCGTTTGGCTTGCTGGGCCTGTGCCCTTCTGACGGGCCTGCTCTGTGGGTGCCGAACCCCTTTTGGTCGCAAGCCTGGGGACTATCAATGAGGAAAAGCCAGTACCCACCAGTGACAGAGAAATAAGCAGGTGTCCAGGCAAACACCGTTGCCATACTATCCAAGAGGACGCTAGTATACGGCCATCTGAATATGGTGGGAAGGGTGGAAGCCCAAAACCTCATGCCTGAAAGGCTAGGTTTCCTTATGAAGACCCCGGACACACATCCACGGTTTGCGTAAGACCGGCGGCGGAGGCTACCTTCTAGCTGAGATGGAATTTGCGTTTTTACTCTTGTCTACGTTGTTGTTGTTTCTTTTTGTTTTCATGACTTTCTTTTCTTTTCGCTCGGGTCGTCGAGAGGCCTAACTTGACCTCCTCCGAACTCCCGGGCGCTAGGGGATTGCGGAGAACGTCTCCAGCTTTCCTCGGACTACCAACGGTCGTCTTGGACCCCGCGCATGCGCACGGGATCCGGACGGTCAGTGGTAGTTTTTTCCATCATTGTTTTTCCGAAGTTTGCCCTCAGCCTTTGCTGACGTTAGCTTTGGTGTACCCTGCAGTTGGTCACCCTGAGTCTCTAGGGACTCTAGTTTGGATCACAGGAGGGTGCGACCCTCCATCACCTTGATCCGAAAATATTGTATCTTCGGGAACAGAGAGCGAACCCCTCTCAGATACGGAACTGGATGATGTTTTGTTATTAGAGGGCGCAGTCCTCCCTCAACCTCAGCCAGACACTGAACTGGATACAGAGGCATGTTTGGGGGGCACATGCTCATAGGGGGGACCGGTCACGGATATAAACTCTAATGTTTGGATATTTATGAGTACAGCCCGCTCAGGCTATCACGATATTCGTTCACATTAGTAGTGAGCGCGACTCTCTCATACACTCAACACTCTACAGGGCTGGCCTTTTGTTCATCGCACAGGCTTGTACTTGTGCGAGACATCGGCGACTACATGGAGGGGCGTCCTTCCTGCATTCAATTAGTTCTGACGTACGTGCTCCTGATTTTCATTATAGAGGACTGCCTGGTCATACAAGATATACATATTTAGGCTGGATTCCTCTATTTTATCTCCTGTAATGGCTCTACTGGGTCCGGACCACTTAGGTACCCACACTCCTGGAGATGGTACGGCTAACGGATGGTCCTCAGGTATTACAAGAGTGCAGGCTTTGGTATATTCTGCACCATATAAATCGGAGAACTGCTTTCTGTTTTGGATGCCCAGACTATTGCGGACCAACCGCGCGGACAGTTTTCTCCCATATCAAGATGACAGGAGTTACGGAAACCTTCATGGAGCATACGGACACTGCCTTGCTTGGGTGCCTAGGTTAAGGAAGGCCTGTTCTCCGGTCTGAAGGTAACCGTACGCAGGGTTCACATGGTAAGACCGGACATCCCGGTTGTCTTGAGTTCCCCGGTCATTACGATCTTGTGTTAAAATGGCAGGTCTGTCCCATCTCCTCGGAACACATACCTGGTGAGCAGGGTTCGGAGATGGTGGGTCCTCCGTCTATTAGCTATTTACCCCTTGCGGGAGCCATTTTTGTTTTGGATTCCACTAACCTACTTTTCAACTACCGTCAAGGAGACCTAGAAGATTTTGTGTGGGTACCTGGGGTACCCAGACACCTTTCACTCTTAGATGAGGACATATCTGGATGGAACTCTGCACTCCGGCTTGCACTTTCCATCCCTTTGAATATTTCTCGGGTTTCACTATTGCAGAATATAGTCGACCACTGTTCTCCCACATGAGTTCAGTTCGGAACCATGAATGGATGTCCTTTTGGAATCTTTTCTCTACAGAATCCGAGGATTACACAGTCCATTTGGAATATCGGAATCACTTAGGATACGGCTAGTTTGACCACACTCTCGCCTGCGTTACAGATTTATTCTCAGATGAGACATATCACCAGGTAGGTCAGGAGAGAACGAGAGATCCTACTCGGTTATATTGCAATTTGGTGGTGGATTTAGACGCATCTCTTGTGATTGGGGATCTACCTGCAAGGCCGCGTCGCCGGATGAGGAACCACCCTGCAGATCAAGATTTAAGACATGATGGCAGTTTCTTCTCGCGGCCCTACGTCCGCAAATGGCCTTCAATGGTTTCAAACTACAAGAAAATAGCTGATAGGTCAGCTTGCAAGCTCATGTCCCGACCGATAGGAAGCGGGTCGCAACACCAAGTTTGATGGATCTATCAGCGGATGGTGTTTTTTTCCGTGTTTGAGATGTTTCGTCGGCTGACATCTTCATTGATCCGTCTACTGTCGTTTATCGCAGTTGGTAAGTACAATTAGGATTACTCTGCTATCTCCTGGAATAGGTACCAGTGACACAAACAGCGTTGGATTGGTGATCTGAGCGTTGAAACAGCAAATACGAAGCCTCCTGTCATGTTATAAAATTGTAGATTATGCTAGCTTTAGTGTACCTATAATCTTAATTTTATTAATGACAGGAGGCGAGTATTTCCCACCCATTCTTATCCCTCCCTTGTTTTATTTTATGGTTTAGTTTAATCAGGTACGTATGCAACGTTGCTTGTCTCTGCTACCTGTCGCTTGCTTCTTATCTCTGTTTTTCATAGTAGGGTTGGGATATCTACATGTTAAGATGATTTTGGTTGCTACATTGGGTACCTACATGTTTATTCAGAGTACATTTCTTTGGATAATCAACCTGTTCGATTCTGTTTTTTCTTTCGTTTCAGTTTACAGTCCATAAACATTATCTGGTTTGACAGCTCTTCTCGGGAGTTTACAGTCCATAAACGTTATCTGGTTTGACAGCTCTTCTCGGAAGGTGGACATCGTCGTATTCATTGTATCTAGGACTTTGTTTCTTCCCCATTATGTTTTCTGCCTTTTATTCTGTTTTTTGTCGCAGCTAGAAAGAGGAAATGATGCATGTGGAGGGGAGTTTTATAGTACCTAACTTTTTTCTGATTGGTTGTTTTCTGTGCTGCTGTGGAGTTCTAGTAAAGAGAGACTTAAGCAAATACTCGCCTCCTGTCATTAATAAAATTAAGATTATAGGTACACTAAAGCTAGCATAATCTACAATTTTCTTTCTTTTTTTCTAGACAGGGAAAGCTGGAACATTATCAGAGACCTTGTACTGTGTGGGTATCTCTCTATTTTAGCTCTGCGTAATTAATAACAGTGACTCTAGCTGTGTGAGTATCTCCTCATTGTGCTTAGCTCTGTATATTGTATCTCTGTATTGTACTTAGCTTTGTCTTTTGTATGGATATAAAATCTGTATTGTAACCAGCTCTGAGTGCTTTATGGATATCTTTGGGTAGTGTCAAGTTCTGTGTATAGTATGAGTATCTTTGTATTATGCCCAGCTCCATTTATTTTATTGTTATCTCCTTATTGTACTGGGTTCTTTGTATTGTATAGGTATATCTGTATTGTACCTGACACTGTGTATTATATCGATTGGATAGCTCAATTTTATACCTAGCTCTGAGTGTGGTATAGATGTCTCCGTATTGCATGAAGGTCTGTGTTTTGTTTAGATATCTATTTTAACTAGCTTTGAGTGTTGTATGGATTGGATATATCTACATGATACCCTGCTCTGAGTATTGGATGTGAATCTTTGTATTGTATGCAGCTCTGTGTATTGTATGCGGTCTAACATTAGGTGTGTACATTGTGCATGTCATTAAGTGGACTGATTTAGAGGTCAGAAGATGCTGGCTGCAAAACAAAGTTACATTCTGGGGGTGGAATCTGAAGCAATCATAATGTTAAACCATCACCAACCACCACTGGGAAGGACACTGTTTATGACTCAAATCCTAAAATTCTCTTTTTTATATTTATTTAACACTTGTTTTACAGAATAAAATGTTCAATATAGATAACGGTATAACAAAAAATGAATTACTTGCAGCAATGCACAACCCTCACAGGTTGCCTAATGTTCAGCTCAATGTTCAGCATCACACTACTGCAATTTAGTCATATCACACAAAAATGGGCACACTGATTCGATCCGAATTTAATGAATAAAAGCCTATTGTGATATGAAGTTCGTGAGCTCTTAATTTGGGGTTACGTTTATACAGTAGATAACTGTAGCATATAGTATTCTATCAATAAAAGGTTTGTGCCTTAACGACCCATTGACCCAATCCCAAAGCAACCCAAAAAGGTCAATGGCCAAGCCGTTCCTGTTGCTTTGGGATTCCAGCTTTGACTGTTTGCCTGCTGGCAGCACTAGTTCCACAGGTCCACAGATCCCTTGGATAATTTTGTTTGGAAAAAAAAAATAAACTTGCCGTGGACAAGTCTAATATGTGACATTTTATTACTGTGTGTTAATGTTATGTGTATCTTCAAAAACATTAGAAATTCATTGTATTTTCTATAATCTTGAATATTTCTCATGCTGAATGGTTTCAGACGTTAATTTAAATTATAATTTAAGTTCTATTTTCCTAAGGAAAAACTTTACCAAACACCAACTACTCTTGTTAAAAAAAAAAAGTTAACAGCCCCCAAACCTAATAACTACTTTCATCATTTTTAGCAACAACAACTGAAAACAAGTACTTCCAATATTTGGATATCAGTTGGTTTTTTTTTACATCATTATCAAGGATTTTTGGTGCACTATTTGGAGTTCTTTGCAAGTAGCACATTTCTTGGAGTATGCTTTTAAATATTTCATTTACCGTATAAAGTGCATAAATATCTCTCTCACTTTAGGGAGCATGAATTGCACAATGAAGACTCTGTTACTATCACGTAATTAAATATTACAAGTTAATACAATATGGTATCATGGTAGGTTCAGAAAGGCAGCTTCTGACAGATAGTATAATATGAAAGCTATCGCAGCTGAAACACACTTCCCATTGAAAAGATTATTTTACATTTGTTATTTATCTGTGAGGTATTGATGTCCCAACTGTAAACAACCACAAATAATACAAGTGATGGCATATCCATATTATATTTGTGAGTAGTGATGTGAAATTATGTTTCTAATCTCCGGTTCCCACTTTTCTCCCTTGGTTGACAAACTGATTGTGTTTCAAGCTCAACAAAGCATGCAGTCAACACAGCTGCTCATCTGGAATTCTCTTTTGAGCCTTTCCTTATAATATTGTCTGTGTGAGGTCAGTATCAGTTCTAGAATATGGGATGCACAATAAGGAGACTAAAATAAGACTGACTTATTCCCAGCGTAGCATTTGATTTCCCTTCTGCAACATTTGTTTTACCAGATGTTACCTTATAACAAGAAATAATTATTTAATTATTCGCCAGATCCTACTCCTGAACATTACTACATTCTAGAACCGTGGTTCCCGAACCAATTCTCAAGTACCCCACCTAAAAGTCCAGGATTTAAGGATTACTCAATTGTGTCTAAGGTGTTTTTGGGAAAATAATAAAACAAAAAACACTTTAGACACAACTGGGTAATCCCTAAATCCTGGACTGGTAGGGGGTACTTGAGGACTGGGTTGGGAACCCCTGTTCTAGAATAAAGGTAGGAAACATTCGGCACTCCAGACATTGTGGACTCTATCTTTCCTGATGCTTTGCCAGCATTATGTCTGCAGGATTATTATGAGAAATCAACATCTGGAATTCCGAAAGTTGCTTGCTCCTTTTCTAGAACCATGTGGATATCATTTTAATATGACTGCAAATCATGATGTACCATTTTACAAAATAACTTTTTAATTTTCATTTTTTTTTCATTTTAAACATTTAAGGTAGGGGGATAAAGAAGGAAACAAAAAGGAGGTGGGGGTAAGAAAGAGCATGGGGTACATGAAATTCCACTGACTTAAAATAAATAGATATAGTAAGGAAGGGTTTCTCAACTTGCTTTGAAAACGTTCCATATGCTTTTGCTTTCATAACAGATTCTACAGGTTCCACCATGACTTTAAGAAACCTTGTGAGTGATGTCACCAAAACAACATGCTCAAAGTAAATAAATGGGGATCCACGTTTATATCACTGTAGCAGATTTTACTGGTTTTAACATTCAAACCCGTTTTGGGGTTGTGTACTACATGATGTTCAGATGTATATGAAACTGTCTTCTGAGAATCAGTTCACATTAGGACATAATATTCTTGGCTTGATCCTCAGGATGATTGTGCAGAATTATTGTCATCTTACTAGTAAAATATATTGTGCTAGTGCTAGTGTAGTAAAAAATACCAAGATGATAAAAAAAAAAAAAAATAAGATGTGCAAAATAATTAATTTATTTTAAAATGATTAATAAAATACAATAAAACATAGTGAGGACAGCTTGTAAGCAATATTTAAAAGTACAGCAAACCTATGTAGAATTTAACATAGGGTCATATGTAAAACAAACAAACAAACAAAAAAATTTATAAAATGATTTAAATAAATAAATAAATAAATAAATAAAACATTTGGCTGGAAAAATGACACGAGTAAAATATAACCAATACATTTTTTTATTCAGTAGCAGGCCACTAAATCACACTGAATAAGGTGGAAGTATTGTTTATATACTGCTAATCATGCTCTGATGAGGAGTACTGTTGAAAATAAAATACCACATCGATGATGTGCCACTATGGATAAAAAGCTTCATGACGGAGACACCCCATGTGACAATGCGCAGATTAAATGTTATTTCATCCTGAAGAAGACCTTGTGACCACATATTTCTGAATGACATGTCCACTATAATGGTCAAATACTTTTTTTCATTTTCGATTCCATTTTAATACATTACTGCATTTCTATAAAGCCAAACTTTGTTATATTTATGACAGTTTCAGCCTTATTGTATAAGGAGATTACCAGGCTAGTTCTTATGATTTATTTGGTATCTTGCAGTATTTCTCCTGTACATGTATCTCCTTATTAAAATGCTATAAGAAGGGTCCCAGATTTCCCAGCAGGTTAAGCAGTCGGAACTGTATATGAAATACCATTCTGCAGAGATAGCAGGAGTTTGAATTTTTTTTTGCATATCAACAACTGTGATTAATTATGTATCAAATATGCCTCATTGTTGGTAAGATTTATACAGAAACATTTACAGTTTCAGATGAGATTAGTTAATCAAATATTGCATTAACTGTAAAGATGTCCGATGTGCACATTTTTGTGAAAAGCATTTGTCAGACATAAAACATTATATGTTAAAATATTCCTATTCTGAAAGCTTACTTATCAGATTTAATGTTTTTAATTTCGGTATGCCTCCAAGATTTTAAACATTTATTTCAGTGTTTGACATATAAATATGCGATTCATTTGCTGTTCAAGAATAGCTGCACCTAATGATTTATTTTCATTAATTACCTAATATCTCTTTTCAAAAACAGAGATAAGGCATTCTTTGGGTGTGAGACATGGATTAGAATTTTTATTAGAAGAATGAAAGTAAATTTATATTCATAAATGTCCTTGGTACAAAATAACAGTCATATTCTCTGCTTTTGTAACAGCCATAGGTAGCCTTTATTTTATTTATTAAGTGATGCATTTTTTTTAACTCTGAGAATATATATACTATTGGCATTAAAGGTGACAACATGGGGGTGGGGCCAAACCATTGAGCTGACAAGACATCATGTCAGCTCCTGTCCTGAGCCCAAAAAACTACAGAATTAACACACACTAACTAACTTTTAGCTCAACAAACAATGGTATCTGATCGGAGGAATACCCTTGCATTCCATAGAGGCCAGCTGGTACGCCGAGAACCGTGCAAATGTAAAGATACTGAAGATTTGGGCCTACTCATTGACACAAGCTAGCTGCCTACTAAGGGAGGTTGAAGCACTTTAGCCCTTCCTGGGTGAGACATACCTGCAATGATAGCCAGTGGGGATCATACTATGGTCCCACTCCCCCAGGACCAGAGGAGATATCCCGGTCTCCTGTTTTCCAGTTTTAATCTACGTGTTTTAAGTTTGCGGTTTGTTTATCATTAGCACCCCTAAGGGAGCTTCTACAGCTGCCTAACGGACTTCCCCCGCTAAGGGACCCTCACCACATTCTCACATACCTCCCATTTAAAATAAGGACACCACTGTATTTCACAGGACTGGCGGACATGCCTGGGGGGCTTCCAACCTGCTGGTGTTTCAGCCGGGCTGAGAGCCTGCTGCATGGATGGACCCTCTGCCTTCAGGTTTTAGGGGGGCTTCGAAGTCCCCATTGCTGAGAGTCCTGCTGGGTTGGGGGGTGGGACTTCCAGCAAACCAGCAGCTGAAGGTATGGGAAACCCCCAACTTTAGATGAGAGGCCGGCAGCGGGAGAGACTAGCGGAGGATCCTTGCATGACCTACTAGAGAACAGGCGTGCTGCAGAGGTACAGAAAGCAGTTGGCCTGCGGACCCTTTGGAAAGGGGGTCTGATGGACTGAAAAGCCCTTCGATTGCATGCTGCGCTGCGGCCTAACTGGGAGGACAGTGTTGGCCGGCTTTGGAGGGTATATCAGCGGATCCATGCCCCATGGTCCTGTCTACTGCTGACAGTCCTCTAGCTACACACTAATCGATATCTATGCAATGGAATATCTTCTCTGCAACATACCCTAGGTGAGGGGGAGGCCGGGGACAGGTCAATAAGTTACACTGCTTTAAAAAAAAAAAATTTATGATCATTATTAAAAGAAAAAATTCTCTGGCTGTGTATACTTGTACAAGACCCTCAGTGGAGACCGGACATAATTTTTTGTCCGTCAGGCCACCAACTGGGGTCCTCACGTAGGTCCTTCGTCTCATAACAAAATGTTTTTTTTTTCTTTCTTCGTTGGGACAAATTTCTATTTTGAATTTTTCCTGTTTATCCTACTACTCACTGCTATATCCATACATGCATGCTGTAATATTGTATATCCTGTTATTTCTCTGTTCCTTATATACAGTGAGGGAAAAAAAGTATTTGATCACCTGCTGATTTTGAACGTTTGCCCACTGACAAAGAAATGATCAGTCTATAATTTTAATGGTAGGTGTATTTTAACAATGAGAGACAGAATAACAAACAAAAAATTCAGAAAAACGCATGTCAAAAAGTTATAAATTGATTTGAGCAGGGGATCAAATATTTTTTCCCCTCACTGTAGTTATTCAGGAAATATTTTGCTTGATGAAATAATTTTTGAAAGAGGAGTGCAGTTTACATCTCATTTTTGGAAATATTTCTGTTCTATTCTAGTTATTAATGTAAATCTGTCATCAAATTGTTATCCACAAGGTAATGGACAGACTGAGTGAACCAACCAACCTGACTTTAGAACAATATTTGTGGTGATATATTAGTTACCTGCAGGATGACTGGCTTGATTTTCTACCTACGGCGGAGTTTACCTATAACAATACCCAACACTGCTCTACTTCTCTGAGCTCATTTTTTGCCAATTATGGTTAGCATCCAACCTTTCTAGTGAGTCTCCCAATTACTACTTCCATTCCTGCAGGCACTGACCGGCTAACCGCCTTACGAGATTCCCAGGTACTGTTGGAGACGCTTTTGGAGGCTCAGGAATGTTACAAAAGAGCTGCTGATAGGCATAGAAATGACACCCCAGTTTGTCATGTTGATGACAAGGTTTGGCTTTCAATAAAGAATCTCAAGCTTAGGATTCCTTATCATAAATTGTGTCATAATTTCATGGGACCTTTTGAGATCATTGTTCAGATTAATGCTGTCACCTTCCATCTGCAACTTTCAGATTCCATGAAAGTACACTGGCTGTTTCACATTGCATTGCTTAAACTTTTTCATGAAAATCTTTTCCCTGGTCAAGCCTTGCCTGTGAAGAGGAATACAAGGTGGAAGAAATTCTTGACTCCAGGATCTTCCGTAACAAGCTTCAATACTTGGTTCAATGGAAAGGATATGGTGAGGAGGATAGATCATGGGAAACAGTGGACAATATTCATGCTCCTGTTCTTCTTCTGTCTTTCTATGCATGGTACCCTGCTAAACCAGGGAACCAGGCATCTGGAGGCTGCACCTGTAGAGGTAGGGGTGATGTGAGGAACTGACTCTGTTGGCTTTCGAACACTGGTTTCCATGCTGCTGATCCTCTTCCTTACCAGTTCACCAACCTGCCTTTTGCATATTTACCTGAGATCTGATAACCTTGACTCTATAAGCAATGATATTAGTGCCAACTCTCTTCAGCTGTGTCTGGTCAGGTGTTTGGTTCTTGGCTTATGTAAGCCACTTCCTGTCTCTGTACCTTTGCCAGATTATTGTGGTTCCTGTACGCTATAATCAAGTTTGTTCCTGTTTCTTCTACTTGTTACTGAATTTGGACCATTTGACTTTGCTGATTCTCCTTCCCACTGACCTCGGCTTGCCTTACTATGATTACTATATTTCTGTTCCAGTCTCTCAACTCTGCTTAAGACAAGACGGCCACTCAAGACTCAGGGGCTCAACCACCTGGGTGACGAGTGGCTACTTCTTGCAGAAAACATTGCTGATCTGGCTGCTGGACTCCAAACCTTTGTAACATCAATATCCTTTCACTTTTCTTGTTTATTTTTATCTCCTCTCTTGAGAATACAATCTTTGGGTGTGAAATGATACAGTGTCACCATACAACACTATTGCCATTGTGTTTTGAGCATGTCCCCTAGAGTCTCTTATCCATGTGAGTTGATACACTTTTGCTATACAATTGTTATAGACTTTTTACAAAGATTTACACTATATGGTTTTTCCTCTTTCCTCATTCTTCTTTATATGTCTATTCATAATTTGAGCTTTGAGTTAAATTATATCATGGCTGATTGTAAGATGAAAGTACTAAATAAAAAATGATTATGTCGCTTGGCTGAATGTAGACCAAATTTAGTGAGCCCACACAAAATATATCATGGCTGAATGTAATAACCTAAGTAACTATATAGCTTGGCCAGATGTAGGCCGAATGTACTGAAACCAAATGCAAACATACAGTGGCAGAACGTAGGCTTAATGTTTTACAATCAAATTAACATTTTGCATGGCTCTGTAGACCGAATGTACTGAACCTTCACTGAACCTTGCTGAACGTTGGCAGAAAGTACTAACCAAAGTAGCTATATAAAGTGTCTAACGTATGCCAAATATGCTGAAAAAAATGTATTGTGGATGACCATAGGCCGAATGCACTGACCCATTGTGAATATGTAAAGCAGCCGAACATGGGCGAATGTACTGAAACAAAATATGTAGTGTGACCGAACACAGACCAAATGTACTTAAATCAAATTTACATAGGTAGGCTGAATGTACTGAAACACAGTGAATAAATTGCATGGCCGACATAGGCCAAATGTACTGAAACACAGTAAATATCTAACATGACTGAACAAAGGCTGAAAGTACTAATATACGGTGAATCTGTTACGTGACTGAATAAAGGCTAGATATACAATCTTAAAAATAAGAAAAATAGAGGGAGGTTGACTGCAGGTCAGGCTCCCTGCTCACGAATAGATTCTCCTTTACCAATGCTGGAACATCATCCTAAGCTGGAAAACCCACAAATTGGAGGTTGAGTGCGGTAACCTAGCAAACAGGTTCAAATCGTTGATAGAACGCCAGGAGGTAGCTTGGAGGGAGGGAGATATAGGCTGGATAAAACCCTCCCACAATTACAGGCATACTGCCTTTACACACATACACATACAGAAATCAGGCCCCCCACAAACACAAAAGAGATTGCCTACCAATAACCACCTATTCCAATCACTATCAGACCTTTTGGATTCGGGCCCTTTTGAACCCATAACTAATCAAGTCATGAAGACCGCGATGTACCTAGCTTTTTACGGTTTATTAAGACAGCGGGAATTTACCACTACCACCACATCCAACACACAGTATTGCCTTAGAAGGTCCAATATCTATAAACATGTATTCGAATGTATCATGGTCTCTTTAATATGATCTAGTAGTTCTTTGTAGGGATTGGTCGCGGGAATAGGAGATGTGTTATTGCAAGTACCTGGTTGGAATTCTTTGATCCGCCTAACAGGTCCACCCTGTTATATATATATATATATATAAATATATATATATATATAAACACACACTTTAGAGAAATAATCTAGAACTTTTAAAAACCCAATGCAAAAAGCATTAAAACATGAAAAAGCGGGAAATGGGAAAATGACACTTCAAAAAATCTAATAAAGTCATTTTTTTTCTGAGTGTTATGTACAAGCAGAACTTCAGAGAATGACAGTGTGGAAGCAACCTGCCGTATATCTTTGGCAAAAACACAAAAAAACTCCTTTACCTCTGAAACCTCATTGCAAGCCAAGTCATTTGTCCCAAGATGGACAAGTACATCCAATTCCCCTTCCTGCTTTGCACGTTTTACAATATTACAAATAAATGTTGGCTTTTCACTAGTGATGTCGCGAACATAAAATTTTCCGTTCGCAAATGGCGAACGCGAACTTCCGTAAATGTTCGCGAACGGGCGAACCGGGCGAACCGCCATATACTTTAATAGGCAGGCAAATTTTAAAACCCACAGGGACTCTTTCTGGCCACAATAGTGATGGAAACGTTGTTTCAAGGGGACTAACACCTGGACTGTGGCATGCCGGAGGGGGATCCATGGCAAAACTCCCATGGAAAATTACATAGTTGATGCAGAGTCTGGTTTTAATCCATAAAGGGCATAAAACACCTAACATTCCTAAATTGTTTGGAATAACGTGCTTTAAAACATCAGGTATGATGTTGTATCGATCAGGTAGTTTAAGGGTTACGCCCGCTTCACAGTGACAGACCAAACTCCCCGTTTAACGCACCGCAAACAACCGCAAACAGTCCATTTGCACAAGGTTGGATACCAAGCTAGCCATGTCCCGTTCCTTGTCCTCACTGATGTCATTGAAGGTCTCTTCCTCCACCCAGCCACGTACAACACCAATGGTCCCCGAAAGGTGACAACTAGCCCCCTGTATTTTTTTTTAAATGTACACTACTGTAACACCAGATATGAGTTGCACTGGTGTGACACTGTGCCCTGGCAGGCCCTGAAACGCACACGTGTGAAGGAAACTGACTGCTATTATATGACAGTCAAAAAAGTTTTTTGTTTTTTTTAAAATGCAAGCAATTGTGACACCAGAAATGTTTTATTGTGACACCAGATATGAGTGGTGGCACTGGGCAAGTGGGCACAGTATACGCTGTGAGCCTGGCACACACGCTGGCAGGCAGGCAACTGCAATTAGATTACAGAGGGGAAAAAAAGCAGACTGATGTTCTAGCCCTAAAAAGGGCTTTTTGGGGTGCTGTCCTTACAGCAGAGATCAGATGAGTCCTTCAGGACTGTAGTGGACACTAATTACACTAGCCTAGCTACAGTGGCGTCTCTAGGATTCATTTTTAGGGGGGGTACATGGTGGGCCAGGGACAAAAGTAGGGGGGCACATTTAACCCCGCCCTCGCCGCAGTTTGACCCCGCCCCTGCCGCATGTTAAGCCCCGCCCCCGACACCATGTTTTTTTTTGTTTTTTTTAATAATCCCTGGTGGAGGATTCATTATTTCCCACCAGGGATTATTAAAAAAACAAACATTTCCCTTGATATAGTACCATTGTTGCCAACATTTGAGAAATTGGGACATTCAGCGCTCCCTGTACAGTGCTGCTCTCTGTATAATACATGGCTGTGTGTATAATATCTTGGGACAGTCAGTGCTCCCTGTATAGTGTTGCTCTCTGTATAATACATGGCTGTGTGTATAATATCCTGGGACAGTCAGTGCTCCCTGTATAGTGCTGCTCTCTGTAAATACAGATCTGTTTGTGTATAATATCCCAAGACAGAGAGCAGCACTATACAGGGAACACTGATTGTCCCAGGATATTATACAGACACAGACCTGTATTATACAGAGAACAGCACTATAGTATTATACAGATAGCTGAGCATATACCCCATGTCCCAATCTCTAGACTACAAGTACCTGTCAACAGCAGCTCCCAGATGCGTGTAACAGGGCTAAAGTGTACGGCAGCTCACACAGATGATTCAGCGGTAAAGCGCACTCGCTGGCAAAGCCAAACTGGAAAGCAGCCCTGGAAAAAAAATGTATGGTGAGCACACAAGCTCACTGACATGCACAAATAGGCTCACTGACAGACAAAAAACTCTCTGACTCGCACACAGGCTTACTACAGACAAACTCACTTGTATAAACACAAGGTTCACTACAAAGAAGTTCAGGGACACACACATGCTCAATAAATAGAAGCTCACTGACACACACAAGCAGTACCATCTTAACAGTGTTAAGGGCCCCCGGGCAAAGCAGTGCACTGGGGCTCTTCCTACACAACAACTCACAGGAATAAAAATTGTAATTATTGATAGACTGCTGAGTACATACACACAGTACACAAATACGAACACCGAGAAACTTCTGAGTACACACACACAGACGTTGCTGAATGCACACAGACGTTGCTGAATGCACACAGGCTGATTTTTACACTTACACACAGACTGCTGAATCCAACACACACACAGCTGAGTCCATGCACACACACACACACACAGACATACAGACTTCTGAGTCCATACACACACAGACTGCTGAGTCCATACACACACAGAGTGCTGAGTCCATACACACACAGACTGCTGAGTCCTAGATACAGACACACACAGACTGCTGAGTCCTAGATACAGACACACACAGACTGCTGAGTCCTAGATACAGACACACACAGACTGCTGAGTCCATACACACACAGACTGCTGAGTCCATACACACACAGACTGCTGAGTCCATACACACACACACACACACAGACTGCTGAGTCCATACACACATACAGATTGCTGAGTCCATACACACAGACACACACACTGCTAAGTCCATACACACACACATACACAGACTGCTAAGTCCATACACACACACATACACAGACTGCTGAGTCCATACACACACACAGACTGCTGAGTCCATACACACACAGACTGCTGAGTCCATACACACACACAGACTGCTGAGTCCATACACACACAGACTGCTGAGTCCATACACACACACACAGAGTGCTGAGTCCATACACACACAGACTGCTGAGTTCATACACACAGACACACACACTGCTGAGTCCATACACACACACAGATACACAGACTGCTAAGTCCATACACACACACATACACAGACTGCTGAGTCCATAAACACACACAGACTGCTGAGTCCATACACACACAGACTGCTGAGTCCATACACACACAGACTGCTGAGTCCATACACACACATACTGCTGAGTCCATACACACACAGACTGCAGAGTCCATACACACACAGACTGCAGAGTCCATACACACACACACACACACACACAGACTGCTGAGTCCATACACACACACACACACACACACAGACTGCTGAGTAAATACACACACACACACACACACACACACACAGACTGCTGAGTCCATACACACACACACAGACTGCTGAGTCCATACACACACACACACACAGAGACTGCTGAGTCCATACACACACACACACAGACTGCTGAGTCCATACACACACACACACACAGACTGCTGAGTCTATACACACACACAGACTGCTGAGTCCATACACACACAGACTGCTGAGTCCATACACACACAGACTGCTGAGTCCATACACACACAGACTGCTGAGTCCATAC
Source organism: Pelobates fuscus (assembly GCF_036172605.1). Classification (NCBI taxonomy): domain Eukaryota; kingdom Metazoa; phylum Chordata; class Amphibia; order Anura; family Pelobatidae; genus Pelobates; species Pelobates fuscus. Next base: position 120,871,708 of record NC_086323.1, read on the forward strand.
ACACACAGACTGCTGAGTCCATACACACACACAGACACAGACTGCTGAGTCCATACACACAGACACAGACTGCTGAGCGGAGGCTGCTCTAGACTTTATGAGGCCTTAGGCGTAACTCAAACATGAGGCCCCACTAACAAAAAAGTGTCACATATACACATTGATGCAGAGTATCCTTGTGTGTGAGAATGTATGTCTCTGTTTGCGTTTTTGTCTGAGACTGAAGTGTGTTGTGTGTATGGCGGGTGAGAGGGAAAGGGGGGTGATGGTGAGAGGGAGAGCGGGGGTGATGTGAGAAGGAGGGGGGTGATGTGAGAAGGAGGGGGGGTGATGTGAGAAGGAGGGGGGGTGATGTGAGAAGGATGGGGGTGATGTGAGAAGGAGGGGGGGTGATGTGAGAAGGAGGGGGGTGATGTGAGAAGGAGGGGGGCTGCTGTGAGAAGGAGGGGGGCTGCTGTGAGAAGGAGGGGGGTGATGTGAGAAGGAGGGGGGGTGATGTGAGAAGGAGGGGGTGATGTGAGAAGGAGGGGGGGTGATGTGAGAAGGGGGGGTGATGTGAGAAGGGGGGTGATGTGAGAAGGGGGGGTGATGTGAGAAGGGGGGGTGATGTGAGAAGGAGGGGGTGATGTGAGAAGGAGGGGGTGATGTGAGAAGGAGGGGGGGTGATGTGAGAAGGATTTGAGAAGGAGGGGGGTGATGTGAGAAGGAGGGGGGTGATTTGAGAAGGAGGGGGTGATGTGAGAAGGAGGGGGGGTGATGTGAGAAGGAGGGGGTGATGTGAGAAGGAGGGGGGTTGATGGTGAGGGGGGTGAGACTGAGGGGGGTGAGGCTGAGGGGGGTGGGGGTGATGCTGAGGATGGTGAGGGGGTGATGCGGGTGGTTGGGGTGGGTGATGCTGAGGATGGTGAGGTGGTGATGCTGAGGGTGCTGAGGTTTAGGGTGGTGGGGGGTGCTGAGGCTTAGGGTGGTGGGGGGTGCTGAGGCTGAGGGTGGTGGGGGGGTGCTGAGGCTGGTGGGGTGGTGAGGCTGAGGGTGGTGATGGGGTGAGGCTGAGGGTGGTGGGGAGGGTGGTGGTGGGGCTGAGGGTATTGGGGAGGGTGGGGAGGCTGTGGGTGGTGGGGGTGCTGAGGCCGAGGGTGGTGTGGGGTGCTGAGGCTGAGGGTGGTGGGGAGGGTGGTGGGGCTGAGGGTATTGGGGAGGATGGGGAGGCTGAGGTTATTGGGGAGGGTGGGGAGGCTGAGGGTGGTGGGGGTGCTGAGGCTGAGGGTGGTGGGGCTGAGGTTATTGGGGAGGGTGGGGAGGCTGAGGGTGGTGTGGGGTGCTGAGGCTGGTGGGGAGGGTGGTGAGGATGAGGGTGGTGGGAAGGGTGGTAGGGAGGCTGAGTCCAGACACACAGACACAGACACTCACACTCACACTCACACACAGCCTACCTGTCTCTGGAGGCTGTTGCTGGGGGTCAGGCAGCCATCTTGCATCCTTTCCAGTAGCAGCATGGGCTGCTGCTTAACGGCGGGGGCGGGCTTGTGTGCGGGAGGCGGGGCTTCGTTTGGGGGCGGGGCCTGTGCCTGGGAGCCTGTCAGTGCTCCCTCCGGCCACAGACAGCCCCCTGCACAGTTCCAGCTGCTCTGCCCTGCATTCCCTCGGGCTGTGACAGGCTGTTACAGCCCGAGGGAAATAATTTAAACACATAGCCAGCATGTTGCTGGCATTTGGGGGGGCACAAGGGGGGGCACAGCATAATGTGGGGGGGCCATGGCCCCCTCTGCCCCCCCCCTAGTGACGCCACTGCCTAGCTATCGATTTCCCTATTAAATCAGCAGCAGCTACACTAAGAATGCAGCTTCCGGGGAGGCGGGGCCTAGCTGTCATGGAGGAAAGATGCACTTCGTGTGAGCTCCCTCAATATCTCACTTTAAGCAGCTATCAACAAGCGAATTTCACCCCAGAAGGGGATGACCCAGCAATGTTGCTCCTACCTGACCGACCCGACATGCTTAATAGCGGTCTCGACAGAGTCATACTTACCTCCGCGTGGCAAGTGTGGCCTGGTGCTCACCAGGCGGGAGAGGCGACCGATCTCCCGATCCTGGGATGCCCAGGAGCAGCTACTTCCCGGCAGGAGCTCCGTTACCCCCCCTCGGAACGGTGGGGGTTATCCCGGTCCACCCCTGAGAGGCTGTCTGGAGCTAATGGATGCACAGAGCACAGCCGCCCAGGCTGACATACTCATCTGCGACTCTCCCAATATGGCGGCAGCCGCGTGTCCTCCTGGTACCAGCAAAGCATGGCAGGATATTGAGTCTAAGCTGGACAGACTCTTTAATCAATTTTGGAAGCAAATAACAAGCAGGAAGCCCCAACAAGCTCCACCACAGCCCCAACAAGCTCCACCACAGCTAAGCGAAGCAGTCCCCATTAAAATCCACCAATGCAAAAGGCGTCGAAGACGGGACCGGAGGCACAAACAGAAATGCAGAGCCTGCCCCACGTCAAGCACTCGCCTCCACCTTAAGCCACCACAATCCCGCACCGGACGTAAAGCACCACCGGGACAGATCCGACCACCCGACAAAACAAGCTTCCACCACCTCAAGCAGTGAACCCGGCACTCAGCCAGAGACTTGCCTTTGTTGTTCCAGGTATCAGGGACTCCCATGGTCTGCAACTGGCACCCAGAAGGGATCGGATGAGCACAAGCAGTAAACAGCAGCCTGCCAAGCATATCCCACTATAGCCGATCCTTCACACCATGCCTTTGATCACATGAACTGCTCTCTGCACATTAACTAATCGTAAAGTAGCAAGCGTTTAAACATGTCATTATTTCACCTCCTAAAGAGTTTATTGTCGTAGTTCCTTACATGCCTGTAGCTTAACCGTTTATGTATTATGTTATTCACTAGTCTCATCTCATGGGGCGACTCACACTTGATTTATAACTAGTGGTGGAGCTGCTGATATAAATACGCAGTTGATAACGTGCAAGCTACACCCTAAACATGACAGCCATATTTCACAACAATGTACTGCTATATACCCATACCCTCAGTGCAACTAGCCATGATATACGCACGTTCAGCCTAGCATGCTCAAATATAACAAACTGCTGTCTAAAAAAAATAAAATGAAAATAAAAAAATAAAAAAGAATACAAAAAAAAGAATGCAGCTTCAGAATTAATCTAAATTGTATGCTGTCTAGGAGGTGGGAGGGTCTGGGAGGGAGGGTCTGCTGCTGATTGGCTGGAATGTGTCTGCTGACTGTGAGGTACAGGGTCAAAGTTTACTCAATGATGACGAATAGGGGGCGGACCGAACATCGCATATGTTCACCGTCCGTGGCGAACGCGAACAAGCTATATTCGCCTGGAACTATTCGCAAGCGAACTGTTCGGGACATCACTACTTTTCACTATAGGATCAGGAATACATGTTTGTGTTCCTGACCCTATAGTGTTCCTTTAACATAATTTCTGCTCTTTTACCTAAATAGAACCATTTTTGCTTAAATCTAGTTATGGCTTTATTTGCTCTTATTGCCAAAAGTTGTTTTCATCCCATATTTCATTCATTTTTTTGAGGTTATGAGCTATTTTATTAATTTGGTTTAACTTATATATTTTTATATATTGATCAGATATATTTTCTGTCCCTGTCTTCTTTTGGTGTATCTCTGCCTTTTTCATGCATCTCTGATAACACATTTGTCAAGCTGGTTTCCCCATTTAAATAAAAAAAAGTTTTGTTGGTGTTATTAATTTTTGAGGTGAGTTAATACCCTGGATGTTTAACATAATTCCTTCTAATGTCATTTCAACCATTTTCTGAGGTCTCCACTTTGTGCCATGACAATACAATACCAAGCATACATATAAAAAAAAAAAAAAAATAACACAAACGATTGTTGGTAAAGTAAGGTCTTGATTGGAAGCACCTAAAGTTACATCAGTTTTTTCAGAGCTCGGGGAAAGAAAATATATGTTAACTTTCTTTCTTTTCTTTGGTCAACCTCATTCTTCCTTTATCTTTTGGAGTTATTTATTATCCTATCATTTTTTACTAACCATAATGTTCAATTCAGGTGTAAGTGAGATTTGGATAAAGAGTTTGTTCTGGGATCCAATGGCTCTTTAATAACACTTTTCTCCCTACTTGGCACTTCTCAAAAAAGGAATAATAACTATAAAGCATTTTTCAAGGTCTTCACCAGCCATGCATTTATTATATATGTTGGTTTAAATGCTCCAGTGGGTAAGTAACCTGCTATTCAATAGTGAGTTTTCTGTTTTGAATGTTAAATTGAGAGTTTAACGATTGTCAACTCAAGCACCCTTAGAACATTAGCTTATTTTCCTAGTCAAGCTGGAAGTTTCTGTAGACTGCACTGGAGGTAAACTTTAGGTCTTTCAAGTATAAATAAATTTAGAAGCAATTCATAGAAAGGCAATTATTCAACTTGGTGTAATTTATCAAGTCAATCCATACTTTTTCTATACTTTTGGATTTTGCTTTATTAGAGACCACTGCTAGAGTAATAAGAAGAAGCCTTTTCAGATGCTAAACTTCACTCTTAGATGTTGATTGTCCACCTCTTATTTGTGACTTGCATCTAGTGTAAGGCTTGGTTCTCTGCCTTAGGCTTTCCTCCTGATGACAAATTATTTTAAAAAATCACTAATTTATTTAGGGTTTTTTAGGGGGGGGGGGGGGTATGAGATGTTTGAGAATCCTGGCAACTTAATGGTTGGGCTAGTGAGGTTTCCCCATCATTGTTTGATGAATCAAAATCTTTTCAAATTTAATTCAGATTCTACTTAGTCTGGCCTCGATTTAATATTTGTGGATAAGCTTTTCAAATTATTTATTATTTTTGGCTAAATGTTTAAAATCATTTTTTTTTCAATATATTAAAACATCAAAAAATATATCATGTAAAAAAATATATATCAATATATCAAAAATATTAAAATATTTTCAAAATATTAAATACTTTTATCCAAAAATATGAAATCAATTAAATTGTAAAAAAAAAAATTAAATCAAGGCTTCTGCATTTGTGATGTCCATTGTGAGTCACAATTCTGACAGCAAACAGAATTATGTAGTGCTCTGTTAAAGTGCTCTATTATTCTTTGCACAATAAGGTGACACTAGGAATATTTGAATAGCAATAGACTATCTTTACAAAAAGTTATTTTCTGTCCACTGTGCAAAGAAAAATACATTTTTACCCAGAGGAGTAGCGCATTTCTATTTTCTTTATTGCAGGAAGTAATTAAAGATAGGTTTGTCATGTCTTTAAATAAGTCACAGCTACAAAGCAATTAGAGGACAATTACTGTGTATACTGCACACATGTATCTGTAATTAAATGTCGCATTGAATCTCTCTTCTTATTAACTCTCTGCAAAGTGGTTCCACAATTTGCTTTTTTGACAATTTTGTGTGTCAAAAACATAGAACTCATCATAGCTGGAACTCTTGCAGTTATGACATTGCTTCCACCACCTCTGTGATACATAAAATGGTTATGGTTTCTGGGTATTATTATCTTAACCCCTTAAGGACACATGACATGTGTGACATGTCATGATTCCCTTTTATTTCAGAAGTTTGGTCCTTAAGGGGTTAAAGTGATCGTCTAAACACCAAAACAAATGTAGCTTAATGAATCACTTTTAGTGTATAGAGTATGCCCTTACAATGTTACAGCTTAATTATCAGTTTTTAATGCTATTTAGGAGCAAAATAATTATACCACTCTAGGCACACCTCCACTGGCTACTGCTCACACAGTCCCCATGAAAAAAGTTACATTTTAGAATGGCATTTACAACCCAGAATGTTTACTTTAGAAGTTATTATTTTATGCTCTGTTAATTGATCTTCAATCACACGCAGGAGGCTGCCACAGGTTCAAGCAGGCAATTACCTGTGAATGGAAAGAACTTCTAAATTAAATACATTGTGCAATAAGTAAGTTTAAAAATTAGATCTCAGTTTTCAAGGAGTGTGTAAGGAGGCTGCGTGAGTCAAGACTAGTGGAGTTGAGAATACAGTTTCATAGACAAAGTTATTTAACCCCTTAAGGACACATGACATGTGTGACATGTCATGATTCCCTTTTATTCCAGACGTTTGGTCCTTAAGGGGTTAACTCCTACATGGCAAAAAAAAAACCTGAGCAGTGAGATTTCAGGGGAATCATTTATACACCAAAAACAGTGTATTTAAGCTAAATAAGTCATACTTGAGTCATACTTGAGTTAGCTTCATGTTTTATTTCCTTATTGAAAAGAACACTGTAGGGACTTTAATAACTTCATCTTATATAACCTTTTATTTCACTATTTAGAAAGTTTGGAAGTGTGTCTTCGAGCCAAGCCTCCAAGCCATCTGGGTATGAGAGCTGAGAATCTTACTACCTGCCTCGCATACCATAATATATTATGACATTACAGACACATGTGCATTGAAAATTGAGTGGAAGACAATTTAGTTTTTTTTAATGGATTGCTAGATGGATATATAGATAGTATGTGTTACTTTGTTCACGTTTTCCATATGATAGAAAATATCACCAAAGTAGCAATACAAAAAAAATACAAGATTCACTTTCTGAAATAAGACCTGATGATAGCCGTCTTATCACTGATACACTAAAAACAAACATATCAATACATTTCACAATATCTATCTGCAGAATTATATTTGGTTAAAACACGATTTCAATACTCTTCACTGACAAAATTAATACAATAACATTACAATGCATTCAAATAAATTGTATAGACTACAAAGCACACAAAGGAGTCCACAAAAAGGATTGATCCTGCAGAATATTTCCACCTAGACATTATGAACATTATACTTATCTGGCCCATCTAACATCAAACCACTTGCATTTAGGGAGATAAGAATGGTTTATGTCCACCAGCAATACAGAACTGATTTTCAGTAAAAAAAAAAAAGCTTTTGTCTTTAAAGGGGCACTAGTCTCCAAGGCAACTTTAACTTAATGAAGCAGTTTTTGTGTATAGTTTATGACCCTTCAGTCTCACTGCTAAATTCTCTGCAATTTAGGTGTTAAATAACTTTTAACTTTGATTATACAGCCATGGTCACACTTCCCTGCATGTAATGTGTACAACCTTCTAAAACACTTCCTGTAAACTGAGATCTAATGTTTACACTTACTTTATTGCAGTCTGTTTGATTTGGAATTTCTTATCTTCTGTACTATTAATACTTTGCTAGACCTTGCAGGAGCCTCTTGTGTATAATTAAAGTTCAATTTATAGAGCATGATATAAAAAATGTCTAAAGTGAGTTAACAGTTAATGTAGTTGTTCTAATGAATATAGTCAATCCCTGCAGGCTTTTGTTTGTAAACACTGCCTTTTCCATTCACATCTTTGGCTGAGTTGATCAGATTTGACGATCTCAGTCAATCCAATGCTTTCCTATGATAAAGAATTGTGATTGACTGAGATCATCAATTGTAAAGATGTCAGCCAAGGAGGTGGACTGGGGGGCAAGGCTAGATGTGAGGAGCCCCACTTAGCACCTGAAAAAGGTGAGATTTAACACTTTTAGTTTCCTGACAGGGGGATGAGGACCTAAATAGTGATATTAGAACTGTAGTGTCAGGAATACACGTTTGTGTTCTTGGCATTATAGTGTCTGTTTACTATGCTTAAAGGGTTACTCTATTCATCATAACCACTATAGCATGCTGTAGTGGCTGTGGTGCTATGAGCATGCTGCCGTACTTGATCAAACAGTTTTGCAATGGTTTGCTACTTACTTGGGTTCCGCCATCTAGCCTCATTTGATAGCAGCTAAACATCTGCAGTGCTGCAAAAGCTGGATGCAAATCATACTGAAACATTGCTCATGATGATTCCTGACGCCGTGACCACTTCAAAGCTCTGCTACTTGGAGTAACCTTTAACCACATATCAACTTTACATATACACAATATCCACTTCATTAGGTACATTTATCTAGTATTGGGTAAGCACCCCATTTACCTTACGAATAGCCTTCATTTCTAGGCACGCTGCAATATTCAGATGATTATAGGTTTATACTAAAGAGACAAAGCAGTTCCAATATAACATTCCACAGCGCTTAACAGCACACCTGCAATATTGTATTTTTTACAAAAGACAGAATACATCACAGATTATTGTGGTTTATGCCACTTGTGGCCTTGTGGAGTATGTGAGGCCATGTTGTCAGCTTGGAGAAAGACTACTTAAAGCAGTTAAATCAATATAAAATGAGTGCACTCTTGGGTCATGTAAACAGTGGTTTCTTTATTTAACAAATAAACAAATCAATATTTCATCCCCACTTGGATCTCCCACCTGAGAGAGAGAAAAGATTACAGTAATGCAATAGGTTCTTTATGCTTTCTACACAAAGAACATAGCAGGTTCCCTGTGCACCAAGGATATAACACTCAACAAAAAGTGACACTTATGTGGATAAAAATATTATTTTCTTCCAAAATGCCTTAAAAATACATAAAAGCCGAAAGAACATAAAGCAATATTGTTTGTCCACACTCCACAGTAAAGTGTTAATCCAAAAAGAAAACCACTCCTATTTATAGACTCCTACAAGTAGCCAACGTCTTGGTATTGCAGTCATAAAGAAGCTCGTATGCTAACAGAGTTATTCACTAAAGTGAGAATTCTAGGAGAATTCAAAGTGAATTTCAAATTTAATGTTAAAATAACCAAACAAGAACAATTCTGTAAGCCAGCTATGCCTTCATTTAAGCTACTCGCCCTTAAATTTGAAATTCACTTTGAATTCTCATTTTTTGTTAATATTCTCATTTTTTGTTAATAACCCTGTAAGGGTTCACCGCTCATTAACAGTTCACAGCTCAGCAACTGAGCACATATCCGCCTCATATCCGACCCACCCACCTCTCTAGCTTGTTGGTTCTGACTGAAGTCTACTTCTATATTCTTTTTGGATCTGCAAACACCTTGAACTATGGTGTGCCAAAACCACAGTCAATGTGTTTTGTCTGTGTATGACAGACTTCCTCAGATCTATTAAATTCAACCTTGCCATGCCCATATTTATGCCAAAATGTATTTCCTTCAACAAATAAAACCTGGACCAACACTTACAACTAGCAATCTGAAAAGTGTCATTACTAACATAATAAATAGCAATGTTAAAACACAGAGATTAAAAAAAAAAAAAACTGCATTGTTTCCCACAACATAATAGTATAAAATGAAATACACAGATGACAAAAGTGGTCATTTTTCCTGACCTAAAAAATAAAAATATTATTACCACAACATAAAATAAAAGTATTATTATTGAAATCAAAATAATATACTTAAAGGGTTACTGTAACAAAGAAACATAAAATATGAATCCATAAAATACTAATAAAAATGTTTTAAAGAGTCGGTAATAAAATCTTGTGTGAAAAAGTAAATACTTGTAGTAACACATAATTACAAAAAGGCAATCACATAATGCCAATATCCCCTCAAAAAATAAAATAATATATAACAATCTTAAAGGGATAAGGACTTTCTTAAAGAAAGAGTCACACATAGGCAACCCATGCAAAAATATAAAAATATATATAAAATGGCATGCAAAAATATTTTATAAAAAGGCAGCAAATTCAAAATCTCTACTGTACTCTCTAACCTAAAGGGTGCAATATTTAAATTAATAAGTACAAAATGCCTTGCTTTGTTAAAGTTTTCTTGCTCTTCTTGTGAATGTTATACATTATAACCCTGTAAAATTAAAACTAGCCAATGAGCGCTTGGGGCAGTTCAAAAAATGGTTGGGAATTGCATTACATGAAGCCCATATACTCTAAATCAGGGGTAGACAACCTTCAGCACTCCAGATGTTGTGGACTACATCTCACTTGATGCTTGTCAGCATTTTGGCTGTATGAAAATATTGGGAGATGTGGTCCACATTATCTGGAGTGCCAAATGTTGCCTACCTCCGATTCTCACTTTTAAAGATCTTCAAGTGAGCCCCACAAATTACAATAAACAATAAACAAATAACATAGGGGTTGAACTACGGAATTACTTTACTTTAAATTCCTCCCCTGTTACTGGTAATACAAGGCTCACCTCCTATGTTTGTTTGTTTTTTCAATTCTTTATTTTTGTCTTGACCTATCAGGCGTTACATCCACATTGATCGGCTTACACTGGTGCCGAGATTTCACATATACATCAATTTCTTGTTACATACATGTAGCCCTGCATTGGTAGTCTGGGTATATAGATACAGTGTTTTTACGAATTAAAGTGTTATACCCTGAAGGTGCTCGCCTGTTGCCAAGGTTTTATTTATAACAATAACAGTAACCTTCGGCACCGGTCCCCTTCGGAAGGGTGAGGCCAGTGCCTAGTAGTGAAGCTCTGTCCGGATTTGGTGGTGTACCACGTTTTCTGTTCTTATTTATCAGTTTATATTTTCTGAGGTCAGTGCCCGCTGGTTCAGCAAGGTTAGTTAACCTTTTGGGGTTTGGCGTGGCTCTTGGTCTCACTTCATCTTTCCTACCCCTCAGGGAGTTTTGGCATTTGCTGCCTCGGGATTCCATTTTGCATTGTGGGTATTGGTCCCATCCGGGTCCTCCACCCATGTCCCGGGTAGGTGTTTAGCGTTGCTATGTATTACCTGGTGTGAGTGGCTCTATGGGTGCTGGTCTCCTAGGGCCCTGCCTTCATGTGATTCTTCCGGGTGTGTGGTACAGGGAGTAGTGGGGGGGGGCACCCTGCGCGCTACTGGGTTTGGCGCCGAGGCGCGTGGCGGGTCTCTCCCCGTCCCCAGTCCCCCGTCTCCGGTCCCGTGTATTTTAGTGGTGGCTAGTCCCCGGCATAGTCCTCCCAAGGTTGCCAGATTTTGTGAAAGTAAGTTTCCGTGTTTCTGACCTGGGCTTTGAGTTTGTCCATCAGATATGTGTCCTTGAGTTTCACTATAACATCATCCACGCCTGGGCTAAGGCTCGTCGAGTCGCTATTGTGAGTTTGTTAAGGAGCTGTTGCTCCTTCCTTGGGAGGCCGTCTGTGGGTTTGGACAGTAGGATGGACCAGGAGTCTAGGTCAATGTGTTTCTCTAGAACGTCTGTCAGTAATGTCTGTACCCTTTTCCAGAATCTGACTACGTGAGGGCAGTCCCACCACATATGCTTGAACGTGCCCTTGTCCCCACACCCTTTCCACCATGTGTCTGTTGTGGTTTTACCCATTCTATATAATTCCACCGGTGTGGTGTACCACCTCATCAGCATTTTATAAGCTTGTTCTTGTTGAAGAACACATATTGAGGTTTTTGCGGTCACCTCCCAAATATCTGCCCAGTCCTCCCCCTCCAGTACCTGTCCCAAGTCAGTCTCCCACTGTCAAATATATCTGGGTTCTTTGTCGTCTTTATCTGGGGCGCTGAGTTGCGTGTATATGATCGATATAAGGTCCTTCTGTTCGGTCTTTGTGGTGCACAGTCGCGCATAGAATGTCATTTGGGTTTGGACTGCCTCCCGTATCTCTGGGTTTTTGGCGAAGTCCTGTAATTGTATGTATCTAAATACATCCTTCGTGGTCAAGGGTGTGAGGGTTTTGAGGTTGTCGAACATTCTGAACGTTCCGTTTTCGTAGAAGTGATGGTATCTCTGAACCCCAGTATCCTCAATGCCTCTGAAGTCGCGTGCGCACAACGTGGGCTCGAACGCCCCATTTCGTAGGTATGGGGTGAGTGGTGAGGGCGTGTGTTTTAATGCGTATTTGGTGGCTGTTCACCTCCTATGTTTTTGCTATTCATAAACTTCACATCTACCACGCATAAGATCCCAAAGGTTTAATTTCTTTGAGTGCACTAGGTACTACATGTTTTTATTTCCTTTTTTTTAAATCATGCTATGCTTTTGTTATAATAATGGACCTAATTGTCAGCTTGAACAATGTTCCAATATTTTTTTTTAAATATATTATTTTTTTCTAGACTTAAGGTTATTCTTGGTAAAAAGGGGAAAATTACAAATAATTTCAAAAAAATCCTCAATTTCTCCAAATGTGACAAAGTTGTCTCCCTTGTTTCCTTTTTTTTTTGCTCCATACAAGCAAAAAGAGTAATTACATCCACAGGGACAAACATAAACATGTTCCTCCACTTCATACCTCCATGAGACCAACAATATCCATGATGTCTTTGATATATGACAGAAATTCTCTCATATATGGTTTCAGGAAAATGTCAACATAATGCAATACAATCGGTGGGAGAGAATCCACCCCAGAAATGATGGGTCTCCAGGAGGATTTACCAAATTCTAATGTATTTTCCTACTTAAAACCCCTTCATTTAGGTCATTTTCCAAAAGCGCCTTCGATATTACGAGATACTAGACTTGTGCGTTCATTTTCGGACGAAATTCGTCTACTCGTCCATTTGTCTGAAAGATAAATGAGCGAATACAAATTAAAATGACTAAAACGAAGACGGAATTGATTGTTGGATGAAATTCTTATTCATTTGTTCAATATTACACCCATCCCCCATTCATCCCCCACACAGGTGAGGACCCTAAATAATAAGGTACCTTTATTATTATTGAGGGCTCTATCCACTACCAGTGGGTGGGGGCTTGGGAAAGACAATAGGTCCACCCCCCCACTTTATTGCTTAGAGCCCCCAACCACTGCCAATGGCTGGGGGATGGAGGGACAATAGGTCTACCCCATTGTTATTTAGGCCCCCACCTGCCACCAGTTGATGATGGCTAGGGGGACACTATGTGCCTTCATTATTATTTTTAGAGCCTCTACCTGCCGCCAATGGGAAAAAGCTGGGGGGACATTATATCCCTGTGATCATTTTATATACAGTAATAGCTGTAATATAGGTCCCCCATTTATATTAATGGCCCCCACTCATGGGATATGGCTGGGGGCATGAAGGGACACTATGTCTCCCATTTATGGTATTTAATAACCCACACCCAGGCCACGGTTAGGGCTGGACGACCCATTTATTTTATTGCCCCCAATCACAGTGGCATTGGTTTGGTCATGTGTAAACACTATGTCCACCCCAATAAATTATTTTAGTAGGTGCCCCACCATGGGGGCATGGGGAACCTGTTCCAGGTCGCCTTTTATTGGATTTTAAACTGGGCAGCAATAGTGTCTTTTTAAAACAGAGAGGAACCACTGGCTGTTCACTGTTTGATAGGCATGCTCACAGCACGGCGGGAAGGGGCAAGAGATAGTATTTACCCCCCTTCTTTATTAATACTAAGTATTTATTCAATGTATCTTTTAGCTTCTTAGTAGATTTTCCCCAATCCCTGTGGGCTTGTCACATGGATACCAAAAAAGGAGCTGTTTTCTAAACAGTTCTCTAAGTTGGTACCCTTAATTATGTCAATCCCACATGGGTATCAATTTAGGTAGTTATCTACTAAACGGCATGCATCTGAGTTAGCATTTTATTGTGGAGCATGGATAAACGATATTGCTCCATGTTATTTCTGATTTTATGTATTTCAAAGGGATAATATAATGCCAGGAATACAAAGCTGTATTCCTGACACTATAGCTGCCCCTTTATATTTGAGATATTGTTGTCATTTTTTACACTTCTTCCAAGTAATAATATTAAGCCTAGTTGTTTTGCATGACATTTCTGCACAAATCTTGACAATACAATAACCAGTAAAAAAAAATGTATCTATTGAATGCACATGCTGCTGCTTTGTTTCAGTTATAATATCCAATATCTGCAAAGAGCAAAATGCTAATCTTATTAGAAAACAGGCATTGGAAAAATAAATCACTAATTGCATTAACGTCTACAAAATATGCACTACTAATTGGGTTGCAAACAAAGCCATAAAATTATAAATGGAAAATATTTATTCTGAATGGGCATTTATATAGATTAAAGTCATTGACCCCCTCCCCTCCATCCTTCATGATGGTGTTTCTGGGAACAGGTCAATACAATATGGAGGACTTTTATTTTGTGTGAATAATACAATAATGCAGAAGAAGTTTCACATTGGGAATATAAAATATATTTCCAAAAAATGTTTGAGAAAGTCCCAAATGTATTAATTGCAAGTTAAAGCAAGCATTAAGTAGATTAAATAAACTTTAATCTATTTCTGACATACATATACCTCCCCCCTGTATTCCATCTTAATCAGTGGAGATTGGTCTGTAGGGACTGGTGGGGTGATACCACCCCACCCCCATTTTTGTGTGGAAGAAAAAAACGTGCCTGTCATGATTATATCTGAAGTTTCTATTAGTTGTTTTATTCATGACTGGAAAAGCAGTTGGTTTTTAACATGGCCTTGAATCTCATGGGGTTTAGTAGCAGAGCCAAACAAATTGGACGGCCCACACCCCACCACCTTTAGGTTTCCCTAGCCACCACTGTTCAAAATACCATAGATATAATATATGGTGCTCTGATAGCTTAGCATTTGTTTTATTCCGATTACCTAAAGCAATACTCATGAAATATAAAATAAAATTATTAAAAATGTTATAAATATCACATGGTTTATCATTATCATGTGATCCAATTCACATCCGTCACTAAACAGCTCTAAACAGAACAAAATCATCTCTAAACAACACTACATCTATGTCAAAACATGGTGTACATACCAAGCTTTAATATTTATGTACATTAACACATGGTACACCAAATCCTGTAAGAGAAACTAACAACTATCACTACAGGTATCTAGAACCTTCCATTTAAAGAAGTGGCACCTAGCGTGTACCTTTACAACCAAACATATGGTCAAGCAAGCTCCCCGGAGGATTTAAATAATTAATTGATAGTTTAACTAAAACAAAGAAGAAAAACGTACAAGAAGTCCAAATAAGGGGACACACACTCTATATATATAATTAAAGATCACCATTAGTATATATATTTTTCCTTGATGGATTCTTTCTCAACTGCTCTACTGTGTACCCGAGCATCAGGGGTTAAATTCCTCTCCTTCCCCCCTCCAATCCATTTGTTAAAACTGTAAACCAATCAGGATGGAGGGCAGGATATTTAAATAACCGATCGGCTTTAACTCGGTTCCCTTTGAAGAGCCGATACTCGTCGAAACGCGCGTCGGGACTACTTACTAACAAGAGGGTGGAGGGGGTGGACAGGGGACCATGCTGCAAACATTATTTTCCTCCGGTCTAGCCACCCTACTTGATGATCTTATTATGTTTAGTTAGGTAGCCGTGTGGACAGCTCGGCTGCCATTCTACTGCAGAGGGCAATTCGATTTTGCCGTCAAAGGTGGCACAGAATGATGGGAGTCGGGGGGTAGTTAATTGAACTATATATCAAACAGGATTTTTTGTCTATACCCCCTTCTTTTTTCTTTTTTCCCCTGTGCTACTAGTGCTTGCTAATCAGACAGGGGCAGCACGGGCTAACTATCATTTGTTTCCTCCCAGTTTTTTTTATCTATTTGCTTTTGATTTACAGTTATTTTAACTATTAGAATTAAAAGTTACATTTTATTACTCATTATGAGAATTACATCCGGGTTGCTGTTAGAGTACTAGAATTTCCAGGGGGTTTCTTGTTAGATATCTCTCTTTTTTCCCCTTATTTGGACTTCTTGTACGTTTTTCTTCTTTGTTTTAGTTAAATTACACTAGGGGTTACACCCCACGAATATTCAGCAACCTGACACACTCTCTCTACTCTTTCTTCACTTTAAAAATTAATTGATAGTGTTATATTAAGGATGACCACGTTTGGCTCTACAGGGAGTGCAGAATTATTAGGCAAATGAGTATTTTGACCACATCATCCTCTTTATGCATGTTGTCTTACTCCAAGCTGTATAGGCTCGAAAGCCTACTACCAATTAAGCATATTAGGTGATGTGCATCTCTGTAATGAGAAGGGGTGTGGTCTAATGACATCAACACCCTATATCAGGTGTGCATAATTATTAGGCAACTTCCTTTCCTTTGGCAAAATGGGTCAAAAGAAGGACTTAACAGGCTCAGAAAAGTCAAAAATAGTGAGATATCTTGCAGAGGGATGCAGCACTCTTAAAATTGCAAAGCTTCTGAAGCGTGATCATCGAACAATCAAGCGTTTCATTCAAAATAGTCAACAGGGTCGCAAGAAGCGTGTGGAAACACCAAGGCGCAAAATAACTGCCCATGAACTGAGAAAAGTCAAGCGTGCAGCTGCCAAGATGCCACTTGCCACCAGTTTGGCCATATTTCAGAGCTGCAACATCACTGGAGTGCCCAAAAGCACAAGGTGTGCAATACTCAGAGACATGGCCAAGGTAAGAAAGGCTGAAAGACGACCACCACTGAACAAGACACACAAGCTGAAACGTCAAGACTGGGCCAAGAAATATCTCAAGACTGATTTTTCTAAGGTTTTATGGACTGATGAAATGAGAGTGAGTCTTGATGGGCCAGATGGATGGGCCCGTGGCTGGATTGGTAAAGGGCAGAGAGCTCCAGTCCGACTCAGACGCCAGCAAGGTGGAGGTGGAGTACTGGTTTGGGCTGGTATCATCAAAGATGAGCTTGTGGGGCATTTTCGGGTTGAGGATGGAGTCAAGCTCAACTCCCAGTCCTACTGCCAGTTTCTGGAAGACACCTTCTTCAAGCAGTGGTACAGGAAGAAGTCTGCATCCTTCAAGAAAACATGATTTTCATGCAGGACAATGCTCCATCACACGCGTCCAAGTACTCCACAGCGTGGCTGGCAAGAAAGGGTATAAAAGAAGAAAATCTAATGACATGGCCTCCTTGTTCACCTGATCTGAACCCCATTGAGAACCTGTGGTCCATCATCAAATGTGAGATTTACGAGGAGGGAAAACAGTACACCTCTCTGAACAGTGTCTGGGAGGCTGTGGTTGCTTCTGCACGCAATGTTGATGGTGAACAGATCAAAACACTGACAGAATCCATGGATGGCAGGCTTTTGAGTGTCCTTGCTAAGAAAGGTGGCTATATTGGTCACTGATTTGTTTTTGTTTTGTTTTTGAATGTCAGAAATGTATATTTGTGAATGTTGAGATGTTATATTGGTTTCACTGGTAAAAATAAATAATTGAAATGGGTATATATTTGTTTTTTGTTAAGTTGCCTAATAATTATGCACAGTAATAGTCACCTGCACACACAGATATCCCCCTAAAATAGCTAAAACTAAAAAAAAAACTAAAAACTACTTCCAAAAATATTCAGCTTTTATATTAATGAATTTCTGGGGTTCATTGAGAACATGGTTGTTGTTCAATAATACAATTAATCCTCAAAAATACAACTTGCATAATAATTCTGCACTCCCTGTATATTTCCGTTTCCCAATTCTTTTCTGCCAGCCAATGGGAAATGTTCAACCATAGTTGGAAAATCAAGACAGAAGGCGGACTAAATAGATCACTAAATAAATGATGTCTCAGATCTGGAATTGCAGCAAGACATGCAATTCTCTTAAATGACACTATTTTTCTTTCTAATTAATGTTAGGCAATTTAACTAGCTGCAATGAAGCACAGATGCTCACCATGGCCCACTAGACTATGCATAGAGACAGGTGTCTGCTATTACTAAGAACTCTGAAACCTTCAAGTAATATCTGGAAGAAAATGAAAATATAAAATACTTCACCAATTATACAAGGAAACAGAGTTACTGTGTAGTATATCACAATCTGACATTTAAAGGGCATCACTAGTTCAAACCTAAAGTTGCATAAATGGCTGTAATAGATGTGTAATAGATGTGCCTAAGTGACATATGTGATAAAATTAAACCATTTTGTGCTCACATAGTCAAATAAACTGTAGTCATATCTGCATTTTTTACAATGAACTGGGGAATGAAGATTTCTTTTGACAGAAGCATATGAGCTATTTTTTTCATTTTTAATTATTAAGGACACACTTCCTTTTTTTTTCACTGACCTAGTGATGAATTCTGGAGATAAACCTACCTCCATTATTTAAATAGCAGTTTTCACAATGAAATATGTAGGGGGAAAAAAAAAAAACTGCTATAACACAAATATACTTCTTTTAAATTAGCATTCCATAACAAGAAGTCAAACCATGGAATATATTTGCTTTACAGAAAATGTGGAGAATTTACAATGCTATTTTACTTCTTTTAAGATTTTAAGCCACAATAGCAAAATAAAAAAAATAAAAAACCTCTCCAATGCATTTTTTAGCATTAAAAACAATATTTATCCTAATTCTAATACATTGAATCCCGTCAACACTTTTGCATTCAACATATTTAAATGTTTAGGGCAACACATTCAGAGATCAACAGATTTTAAAAAGAAATGGAATAAACTAAATTTGACAATGGTTTTAACCTTTAATTGAGCTAGTTATGGGGGAAGGTACTAATAGGCCTAGGGAAAGGCAATACAGGTTTGGTAAAAGTTATGTGCAATTCCAGAAAGATTTGTTGCTAATTTTGTCGTTGTTGCTCCATGTGGCAGGAAATCTAACGGCGAACCACAATGAACACAAAATATGCATGCACAGTGACACCTTTCTGGTTCCTAAAATCTTTATAGTATTATATACCTCTTGTATAAATGCTTTGGCAGTTGGCTATTCTTTGCAAATTTACTGTTAGAAATTACTCAAAATGTTATATAAGACGAGTGGCCAAAAAAGCAACTCCTCCACCATCTAGATCCATCAACTGATTGTCTGCAGGCCAAATTAAAATTTTATTTTTGACCATCGCTTTGGAGACTCGGCTAACAGTTTAGCTGTTGGACAAAATGTAGAACTAATAGAAAAATATCAAGCTTGGAGCACAAATACACTCCAGTGTGTAGTCAACAGTTAAAACATAAATCAATTTATTGAAGTCTGAAGTACCAGTGGGTACCACGGAGGACAGCATGGTTCTTTTTTGTCCCCTGTGGTAATTTCTAGCATAGCTGTCTCCAATACATTCATATTTTGCTTTTGGCCACACATTGATTTTTACTGGCATTGTGAGCATTTTATAATCAACATTATCTTCCCAAGGAGGGTTGTGCACCTGCAGCCCACTAGTGATTGTTGCTCTTGAGTCATCATCATTCTTGGCTGGCCAGAGTATTGGAATAAGTCCAACAATATCTGAAACCAAACCTAGCTATATAAAAATGAATGTGAAAGTGCTGGAAGACATGAAGCTAAGAAATACTATGCAATTCTCATATTTTTCTGCCGTTTTTAAATGAATAGCAAAAAAAGCAACTGTCCTTCCACATATGAGAAGACTCGGAAAATGGAGCAAGTAGGAGTTAGAAGTGGACAGTATACTATTTTATGTACTTTTTACTATTGTGCATTGTTAACCATTATGAAATAAATAACATATGCAAATATAATTAAAGCAATTCATAAAAAGATACTAACCTGCACAATTTCCTTTCCTGAGGTACAAACAATTGACTTCAATGCAAGTTGCCCAAGTATTACGGTGTATAGTAATGCTAGGAAATATTATTTGCCTTCAGTACTCTATATAGTCATCTAAGAAATAAATTATGTAAATACCTTATTTACCTTCCTCATAGAATACCAATCCAACTTTTCATTTTAGAAATCCACTACAATTTTAATGAAGAATACATTTTTACAGACAATTCATCCAAAGGTTTTGCTAAATCACTACAATACCAGCCTATTAAAAAGAGAATTCAAAGTGAATTTTAAATATAAAGTTACAGTAGCCAAATCGAAGCCTAGCTGACAAGTTTTTCTATTTTGATCTTTGGATTCTCTCTTAAAGGGCCACTATAGGCACCCAGACCACTTCAGCTTAATGAAGTGGTCTGGGTGCCAGGTCCATCTAGGATTAACCCTTTCTGCTGTAAACATAGCAGTTTCAGAGAAATTGCTATGTTTACAAATGGGTTAATCCAACCTCTAGTGGCTGTCTCATTGACAGCCGCTAGAGGCGCTTCCGCGCTTCTCACTGTGATTTTCACAGTGAGAAGACGCCAACGTCTATAGGAAAGCATTGAGAATGCTTTCCTATGAGACTGGTTGAATGCGCTCACGGCTCATGCCGCGCATGTGCATTCAGCCGATGACGGGAAAGGAGGAGGAGAGTCCCCAGTGCAGAGGGAGCCCGCCGCTGGAAAAAAGGTAAGGGATTAACCCCTTCCTCCCCTCGAGCACGGCGGGAAGGAGACCCAGAGGGTGAGGGGGACCCAAGGACCCTATAGAGCCAGGAAAACAAGTATGTTTTCCTGGCACTATAGTGGTCCTTTAAGTATATAAACTTGTATGTTTTGCTTTGTTTTGTATAGCATTAACAATAAGGTTTGATTAATTTTCTTATTCTTGTTCTACGTTCTATATGGTGTGCTCTGTAGAGCCCAAAGTCATATTTTTCTCATGATTTTGTGTTGAGCTCTCTCACGGTGTCTCCCATGTTTGGAATATCTTCCATGTGAGTAAAAAGTGTTGGCTATCCGATATAGCCACCACAAAAACAGTTTTTTTTAAATGACAAATCAAAGCCATATAAATGTTCAATGTTATAACTCTTATCACAACTAATAGGTCTGTTTACTATTAGAAGGTCTTAAGGACGATACCCAGTGTCCCCTAATCAGTGTGATTTCAATTCCACCAGGAAGACTTGCTACATTAACTTGCTGGATAGCACTCGCCTATTTTCTCAGGGATAGAAGCCGAAAAGAGATATATAGTGCAGTATTTTCGGGGTTAGAGGAAGCACTTAGGTGTGGAAATTGGTTTATTGAATTTGCACATTATTTATATAGATTTTAAGAAGTAATTGAAGTACCTTTAAATACTTTTTATTTTTTATTTTCAAAATGTATTGGCTGCCGATAAGCTTTTAATGGCGGTAATATAATCCATCTGAACCAATAAATGGCTTATCGATACTTTATAAAAGTGATCAGCTCTAATTTTATTTGAGTCCTAAATTTTGAAAAATTTGCATTTTAAAAGTCCCTTGGACAGAAGAAAGTGAATATGTAATCATATGTATAATAACTTCTGAACTCTGTATCATAGCATGTTTTAGATTTCTCTTGAGACCAATATTCTTGAATAATCTTGAACCCTTCCCTGAGGTCCTCATATCATTTTCTTCTATATTTTCTTTTTTCTTTCATGTCGTGTAAACCATGAGGGTTCATCTTTAGCTTATCCTTTCTTTTTTTCATCCAAAATCTTGCAAAGTTAGAAGCTTATTAATTTTGAAACATTTCCTCAGTGACAGTGTGTTAAGCTACATTTGTCCTTGAAAAATGTCTAATTTTCCTAAGCTGTACTGAATGTTCTCTCATGGGTATTTTATTAATATAAAGGGAAAAAAATGAAATCTTAGGGGATTTCCTATAGTCCCTGAAATGCCACTATCGGCTGATTTCAGACTAAATTAACATTAAAGTTAAGCTGTTAAGACCATACATGTTATTACAACATACAGGTAGTTCCCGACTTTACGAACTAATTGGTTCCGAAGCCTAGTTCATAAAGTGAGAGTTCATAAAGTGAGAACTAATTTCCCATATACACAATGTAATAAACACGGGTTCCGTTCCTGACCAACAAATGTTAGCATTGAAAACCTAAATTATTAAGTACAAATACAACATGAAAGCATAGCAAATACATGTATGTTGTAGGAATTTTAAAGGCATGCATACCATATTGAAATCTTCTTTAAATTATCATCAATCTTCATACTATTCAATGAAGAGACATGCTGCACTTGTTGAATAGGGAACCTCTCTAAAACCTTCCTACTTATTCATTTTCTTCCTTATCAGCTTCCCCCTCTCCCTTATCACTTTTCTGTTACTCTTTTTATTTTTACAGCTCTCAAAGCTTTCTTCCTTCTCCCCTTTTTCAGCCCTCCTCCTGCTCCTTACTATTGCTGCCTTCCAAAACATGGCACAATGGCAAACACACATACACACAGACAGCTATGTCAGACACACACAGACAAATCTATATTCAATAGCACACAGTGCATTAATATTACAGGATCTGTAATGTATGCCCATGAAAGCACAAAAAGAATACAGTACAATCTAAACCTGTTTTTTAGACTTCCCTTTATCTTCAGGAACTGTGTTCCTGATCCTAATCTCTCTTCTTGTCTACTCCTGACCACAAATTCTTCTTATTCTCTTCTTGTTTGTGCTCCAAAGCACTCTTCTCGGTCCTGATCTGTGGACCACTGACACAAAATGGAGGTGAAACAAAATGGCGGCACATCCAGAAAAAAGTTCATAAAGTCGGGAGTTCATAAAGTGAGAGTTCATAAAGTGAGAAATGCCTGTATTCACAAGTATGCCATTTTTTTTGTTTGGAATATCTGGCTGTGTATTAAATGGTTTTGTGTCCGTAGCATTCATGCCTGCTACTCTATGAAGACAATGCTGTAGTTAGATAATTGTTATATTTATTTATTCTTTGCTTGATGGAATCTATGTGTGCAATTTATAAAAGCGTTACTACGAAAAAAGGCAGGCAAAACCAAAAAGTGGGCAATTACCATAAGAAACCAACAAAATCAGCAGGAATATTCACCTGGTTTTCAGAATAAGCAGTCCACTTTTAGAACTGCAACCCTTTTTTTGTTAGTGATATTTCTATACATCTCCCCCTACTATTTATTTTCAAAAAGCAGTTGTAAAAGAAAGGAATATTTCTCTAGTCCAAGCTGACTGTAAGTAAAAGAGAGAGAGTGTTTGTTTGTGTGTGTGTGTGTGTGTGTGTGTGTTTGACTGTCTGCCTGTGACTGTGTGTGTGTGTGTGACTGTCTGCCTGTGCCTGTGTGTGTGTGTTTGTGACTGTGTGTGTGTGTGTGTGACTGCCTGTGACTTTGTGTGCCACAACCTGCCTGTGACTGTGTGTGTGTGTGTGTGGCTGTCTGCCTGTAACTGTGTGTGACTGATTGTCTTCCTGTGACTGCATGTGTGACTGTGCAAGTGATTATGTGCCTGAGACTGTGTGCATGTGGCTGTATTTGACAGTATATGTATACAGTGGTGTACTAAGAGTTTACACATTTGTGCAATTTAAAAAAATGAAAGCACTTTTTACATTTTAAAGTGTGTGCATGGGGGGTGGGGTGCAGGACAGTGTGTGTGTGTGTGTGTGTGTGTGTGTGTAGGGCTGAGGGTGCCAGACACAGGATCCGCCCCAGGTGCCAAAGGCTCTAGGTACGACCCTGCTCTAAAGTACATGATTTCCACCCAGTGGCTTATCCCTTTCTGTTAGTATTGCAACAACAAAGCTTCTTTTTTGCTGTGAGCATCCTAATTGTTTTATTGTGATATTGAATGTTGACATAATGTTGAACAGTTGGTAATAACTGCACAGTTATTAATTGGTGCAAATATATCTTCACCATACCTTCATCTTAATGTTAAATGCATTAGGACCGTACGGCCTAAATAAAAGTGAATTGTACAATTATTTGCTCATGGGAGATACTTTATACTTTGCAAACCAATACAACAAATGTTTGGTGTTTGGGTGTAATTGGTGTAAAGCAAGTTGTGTTTTACATTTCATCCCAAAGAGAGGCAGGCTTGTGGCCAATTGAACCTCTTATGGGAGAACCTGTGATGAGATGTGTGACAGAATGCTAACTGGGTGCCTCCATCAATCGCTGCTTCCTAGAAATGCTTGAGTACCATAAGCACCGCACTGGACACCATAACCACCATAAACCCCACAAACCGCCGCAGCTTGGTTGGGGTCTCGCTTTCCTCCACCCACCCTGGACCCAAGACCAGAATCCAGCTTCCAGTAGGTAGACGTCTGCTAGTCCAGAGAGCAAAGCAGGCTGCTCTTACAAGAGCAAGTGTTGTAATCCAAGGGAGTATAGTGATTATAGCAATCCCCAGAGTGAATATAGCTCTCCAATCCCCCAAACATGAGCCTAAACTCCATGAAGGGGTAAAGCGTTCTCTTTAATGGGAGCCACACACAGTCTTTTATGCCAGTCTCCATACAAGGGGTTTCCTCAAACATATTCCAGGGGCATTCCCCACTGGACCTGAGAGTAGACTACAGCAAAAACATACACACGATTACATTGACTCTGAGGTCCAGGACACTCCCACATAAAACAACTGTACTAAACTCAATTATCTCTTTGCACAGAAAATACACATTTTACAACCTCCCGAAATTACCCCCAAAACACATGGAAACCCCACAACAGTCAAATCCCTGGATAGCCCCGATCTGGGGGACCAACATATCCAAAAATCACCCAGATCAGTTCAGGGATTCGGGATTTCCATGGAGGTCATAATTTGACCAACCGCGCACGAGGCTCCTGCCCAAAAGAGTTCCATGAAATCATTATGTGCGGCCAGTCTCTGTACAAAACACAACAATATACCGAACAGAACTGTTCGTACGTGTGCTTGCCTTGTGTCGCTCGTTCGGGAGTTTTCTACCACCAAACGCTGCTCTCCTCATACGAACACCACTGAACATGCTTGGAGATGGAAGACTCAGCAGTGTTCACGCCGTCGAGTGTCTGATTATAGTACCATTACACTCGAAGACCAAACATAGCTGTATGTGTTTGCAGGAGCAAGATGACCGCCACCTAGTGTTCGTCAATATGAATGGCGGTCACCCTGCCAACCGTTTAAAATGTTGCAGTTAACAAGGTCAATAAGGTTAACAAGCGACACACTACACATCCAGGTGGTCCAACTGTTCGGTAGCTGGTTCAGCATACGAACAGCATAAGTATAATTTGTTCGGTAAGCCCCATATACCAAACCATATAAGGGAACAGGCATGAACAAAGCCTTTCCATAATCCTGGACCAAAGTCTAACACATGGGTCCTGAGGTAAGAGGCTGGCATGCAGGCCCCTCCAAGAACCTGTGACGAGGTTCAGTTAGTCACAAGATGTATCTCTGTGCTTTAGAATACTTTTCATTCTAGCATGTTGAGGTAAAATCTTTGTTGTAGTTGGAGGGATGAGTTGGCTAAATTCATGCAGTGGTCACTCAGTATCTAGCACATTTGCTTGGTGGTCTTTAGCGCAATGTTTAAATAGATTCTGAAACTCACTTGGAGTCATGAAAGATTCTGGAGCAGAGGCATTGTGATCTCAATAAACACACAGTTGAACTAGTTGGGGTCTCACAGAAGAAGTATTTTTTTTCTTTTTTTGATGCAAAAATTTCTGATAGTGAGGAATTTTCTCTGTGAGGAATTTTCCCTTGCCATGGTCTTTTGTATCAATTTGCAACTCTCTGTATTTCTCCTTGTCCTCAAACCAGCTGGCGAGGATCCTCAATGAACGATACAAGACAAGGTTCAAAGTGACTTCTCACATTTAATAGACTGTGTAACAAGTTGTGTTCAAGAGGAAACAGGGGTGGTCGTTACAAGCATTATCCAATCCTAACAAAATCATCTATCTTCTCTTCACATCTTAACCTATAGCAAGCTTGCAGGTTTATCTTTATGTTCGGACCTTGCACAAAGCTAAATTTCACTATAACTACGCACTTCAAACTAATATGCATGCACACTATGAATTAAAGATATTTACTACTAAGTTCTAAATTGCACATTACTATGCAGTTATGATCAAAGGGAGAAAAACAGGAAATAAGGCAGCCAGACAGAAGAATACAGGATATAATATATATATTTCTTGTTACATGATGTTCAACAGCTCTTAACACCTATTACTTGTTACATGATATTATACCGCTTTTTATTGTCTAGGGGTATATTCACTAAGCATTGGATATAGATAAAATATATTACTGCAAATAGTTGACATGTTAACCAATTTTAAACAGACTGGCCAGCCGGTCATCTATATCTTAAGCCCTGGGTAAATATAGGCAAAGTGTATTATTCCCAACAATGTCATTATATAAAATTAAAGACAAAACGGAATTAGAGGCACAGTGCTGCAGTAGTGACCAAAACTCATACATAATACAGACTAAGGAACAGCTCATATGACCATATGGTGGAACTGAATCCCCATATTTGTTTGCTGAGATAGGTGATTTTAAGCAGCCTTTTAGAATTAAAAAAATTATTTTTATGTGTGTGCTGTTTCTTAATCTGTATTATATACAATTTAGTTATCTTGAGTCATTTTGCCTAGATTTTAACCTTCAAGAATATCTCAAGCATTCCTTTACTATCTGAGCAAGTACTCTGACAGGAAATGGTAAGTTACCAAGTGAACATGATATTAAGTTTAATATGGACTACAGCTAATTGTTGTAACGGAAATATACCCCAACTCGCAGGATTCAACTCGACAAAAGACAACACAAAGGAGAGATACGTCTACCGGACCTTAGAATGGCCGGACTCGACGTATATGAGAGGAGACAGAGTCAGGAACGATCTGAGGTCAAGGGCACAGAGAGACAGCGTAAACTAGGACTAGCCGGGGTCTGGTACACAGTAAACAGCAAGCCGGCAAACAGAACAGATAAGGATAAAGAGATAACGTAGTCAGAAACAAAGCCAAGGTCAATACGAAGGAACACAACTGAACACAACAAGCGCTAAAGGGAACTGCAACAGAAACCACGATAGGGCAAGGACTAAGGGAAAAAGGTGAGTATAAGTACCATTAATTTGATTGGCTCCTGTCATATCCACACCCCCAAAAGGTAAGTGTATGGGGAGTGTGGCATGACAGGGGCCCATGGGAGCCTTTTTCCAATTTAGGCTCCCACTGTTTCTTTCGCGGTCACTGCGGTCACCGAGACTCGCGGTGTGCTCTTAGATTCAGGCGGGACATGTGACCGCTTCTTGCGGTCACTGCCCGCCTTCTTGTTGCAGCCATCGGATGAGCCGTGCGCGGGCTCGTGCAGCTGCAGGACCGTGCTCGGCTCGAAGAGAGGACCGCGGCCGACCCCTGGATAAGGTAAGTAACGCTACAGTACCCCCCCTGAGGACATGCCCTCTGGGCGGGTAGGACCAGGTCTGGCAGGAAAACGAGAATGGAAAGAACGCACAAGGCGGGGAGCGTGAACAGCTTCAGCAGAAATCCAACTGCGCTCCTCAGGCCCATAGCCCTTCCAATGTACCAAGTACTGAAGTCGACCCCTAAGGAAACGAGAGTCAAGAACAGCAGAAACTTCGAATTCCTCATGACCCTCCACAGAGACAGGAGGGGGAGGAGGAGTATGCCAGGTATAGCGGTTGCGTACATAAGGCTTCAACAATGAGGTGTGAAAGACATTAGGAATACGCAGATTCTTAGGCAGACCCAAGGCATACGAAACAGGATTAACCTTATGTAGAATACGATAAGGACCAATGAAGCGGGGAGCCAATTTCATAGAAGGCACCCGTAGGCGAATATTCCACGTGGAAAGCAAAACCCTGTCCCCCACAACATAAGAAGGAGCCGCTCTGCGATGCGTGTCAGCCTGAGCCTTCTGGCGAGCAGCGGATTCCACCAAAGAACGCTGAACCTGCTCCCAAGTATTACGGAAACCAGCCAAATGCTCATCCAGAACTGGCATGCCCTGTGAGGAGAATGCAGCCGGAAGAACAACGGGATGCTGGCCATAGACAACGTAAAAAGGGCTTTTGCCGGAAGAATCATGAGTGGCGTTATTCCGAGCAAACTCAGCCCAAGGAAGAAGGTCAGACCAATTGTTCTGATGGTGGGACACAAAACAACGAAGGTACTGCTCCAGAGACTGGTTGGCACGTTCTGCCGCTCCATTAGACTAGGGATGGTAAGCGGAAGAAAATGAGAGAGAAATACCCATTTCTGAACAAAAGGCTTTCCAGAACCTGGAAATAAATTGGCTACCCCTATCGGACACAATAGATACGGGAATACCATGCAACCGGAATACCTCTCTAGCGAAGATAATAGCTAGTTCCCTGGATGTGGGAAAATGGGGAAGAGGCACAAAGTGAGCCATTTTGGAAAACCGATCTACTATCATCAGGATAACTGTGTAACCATTCGAAGGGGGTAATTCAACAATAAAATCCATGGATAGGTTAGACCAAGGTCTCTCGGGAACGGGTAACGGATGCAAAAGCCCACAAGGAGACGATTTCATACAGGCACAAGTAGTACAAGCACCTATATAGTCAGTGACATCCTTGCGTAAGGAATCCAACCAAAAATACAGAGAAACAGCTGACATCATTTTGGAAATACCAGGATATCCAGCAGTCTTAGTATCATGATATAACGACAGAATATCCCGTCTCTCGGGAACATCAACGAACAATTTATCAATAGGCCTCTCGCTAGGTGCCATGCTTTGTTTCGCCTGTATGGCCTGCAAGAGGGATGAAGAAATAGACAAAATAGTAGTAGCTATTATCCTGTCTGGGGGAATGACAGGAGTAACATCAATCTCCTGTTTGTCAGCAGTTTCGAACTGTCTGGACAGAGCGTCTGCTTTAATGTTACGATCACCTGGTCTATAGGTGATAATATAATTGAAACGGGACAAAAACAATGACCACCTAGCCTACCTAGAAGATAATCTTGTAGCTTCACTAAGGTAGGATAGGTTCTTGTGATCAGTAAAAATGAGGATAGGATCTTTAGTTCCTTCTAACAAGTGTCTCCATTCTTTAAGAGCTAAGATAATAGCAAGGAGTTCACGATTACCCACATCATAATTCTTTTCAGCTTTGGACATTTGTCTAGAAAAGAAGCCACAAGGATGCAATGGTTTTTCAGGCGACTCTCTTTGGGACAAAACAGCACCTACCCCGATATCAGAAGCATCAACTTCAAGAATATAAGGCAGTGAGGGGATAGGATGCTGTAAAATAGGTGCAGAGGCGAATGTAGTTTTAAGAAAGTCGAAAGCCTGAAGTGCCTCGGGAGACTAGACACGAGTATTACCACCCTTTTTTGTCATACGGGTGATAGGCGCTACAATAGAAGAAAAACCCTTAATAAAGCATCTATAATAGTTAGAGAAACCAAGAAAACACTGAATGGCTTTCAAACCTTGTGGTAGAGGCCACTCTATGACAGCAGAAAGCTTCTGGGGATCCATCCGAAAACCTTTGGCGGAAATCAAATACCCCAAAAACTAGACTTCAGATTGGTCAAATAAAATTTTTTCTAGTTTACAATAAAGACCATTAGCAAGAAGGGTCTTCAGGACCGTTGTAACATGTCTGTGATGAGTGTGTAAATCTGTAGAATATATTAGTATGTCGTACAAGTATACAATTACAAATGTGTGAATAAAGTCTCTTAAGACGCCATTAATGAATTCTTGAAATATTGCTGGGGCATCGCAAAGACCAAATGGCATAACAGTATACTCGTAATGACCGGATCTAGTGTTGAATGCAGTCTTCCATTCGTGGCCTTTCTTAATACGTATTAAATTGTATGCACCTCTAAGGTCCAATTTAGTGAATACAGTAGCATGTTTCAGCCTGTCAAACAATTATGTGATTAAAGGTATAGGGTATGCATTTTTGATAGTGATTTTGTTTAGACCTCTATAATCGATACACGGTCTTAAATCACCTTCTTTCTTAGATACGAAGAAGAACCCCACTCCAATAAATCGATAGCACAATCATAGGGTCTGTGAGGCGGCAATTTATCAGCCTCCCTTTTATCGGATACAGTCTTGAATAACAAGTACTGAGGAGGTATAACAGTAGACAAAGGAGGAGTAGTAGGAACATTAATAGAAAGTAGAGGGGTGACTTTAATCATACAAGATTCGTGGCAGGCTTTGCTCCATGATTTTAATTGCCCCGATCCCCAGTCGAAAATGGGATTGTGAGAACGTGGCCATGGGTACCCTAACACGATATGAGAAGAGGGAGAGGTGATAACCTGGAACTGAACAGTCTCAAAGGGTAAAACCCCTGTATACATGAATAATGGTACAGTTTCATGGGTAACAACTGGAGTACTTAAAGGTCTACCATCTATGGCCTCAATGGCCAAGGGTATCTCCCTCTCTCTGATGGGAATGTTGTTTTTCATAACAAAACCAGAGTCTATGAAGTTCTCAGCAGCCCCGGAATCAACCAAGGCTAGTATGCTTTCAGCTATACAACTCTCTCCCATATGAAGAGAAACAGGGAGAAGCAAACGGTTAGGAGGCAATTTAGGAGACTTAGATATCACACCCAAGGCCAGTCCCCTATAAGGTCTTAGGTGCGAGAGTTTTCCGGAAGCAAAGGACATTCCTTTACCATATGGTCTCTCCTACCACAGTATAGGCAGAGTCCGTCCCTTCTCCTAAGTAATTTTTCAGTATCAGAGAGTTTGGCAACCCCTAATTGCATGGGTTCCTCCTCAGATACTTTAACACTCTCAGGTTTATCAATTCTGGGGTTAATAGGTGTAACAAAACGTCTATTCCTGTTCTTAGTATTGAGCCTGTCACGAATCCTATTATCTATATCAATGAGGTAATCAATAAGGTCCTCTAATGCAATAGGAAGCTCCCTTGCTGCTACCTCATCCAATATAGTGTCAGATAAACCTTCCATGAACGCAGTAGTTAACCCATTATTGGTCCAATCTACCTGTGAAGCAAGGGTACGAAACTGAATAGCATAGTCAGCCACAGACCTAAAACCCTCTTTAATTCTCATTAATGCTCTTGCGGCATTCTTTGACCTTTTCGTTGTGTCAAAAGGTCTACGAAAAGCCGTAAGAAAACTATTGAAATTATGCACCATAGGTCCATTGGCCTCCCAAATAGGATTTGCCCACTCAAGTGCTTTGTCAGTAAGTTGATGCATCAAAAACCCCACTTTAGACCTATCAGTGGGAAAGGAACGTGGATACATCTCAAAGAGGAATTCTATTTGATTAATGAAACCTCTGCATGTCTTAGCTTCCCCTCCAGTATTAGGCAAATTGGATACTTCGGGAAGAAGAGGTGTAGGAGGGTTAGGTGCGGTTGCAGGAATAGTTCTAGACAAGAGCATCTGGAGAACCTGAGCTATCTGATCCATACGGTGATCCTGCTCTACAAACCTTGCCTCATGAGAAGCCATTTGCTGAGCCAAATCTGCGGGGTCCATGGCCCTATCGTAATGTAACAAAAATATACCCCAACTCGCAGGATTTAACTCGACAAAAATGGCCGGACTCGACGTATATGAGAGGAGACAGAGTCAGGAACGAACCGAGGTCAAGGGCACAGAGAGACAACGTAAACTAGGACTAGCCGGGGTCTGGTACACAGTAAACAGCAAGCCGGCAAACAGAACAGATAAGGATAAAGAGATAACGTAGTCAGAAACAAAGCCAAGGTCAATACGAAGGAACACAACTGAACACAACAAGCGCTAAAGGGAACTGCAACAGAAACCACTATAGGGCAAGGACTAAGGGAAAAAGGTGAGTATAAGTACCTTCTAAATTAATTTGATTGGCTCCTGTCATATCCACACCCCCAAAAGGTAAGTGTATGGGGAGTGTGGCATGACAGGGGCCAATGGGAGCCTTTTTCTAATTTAGGCTCCCACTGTTTCTTTCGCGGTCACTGCCCGCCTTCTTGTTGCAGCCGTCGGATGAGCCGTGCGCGGGCTCGTGCAGCAGCAGGACCGCGCGGCTCGAAGAGAGGACCGCGGCCAGCCCCTGGATAAGGTAAGTAACGCTACAATTGTATAGTTTACCTATGAACATTTGTAATTTAGATTTTATAAATTATTTGTTCAAAACAATGTCAATGGATTGCATAAAGTTGCATTCGGAGTAACATAACCACTACTGCTCAGTTTTATATGTATTGCTGCATTAATAACCTCTACAGCATGACTTTATATGTTTTACTACATTTGTGGTTACGGTGCCAATGACTATGGTACATGGTGTTTCCTGGTGCGATGCTAATGTAAGTAGTAAACCTATTTTTGAATAATTTGATAACTTACCTGGATTCTGCTGGTGCCAGTCTCCTCCTCCTCTGTAGCCAGTAAGTTCCCTGCACTGAGTTTGCCAACAGTTCAGTGAGGCGCTCATTGGATGAGAGTGCTTAGATGACATCATCAATCAATTTATGATGCCTGCACTGCAGAACTTAACTCCGAGAGGCAAATGGAATCTCCTTGCAGGAGTTTCCAGTCCTCAGAGGTGGTGGAAACCAGTGGCCGATTGATCCCACTTAAGTTATTGAACTGCTCACAAATAATTTGACTATTTGAGGGTCTCAGTGCACTCCTAGTTCCTTTACCACTACAGAGGGCTTAAATGGTTACGGTGCTTGGAGTGTTCCTGTAAACTCATTGTCCAAGAAAATTAAATTAAACACTTCCAAAATAAAAAGGGTCAATTTCCTTCACTTTGTGCTTCAGTTTCACAAGGAACTTAATTTTTCTTAAAGGACTCAGAATTCAATATTAGCAGCAAAAATTCAATACAGCAATATATGTTCTTTAAAATCTTATGATACCCAAATACTCAATATATTCCAGGTTTTAGTTAAATTGAAATTTAGATTTGAGTAAAGCTAATTCAGTCTCAGATAAGTTTAACACCAAAATGTGAGTGTTTTTTTCATGTTTATTTTATAGTTTAAAATATTTCCATATATTTCAATAACTTTTAGGACCTCTGGAATAGCCTTTAGTGATACTTTTAGCTATTTTAGGATTAAACATTTTCTAAATTAAAAGCAAATTATTTTTGAACATCCTATTTTTGGTTATTTTAGAGTAGGAACAAAGGGTTTAATAACCAGATCTTCTAAACTATTGGAAGGTGAGGTCGAGGCAGGAAAAATATCACCAATAGAGAAATGGGAAAAGGATCTTAACGTAAACTATACCCCCTATGAATGGTATCAAACTACTTTTCAATTTAAAAAATATATCTATTGCATATCTGTGTTAGAATTACATCTAGAGATTCTATATAGATGGTACCAGGTTTTTTTTATACTACATAAAATTTACAAAGATTATTCACCTATATATATATATATATATGGTATACTTGTGAGGTATTAAATTATATTAAGACATTAATATTATATCTTCCTTGATATCAGACCTAATTCAGGATACTATAATACTCACTATAATACTATAATACTCACACCTTCTCATTTTAGTTGAAGAAATAGCTAAAATGACAATGAAGGGGGAAGTTATCATCATGGGTGACTTTAATCTTCCTGATGTGAATTGGAAAACAAAAATAGCTACTTGTGCCAGGAGCACACATATTCTAAACTCCCTACTGGGATTGTCTCTAAAACAAGTCGTTGAGGAGCCAACTCGTGAAGAGGCCATACTAGATTTAGTGTTTACAAATGGAGATTTGGTATCAGATATTACTGTAGGTGAAAGTTTAGGATCCAGTGATCATCAGTCAGTGTGGTTTAATATAAGAACAGTGACTGAGTCACACCACACAAAAACAAAAGTTTTAGACTTTAGAAAAACAGACTTTTCTAAAATTAGAATATGTGTAAAAGAGTCATTATTAGACTGGAGCAATTTAAATGGAGTCCAAAAGAAATGGGATTATTTAAAAGTTGCACTACTGAAGGCAACATAAAATTGCATTAGGCTTGTCAGTAAAAGCAAAAAAATCAAGAAACCACTGTGGTACTCCGCAGATGTGGCCAAAATAGTAAAAAACAAGAAGTTAGCATTTAGTAATTATAAAAAAAAACAGAGTGAGGAAGACAGAATGACCTATAAGATTAGGCAGAAAGAGGCTAAGCAAGTTATAAGAGCTTCCAAAGCACACACAGAAGAGAAAATAGCACAGTCAGTAAAAAAGGGGGACAAAACTTTTTTTAGATACATAAATGAGAAAAGAAAAGTAAAACAAGGATTAGTTAGATTAAAAACAAAAGAAGGAAGGTATGTAGATGAGGATAAAGGTCTAGCTGACTGCCTCAATGAATATTTTTGTTCGGTATTTACAGATGAAAATGAAGGAAAGGGACCTCAGTTAAGAAAAAGGATAAATGAGTCATTTATTACACGTGAGTTTACAGAGGAAGAGGTTCTATTTCAACTGTCAAAAGTAAAGACAAATAAGTCAATGGGACCTGATGGAATACACCCAAAGCTATTAAAAGAGCTTAGTGGTGTACTAGCAAAACCATGAACAGATTTATTTAACCAATCATTGATAACAGGAGTAGTCCCAGAAGATTGGAAGTTAGCGAATGTTGTGCCCATTCACAAGAAAGGTAATAGGGAGGAGTCGGGCAACTATAGGCCAGTAAGCCTTACTTCAGTAGTGGGGAAAGTGATGGAAACCATGTTAAAGGATAGGATTGTTGAACATCTAAAAACACATGGATTTCAAGATCAGAGGCAACATGGGTTTACTTCAGGGAGATCATGCCAAACTAATCTTATTGATTTTTTTGATTGGGTAACTAAAATTATAGATCAGGGTGGTGCAGTAGACATTGCTTACCTAGATTTCAGTAAGGCTTTTGACACTGTTGCACATAGAAGGCTTATCAATAAACTACAATCTTTGAGTTTGGATTCCAATATTGTTGAATGGGTAAGGCAGTGGCTGAGCGACAGGCAACAGAGGGTTGTAGTCAATGGAGTATATTCGAAGCTTGGGCTTGTCACCAGTGGGGTACCTCAGGGATCTGTACTTGGACCCATTCTCTTTAATATTTTTATTAGTGACATTGCAGAAGGTCTTGATGGTAAGGTGTGTCTTTTTGCGGATGATACTAAGATATGTAACAGGGTTGATGTTCCAGGAGGGATAAGCCAAATGGAAAATGATTTAGGTAAACTAGAAAAATGGTCAGAGTTGTGGCAACTGACATTTAATGTGGATAAGTGCAAGATAATGCATCTTGGACGTAAAAACCCAAGGGCAGAGTAAAGAATATTTGATAGAGTCCTAACCTCAACATCTGAGGAAAGGGATTTAGGGGTGATTATTTCTGATGACTTAAAGGTAGGCAGACAATGTAATAGAGCAGCAGGAAATGCTAGCAGAATGCTTGGTTGTATAGGGAGAGGTATTAGCAGTAGAAAGAGGGAAGTGCTCATGCCATTGTACAGAACACTGGTGAGACCTCACTTGGAGTACTGTACACAGTACTGGAGACCCTATCTTCAGAAGGATATTGATACCTTAGAGAGAGTTCAAAGAAGGGCTACTAAACTGGTTCATGGATTGCAGGATAAAACTTACCAGGAAAGGTTAAAGGATCTTAACATGTATAGCTTGGAGGAAAGACGAGATAGGGGGGATATGATAGAAACATTTAAATACATAAAGGGAATCAACACAGTAAAGGAGGAGACTATATTTAAAAGAAGAAAAACTACCACAACAAGAGGTCTTAAATTAGAGGGACAAAGGTTTAAAAATAATATCAGGAAGTATTACTTTACTGAGAGGGTAGTGGATGCATGGAATAGCCTTCCAGCTGAAGTGGTAGAGGTTAACACAGTAAAGGAGTTTAAGCATGCATGGGATAGGCATAAGGCTATCCTAACTATAAGATAAGGCCAGGGACTAATGAAAGTATTTAGAAAACTGGGCAGACTAGATGGGCCAAATGGTTCTTATCTGCCGTCACATTCTATGTTTCTATGTTTCTATGTTTCCTATTTAATTTAGACTTCCCGATAATAGAGAAAAAAACATAAATATCTTATTACACATATTCTTTACACTTTTAAGATCTCTTTAGTTTGTAATTGGAAATCTACCCATACTTCATTATGTCAAGAAATTTTAAATAGCATAGACTACCAATATACAATGGAATGGAATTTCATTACTACTTCTGGCAAATTTATTATTTTATATCATGACTCATGGTACCCTTGATTGTTATATAGAAATAAAACCTAATTGAGTTTAGCATAAGGATGGGTTGTTAGAGGGTTAGGATAATCGGGATTGCTTCATTGATCCTCTAGGACAACAAGGGATCCCTTGGATATATAATTTTTTGTACTAACTGTCGAGCCCCAATGGTTGCAGTCCCTATTTATGTTTGTTTTTTGTTCGTATAATGTGTACAATATTATTATATACGGCTTATGTATATTGCTGCAAAATCTGCCATACTTCTGTATTTGACATACCTGAATTTTTTGCCGAATTCCAATGAAGTATTGGATTTAATTGTACTATATATTTTTTTTGTCCTCTCTGGCAAAGTTGTTAAAAAAAAAAAAGATACAATGTGTGTGAGAACTAACAGAGGAAGAAAACAATTATGGTTGCACATAGATGTTATAAAAAATAATGCCATAATTGCTCTTGTTCAGAAGGGGTTAAAGATAGTTTAATATGTTGATCTGTGTTTAAAAAATGTAAAATAAATGATGTGCCTTTGTACTATTAAGGGAGTCGTGTCTTACATTATTTGTTTTGTCTGGGTTTAAGGCAAATGCAAAAAAACTGTGTATTTCTTTCTAAAGAAAATGTACTTTGGGTGTAATAATCAATACAATAGTATAGTAGACCTCGCACATTGACTATTGCAAAAGCACTGAGTTCCAATGTAATTCTGTGCAGTTCGTCATAGTAAACCAAACAATTACCTTTCTACGGACTGTGCTGCAAAATAAGCTTTCACCATCTTTATCTAACATGCTTGCCAGTAACTCGAAAATGATACGTACAAAGGTTATTTATCTTTTCACTGTTTGCAAAATAATTTGAATAGGGTCATTGCTTGCATAAATACATAATCCAGTAATTCCAGAGAAAAGGAAAACGGAGGATTGCAAAAAAGCAAACAATGAATGACTGATCATGATTGAAGCTTACCAGGATAGATGATTATATGAACACATTAGTAACAGGTTATTTGTTCCTCTTGAACATACTAAATATTAAGTAATAGGTTCTGGGTCATTTCTAAATTGCTCAACATTAGTTACATTACAAAGCATCCAGCAATTGATATAAAATAGTAGAAAATAATGTTCTATTTTTGTGAAAGGTAATTTATAAAATATATTACTTTCATTTTGCTTCAATTCTGATTAATTGTTTCATAAATATGGTTGATGGTATCTTGAAATATAGAAAATATCTAGCTATGATACGTATTATGAACCCCCATCACATTTTGTCGTAACTTGAACTATAGTCAATCTCTGTGAATTAATACTTTTACAGAGCTGACATAATTTAATGGGATTTGCCCATTCCCTTGATATGAAGGGGTTAACACAGCTCTATCAGATGAAAAATTTAATCAAAAGAACAGTGATGGCTCACCATTGCACTGTAGGTGATGGCAAATTACATTTACCACTATGCTTAAGATGTCTGAAAGTCACAAATGTTCTCAACCATAGGACATAATGTAGATATCATCTTTGATTCTTTCTTATTCTTTAACACACACACACACACACACACACACATATATATATATATAAATATATATATATATATATATATATACACACACATATATTCTTTTACCTACTGCCATTTCCACTCCTTTAATATCAGATTAGAGCTCTTATACAACATAAATTATAATGGTGTTCTCAACTGTACTCAACTGTAGGGCTGGTGCAGGTTTCGAGATCACCCTCTTATACAACATCTAAAATATATACAAAAAAAACCTCAATAAAACCGCACTCAAATAAATGCAAGAAGTAATTTAATCAAGAAAAAAATCTATTGCTATTGTGTAGAATAGCAATAGATATTTTCTTGATTAAATTACTTCTTGCATTTATATGAGTGCGGTATTACCGTATTTATCGGCGTATAACACGCCCCGGCGTATAACACGCACCTCATTTCCAGAAGGAAATTCCAGGAAATTTCCACCTCTCCCATAGTATTCCCCCCCCTCATCCCATAGTGTTCCCCCCCCTTTCCATAGTAATCTCCCCCCCCTCCCATAGTATTCTCTCCCCCCTCCCATAGTATTCTCTCCCCCCTCCCATAGTATTCTCTCCCCCCTCCCATAGTATTCCCCCCCCATAATATTCTCTCCCCCCTCCCATAGTATTCTCCCCCCCCCCCATAGTGTCCCCCCCTTTCCATAGTATTCTTCCCCCCCCCATAGTATCCCCCCTTTCCATAGTATTCTCCACCCCCCCCCTCCCATAGTGTCCCCTAGTGCACTTTCCCTCTGTCCCATATTTACTTACCTGTCTTGAAGCGTGGGCCGGCTTCACAGCGCGCACCGCGGAACTGGAACTTAAATTTCAGGTTCCGGTTTCCGGCGGGACTGAAAGGAAGTGTGCACACAATAGTGTGCACACTTCCTTTCAGTCCCGCCGGAAACCGGAACCTGAAATTTAAGTTCCAGTACCGGCGGGACTGAAAGGAAGTGTGCACACAATAGTGTGCACACTTCCTTTCAGTCCCGCCGGAAACCGGAACCTGAAATTTAAGTTCCAGTTCCGCGGTGCGCGATGTGAAGCCGGCCCACGCTTCAAGACAGGTAAGTAAATGTAGGATATCGGCGTATAACACGCACCCATGATTTTCTCCCTATTTTCAGGGAGAAAAAGTGCGTGTTATACGCCGATAAATACGGTATTTAGATTTTCTCTCTTACACAACATTATTTTATTCTTCCTCACTATTACTAGGTATGACTACAGAAATTTTGCTCTCCATGTCCTACCTCAATATTCCATTATCCTACTTCAAGAAAGTCAAAATGTTTCTGTCCGTGCTTTCCTCAATATGTTTGGTGTGGTCAAGCCTCCTTAATGCAAACTCTCCAAAATGCTATCCTCTCTGCGTTCCTTCATATTACACTCACTCTTTCCCTAAAACATACCTTCTACTTTTTCTTCATTCTATAAACAAGCACCTTCCATGTTCTTGTGAAATTCATATCTTTCCCTACAAGAACTGGTCTCCTTCTCTCCAGTCCTTCTCAGTTCAACTGATCTGACCTCACCATTTTGCTATCTTCGTCATACCACTATACCCAGTGTACATCATCCAGTCCCCTACCTGTCCTTTACCCAAAAGCTTAATCTAATATTTACTTTACCCACTTGCAATGTTTAAAGGAACACTCAGTAAAAAAATAAATAATTTAGAAAGATATACCCCCAAAGAAAAAATGTGTTTTATTTGTTTTGCATGATTACTTTGTGAGTGTACAAAATCTTGGCTTGCAATAGCTGCCACCTATCAGTATCTACTGCTATCCCTCGTCCTCTTTCCCAGCATAGACTGCCTGGTGGCACTCAGCACCTACTCTTAGATATTTTCTTGAAACTGATTCCTTTCAGCCAGTGAGTTAAGCCCTACACCATCGGGCATTTGGCTAACCACAGTTGAGAAGCAAAACCATTCTAAAATGTTTTGACTATTTACATTGGAGTATGAACTACTGCATTCTTGGCCCCATAGCCCCTACAGCATGCCCTAGTGGGTATTATGTTTGGAGTGTTCCCTTAATTAAAATTAAAGTACTTTAAAACGTGTTAAAATGTTGACATACTAAGACACCATATAGGCAGGTTGGTATTAATATTCTTTAGTCAACAAAGATGTTTTACTTTAACGTATATTATTGATTATTAGCTATGTTCTGTGTTAAGTGTGTGATCAGTATAAGATTCCACAGGTCTTCATGGGTTATTCAACACAAATTAACAATATAAGTGCAAATCATGTCTTAAAGGAACACTCCTCTCACAACAGTAGCCTACTCTCCATGTGATTGTTCAAAAATCTTTTCACTGTTTTACTGCGCACAGTGTCTTGTAACTGCAGTGATTTGAAGAAAAAAACATCAATCCCGTCACTCAAATATATTACAGGAATTATATATTATTCTTCCTCCTTGCTCTACATGTACGTGCATTGACTGGTGGGGCTGCCCAGAAGGTAGTCGTGGCAGTCCTTGTTCAGCTTTCTACTTCCTGCAGTTAATTGCTGAATTACAGCTCCCAGAAACCCTTGCTGTTATCCTGTGGTTTATGAGATGTGCTTAGGACACCCACAGAAAAATTTCGGATAAGGACTAAATATAACGCTTCTCGGTCTTGACTTAAGTCATTGCACAACCTACAAAGCTCAAGAAGAACACATGCAGATCGTTAAATGTTATAGTTGCATTTGAAATTAGTTTCATCTTTTGTTTTGCATATTTTAATGCTCTATCTATATAGTGTGCTGTATAGTATGCTTTATATATATATTACAAAAGAAAAAAATGGATGAGGTCCAGTCTGAAATTTTCCTTTAACCCCTTAAGGACCAAACTTCTGGAATAAAAGGGAATCATGACATGTCACACATGTCATGTGTCCTTAAGGGGTTAAAGAAAAAGTGCATTTATAGCAATACAGTAGCCTTGATAAGACAGCATGCATTATAATAGCTGAACAAGGTGTTAGTCTGGGTTTGATTTCTACTTTAATCTTTTTGAACAACTGAGCTCCCACAGAGTGGTGAAAAGTGTTTCAATCATAAAGAAACAGAAAAAAAAAACATTTCATTCTTCTTTCATTCAAGAGAGAATAGACAAGTTTCCATGTCACAGAATCTCATTCAGAATCCAATTCAATCGAAATCGGTATCTTTGTTCACAAAGCAATCTCTTTCTGTCCTTAATTTTTCTCCTTCTGACATTTTCTGATAAAGGTTGGAGGTACACACAGTCAGGTAGTGTTTTCTATTTCCACAAGTCAATTGCTATTTTAATTGCAATCCTCAGATCCCAGCTTCTTATGATGACTACCGTAGTCATTGAAATCCTAAGATGTCTGCATTCTTCCTATTACGTACACCAATGACCTATTATATCCCATAGAGTCCTACGCAGTTTTTTAGAGTTATCATCCAAAATGCTGAGAATCCAGCACTATTTAAAATCAGAGGTTCCTACCACTTCTATGCTTTATTATAATAGCATAAAAATAACACTCCAAGAAGGATGTATTTAGATTTTCACTTATGTCAAGGTGTGTATGGAGATGGTAATGTTTTCCTACTTGATGGGATTCATTAAGTATTTTTTCATCTTGAATGTTAACTTTGTCAGAAAATAAGCTTATTGATCTACCAAACCAGCTGTTAATATAGTGTTTGTATTTACAAGTTATCAAATTTGCCATTTTCGCGCTGGCACAGATGAGTTTGACAGGCTTTTTAGTGGTGTATAAAAATGCAAAGTGTCATATTACTAGAATTAAACCAATACATTTATGATCTAATTGATCTTGCTGATGCTATCAATGCTAATTATTTTTTCTTTGGCAATTTGGCTTATTAGTTGAAAAACCCTTTGATGAAAAATCACCTACATTTCACAAAGGCAAATCTGAAAATGTCTCTTGGATCTAATAAGAATCTTAAAGTTTTTATTGTTGAATCACACAACTATAACCACTCAGTTGAGCAAGTTCGTGATTCAACCAGGGTTCTCAAACACGTGTGAATTGTATACAAGAACTATTTTAACTGAACCATGGTTTATTCCTATGAACCTTAATATACCGGTTTAACTTTCACATATTTGGCACTCCTCACTGATACATACTCAGCAATTAGTTTTAAACAGTGGTCTGTCTGTCACAGCACCATTGAAACTCCCAAAAGTCCCCAGTGGCCAACATGCATTGATATTATTACTAAGAAATAATGAAAGATACAGCAGTGTTCACTGATTACATTAGCTTGGAGCTACAAAAATCTATCTCTGTCCAACGCAGGAGAAGTCTAGTCGCACATCAAATATGCTGCATCATGCAGGGTAATTGCATGCCATCCCAAACATGAATTATTAAACTCTTTAGGAGAAGGGGCTTAATAATGTCTCTGTCTACAAAGCTTTTTTTTTTTACAATGATCTACACTGCTAAGACATGAAGGCAAGTTATTGTACAATAAAATAGATTTGCTACAAATGCTGGGAATTGTTCTTTTTTCCTTGATAATATTGTAGAATGGTATACATATTTTAAAAAGAAAATGGTAACCTGCAAGAAGATAAAGAATAAACAATACATAAGTAACCCATTTAACCCATTAAGATTTACACAAAGTACAAATATCTACAAAAATGTTAGGCCAAGTTAGCCAAGCTGTAAAAAAAACAGCTGTCCTGAAGAGTCATTGCCAATTGGTTAAGATGTAAAAAGTAGTTGTCCTCTATAATCTTTACCAGTTAGCAAAGCTGTAAAAATAGCTGTTAGCTAGAATCTGTACCAGCAGGTTATAATCTGTAAATCCCCTTATTCTCCATATTTTGTGTTTTTGTAATTACATTGCATTGTAAAGTGCTGACTCTTCATTTTGTCAGTCAGATTTGGTGGCCACTTCTAAAACTGCATCTGCTGCAAACCACAATCCCCATCCCATTCTTTTACCGTAGACACTGGCTGACCTGTGTAGTACTCATGACATGCACATAGTCGCATTATCGGCACATCCAGCTTAACCTTAATACCCACTCCCAATAAAATGCAGACTACAATTTAACATTGGAAAATATTTGTCCACAGCTTTATTAACACATATATAAACATAAGGTCATTGCCACCTCCAAACACGTTACTTAAATGTTCGTCGCCCACTACATGTAATTAACCCAGGCAATGACCCACACATATACATATAATCCACAATATGACAGTAACTTAATTACATAACACATAACATACCAACCAAGTGGCATGCTTACCAATATATGACAAACCATAGGGGTATATTGTGACACCCCCACACTCTCAGGTTCGGAGCCATCGACAAGCTCGAACCTACCAACCCATTGTAACCTGTGAGTATTTTCCACTCTACCTAACCCTGCACATTATTCACTCACTCTACCCCGCCAACCCCCAAACTCGCTGCTGTGACTAAGCAAGACCTCCTGCCACTGGTACTAATGGACGGAGCAGAGGACATCTACAGGTAAGGGTAGCCTGGATTAAAATGGTGAATCTCTAAGATGGCTGCCATTTATATCCACCCCTAAGCCCATCCCTATTAACCCCTTCTTACTTGCTTCCTATTCCTGCCCCTAGCTCTGTCACCCATTCCACCTACTATGCTGTTGCATGGGCTACATGACATGCGCATAGCCTTATCGGTCTATCCACTAATTCCTTCTTGGGAATAAGCCCCTATATCATTTACCCCAATCGTTTGAAAATTTAGTTGCTCACACCTAATCAACTTCAACCCCGAAAACCCATCCAACACAGAGAAACCAAGGCATGGGAGAAACCCAGCTGTATTCCCTGTTTCTGAACAGTGGCTGTCCGATGCGCCCAATAGATGAAGGAGTGGCCGATCAACCATGCCACCCAACCTGAAACGACAACAAGAAACGTAACCATTGTGGAACAACAAACCCCCCACCCAAACAACCCCAACCTCTTTAAACAATCCGATGAGGGTGTACGTAAGAATGAAATCATATTGATTCCTACCATCCTATCCGCTGGACTAGATCTTCCCCAAGGCCCAGGTGAGTCGCCTCTTGTTTTTGTCTTTCATATAAGTGGATTCATCCGGATAAGGAAACTAAGGGTATTACTCCCAAGCAAGCAGCAAGCACTTTATTCTATATTTGATCTGAGTAAGATCCTTTTTTATTGAATATTTGGATTTCTCTTTTTACTGATATTTGGATTTTTTACTTATTTTATGTGTTTGGATTTTTACTTATTATATGTTGTGATTTTCCACTACTCATTATATTGTGATATAAGAATTGGCGCAACCCTTACTAGGATTGCTACCCACTTGTTAATTAGTGCTCACTCTTTTTTCCTGTTGTCTATTAATGGCATGAACCACAGCCATATTATCCGTGAAAAAGACAACCCATTTGTTTCTCAGTTCCTCACCCTATAATGACAAGGCGACCACCAATGGGAACAACTCAAAAAAGGTCAGGTCACCCATCACTGCCTTCCCCAGCCATACTACCGGCCACTGTACCACACACCAGACGCATCCGTGAACAACTCGAGATCGGCAACGGACGTCGTCGGAAAACCCGCCCATTAAAGTCTCGTAGAAAAATGTCCCAAATCAACAATTAAAGTCTCGTAGAAAAATGTCCCAAATCCACAAATCCTCCTTCATGGAATGAGAGATGCAAACATAATGGTGAGGAGATCAAATCCCACTTGTGACCCTAACCAGAAATCGATTGAAAACACTCCCCATCACCCCGAACCATCCGTGTTCCTTTGTTTGCCCATACATCCACAAGGGAGCCCCTGGTGGTAGCAGGTGTAAGGGCCGTATTAGGGGAAATCCACCTCCTACCCGACCTGGCCTGCTTACCCCCGTCCCTGAGAACCGAGGGAGATGATGGGCCATCTAGGGGACCGGGATCTGACCCACCTGATTAATTACCTCCTGGTAAAGCTCACGGTCCCTCGGAAATTTGACAGAAATGGGAATGACTAAATATGAGATATGCCATTCGGTTGGAATGAATTTGGTCCATTCAGACAAATTCTGATGTTTAGTGAATTACCCTGAGAGTGATACACAAATCACATTATGTCACAACATACATGATATGTTACTAGTCATTGGGGTGTTAAAATTTGTTGACCATTAAAAAAAATACATTAAGTACAGTTTTGGACATTTTAAAAGCCCATTGCAGTTTCCATTTTCCTTAAAGGGAAACTCCAGTGCCAGAAAAACGATCCGTTTTTCTGGCACTGGAGGGTCCCTCTCCCTCCCACCCACCAATCCCCGGTTACTGAAGGGGTGAAAACCCCTTCAGTGACTTACCTGAGGCAGCGGCGATGTCCCTCGCCGCTGTCTCCTCCTCCGCGATGCTCCTCTTTGTGATTGCGTCGGCCGGTGGGCGAGACTGA
Organism: Pelobates fuscus; assembly: GCF_036172605.1. Classification (NCBI taxonomy): domain Eukaryota; kingdom Metazoa; phylum Chordata; class Amphibia; order Anura; family Pelobatidae; genus Pelobates; species Pelobates fuscus. Next base: position 120,916,531 of record NC_086323.1, read on the forward strand.
TCTCACCCACCGGCCGAGATGACCTAATGCGCATGTGCGGAAATGCGCATTACGTCTCCCCATAGGAAAGCATTGAAAAATCATTTCAATGCTTTCCTATGGGGTTTTGAGCGACGCTGGAGGTCCTCACACAGGTTTCCTGTGCTAGAAACTAGGAAGTGACCTCTAGTGGCTGTCTAGTAGACAGCCACTAGAGGTGGAGTTAACCCTGCAATGTAATTATTGCAGTTTATGAAAAACTGCAATAATTACACTTGCAGGGTTAAGGGTAGTGGGAGTTGGCACCCAGACCACTCCAATGAGCAGAAGTGGTCTGGGTGCCTGGAGTGTCCCTTTAAGCATCACGATTGGAGAACGTAAAACAGTATTTAATGTGTTGACTGCTCTGCTTAAACAAATTGACTGGCAAGCTGTGTGTCTGTTATGCAATGATTATAGGTGTGCTTGGTGATATAGATCCCCTTTCATCTGAAGCTTCTTTCCATCCTTATTACACCCTGGATTTGCCAACAGGGACATTTTGAATGCCACTGCTGTTCTTTTATTACAAGAAAACATTAGACTTGCAATAAAATGACAGAATCTGCTTCACGCTCGCTGTCAGAACACAACTGCAATTTCCATGCATTTATTTTTCACTCTAGTTTCTTCTTCAACTTTCCTCCTGTAAGGGGATAAAAAGTAAATCTTTTGAGGAAGATCGTATTTCCAAAGTTTATTAATATGTCTAATTAACATGCTAACAGTTAACATTAATTATCTGTGAATATTGTGGCAAAACAATTTGCTTCTTTGCTTCACACTCAGTAAACTTGTTCCATCTCAATGTTACTAATGTGTTCCTATCACTTATAAGCACCCAAACACAATTTTTGCACCCATTGTCAACTCAATATTTGATTCTATTAGAGTAAAGAAAAACAAAAAAACGGTTTCTACAGAGTACAATAACACTCTGTTCGATATTTATTATAATTAAATTTTTTACCCATTAGGATACTGCAATACTGGAAATTGCAAAAGCTATGGCATGTACTGGATTTTTGATACTCTTTAAGACAATAAGTTAGACATTTAATGGGTGATTGCCAGACCCCTAAATGACTTTAGCTTCCTGAAAAGCTTTATGTTTGAATAGTGTGTCCTATTTTTTCATTTTGGAAAAAGTTCATATTTCAATAGAAATTGTATAAATTATACTAGTTACACCCCACTGGCTTTTCAAGCAGCCAACTGTTTCCTGTTCCTTCCTGGTTTGGTTAGCTTAGTTGCATTGAACTCAAAAGAGAGCAATTGCCCAGACCAAAGACTTCTCATTGAGCTGCATTGGGAAGTTTGTGTTTGGACAGTCACATCAAATCTGGATGGGGTTAGATGATGAGCACATGCAAAGGCAGCAGACAAGAGTTCTATGAATACCAATCAAAGGTTACCTCTTTTTACGGAGGAGTATGTATGACAAAAGTGCTCAGAAGAGTCAAAAAGTGATTTATAGGCAGCTCAATACACTAGTGTGGAAATATCCTCTATTCCACTGAACAAATTTAGTAAATATAGGTGCGGTATAAGTGACAAGGACCTACACCTATAAGTGGAGCACTCAAACACATATATGGCGTACCAAAACATAGTCTCATTCAATGGTACAACATGGAGTACATGTCAAAATAAAATACAAAAAATACAATATAGTGCAGATGGTACTTTAAATGACCTTGCAGTGATGATGAAAATATTGTGCTGAATAATACACTCACATTTCAGGGAGCCTGTATATAGGAAACACTGGCTCCGTATTAAGGCTTGTGTGCTGTTATGGTAGCACCACCCTCCTACTTCGGCTTGGAGAATTTCTCGGAAATACAAAAAGGAAAGCAGACCAATGTGTAGATTTATGGTGATAAAAAAAACACAAATATGTGTTCAATAAATGTGGTGCTCACCTGGTCCTGAGCCTATGAATCCCGGCTCTAGGTATATAGGTATTGTGCCAATTTGGATGGGGATGGCACTACCCCTGTGAGGATTCATTGGAGGCTCCAAAAATAACTTCAGTGAGGTCTTAAATAAAAATAGTGAATTTATTGGTATAAAATCAATATAAAAACAAAGGTGATACAAGTCCTCAAATAAAAGTCCTTTAAAAATGGCCAATACGCGTTTCACTCTCAGATAGAGCTTCTTCAGTCAGCTGTAATGTTGGTCCTCTGAATCCTCCATTTTAAATGTCACTTGGGTCTTCCCCTTTAATGAGCTAAGTGCATTTTGTCCAATCAAATTCAATTTTACATATTGTGTGTGCAGGGGGATATGTGTGTATACCTTTAATAGGTTAATAATGTTGGCACCTTTATTTGTCCTTTCCTTCATTGGTGGACAGCGTTGGTTGGCGGAAGTGTTTGCTTCCGACCGGGCGGTTGGCGGAAGTGACGTCACACAGTCACGTGATCGTCACCCACCCGCCGCCCGGAACCTCCCAGCTTCTCCGACCCTGCCGCACATCTCCCATGCGTGCAGGTCGGAAGGAGGGTTTAGAATGTAGGAGGGAGTGGTCTGCGGGCGTGTCCAGTTCGTCACGCCCCCAAGTAGTGACGGCACGTCCGCTTGGCTCCTCCCCCTCCAAAATATTTAGAAAGGTGCTGGAAAGGCACTGGAAAGGCAAGCAAGGCTTGAAAATTATAGTGGTAATGAAGTTAGTATAAAATTAAAGTGATATAGTATAGCTATTGTGCATGTAAGCTAGTATATTTACATTATTAAAAGTGCATACAGTGCTAGTGATACTTATATATTAAAAAGATGATGTTACATACATATGTGCTAGAACAGATATCCTTATTGGGTATTTTCCCTAGAGTTCTGCTGTTTTTGCAAGCTGTTTTAGATATAACTCCAATGAAAAAATGCATAATTAAATGCTTGCAAGTTTTCATTTAGGGATATCTGCTAAATAGGGATTTATAGTAGAAGTAAACTCTTGAACTGAGAGAAGATTTATTAACGGTTTCTTTTTTAGTTTTTTGAGATCACACTTAGGAACCAAATAGGTCCACTCATATTAGGAAGATACGATGTTGTATCTGGATTGTACCTTTAACAAAGGTGGACTTGGTGATTTATATAACATTTTAGAGGAATATTTGTTCCTATATCAGTACTTGTTAGGGTAAAAGTGTGTATATCATTGTAAATCTTTACTGATAAACAGAATGGGCTTGTCTTAGAAATATTGACAATGATAATGTCCCTTGTAACATACTGGATTACATAGAAGAGAACTGAGCTGGACCCAAGTCCCAGCAGCTTCTTCTCATGTCCTGCTGGAAAAAAAATATCCCATGTATATGCTCTTCACTTATTCCCATGCAGTGATTAACCAACCACACAGCATTAACTAGTTGTTTCTACTCCCTAAGTAAGCTCCTCTGTCCGTGTGTAAATGGTTGACACCAAGGATTGGCTACACAGTGTTTAGCTTTAATCGCCCAAGGAGATGGCAGGTATAAATTGTGTACTTGTATCCTTCATTGTTTATGTTACTATGGTACCTTTTCTATAGCAGATTAGAGTCCTAAATCATTTGTGGTGACAATGTCTTGCGTAAGAGAAGTTTCCAATTTATGTGTCCATTTGCCTCGACTGACATATTTCAGTATATGATGTAAGTAACAAGTTTTCATGCCAAATGTAATAACAATAGATTACAGCAGGAAGAATTTACACATACCAAAAATTGCATCATTATGTTTAATCGCAAAGAATTGCACACTATAATCTTTGCTAAAGTGACTCAGACATCACGATTGAGAGATTATTCAATATTTATGAAAACAACAGGAGATAACTGAAAGCTTCGTGTGAGCCATCAGGGACTTCTCTTTTCCCCTCTGGCATAACTAGGAAACCGTAGGATAAAAATTGCAATCAGCAAATAAACTTTCCTACCACAATGTAAAGGTTGTCCTTGTAGGAATAGTTCCATCATTGTGCCACAGAAAGTCAATTTTGTCTCCAGCTATGCTGCCTCTTCACCTCCCACCTGCACAAAGCTCTGTCTATAAACTGTAGCATAAGCCCACTGGAGAATTCGGTTATAGCTAGCATGAGGCTTTCGTGTTTATTAGGCAGTCCGGATAAGGATATGCCTTCTGATGACTAATATGGCTTCCAGCTGGGGCTATCTACTCATGCTTGGAACAGATGCATATATTGCTGACAAGAAAAAAAATGACAGAATATTCATGAAAAAAAAAATATTTGAAAGTTTATTCAATTACAGAGGAAGTAATCACCATATTATGAGTTAGTTTAATTTAGTGCAGAATGGTAAGAAACTTACATGAGAGCCATGCCTTTGTTTCTTGTCTAATTATGAACTAACAGACGTTACTTTCTATGTTAATACTTTATTGTCTTCTTAATAAGGTTATGAAGAAACCAGAGGATCTTTGCTGTTGTTATAATACCAGATGGTAGTCTGCGTAATCATTACCCAACTCTATGCCAGGGACCCTAAGATCTTATACCAAAAGATAATTAGGACTTATTACAGTGTTAAAGTTAAAGTTCATTTTTGAATAATGTGACACATACACATACTCTTCTGTTATACCAACAAAAAAAAAAAAACAGTTCTCACTCACTGAAACTTACTCAAAGAAATATGAATATGTAAAAATGTATCAATAAAACTGCATTTCTCCACTTCGTAAAGAGAGGAGCTCATCTTCTCCAACATTATTAACCCCATGATAATGTAATCGTGACTCAGTGATAAAATATAGAAGCAGAGGATTCCTCATCCTCAACAATGCAGTTTTCTAAAATATCAGCACGAGAGCAGACCAGTTTATCGTTCATTCATTGAAACAATTATATTCTGGCCACAATGCACCTGTCGTAACACAATTGAATACTACATAATATTGGATCTATACACTATGCTGGCCCCAAATGGCTAGTAAATGTATAGTTTCAAGTTCCTGTCCTTTATGGTTTAATGAAATTAAAAATTATTTATCATTATGCCCACCACAACAAGTAAGCCCAACAAATATGGTATGCACGAGTGCTGTGTCCATCCCCAGGTGATGCTGTACTATTTCACAGTTCTCTAAAAATTAAGGAATGCTACATATGACGCATGATACCATCACACACAGTCACCATGTCTAAATTTGATGGCAGTTTTAGAGAAATAAAATGCCATCTCTGATAAAAAAACAATACACAAATCATTTAAATGCATTATAAAACCCAACATACAAGCTATTTATGCAGCTGTACATTGTTGTTTTTTTAAAGGTTAATTCACTAAGTTAGTTGTGGTAGCCAACTTTGAAAATTTAGATTGAAATTACTGAAAAACAACCTTAATTCAGTAAAATTTTGGCCCATAGTTTTCAAGTCACTTCTCACATGACAACATTCTTTATTTACCATTGAGACCAATCATTTATTTGCTCTTGTTCAGCGTCAATTAAAAGTTTTATTTGAAAAAAAAATATGTTTTTATAAATATCTAATGTTTTTGTTTTTATTTACCTCTGTCCAGCGTCAAAAAGAGATGGTTCAAGTCCCGGGAAAGGAACAAAGGTGGCACCACAGGGTATTAATCGCGGAGACATCGCTCTCTTCTGTCCAGCAAACTGTTGCAGTGATTCGAGTTTGCTTATAGCCATGTTTTTCTCCTTAATCCAACTAAACAACGAGCCTCTAATTTGCCATTTCTGTATTTTCATGTATTCTACAAAGCTTCTCAGCTCTCTGTTACAATATCCTGCCTGATGTGTTTATTGCTGGCAAGATTCTCTCTATCTCGCCTACTAACCAGGCTCACAGGGAACAGGAAGAGCCGTTCTCAGTTTAACATGATTACATTACAAATCCCTGTAACATTCATTAATAAGGAGAAGGTTGCCACATTGTCTCATTACGGTGATTTTTCTTACAGAAGCTGCTCTTGTTCCGCTAATGCCTTCTCTCCTCTTTTTCAGAATAATTTGCCTCGAGAGAGGAGAGAATTCTGTATAAAGAAGTTTTTGGAGAGTGGGCCCCAGTGTATCGTTATAGTGCAGGATGGTAATATGATAAGAAACTCAGTGTGTAATGGCAAAGAAAAATAAAATAAAAAATAAAAAAAAGTTTGTTGCCTTTCTGTCTCACATATAGTGTCATTTAAAATCTTCTCCATGGCAACATGTACTAAAAAGAGGAATCATTGTATAAATTTAAACTGACAGAACATGAATAAGATACTTCTGAAAAGGAATTTTGGTGCCCACAGTCATCACAAATGTCTGTAACATCTGCAATTTCTGTAACATTAGTCTGGAAGGAAATGCAACAGACAGTTTAGATAATGGGTAGTCAACCTGGTTCCTACTGCCCACTAGTGGGCGGTTTGAGATTTCAGGTGGGCGGTGGTAGGTTCTGCAGAAAACGCACGGTTGCATCACTGGCACACCTCCCAAGTCCTGCTCATCCCTTTCTAGATTGCATACCTCCCACTGTAACAGGCTTGTTCAAGAAGATAATGAAAATGTTACACTACTACACACAGGCCTCTCACACGCTGCCAATAAAACCTGTGGAACCTGTGGAACAATGGTCTCCCCTGCCAGCCAATGCAGAGCCAACATTGCTGTAAGCCCTCTTTGGCTGGTGAAGAGATCAAAGATCTTCCTTACCGGCCAGCAGAGGGAGGGAAGGATCTGGGAGGATCTGTGTTCCTCTCACGAGCAGGCTGGTAGGAGTGTTGCCGCAAGTTACTACAGCAACATTCAGATACAGTGCTGTACTCGCAGAAGGACAGGAGAGTCAACCTGCAGCCGGAGGAGCTGTAGGCTAAAGTGAACACCACTGGACCACCAGGGCTTGCAGCATTATGTCCCCTCACCCTGGTAAAAGGTAGGAAGAAGGGATGGGGAGACATTAAGATAGTTTTTTACTTCTCATCCACCTACACACAGCATAGACCCTATGTACCCTTCACACACTGACCCCTCACACACACACAGACTGCCTGCTCACACACACTGCCTCCTCACACACACACTCCACCCTTCACACATACACAGCACCTCTCACACATACATCACCTCTAACACACACAGTGCACCCCTTGCACACACTGCCAACCTCACACACACACTGACCCCCTCACACACACAGAACCCTTCACACACACTGCACCCCTTACATACACTCTACTCCTCACACAAACAGCACCCTTCTCACATGCACATCACCTCTAACACACACTGCTCCCAACACACACTGCACCTCAGACATACACTGTACCCCTGACACACACACACTGCACCCTTCATACACAATGCCCCCTCACACACTATACCCTTCACACACAAACAGCACCCTTCACCCACATACAGCATACCTCACACATACACAGCACCCTTTACATACACACACACACACACACACACACACACACAGACACACACACTATACCCTTCACGCACACAGCACCCTTTACAAACAGTACCTCACAGACACACATAGAAAAAAGTAAAATAGAAAAAAAAGTTCCTTTTTTTTTTTAAAAACCCTCCTTTCTAAAATCACACTTGCACTATAAAATTAGTTACTGTGGCACTAGTGGGCGGTAAGGAAGTTTTACCATCAACACAGATACAAAAGTGCACGGTAGGTATTAAAAGGTTGACTACCCCTGGTTTAGATAAATACATAAGGGTTATCCACTAAACAGTGAACTTTGGTTGAACTAAATAAAAAGTAAGTTGTAAAAGCAGTTCGACTGATTTGATTTGCTGTTAAGCTTTCTAATTCACCATTCTTCATTGTTTAGTGAATAAACATCACATAGTTTAACACACACACCTGGGGAAATGTCTCTCTAAGCACACTCCTGCCCAGTTTGTTGCTTCTGACAGGATGCGAAAACAGGCCTCCGAACTGTCCCAACTGGCAGGATGCAATGATGCAAGGCTGACAGGCCGCTTCTGTTGGCAACATCACTCCCTTTCCCCATGCCTCCCAACATTTCCAATTTCAGTCAGACAGTCCCAGTTTTGAGGTCCTGCACAAATTGTGCCCAATTTGTTCCTTGGCGTCCCCATAAAGCATAAAGCGAACATATAAATAGACACACTCACACTATGCTCAGGGAAACAGTGCTCCCAGCATAGTTCACACTTTGTTGGACTGCTTGATTGGCAGGCAGTTGGACGTGCATTCATGCCAGGATGACCTGCCAAGTCTCTAGGCTTACCCACTCCCTTTTAAAGGTGAGTCTGCCCTTTTTAACTGGTGCCGGTAAGGTGATTCATTTCATTGATCCACCCCTTCCTACATATACACATAGGTATAATTAGTCCTGGCCTTTTAATGCATAATGCACCCTATGCATTAAAAGGCCAGGACTGATTAAGCCTATATGTATATTGGAGCACTTCGTCTCCTCACTTACTTAGGCATGGGAGTTTGTTATGATCTATGATTTACCTTTTTTCTTCTATGCCTATCTAGTAAGTCTCACAAGGAGAGAAGCTTTCTTTAGTTTACTTTACTTTATCCGTCTGTCTACTTTTGATTATTAGGGCTGCCAATCTTTTAGACAGTGACCTTTCTCCCTTTGGCGCTTTGTCTGGTGCTTAGGTACTAAGTGGAGATTTACTAACTCCCTATGCTTTAAAAGGCCATAATAAATGCTATATGAATATTGCAGACATAAGTGTTTAGTAACTTTATCTCCTCACTTACTTAGGCATGGGAGTAGCCTTATAAGGCTAGTTCGGTATTTATTATTATTTAGAGTAAGTTTATTTTTGTGTTGATACTTTGTTACTTCAGATATTTAGTGGTTTCCCTCTGGTTACATTGTTCCATACCACTGGATACTTTGGTGCCTACGTCATTATCTCCAGTCAGCATTATATTCAGTTTGTGAATTTTTGCTTCTTTGTTTCTGTTGCTAGTATCTAGGGTTAAGCCATTGGGCATTGCTGGAGTGCCCTCCTTGTGCATGGGATCAGTGTGGAGGTGATGTTTATTTCCTTTTACACCCATTTTCACAGGGATCCCATTTCTTTCTATTTTTTCTGAGATTTCCTAGTATCCCAATGGGCCTGTATGGGTCTGTACATCAGCAGGGGTCTACATGGCAGCTGGGTTCCCTGAAATGACGGGTCCAGCCACAGCTGCGATCCCTGCGACCATTGTAGTTCTGCCACTGGATCCTGGTAAAAGCAATTCTCAGTAAAACTATATAAAAGTGCAAATTTTAAGAGAAATCATCACTTTTATGAATTACACTTGTTACGTCTCCCTGGCTGCTATTAAAATATGGTACTTTTTCTTCCTAGCAATTTAACACATTGGATCTAAACTCAAAAGGACATAGAGCACCTGCATTTCAAAGACTTCAGATACTAGATATCAATAAATCCAAAATGACCCCTTGCACAGTTACTAAATTCATTCTCACACTCCACCTCCAATGGAATGGTGAAGAAGGAAGGACCATCTTCCAGGTTATTCTTACTAGCAGACCACCCAAAGGGCTTTCAGCTCATCTCCTTGTTTCCTAAATATAAACACACATGTAATTCATGAACTGCCCATTATTTCAACAGGAAGTTGAAATGTCTTTTAATGCTGTCCTACGCAGATACTACATGAACCATTAAAATGTGTCCCATATTGCCTGAGAATACCAACATCTTGCAATTTAAAACATTGTACCATGGCTTTCAGCATGGAAATATGTGTTGTCCTCAAATGAGAAACAATGGGCAAGTATGCTGAGCTCTTGTGCTAAATGTAAATACACCAAGGCAGAAACTAACATAATGTACAAATGTCTTGCTTATATACTTCACCATATCTCACTTTTTCAACCTTGGTGAGACCTTTCTGAAGGCAGAAATAAGAGCCAATAACCAGGGAAGATCTCTGTTAAATTTTAAACCATGTCTCCCAGTTCTATGTTTTGTTTTTCTGTTTGGCTTTGGCAACTTGCTTGTATTCTAATTGGAACCCTCTAGTGCAGCATCTTCCACTTGGTTTTCTGCAGAACCCTAGTGTTCCACAAGAACACAATTGGTGTTTCGCCAAAATTTGTAAAAAAAAAATGGCCGCGGGCGGCAAGAGAGCAGTGGGCAGTGATCTTAGCCCAGCAGCCCCATTGGACCCCAGGGACCGCATGCTCAACCCAGCAGCCCCACTGGACCAATGGGACATAGAGACTCCATGCCAGCATTCCCAAAGGTATTAGGACTGGGTGGAGTAAAATTTGAAAAAATAAAATTGTATGTGTGTCTGTTAGGGAATTTGTATGTGTTTGTGTGTCTGTCAAAGAGTATATGTGTGTTTGTCAGTGAGAGTGTATGTGTGCTTGTCAGTGAGAGTGTATATGTGTTTGCATGTGTGTCTGTAAAAGAGTATGTGTGTTTGTCAGTGAGAGTGCATGTTTGTCTGTCAAAGAGTGTGTGTTTGTCAGTGAGAGTGTTTGTGTGTCTGTCAAAGAGTATGTGTGTTTGTCAGTGAGAGTGTATGTGTGTCTGTTAAAGAGTATGTGTGTCAGTGAGATATATACTTATTTCCCTTCATAACATCTTATTTGGCATTTAAAACACGGTATGTACATATATTTGGGCATTTGGTTGTATTTATGTGTATATTGTATGTACTTGTGTATAGTGTGTATGTTCTTGTGTATACTTGTACATATGCAGTACTTTTGCATAATAACATGTAATAATAACATATATTTTCTCAAGTGGTCACCCCTGGTAACCCCTCTAAGAGTATTGACATGGACTGACCCAGTGGTTTTTGACTTCTCTGCTATTGTTTACTAGTCTTTCTGTCAGCTTACCTTAAACCAAGTCTACACTGGCCATTAAGCAAACTGGCAAATACGATAGCCATGGGCCAAGACCGACAGGGGAGATCAGAAAATCTCTCCTGCCGTCCTATGTACAGCCTTGCAGTGTGCTTTTAAATGTTGGTGGAGGATCAACAATCTCTCTCACCGGCCCACTGGCACTTTACTGCAGGAGAGTGAGGGGAGAGAAGGACCCAGTAGGATTTATTCTTCTAGCGAGCTGGACAGTTCAGAGCATTGCTTGCGAGAGGAGTGAACTCCAACAGACCAACAGGGCTTGCAATGTCCCACCCTCCCTGAGCAAAGTTAAGAAAAAGAGAGGGGTGTAAAGTGTTTTGTTTGCTTGCTTTTGTTTGTTTTGTTTTTTTAACAAAAAATATCTATATATTTGCTCCCAGTCTTATACCACCCAACACAGTTGCATATTGCACCCTTCACACACACTGCACCCTTACACACACACACACACACACACTACACCACTCACACACTGCATCCCTATAAACACACAAACCCTAGATACACTATAACACTCTGGATCCTCTACACACACTAGATCCCCTATAGACACACACTGCACAACTTACACACACTACATTTGTGACATGCACACTACAACTCCCATACATATTATGGATTACCTATGTACACATTAGATCATACACAAACACACACTATATTCCTTAAGTACACACTCTCCACAGCCCATATACACCCTACGTCAGCTATATACACATGCACTAAAGCCCCTATGCACACACTTGCTGCATTCCCTAAACACACACTCGGCCCCTATGCACTACTGCACATATACACACATATTACACCACAAACACAACACAACTGAAACTGATTGCCACATCCCCCTCGCCTCCATACAGCGTGGCCACATCCGATCACTGCAGTCACTCTGTTAAAATAATAAATAACTTACCTGAGGCAAGTCAGCTTGCCATTCAGCACCCTTGTGGAGTGATCCCCAACCGGTGTGGAGTTATAATGAATGGTCCCACAAAGCAATATAGCCTCGCCTCCATCCTCAACAAGGATGGCACCGACATGCATGTGACATAATGCAAACAAAGCGCACGTGCGTTTTGGGGTCAAAGGCAATGTGCAACCAATCATAACCTTAGGAGGGTTATTTAACCCCTTAAGGACCAAACTTCTGGAATAAAATGGAATCATGACGTGTCAGACATGTCATGTGTCCTTAAGGGGTTAAACTCAAAATAGCATTGTGTCCGTGCCCTGTCGTGGTTTCCACTAGTTGGTTGTCAGAGAGTGCGTTCTTGTTCTAGGTTCTTTTTGGTATTTGACTTTAGCTTGTATTTTGACTTTCCCTTATTTCTGGTATCCTTGACCTTTGGCATGCTTCCTCGTTGTGTCTCTTTCTGTGTCCCTGACCTCGGCTAGTATTTTGACCATTCTTTATTACGTTAAGTCCTGCCATTCTAAGGCCCGGTATACATTGTCCTTGTTCATCGGAGACAACTAGACAAATCACAAGCAAATGCAGCGCAGGCATGTCACTAAATGAGTTTGCGCTGCTCAGAACAAATACAGTGCCCTTTTCTTCAGCAGAACTCTGTTCATGGGCTGCAGGGCCGCCATCAGAAATTTTGGGGCCCCTGACAAAGCACAAGGTCTGGGGCCCTCCCCCCTCCCTCCCTCCTGGGTCCGCCCACGCCCTACCTAGTCCGCTGACAATGATGCAGGACTGAACGTGGTGTGTATAGTGGAAGTGAATTAGAATGTGTGTAATGGATGTAGTGTTTGTGTGTAGTGGATGCTGTGTATAGTTAATGCAGACTGTATGTTAGTGTAGTGAATGCAGAGTGTGTGTCAGTATAGTGAATCCAGAGTGTGTGCATAGTTTAGTGAATGCAGAGTGTGTGTTAGTGTGTAATGAATGCAGAGTGTGTGTTAGTGAATAGTGAATGCAGAGTATGTCAGTGTAATGAATGTAGTGTGTGTGTTAGTGCAATGAATGCAGAGTGTGTGTAAATGTGTAGTGAATGCAGAGTGTGTGTTAATGTGTAGTGAATGCAGAGAGTGTGTTAGTGTGTAGCGGATGCAGAGTGTGTGTTAGTGTAATGTGTAGTGAATGCAGAGAGTGTGTTAGTGTGTAGCGGATGCAGAGTGTGTGTTAGTGTAGTGAATGCAGAGTGTGTTAATATGTAGCGAATGCAGAGTGTGTGTCAGTGTAGTGGATGCAGTGAGTATGTTAGTGTGTAGTGTATGCAGAGTTATGTTGTATTAGTGTATGCAGTGTGTGTATTGTATTAGTGTATGCAGTGTGTGTGTTGTATTAGTGTATGCAGAGTGTGTGTTGTGTTAGTGTATGCAGTGTGTGTGTTGTGTTAGTGTATGCAGAATCTGTGTTGTATTAGTGTATTCAGTGTGTGTGTTGTATTAGTGTATGCAGAGTGTGTGTTGTGTTAGTGTATGCAGAGTGTGTGTTGTATTAGTGTATGCAGTGTGTGTATTGTATTAGTGTATGCAGTGTGTGTGTTGTATTAGTGTATGCAGAGTGTGTGTTGTGTTAGTGTATGCAGTGTGTGTGTTGTGTTAGTGTATGCAGAATCTGTGGTGTATTAGTGTATTCAGTGTGTGTGTTGTATTAGTGTATGCAGAGTGTGTGTTGTGTTAGTGTATGCAGAGTGTGTGTTGTATTAGTGTATGCAGTGTGTATGTTGTATTAGTGTACGCAGTGTGTGTGTTGTGTTAGTGTATGCAGTGTGTGTTGTATTAGTGTATGCAGTGTGTGTATTGTATTGGTGTATGCAGTGTGTGTGTTGTATTAGTGTATGCAGTGTGTGTTGTGTTAGTGTATGCAGTGGGTGTGTTGTATTAGTGTGTGCAGTGTGTGTGTGTTGTATTAGTGTATGCAGTGTGTGTTGTGTTAGTGTATGCATTGTGTGTGTTGTGTTAGTGTATGCAGTGTGTGTGTGTTGTATTTGTGTATGCAGTGTGTGTTGTATTAGTGTATGCAGTGTGTGTGTTGTGTTAGTGTATGCAGGGTGTGTTGTATTAGTGTATGCAGTGTGTGTTGTATTCGTATATGCAGTGTGTGTTGTGTTAGTGTATGCAGTGTGTGTTGTATTAGTGTTTGCAGTGTGTGTTGTATTGGTGTACGTAGTGTGTGTTGTATTAGTGTAATGTGTAGGGAATGCAGAGAGTGTGTTAGTGTGTAGTGGATGCAGAGTGTGTGTTAGTGTAGTGAATGCAGAGAGTGTTAATGTTTAGCGAATGCAGAGTGTGTGTCAGTGTAGTGTATGCAGTGAGTGTGTTAGTGTGTAGTGTATGCAGAGTGTATGTTGTATTAGTGTATGCCGTTTGTGTATTGTATTAGTGTATGCAGTGTGTGTGTTGTATTAGTGTATGCAGAGTGTGTGTTGTGTTGTGTTAGTGTATGCAGTGTGTGTGTTGTGTTAGTGTATGCAGAGTCTGTGTTGTATTAGTGTATGCAGTCTGTGTGTTGTATTAGTGTATACAGAGTGTGTGTTGTGTTAGTGTATGCATAGTGTGTGTTGTATTAGTGTATGCAGTGTGTGTATTGTATTGGTGTATGCAGTGTGTGTGTTGTATTAGTGTATGCATTGTGTGTGTTGTATTAGTGTATGCAGTGGGTGTGTTGTGTTAGTGTATGCAGTGTGTGTTGTATTAGTGTATGCAGTGTGTGTTGTATTAGTATATGCAGTGTGTGTTGTGTTAGTTTATGCAGTGTGTGTGTTGTGTTAGTGTATGCAGAGTGTGTGTTGTGTTAGTGAATGCAGTGTGTGTTGTATTAGTGTATGCAGTGTGTGTTGTATTAGTTTATGAAGAGTGTGTGTTGTATTACTGTATGCAGTGTGCGTCGTGTTAGTCTATGCAGTGTGTGTGTTGTATTAGTGTATGCAGAGTGTGTGTTGTGTTAGTGTATGCAGTGTGTGTTGTGTTAGTGTATGCAGAGTGTGTGTTGTGTTAGTGTATGCAGTGTGTGTGTGTGTGTGTAAATGTGCAAATGGGGGGGGGGCATTTTCCCATTAATTTTATATTAAATTAAATGTTTCTCCCATGATCCCATGAGATTCCATGATCCCTGGTGGTCTGGTGGCATGGGGGGCCCCCCAGCTCCCTGTTACCGCAGAGGGGGCCCAACACACTGCCTTTACTCTTCTCCTCTCTTCTAATAACTCTCTCGAGACCCGCGGGGCGTTGCCATGGTAACCGGGTCTCGCGAGAGTTATTAGAAGAGAAGAGTAGAGGCAGTGTGCTGGGTCCCCTCTGTGGTAACAGGGAGCCGGGGGGTCCGCGGCTGCACACATAGATCGCGATATTCGCTATCTATGTGTGCAGAGAGGGAAAGTGGGGCCCAGGACTGCCAGAGCAGTTCGGGCCCCCCCAAGACCACCTGGCCTGTGACAACCGTCATGGTTGTCACCCCCTGATGGTGGCCCTGGCTCGGCCCCTTCTGCGGTAACAGGGAGCCGGGGGGCTCGTGGCTGCACACATAGATCGCGATATTCGCTATCTATGTGTGCAGAGAGGGAAAGTGGGGCCCAGGACTGCCAGAGCAGTCTGGGCCCACCAGGACCGCCGGGCCCGTGACAACCGTCATGGTTGTCACCCCGTGATGGCGGCCCTGATAGGCTGCCCTGGAAGTGCATTGAAACAACATGCTCACTTTGGGGGGTCATTGGAGATTTGGGGTTAATTGGCGATGACACAACCCGGCCCCCAACCCTGCCCCTTTCCACTATGATTAAAATATGCCCAGGCTGAATTTGTTTCCTAGTCTGGCCTTGCCCTAAAGGGACACTCCAGGCACCCAGACCACTTCTGCTCATTGGAGTGGTCTGGGTGCCAACTCCCACTACTTCTAACCCTGCAAGTGTAATTATTGCAGATTTTTATAAACTGCAATAATTACCTTGCAGGGTTAACTCCACCTCTAGTCTACTAGAAAGCCACTAGAGGTCACTTCCTGGTTTGTAGCACAGATTATCTGTGCTAGAGCGTTGCTGGACCTCCTCACGCTGTGTGAGGACCTCCAGCGTCGCTCAAATCCCCATAGGAAAGCATTGAAATTAGTTTTCAATGTTTTTCTATGGGGAGCGCTAATGCGCATGCGCGGCATTGCCGCGCATGCGCATTAGGTCTCCTCGGCCAGTGGGCGGGATCAGTCTCGCCCACCGGCCGACGCAATGCAGAGGAGGAGGAGGCAGCGACGAGGGACATCGCCGCTGCCTCAGGTAAATGACTGAAGGGGTTTTCACCCCTTCAGTAACTGGGGATTGGTGGGTGGGAGGGAGAGGGAACCTCCAGTGCCAGGAAAACTGATTTTTTCCTGGCACAGGAGTTTCCCTTTAACCTACAGTGGCGAGAAAATTAACATCACAGTTTATTAGTGAACTGTATGGAAAACATTGAACAGGAATTGCGTCTATGGCAGGACACCGCAAAGAAAGCCACTGCTTTCAAAAAAACATTGCTGTGTGCCTGAAATCTGCCAAAGACCACCTTGGCACTCCACAATACTATTGGGGAACAAATTATGAACTAATGAAACTAAGGTTGAGTTGTTTGGTAAGAACACAAAGCACTATATATGGTAGATAAAGGGCACTGCATACCAACATAGAAATATCATCTCAACAGTTAAACACTAAGGGAGCATCATGTCTTGGGGCTGTCGAGCTGCTTCAGAGCCAGAACACCTTGACATCATCAAAGAAAACTAATTCTTACATTTATCAAGATATCCTACAGGAGATTTCAGGGTTGCTGTGCACCAACTGAATCTCAGTAGAAATGGGATGATGCAGAAGTTGAATGATTCTAAACATCAAAGTAAATCCACCACAGAATGGCTTAAAAAAAAATCTACTTTCAGTCCAGTCAGAATCCAGACCTGAAACCTGTGGAGATGCTGTGGTATCACCTCAAGAGAGCTGTTCACAATAGACATGCTAAGAATATGAATAAGTTCTGAAGCTGAAACAGTTTTGTAAGGAAGAGTCGTTCAAAATTCCTCTTGAACATAATCCAGGTCTAATACGCAGCTAACGGAAATGCTTGGTTGAGATTATTGCTGCCAAAGGAGGATGAGCTAGCTATTACACCTACTTTTTCCACAGTGGGCTGTGTTCAATAAAGACATGAAATAGTATAATGTTTTTGTGTGTTAAGCACATTATTTGTCTATACTTGTGACTTTGATGAAGCTGACATTTTATGACCAATTCATGCAGAAAACCAACTCCAAATCAATCCCAATGTTTAACATACTTTTTCTGGCATTGTAGCTTTTGTTTTTGTGACCTGACTATTACATGCATATGTCACCCTCAATGTTCTGGATTTACATTATCTGACTTCTGCTACTGTGTATATACAGTCATTACAGTCATTAAAACAATAAAGTACACCTTTTTTTATTTCTATGGTTTTATATATAGGGACATAATAACAATCATCTGTTCGTTAGCTGGTTTTAAAATTATGTAAATACAATCTCAGATGAACAACAACACATGACATATTGCACCGTGTCATAATTTATTTAACAAAAATTAAGCCAAAATGGAGAAGTCATGTGTGAAAAATACGTACACCCTTACTATTTCCATAGGAATTAAGAGGATAAGTAGCAGACAGGTGCTGCTAATCAAATGCCCCTGATTAATTGATCATAAGTAAGTGTGACTACCTCTATAAATTGTGAGGTTCTAGTAGTTTGCTGATCTGGAGCATTCAGATGTGTGTTGAATAGTGATGTACCGAACTGTCCGCCGGCGAACAGTTCCCGGCGAACTTAGCGTGTTCGCGTTCGCCGCCGTGGGCGAACACATGGGCGGTTCGATCCGCCCCCTATTCGTCATCATTGGCCAAACTTTGACCCTGTGCCTCTCGGTCAGCAGACACATTCCAGCCAATCAGCAGCACTCCCTCCCTTCCACACCCTCCAACCTCCCTCCCAGCATCCATTTTCGATTCATTCTGAAGTTGCATGCTTAGTGAGAGGAGGGAAAGTTTAGCTGCTGCTGATTAGATAGGGGAATTGATAGCTAGGCTAGGGTATTCAGTGTCCACTACAATCCTGAAGGACTCATCTGATCTCTGCTGTAAGGACAGCACCCCAAAAATCCCTTTTTAGGGCTATAACATCAGGCTGCTTTTTTTTTTTTTCCTGTGTAATGTAATTGCAGGTGCCTGCCTGCCAGCTTCTGTGTGAGGTTCACATTGGATACTGTGCCTACTTGCCCAGTGCCACCACTCATATCTGTTTTAACAATTGGTTAAGCTTTAGATTTAAAATAAATAATTTGTTTTCACTGTAATAGAAGAGCAGTTGCCTGCCTGCCAGCTTCTGTGTCAGGTTGGATGCCTTGCCCATTTGCACAGTCAGTGCCACCACTCATATCTGTTTTAACAATAGCTTAAGCTTTAGATTTTAAAGAAATAATTTTTATTCACTGTAATAGAAGATCAGTTAGTTGTCTGCAAGCGTCTGGGTGTCAGGCCTACTTCAGCGTGTGCTCTGCAGACCTGTGCCAGCATGCTTTGACAGTTGCCAATCATATCTGGTGTCTCTTTAGCGTGCTTTTACAAAGAAAAAAGGTTTCCAGTGTAAGCTAATAGCAGCCAGTCAGTGTCCTTCAAGCGGCTCTGTCAGGCCTTCCTTCAGCGTGTGCCCTGCACAACCCTGCCAGCGTACTTTGACAATTGCCACTCATATCTGGTGTCTCTATAGCGTGCTTTTACAAAGAAAAAAGGTTTCCAGTGTAAGCTAATAGCAGCCAGTCAGTGTCCTTCAAGCGGCTCTGTCAGGCCTTCCTTCAGCGTGTGCCCTGCACAACCCTGCCAGCGTACTTTGACAATTGCCACTCATATCTGGTGTCTCTATAGCGTGCTTTTTCAAAGAAAAAAGGTTTCCAGTGTAAGCTAATAGCAGCCAGTCAGTGTCCTTCAAGCGGCTCTGTCAGGCCTTCCTTCAGCGTGTGCCCTGCACAACCCTGCCAGCGTACTTTGACAGTTGCCACTCATATCTGGTGTCTCTATAGCGTGCTTTTACAACCAAAATTTTGTTTCCACTGTAATAGAAGAGCAGTTGCCTGCCTGCCAGCTTCTGTGTCAGGTTGGATGCCTTGCCCATTTGCACAGTCAGTGCCACCACTCATATCTGTTTTAACAATAGCTTAAGCTTTAGATTTTAAAGAAATCATTTTTTTTCACTGTAATAGAAGATCAGTTAGTTGTCTGCAAGCGTCTGGGTGTCAGGCCTACTTCAGCGTGTGCTCTGCAGACCTGTGCCAGCATGCTTTGACAGTTGCCAATCATATCTGGTGTCTCTTTAGCGTGCTTTTACAAAGAAAAAAGGTTTCCAGTGTAAGCTAATAGCAGCCAGTCAGTGTCCTTCAAGCGGCTCTGTCAGGCCTTCCTTCAGCGTGTGCCCTGCACAACCCTGCCAGCGTACTTTGACAATTGCCACTCATATCTGGTGTCTCTATAGCGTGCTTTTACAAAGAAAAAAGGTTTCCAGTGTAAGCTAATAGCAGCCAGTCAGTGTCCTTCAAGCGGCTCTGTCAGGCCTTCCTTCAGCGTGTGCCCTGCACAACCCTGCCAGCGTACTTTGACAATTGCCACTCATATCTGGTGTCTCTATAGCGTGCTTTTTCAAAGAAAAAAGGTTTCCAGTGTAAGCTAATAGCAGCCAGTCAGTGTCCTTCAAGCGGCTCTGTCAGGCCTTCCTTCAGCGTGTGCCCTGCACAACCCTGCCAGCGTACTTTGACAGTTGCCACTCATATCTGGTGTCTCTATAGCGTGCTTTTACAACCAAAATTTTGTTTCCACTGTAATAGAAGAGCAGTTGCCTGCCTGCCAGCTTCTGTGTGAGGTTCACAGTGGATACTGTGCCCTCTTGCCCAGTGCCACCACTCATATCTGTTTTTACAATAGCTTAAGCTTTAGATTTAAAAGAAATAATTTTTTTTCACTGTAATAGAAGAGCAGTTGCCTGCCTGCCAGCTTCTGTGTCAGGTTGGATGCCTTGCCCATTTGCACAGTCAGTGCCACCACTCTTATCTGTTTTAACAATAGCTTAAGCTTTAGATTTAAAAGAAATCATTTTTTTTCACTGTAATAGAAGAGCAGTTGCCTGCCTGTCAGCTTCTGTGTCAGGTTGGAAGCCTTGCCCATTTGCACAGTCAGTGCCACCACTCATATCTGTTTTAACAATAGCTTAAGCTTTAGATTTTAAAGAAATCATTTTTTTTCACTGTAATAGAAGAGCAGTTGCCTGCTTGCCAGCTTCTGTGTCAGGTTGGATGCCTTGCCCATTTGCACAGTCAGTGCCACCACTCATATCTGTTTTAACAATAGCTTAAGCTTTAGATTTTAAAGAAATAATTTTTTTTCACTGTAATAGAAGAGCAGTTGCCTGCCTGCCAGCTTCTGTGTCAGGTTGGATGCCTTGCACATTTGCACAGTCAGTGCCACCACTCATATCTGTTTTAACAATAGCTTAAGCTTTAGATTTTAAAGAAATCATTTTTTTTCACTGTAATAGAAGATCAGTTAGTTGTCTGCAAGCGTCTGGGTGTCAGGCCTACTTCAGCGTGTGCTCTGCAGACCTGTGCCAGCGTGCTTTGACAGTTGCCAATCATATCTGGTGTCTCTTTAGCGTGCTTTTACAAAGAAAAAAGGTTTCCAGTGTAAGCTAATAGCAGCCAGTCAGTGTCCTTCAAGCGGCTCTGTCAGGCCTTCCTTCAGCGTGTGCCCTGCACAACCCTGCCAGCGTACTTTGACAATTGCCACTCATATCTGGTGTCTCTATAGCGTGCTTTTACAAAGAAAAAAGGTTTCCAGTGTAAGCTAATAGCAGCCAGTCAGTGTCCTTCAAGCGGCTCTGTCAGGCCTTCCTTCAGCGTGTGCCCTGCACAACCCTGCCAGCGTACTTTGACAATTGCCACTCATATCTGGTGTCTCTATAGCGTGCTTTTTCAAAGAAAAAAGGTTTCCAGTGTAAGCTAATAGCAGCCAGTCAGTGTCCTTCAAGCGGCTCTGTCAGGCCTTCCTTCAGCGTGTGCCCTGCACAACCCTGCCAGCGTACTTTGACAGTTGCCACTCATATCTGGTGTCTCTATAGCGTGCTTTTACAACCAAAATTTTGTTTCCACTGTAATAGAAGAGCAGTTGCCTGCCTGCCAGCTTCTGTGTGAGGTTCACAGTGGATACTGTGCCCTCTTGCCCAGTGCCACCACTCATATCTGTTTTTACAATAGCTTAAGCTTTAGATTTAAAAGAAATAATTTTTTTTCACTGTAATAGAAGAGCAGTTTCCTGCCTGCCAGCTTCTGTGTCAGGTTGGATGCCTTGCCCATTTGCACAGTCAGTGCCACCACTCATATCTGTTTTAACAATAGCTTAAGCTTTAGATTTTAAAGAAATCATTTTTTTTCACTGTAATAGAAGAGCAGTTGCCTGCCTGCCAGCTTCTGTGTCAGGTTGGATGCCTTGCCCATTTGCAAAGTCAGTGCCACCACTCATATCTGTTTTAACAATAGCTTAAGCTTTAGATTTTAAAGAAATCATTTTTTTTCACTGTAATAGAAGATCAGTTAGTTGTCTGCAAGCGTCTGGGTGTCAGGCCTACTTCAGCGTGTGCTCTGCAGACCTGTTCCAGCGTGCTTTGACAGTTGCCAATCATATCTGGTGTCTCTTTAGCGTGCTTTTACAAAGAAAAAAGGTTTCCAGTGTAAGCTAATAGCAGCCAGTCAGTGTCCTTCAAGCGGCTCTGTCAGGCCTTCCTTCAGCGTGTGCCCTGCACAACCCT
This sequence comes from Pelobates fuscus, assembly GCF_036172605.1. Lineage (NCBI taxonomy): Eukaryota > Metazoa > Chordata > Amphibia > Anura > Pelobatidae > Pelobates > Pelobates fuscus. The sequence goes on from NC_086323.1 coordinate 120,938,220, forward strand.
GCCAGCGTACTTTGACAATTGCCACTCATATCTGGTGTCTCTATAGCGTGCTTTTACAAAGAAAAAAGGTTTCCAGTGTAAGCTAATAGCAGCCAGTCAGTGTCCTTCAAGCGGCTCTGTCAGGCCTTCCTTCAGCGTGTGCCCTGCACAACCCTGCCAGCGTACTTTGACAATTGCCACTCATATCTGGTGTCTCTATAGCGTGCTTTTTCAAAGAAAAAAGGTTTCCACTGTAAGCTAATAGCAGCCAGTCAGTGTCCTTCAAGCGGCTCTGTCAGGCCTTCCTTCAGCGTGTGCTGAACCCTGCCAGCGTACTTTGACTGTTGCCACTCATATCTGGTGTCTCTATAGCGTGCTTTTACAACCAAAATTTTGTTTCCACTGTAATAGAAGAGCAGTTGCCTGCCTGCCAGCTTCTGTGTCAGGTTGGATGCCTTGCCCATTTGCACAGTCAGTGCCACCACTCATATCTGTTTTTACAATAGCTTAAGCTTTAGATTTTAAAGAAATCATTTTTTTTCACTGTAATAGAAGAGCAGTTGCCTGCCTGCCAGCTTCTGTGTCAGGTTGGATGCCTTGCCCATTTGCACAGTCAGTGCCACCACTCATATCTGTTTTAACAATAGCTTAAGCTTTAGATTTTAAAGAAATAATTTTTTTTCACTGTAATAGAAGAGCAGTTGCCTGCCTGCCAGCTTCTGTGTCAGGTTGGATGCCTTGCCCATTTGCACAGTCAGTGCCACCACTCATATCTGTTTTAACAATAGCTTAAGCTTTAGATTTTAAAGAAATCATTTTTTTCACTGTAATAGAAGATCAGTTAGTTGTCTGCAAGCGTCTGGGTGTCAGGCCTACTTCAGCGTGTGCTCTGCAGACCTGTGCCAGCGTGCTTTGACAGTTGCCAATCATATCTGGTGTCTCTTTAGCATGCTTTTACAAAGAAAAAAGGTTTCCAGTGTAAGCTAATAGCAGCCAGTCAGTGTCCTTCAAGCGGCTCTGTCAGGCCTTCCTTCAGCGTGTGCCCTGCACAACCCTGCCAGCGTACTTTGACAATTGCCACTCATATCTGGTGTCTCTATAGCGTGCTTTTTCAAAGAAAAAAGGTTTCCAGTGTAAGCTAATAGCAGTCAGTCAGTGTCCTTCAAGCGGCTCTGTCAGGCCTTCCTTCAGCGTGTGCCCTGCACAACCCTGCCAGCGTACTTTGACAGTTGCCACTCATATCTGGTGTCTCTATAGCGTGCTTTTACAACCAAAATTTTGTTTCCACTGTAATAGAAGAGCAGTTGCCTGCCTGCCAGCTTCTGTGTGAGGTTCACAGTGGATACTGTGCCCTCTTGCCCAGTGCCACCACTCATATCTGTTTTTACAATAGCTTAACCTTTAGATTTAAAAGAAATATTTTTTGTTCACTGTAATAGAAGAGCAGTTGCCTGCCTGCCAGCTTCTGTGTCAGGTTGGATGCCTTGCCCATTTTCACAGTCAGTGCCACCACTCATATCTGTTTTAACAATAGCTTAAGCTTTAGATTTTAAAGAAATCATTTTTTTTCACTGTAATAGAAGAGCAGTTGCCTGCCTGCCAGCTTCTGTGTCAGGTTGGATGCCTTGCCCATTTGCACAGTCAGTGCCACCACTCATATCTGTTTTTACAATAGCTTAAGCTTTAGATTTTAAAGAAATCATTTTTTTTCACTGTAATAGAAGAGCAGTTGCCTGCCTGCCAGCTTCTGTGTCAGGTTGGATGCCTTGCCCATTTGCACAGTCAGTGCCACCACTCATATCTGTTTTAACAATAGCTTAAGCTTTAGATTTTAAAGAAATATTTTTTTTTCACTGTAATAGAAGAGCAGTTGCCTGCCTGCCAGCTTCTGTGTCAGGTTGGATGCCTTGCCCATTTGCACAGTCAGTGCCACCACTCATATCTGTTTTAACAATAGCTTAAGCTTTAGATTTTAAAGAAATCATTTTTTTCACTGTAATAGAAGATCAGTTAGTTGTCTGCAAGCGTCTGGGTGTCAGGCCTACTTCAGCGTGTGCTCTGCAGACCTGTGCCAGCGTGCTTTGACAGTTGCCAATCATATCTGGTGTCTCTTTAGCATGCTTTTACAAAGAAAAAAGGTTTCCAGTGTAAGCTAATAGCAGCCAGTCAGTGTCCTTCAAGCGGCTCTGTCAGGCCTTCCTTCAGCGTGTGCCCTGCACAACCCTTTCAGCGTACTTTGACAATTGCCACTCATATCTGGTGTCTCTATAGCGTGCTTTTACAAAGAAAAAAGGTTTCCAGTGTAAGCTAATAGCAGCCAGTCAGTGTCCTTCAAGCGGCTCTGTCAGGCCTTCCTTCAGCGTGTGCCCTGCACAACCCTGCCAGCGTACTTTGACAATTGCCACTCATATCTGGTGTCTCTATAGCGTGCTTTTTCAAAGAAAAAAGGTTTCCAGTGTAAGCTAATAGCAGTCAGTCAGTGTCCTTCAAGCGGCTCTGTCAGGCCTTCCTTCAGCGTGTGCTGAACCCTGCCAGCGTACTTTGACAGTTGCCACTCATATCTGGTGTCTCTATAGCGTGCTTTTACAACCAAAATTTTGTTTCCACTGTAATAGAAGAGCAGTTGCCTGCCTGCCAGCTTCTGTGTGAGGTTCACAGTGGATACTGTGCCCTCTTGCCCAGTGCCACCACTCATATCTGTTTTTACAATAGCTTAACCTTTAGATTTAAAAGAAATATTTTTTTTTCACTGTAATAGAAGAGCAGTTGCCTGCCTGCGAGCTTCTGTGTCAGGTTGGATGCCTTGCCCATTTGCACAGTCAGTGCCACCACTCATATCTGTTTTAACAATAGCTTAAGCTTTAGATTTTAAAGAAATCATTTTTTTTCACTGTAATAGAAGAGCAGTTGCCTGCCTGCCAGCTTCTGTGTCAGGTTGGATGCCTTGCCCATTTGCACAGTCAGTGCCACCACTCATATCTGTTTTAACAATAGCTTAAGCTTTAGATTTTAAAGAAATCATTTTTTTTCACTGTAATAGAAGAGCAGTTGCCTGCCTGCCAGCTTCTGTGTCAGGTTGGATGCCTTGCCCATTTGCACAGTCAGTGCCACCACTCATATCTGTTTTAACAATAGCTTAAGCTTTAGATTTTAAAGAAATCATTTTTTTTCACTGTAATAGAAGAGCAGTTGCCTGCCTGCCAGCTTCTGTGTCAGGTTGGATGCCTTGCCCATTTGCACAGTCAGTGCCACCACTCATATCTGTTTTAACAATAGCTTAAGCTTTAGATTTTAAAGAAATCATTTTTTTTCACTGTAATAGAAGATCAGTTAGTTGTCTGCAAGCGTCTGGGTGACAGGCCTACTTCAGCGTGTGCTCTGCAGACCTGTGCCAGCGTGCTTTGACAGTTGCCAATCATATCTGGTGTCTCTTTAGCGTGCTTTTACAAAGAAAAAAGGTTTCCAGTGTAAGCTAATAGCAGCCAGTCAGTGTCCTTCAAGCGGCTCTGTCAGGCCTTCCTTCAGCGTGTGCCCTGCACAACCCTGCCAGCGTACTTTGACAATTGCCACTCATATCTGGTGTCTCTATAGCGTGCTTTTACAAAGAAAAAAGGTTTCCAGTGTAAGCTAATAGCAGCCAGTCAGTGTCCTTCAAGCGGCTCTGTCAGGCCTTCCTTCAGCGTGTGCCCTGCACAACCCTGCCAGCGTACTTTGACAGTTGCCACTCATATCTGGTGTCTCTATAGCGTGCTTTTACAACCAAAATTTTGTTTCCACTGTAATAGAAGAGCAGTTGTCTGCCTGCCAGCTTCTGTGTGAGGTTCACAGTGGATACTGTGCCCTCTTGCCCAGTGCCACCACTCATATCTGTTTTAACAATAGCTTAAGCTTTAGATTTAAAAGAAATGATTTTTTTTCACTGTAATAGAAGAGCAGTTAGTTGTCTGCAAGCGTCTGGGTGTCAGGCCTACTTCAGCGTGTGCTCTGTAGACCTGTTCCAGCGTGCTTTGACAGTTGCCAATCATATTTGGTGTCTCTTTAGTGTGCTTTTACAAATAAAAAAGGTTTCTAGTGTAAGCTAATAGCAGCCAGTCAGTGTCCTTCAAGCTGCTCTGTCAGTCCTTCCTTCAGCGTGTGCTCTCCAGAACTGTTCCAGTGCACATTGCCAATCATATCTGGTGTCTCTATAGCGTGCTTTTAAAACCAAAATTAATTTTTTTCACTGTTATAGATTGAATAGCAGTTACTTGTCTTCAAGCGGGTGTGTCAGGCCTACAGTGTGTGCTCTGCAGAACTGTTCCAGTGCACATTGCCAATCATATCTGGTGTCTCTATAGCGTGCTTTTAAAACCAAAATTTGTTTTTCACTGTTATAGATTGAATAGCAGTTACTTGTCTTCAAGCGGGTGTCTCAGGCCTACAGTGTGTGCTCTGCAGAACTCTTACAGTTCACATTGCCAATCATATCTGGTCTCACAGTAGCTTGCACTTATAGTACCACTAATCTCAAAAAAAATGACAGGCAGAGGCAGGCCACCCCGCAGGGGCCGTCGTGGTCGTGGTGCTGTGATTCCCTTTTGCCCTAGAATAATGCCCAGTTTTAAGAAGCCACGTACCCTGAACTTGAAAAGTTCTGAGGACATAGTTGACTGGCTAACACAGGACACCCAATCTTGTACAGCCTCCGCTCGGAACCTTGACGCACCATCCTCCTCCAGCTTAGCTTCAGGCACCTCTCAAGATACCACTCACCCGCCTGCCGCCACCTCCAAAACTAGCACCACAGCCGCTTTACTTGGTATGTCAGAGGAGTTATTCACACACCCGTTTGAAGAAATGAGTGATGCGCAACCATTATTGCTAGAGGATGTAGATAACAGGGATATGTATCAGGCAGGCAGCATTAAACACATGGAGGTACGGTGTGATGATGATGATGTTGTACCCGCTGCTGCTTCCTTTTCTGAGTTGTCAGATACAAGCGAAGCGGTTGATGATGACGATGCGTCCATGGATGTCACGTGGGTGCCCGCTCGGCAAGAAGAAGAACAGGGCGAAAGTTCAGATGGGGAGAAAGAGAGGAGATGGAGATGAGTTGGAAGCAGGGGGGGGTCGTCGCAAGGAGCTAGTGGCACAGTCAGACAGCATGCATTGGCACCCGGGGTCAGCCCGACAGCACGCCAATCAACGCATGCTGTGTCCACCACCAGAATGCCGTCATTGCAGAGCTCAGCAGTGTGGCATTTTTTTTGTGTGTCTGCCTCGGACAACAGCGATGCCATTTGCAACCTGTGCCAAAGGAAACTGAGTTGTGGGAGGTACAACACCCACCTAGGTACAACTGCTTTGCGTAGGCACATGATCTCACATCACAAACGCCTATGGGATCAACACATGAGTACAAGCAGCACGCCTACTCTAAGCCGCCATCTCCCTCCTGGTCTAGCATCTTCAGCCACATCAACCACCAGTTCCCGCTCATCTGCCCACAGTCATGTGTCTGTCAAGGACATGTTTGAGCGTAAGAAGCCAATGTCACCAAGTCACCCCCTTGCCCAGCGTCTGACAGCTGGCTTGTCCGAACTATTAGCCCGCCAGCTTTTACCATACAATCTGGTTGAGTCTGAGGCGTTCAAAAAATTTGTAGCTATTGGGACACCGCAGTGGAAGGTACCCGGCCGGAATTTCTTTTTACAAAAGGCAATCCCCAACTTGTACTCGATTGTGCAAAAGGAAGTCATGGCATGTCTGGCACACAGTGTTGGGGCAAAGGTCCATCTGACCACTGATACCTGGTCTGCAAAGCATGGTCAGGGCAGGTATATCACCTACACTGCGCATTGGGTAAACCTGCTGACGGCTGACAAGCAAGGAATGCGTGGCATTGCAGAGGAGTTGGTGACACCGCCACGAATTGCAGGCAGTCCTGCTGCCACCTCCTCTACTCCTCCTACTCCATCCTCTTCCATAACCTCCTCGGCTGAGTCCTCTTGTGCTGCTGCGTCTTGCTCCACATCAACGGCACCCTCTCAGCTCCCCAGGTACTATTCCACATCCCGGATACGGCAGTGTCACGCCGTCTTGGGTTTGACTTGCTTGAAAGCAGAGAGTCACACCGGACAAGCACTCCTGTCCGCCCTGAACGCACAGGTGGAAAAGTGGCTGACTCCGCAGCAACTGGATATCGGCAAAGTGGTGTGTGACAACGGAAAGAATTTGATAGCGGCATTGAAGTTGGGCAAGTTGGCACATGTGCCGTGCATGGCACATGTGTGTAATCTGATCGTACAACGCTTTGTGCATAAGTACACAGGCTTACAGGACGTCCTGAAGCAGGCCAGGAAGGTGTGTGGCCATTTCAGGCGTTCCTACACGGCCATGGCTCACTTTGCCGACATCCAGCGGCGAAACAATATGCCAGTGAGGCGCTTGATTTGCGACAGCCCTACACGTTGGAATTCCACACTCCTAATGTTCAACCGCCTGCTCCAACAAGAAAAAGCTGTTAATGAATATTTGTATGACCGGGGTGCTAGGACAGCCTCTGGGGAGCTGGGAATTTTTTTGCCACGTTACTGGACGCTCATGCGCAATGCCTGTAGGCTCATGCGTCCTTTTGAGGAGGTGACAAACCTAGTCAGTCGCAACGAAGGCACCATCAGCGACATCATACCATTTGTTTTCTTCCTGGAGCGTGCCCTGCGAAGAGTGCTGGATCAGGCTGTAGATGAGCGTGACGAGGAAGAGGAAGAGTTGTGGTCACCATCACCACCAGAAACAGCCTTATCAGCATCGCTTGCTGGACCTGCGGCAATGCTGGAAGAGGATTGTGAGGAAGAGGAGTCAGAGGAGGAATGTAGCTTTGAGGAGGAGGAGGAGGAGGAGCAAGACCAAACACAACAGGCATCCCAGGGTGCTCGTTGTCACCTATCTGGTACCCGTGGTGTTGTACGTGGCTGGGGGGAAGAACATACCTTAAATGACATCAGTGAGGAGGAGGAACGGGAAATGAGTAGCTCGGCATCCAACCTTGTGCAAATGGGGTCTTTCATGCTGTCCTGCCTGTTGAGAGACCCTCGTATAAAAAGGCTGAAGGAGAACGACCTGTACTGGGTGTCCACGCTACTAGACCCCCGGTATAAGCAGAAAGTGGCGGAAATGTTACCGAATTACAACAAGTCGGAAAGGATGCAGCATTTGCAAAATAAATTAAAAAGTATGCTTTACACAGCGTATAAGGGTGATGTCACAGCGCAACGGGAATCTAACAGGGGGAGAGGTGGAAGTCATCCTCCTCCTCCTCCCACGACCACGCCGGCAAGGACAGGACGCTTTAAAGACGTGTTGTTGATGGAGGACATGCGGACCTTTTTAAGTCCTATGCATCGCCACAGCCCTTCGGGATCCACCCTCAGAGAGCGACTCGACCGACAGGTAGCAGACTACCTCGCCTTAACTGCAGATATCGACACTCTGAGGAGCGATGAACCCCTTGACTACTGGGTGTGCAGGCTTGACCTGTGGCCTGAGCTATCCCAATTTGCGATAGAACTTCTGGCCTGCCCCGCTTCAAGTGTCCAGTCAGAAAGGACCTTCAGTGCAGCAGGAGGTATTGTCACTGAGAAGAGAAGTCGCCTAGGTCAAAAAAGTCTAGATTACCTCAACTTTATTAAGATGAATGAGGGATGGATCCCGAAGGGACTGACACTGGGCGATACATTCGATTAAAAAAGGCCTGATGAGATGAGCTGCCTTGGGCTAAAAATGGTCCACACGCTGCTGTATTTTAGCTCTGAATGACGTTTGACTTGCGTGACTTATCCGCCACCAACTAGGGTTCAAGCCGCCATGTTTTAGGGCACTTTTTGCCTGTGAAACAAACATCAATTTTTCTGGCCGCTGCTACAGCAGCGGCTGCAACAATACCAAATTTTTCAGGCATGTGTACATGCCTAATTTTTAGGCCCACTGGTGCAGCACTGTGGCTTCAAAAACCAAACCCAAAAAAAATCCTCCAAGATGGCACCAATATACCAGTGGTCTAAGCATCTTCCCACATTGGCCTAAAAAGGAGAGGTGATTCAACAATTAAAAATCTCTGCCATTTACACGTCCACTGATAGGAGACGCAGAAGGTATTAAACTGATATGAACAATACTAAACTCACCACTCCTATCTGGTGGCACATTAGCTTGCCCGCGCAGTGCCACAAATTTCAAGTAAGAGGACCGACCAAGCATCTTCTTCCATCTCCCTGTAACATAAATCAATGCCATATCCATAGAACTTGTAGAGAATATCCAGGATAGTTTTACAGGGCCAAATCATGCCGCCTGTTGAAAGAGGTGACCTTGCTCGGGTCCCAGGTGTGCGGTTCCTAAAATGGCTGCCATATACATGTCCTCTGATAGGAGACGCGGAAGGTATTAAACTGATATGAACATTTACTAAACTCACCACTCCGAGTGCTGTTATTTATTTAATTTTTTTGTGGTGAGGCTTTACAGGACAGAGTGCTTCAACACGGGACATGTTAACTCACGGGCAGCTGGCTCATCAAGGAACCAGAGCAGCTTGAACGAGGTGAACTTGCTCGGGTCCCAGGTGTGCGGTTCCTAAAATGGCTGCCATATACACGTCCACTGATAGGAGACGCGGAAGGTATTAAACTGATATGAACATTTACTAAACTCACCACTCCGAGTGCTGTTATTTATTTAATTTTTTTGTGGTGAGGCTTTACAGGACAGAGTGCTTCTCCACGGGACATGTTAACTCACGGGCAGCTGGCTCATCAAGGAACCAGAGCAGCTTGAACGAGGTGACCTTGCTCGGGTCCCAGGTGTGCGGTTCCTAAAATGGCTGCCATATACACGTCCACTGATAGGAGACGCGGAAGGTATTAAACTGATATGAACAATACTCCACTCCTATCTGTAGGTCCGTCCCATTGTGATTTATGCCCCCCACCCACCGCGCAGGGATGGGAGCCGGGGGGGAGGAAAGTAGGCCCCCCATTGTGATTTATGGCCACCACCCACCGCGCAGGGGTGGGGGCCGAGGGGGGGAGGACAGTAGGTCCCCCCATTGTGATTTATGGCCCCCACCCACCGCGCAGTGGTTGGGGAGGACAGTAGCTCCCCCCAGTGTGTATCATGGGCTTTGAGGGCAGGTGTCAATCCATACCTGCCAAGTGACCCTATGTAGGGGGAACAGTCCCTATTCTGCTCTGTGTCAGTGTGTATCATGGTCTCTGTGGACGGGGAACAGTCTCTATTCTGCTCTGTGTCAGTGTGTTTCATGGTCTCTGTGGACGGGGAACAGTCTCTATTCTGCTCTGTGTCAGTGTGTATCATGGTCTCTGTGGACGGGGAACAGTGTCTATTCTGCTCTGTGTCAGTGTGTATCATGGTCTCTGTGGACGGTGAACAGTCTCTATTCTGCTCTGTGTCAGTGTGTATCATGGTCTCTGTGGACAGGGAACAGTCTCTATTCTGCTCTGTGTCAGTGTGTATCAGGGGCTTTGAGGACAGGTGTCAATCCATACCTGCCAAGTGACCCTATGTAGGGGGAACAGTCTCTATTCTGCTCTGTGTCAGTGTGTATCAGGGGTTTTGAGGACAGGTGTCAATCCATATCTGCCAAGTGACCCTATGTAGGGGGAACAGTCTCTATTCCGCTCTGTGTCAGTGTGTATCAGGGATTTGACTATTTTTATTCAGATTCAAAAATTACAATTCCAGGAAAAATTTAACAAACATTTACAAGAACATGTTATGCACATCATAGAAACAACGTGAACCTCTTTAAAGCCACAAACTTAAGACAAAAAGTATGTACACACAATGTGTAAGGGTTTGAAAGAATATTCTGAATCCTTACATGTTTACTTTATCGTTTGTTTGATTTTTGTGAACCATATATAAACTACAAGCAGCGTGAAAACTATAAAAACTCAAGTGGCCATGCTGATCAAATTAAATAGTATGCTTTACACAGCGTATAAGGGTGATGTCACAGCACAATGGGAATCTAACAGGGGAAGAGGTGAAAGTCATCCTCCCCCTCCCATGACCCCGCCATATCTGCCAAGTGACCCTATGTAGGGGTAACAGTCTCTATTCTGCTCTGTGTCAGTGTGTATCATGGTCTCTGAGGACGGGGAACAGTCTCTATTCTGCTCTGTGTCAGTGTGTATCAGGGGCTTTGAGGACAGGTGTCAATGTTAGGTGATTTCTGCCCTTTATGGATTAAAAGCAGACTCTGCATCAACTGTGTAATTTTCCATGGGAGTTTTGCCATGGATCCCCCTCCGGCATGCCACAGTCCAGGTGTTAGTCCCCTTGAAACAACTTTTCCATCACTTTTGTGGCCAGAAAGAGTCCCTGTTGGTTTTAAAATTCGCCTGCCCATTGAAGTCAATGGCGGTTCGCGCGGTTCGCGAACATTTGAGGAAGTTCGCGTTCGCCGTTCGCGAACCGAAAATTTCGGGTTCGCGACAACACTAGTGTTGAAATAATGCTAAGGAGGAAAGACATCAGCAATGATCTTAGAGAAGCAATTGTTGCTGCCCATCAAACTGGGAAGTGGAATAAGGCCATTTGCAAACAAATTGAAGTCTATCATTCTAAAGTGAGAAGGAGTATTCAAATGTCGAAAACATTCAAGACAGTTGTCAATCAGTTGCCAGGAGTAGCAAATTCACCTCAATGTCAAACTGTACAATACTCAGAAATTGCAAAAAAAACCAAGAGTTATATCTCAGATTCTACTGGAATCTACATATCAGCACATATTAACAATAGTCTCTTTATTAGCAGGTCTTGAGAGTAGACTACAGTAACATCATGCACACAATTACATTGGCTCTCAGATCAAGGACACTCCCATACAAAACAAGATAATCCCTCCCCTGTGCCTGGGAGATAATTGAGTCAAGCACTGTATTAAACTCAATTATCTCCAAGCACAAAAAACACACATTTCCCAAACACCCCAAAAGTACCTTAAAAAAATACATAAAACCCCACAAAAGTTACATCCCCTGTTAGCCCCGATCTGGGTGACCAACATATCCAAAAATCACCCAGATCAGTTCATGGGTTCAGGTTCAATTTGACAGACCGCACGCATGGTCCACTAGCCAAAAATAGTTCCATAGAATTGCGGCTAAGTGCCGCTGGAGACCGAACAGGAATCACAAATTCTTCATGCCAAAAATAGTTCCATGTCTCTCAGTGTCCCCATGTCTCCCATCCAGTGTCCCTAGTGTCTCAGTGTCCCCATGTCTCCAAGTGTCCCTGGTGTCTCTGTGTCCCCATGTCTCCCAGTGTCCTTGGTGTCTCTCAGTGTCCCCTAGTGTCCTAGTGACATGGGGACACGGGGACACAGACTCTAAAGGACACTGGGTGACATGGGGATACAAACACTAGGGGTCACTGGGTGACATGGGGACACTGAGACACTAGAGGGCACTGAGAGACATGGGGACACTGGGGGACACAAGGAGAAATGGAGACACTGGGCGACTTTGAGACCTGGGAGACATGGGGCACTCCCAGTGTCCCCATGTCTCCCAGCTAGTGTCCCTAGTATCTCAGTGTCCCCATGTCTCCTAGTCTCCCTGGTGTCTCTCATTGTCCGTAGTGTGCCAGTGTCCCTAGTGTCCCCTAAGTCCCCTAGTCTCCCAGTGTCTCAGTGTCCCAATGTCTCCCAGTGTCTCCATGTTCCCAGTGTCTGTGTCCCATGGTATAAAATAAAAAATCTCAGGCACTCACTGTGATAGATGTAAGCAGTTTTATTGGACACCACAACATTCGGACCTGTACCCAGGTCTTTATCAAGTCTTCAGTGTCCCCTATGTATCACAGTGTCCCCCATGTCTCACAGTACCACCAAGTGTCTCAGTGTCCCCTAGTATAAAATAAAAAAAATCTCAGGCACTCACTGTGATAGATTTAAGCAGGTTTTTTGGACACCGCAACATTTTGACCTGTACCTAGGTCTTTATCAAGTCTCCAGTGTCCCCTATATATCCCAGTGTCCCCTTTGTATCACAGTGTCTCAGTGCCCCATGTCTCCCAGTGTCTCCTCGTGTCTCAAAGTCACCCAGTGTCCCCATGTCTCCATGTCTCCCAGTGTCCCCAAGTGTCTCAGTGTCCCAAGGTTCCCTAGTATCTCAGTGTCCCCATGTCTCCCAGTGTCTCAGGGTTGTTTGTCACAAAGGGCATTAGGCAAACTATAGGCAGATCACCGCATTCCCTTCATAGTACAGTGAAACGTAAAATCAGAGAGACATATGACCTAAATAAATTGTCTGTACAGTTACATGACTGCCACTAAATCGTTCCACAGGGTGTAAGACTCTTGGATCGCAAGAATCCTACAGACCGATGACTCCAAAGATTGATTTTACCACAGTATCATCGACCAACTCACACAGACTGCTCTAACTATGACATCACAAAACAAGAATATTCTTAAAATAGTTAAGCAACAAAGAGAGGAAAGAACAGTTCTTTTTTTCACCCTTCACCCCTTCTACCTCCTTTACTTCTGCCAGGGGACCTGGCAACTTTCCTCGACTGATTACCTAATATGTCGTTCCTCCCTTCCTTTTCTTTATGCTAGCTCTACACTTAACTTATTTCTGTCTCAGTTGTACATAGTTACACACCCTCCCCAACAAAACCATTTAGAAAAGCCCCAATTAGTATTATTAGCTACTGATACTTTTCCTATAACACTCCTTCATGGAGCTCAGATTTAGAATTCACTTTGGGGAAACACCGTTGACCTTCACCCAATGAGGATTAGCAAGCACACTCCTACTGTGCCTCACTATAGTATTACTAATATTATGTTTAAAATTAAGTTTGTTTTTCCTGTTCAGCAAGCACTTACAATCCCATAGCTCTCCTCACCACTGTGGTTACAACCAATCTCATGCTTAATGGTTAATGGGTGGTGTATGGAATACTGTTTCCTTCAGTGTGCACAGCTCAACTGGATCCAACAGCTTAAAGGGAACCCTAAGCCCCCTAAACCTATAACATGACATGTGTTCCAGCAACACAAGACCTAGCTAACCTCAGCATGATTATAAGAATTCTTATTGCCTTCGTAACTTATTGCTTCTGCCTTAATATAAACATTACTCATGTTAATTTCCCTCCATTGTACCAAATGTATTGTATACTGCATACTTTTTTATACATTTTCAGATTATTGTGAAGTGCAGCTTGTATTATCCACATATGTTAAAACTCTTTATCAAAATAAAGAATGTTTTTTAAAAAAAATATGTAAATACAACTTCAGATGTACAACAAAACATGGCATATTACACAGTGTCATGATTTATTTAGACTGAAGAGAGTGAGAGAGTGTTATTATAAGGGGCATAGGGTGTATAGGGGATCTCACAAGTTTGTGCATACTGTAGTGTATGTGTGTATTGGGGATGTAGAGTATGCAAGGGCTGTAGAGAGTGTGTGTTTAGGGAATGTAGTGTGTGTTTGCTTATAGCGGAACTAGTGTGTGCAAAGTGGATCCAGAGTGTGTATGTGTATAATGAATGTAGTGTGTGTCTGTGTGTGTCTGGAATGTAGTGTCTGTAAGTGATGTAGTGTGTATAAGTGATGTTTGTGTATCTGCAATGCAGTGTGTGAGGGGTGCAATGTGTGCATGTGTGAAGGGTGCAAAGTGTGTATGTGTGTGGGATGCAGTATGTGTGTGAGGTGTGCCATGTGTGTGAGAGGTGCAATGTTTGTGTGAGGAATGCAGTGTGTGAGGGGTGCAGAATGTGTGTGAGGGGTGCAGAATGTGTGTAAGGGGTGCAGTGTGTGTGTGTGTGTGTGTGTACAAGCGGTACAGTGCATGTTTATGCAAGACATGCAGTGCATTTGTGTGGTGAGGTACAGTGTATGTGTGTGAGGGGTGCAGTGTGTGTGAGGAGAGCAATGTGTGTATGGTGCAGTGTGTGATGGGTACAGTGTGTGTGTGAGAGGTGTGGGGTGTGTGAGGGGTGCAGTGTGTGTGTGTGAGGAGTTTAGTGTGTGTGAGTATGCAGTGTGTGTGAGGGCTGCAGCATGTGTGTGAGGGGTGCAATGTGTGTGTGTGTGGGGGGGGGGGGATGCAGTATGTGTGTGAGGTGTACCATGTGTGTGAGAGGTGCAATGTTTGTGTGAGGAATGCAGTGTGTGAGGGGTGCAGAATGTGTGTGAGGGGTGCAGTGTGTGTGTGTGTGTGTGTGTGTACAAGTGGTACAGTGCATGTTTATGCAAGAGTTGCAGTGCGTTTGTGTGGTGAGGCACAGTGTATGAGTGGTGCAGTGTGTGAGGTGTGCAGTGTATGTGGGGGGGTGCAGTGTGTGTGTGTGTGTGTGTGTGTGAAAGGTGCAGCATGTGTAAGGGGTGCAGTGTGCGTGTGCGAGGAGTTTAGTGTGTGTGAGTATGCAGTGTGTGTGAGGGCTGCAGCATGTGTGTGAGGGGTGCAATGTGTGTGTGTGTGAGAGAGAGTTCAGTGTTTGTGTGTGAGGGGTGCAGTGTGAATGTGTTGGGACTGGTACAGACCTATATTGTGGGTGGGCAGCAGAGGGCAAATATATATATATATATATATATATATATATTTAATTTTGTTTAAACAAATAAACTGTATATCCCTCCACCCTTCTTAACTTTGCCCTTTGAGGTGGAACATTCCAAGACCTGCAGCTCCTACAGCTGCAAGCAGAATTCAGTCCTCTCACGAGATTTGGTTAGAGAGTTGCCATGGTATACCACAGCAGCGCTCCGACCTTGCGAGAGGAACTTTCAGTTAAACTTTTATGTCAAATATAACTTGAATTCTGTGGCAAACCTAGCCACTTAAGAAATGTATGTGTGTAAAATGTTTCATTTTTCTTTTAATTCCCCTTCTATTACATGTATATGTATAGAGCATTCGAATGCTTGCAGCATACGAATGCCGCCAGCATTCTGCTTGGAGTTCCACGAACAGTGATTTTCAACACTGTTCGTGAAACGAACAAACTTCCGAATGGGAGACCACACAACGGGGGTCGTGTGTCTCCCATTAACTACTGCAACAATGTATCTCCAGTTTATTAATGGGTTCGTGGATTGCCGTCGTTCGTATACCGAACATGTGGCGGCGGCCATCTTAGTTCACGAAAGCACAGCGGTGTTTGGTCGTCAAGTGCCTGGAACTAAAATGGGCTACTCGACTTACCAAACACCGCTGGACTTCCAGGCCGTTAATATAATTATTTCGGTAGATTAAAGGTTTTCGTATATTCTCAAGGTGCAATGTCTGTTCACCTAAAGTTGTATTTCGCATGGCGTTTGTTTATTTCTGCAGGGATCTGAGCAGTAATTCACCAGACGGTGTGCTCAGATCCCAGCTATAAAATAAATAGTCATTCGAATAATTCCGCTCAGTATTTTACAAGTTATGGATTTTAATGTACAATTGTATGTTTTACTGTACGGAGAGATAATGTGATTATCAGTACATTCTTACACAATTATCTCTCCTGTACAGCATGGCCTGATAGGAAAAGACCTTGCATGGTCAGTTTCCCATACAGTCCCCATGATTAAAACCCCTGTAACACCAGTCCAGAAACCCCTTGCATGGGGACCTGTATAAATTGTGTGACATTGGATTAAAGCCTCAGTTGACCTCCAAGCTATGTGTCGTTTAGTTCTTGAGAGGAAGGTATTGTTATTACGCTACCTGCATTTTACCTGTTTTATCCTGACTACCAGCGGAGATACTGTGGATTATACTACTACTCCGCTACAAATTCTATTATAGACTGTTAGTCGTTAGATATTGTCTAAATATCTATATATTATCTGTGTCCTTCTCTCATTAATCTTTTACAAATGTATACCCTGTTATTGATCACCAGATATGTTTGGATGTACATATTACCTGTCATGTACCATTATATGTGTCTTTTTATTGCCTCACTATACTCTAGCCCACAATAGATTGTGTTTATGTATTTCCTTTGATATTTATTTTTTCTCTTTTTACTTTTGAACATATTGTTTCTTTACGATCCTCGTGTCAAATATAAAATATATATATATATATATATATATATATATATATATACATATATATAGAATAAAAATGGATATTTAAAAGAAAATAAAAAATTATGCTTGTGGCAGTATACCCGCAAGTAGCTGGGTTGTCACCATCAAGGTCCCCTTTCTCCCAGTTGTGATTGCAGCTAGAGTAATTATAGCTCTGAGGATTATAGCACTTAACGCTGTTTCACCCAATAACTAGCTGAGACTTAATAAAGGGTGATGAAGAACAGTTTTTTTGTGACAATGAATGCACTCTTATACCTGGGGCTTCAACAGGAGGTCTCCAAGAGAACAATGGCATCGTGACATTCCTGGCATTTTGGTGTCTGTATCTGAGCAGGTAATTTATTAGTAGCACGACACCTTGGCAGTGGGTTAACAAAAACACATAAAAACTAGGGTTTATGTGCCCACATGAACCAATAGTGCCAATCCCCAGAAAGTTATCTTCTGAATGCCCACTCTGTCCAAAAAGCACTCAGATCCAAGGTGTGTAGCTTGACTTAGTTAGAAGTTAACGTTTTCACCGGGTCGCAGCAATCCTCCGATCCTGTGCAGCGTTCTATAGCGCTGGGTAGAAATCCTGGTCACTTAAAATGATGTCGCTTTCCTTCGGTATATGGAGCTCCCTCAAGTCCTTGGTGTCATTTGATGCCTCACAAGCACCTCTGTAACCCCTCTAAATAGCGCCCTGATAGATGGGATCAAGAGAGCCCTCGTCAAAGTTTTACCGTACTGCTGCAGCTCCGCAATCTGATCAAAAGTTCCAGAGAGTATGAAGATTGCTCCCGGTCAGGTGCACTGTGCCTCATCGAGTACCTGGCCAGCCTATGAAGACTCCTGGGCCACATAAATGGGGCACTGGGTTGGGAGGCATGGGCTGGACGGGTAAATAGTAGTGATTATAGTCTTTTAGGAGAGAGGTGGCAGTTGGGCGAAATGTACCCGTCCTAGGTGACCAGATGGACTGTCAAAAAAGATTAATTAACACATAGCAGAAATTCCAATATTACCTAAGTTCCAAATGCATGGAATTCCTAAAAAGCCGGGGTCTAAGGTGTTAATTGCTCACTGAGCAAATTTAGATTAACCCCTTAAGGACACATGACATGTGTGACATGTCACGATTCCCTTTTATTCCAGAAGTTTGGTCCTTAAGGGGTTAAATAACTTGAATTAAACTGTAGGCATCATGTCCTGTGATAAATGCAAACTCTAGCTTTATTTTTCCCTTTATTGCTACTCTTCCATTTTCCACATCTTATTAAGTTTTGATTTGCTGTTTCAATTTCATGCCCATTTAGAATCAAATTATTGCAGTATGAAATACTTTCAAGCAGCTTCAGAGTGAAAATATTTTGCAATGCTGTTTTTTTAAGTCTGAAGCAAATTGAAGTTGTTTCAATGTTAATTTCAGATCTCTACTACAAATAAATTGTTTTAAAAAAAAGAAAGAAAA
The DNA here is from genome assembly GCF_036172605.1 of Pelobates fuscus. NCBI lineage: Eukaryota > Metazoa > Chordata > Amphibia > Anura > Pelobatidae > Pelobates > Pelobates fuscus. The sequence goes on from NC_086323.1 coordinate 120,955,768, forward strand.
AGTGATTTAGGGAACATTGCATACAATTAGCAAAGATACAGAGTTACAGAATTTGTGTGTGATATATATTTTTTTTGCTTAAAAAATAATGCTTAAATAAGTAGTGAAAGACAATATTTAAAGTCATGTTTAAGTCAAAATCACAGTGGAATAAAAAAAAAATATATTAGCATCAGAAACCACTGGGACCTGGTGCAAAAATTGCCCTGCCCCCTCATGTGCCTCTTCCTCAACCAGCTCTTCATTGTGTCTCATTCTCCCCCAACCCTTCCATGTGTCTAATTTTTAAACCCCAGCTTCTCCATGTGTCTCATTCCCCCCCCCCCAGCTCCTCCATGTCTCCCCCTCAGCATCTTGTTGTGTCTCAATTTAACCCCAACCCCTCCATGTGTTTCATTCTCCCCCCCCCTGTTCTTCCGTGTGTCTCATCCCCTCCAACTGCTCTATGTGTCTCACCCCCCAACTTCTCCATGTTTCTCACCCCATCAGCCCATCCATGTGTCTCATTTCCCCCTTCATGCATCATTTTTGCCCCCCAGGTCCTCCATGTGTCATCCCCCCTAGCCGCTCCATGTGCCTCATCCCCTCATTCCATTTCATGTGCCTCATCCACCCAAGCCCCTCCATGTTTCTCAATTTCCCCCAACCCTTCCATGTGTCTCATTCCCCTTTTCCAGGTGTCTCAATCCCCCCCAGCCCCTCGATGTGTCTTATTCATCGCCTGTGTGTCTTATATCCCCTTCCATGTGTCTCAATTCCCTCCCAGTCCCTTCCATGTGTCTTAGGTTCCCCCAGTCATTTCCATGTCTCAATCCCCCCAGTCTCTTCCATGTATCAATCCCCCCAGTCCCTTCCATGTATCAATCCCCCCAGTCCCTTCTATGTGTCTCAATTCCTCCCCAATCCAATCTATGTGTCTCAAATCCTCTCCCAATCATTTCCATGTGTCTCAATTTCCACAAGTCAGTTCCATGTGTAAATCCCCCCAGTCCTTTCTGATTGTCTCAAATCCTGGGAATCAGATTGCCTTTGGAGTCAGGAAAAAATCAGCTTGAGAGAAATATTTGTATTCATTTTCTTGGACCAACAACTGCACAGATGAAGATGGAATTGTCTTTTTCTGCCTTATTAACTAAGTAGCTGTATAACTACTACTGCTGGAGAAAAATATTTAATGCAATCAAAATACCGATTTGCAAAATTCCTTAACAAATGTATCTTCCTTACTGATTTATGATGGAAACATTCACAGATCATTAGATAATATCATTCATTAAATTTTTTAATTACATGCACTGACCTCATATTTAAACTCTTTTTTTAATAATCAAACCAAATTAAACTTATGTACATGCCAATCCTCCAACCCCCCCCCCCCCCCCAAAAAAAAAATATATAAAGTAATAAAGTCAAAGTTGATCACATTTAGAATTTAGAATGGAAATATATGGTTTCGCCACCTCTACTGTGTGTGAAAAATATAGCCTTTTTGCTTTTAAAGCAGCATTTCAGACACTGAGTAAAATATTGCAAGATAAAAGGACAATGAATGCTGTCTAAAGCTTTTCATTTCACAAATATTGTTATAAAAGCTGAACGAAAAATAAAAATTGTGTAAATTTACATATTTTCAAGTTTTATGTTTGTATGTAAAGCAATATTTAACCCCTTAAGGACAGGACTGTTTTTGCGATGTTGTACATTTGCGACCAGGCATCTTTTTACACTTTTGTGGTGTTTGTGTTTAGCTGTAATTTTCCGCTCTCTCCTTTACTGTTCCCATACAAATTATATATTGTTTTTTTCAGGACAAAGGGGACTTTCTTTACATGCCATTATTTATATAATCTAATGTAATTTAATTTTAAAAAAATGAAAAAATATGATGAAAAATTGAAAAAAATACATGTTTTTTTACTTTTATGTGAAAAATATTTTACTCATCTACAAAAGCGAATGAAAAAAACTGCTAAATAGATTCAAAATTTTGTCCTGAGTTTAAAAATACCCAGTGTTTACATGCTTTTTGCAATTTATTTGCCTGTTATAGGGCTATAAGTACAAGTAGGATATTGCGGTTTCAAAACATACATTTTTAAAATGTATCAATAGTGACATTGTAACACTATTATCTGTCATAAATCGCTGAATAACACCCCACATGTACATATTTTTTTTAAAGTAGACAACCCAGGGTATTCAATATGGGGTATGTCCAGACTTTTTTAATAGCCACTTAGTCGCAAACACTGGCCAAAGTTAGCGTTCATATTTGTTTGTGTGTGAAAAAAGTTAAAAACTAAATTGAACGCTAATTTTGGCCAGTGTTTGTGACTAAGTGGTTACTAAAAAAGACTGGACATACCCCATTTGCAATACCTTGGGTTGTCTTCTTTTGCAAATGGTATGCCATCATGGGGGTAATTCTCATTCCTGGGCTACCATACGCTCTCAAAGGCAATGTAAAAATATTTGACCCATATATTTGACCCTGTAACTTTCAAAAACGCTATAAAACCTGTACATGGGGGGTACTGTTATACTCAGGAGACTTTGCTGAACACAAATATTAGTGTTTCAAAACTGGAAAATGTATCACAACAATTATATCATCAGTAAAAGTGCTGTTTGTGTGTGAAAAATGCAAAAAAAGTCACTTTCCCTGACAATATCATCGCTGTGATATGTTTTACTGTTTTGAATCACTAATATTTGTGTTCAGCGAAGTCTCCCGAGTAAAACAGTACCCCCCATGTACAGGTTTTAGGGTGTCGTAGAACGTTACAGGGTAAAATACAGTGATGGCAAATTAAATTCTCTGGACTTTCGGCCTGGGTTGGCAGGCAGGTCCCTTAAATTGCAATCAATAAAATAACTTAATTATGTAAAAATATTACATAAATACACACGTAGAATTTAAATATATAAGCATATTTATATATTTGAAGTATACGTGTATATTTATATAATTAAGTGTTCTTGCAAAGCAAGACCACTTAATGTTATCTCATATATATTATTAAGTGTTCTTGCAAAGCAAGACCACTTAATGTTATCTCACATATATATTATTCTTATTATTCTTATTATAGCCAAATTTACCATCCTAACTCCTCCCACAGTTTTTACACTACATATACAAAAATATACCAAAACATGCAGATTGTTCCCGATCGGATTGCTATTACTTTGTGGAACGTTTCGGCGAATGGTTCTCGGAATATCGTCTCAGAGACATACTATACATCAAAATGTAGGTCTGAGTCTTGTGATTCTCACATTATAAAGCTCTTCACTGTAGGATTTATAGTTTAAAAAATATGACTGTTTGAAGATGATAACCGCAAAAATACTCTGACATGTGCCAGGCTGCAGCAGCAAGTGATGTCATAGACAAAGCCTTTTACACCTGCTAATGTTTTTATAACTGGATGTTTTAATGTAACTGTGAAGCACTTTGGGCAACAACATTGCAATTAAATGTGCTATATAAATAAATAATAACAGTTACTCCGCCCACTCCAGTTGTAGACTACTGGTGGAGGCAAGAACACTTCACAATTTCGCCAGAAATTGTAGCTTTTCTAGTTCTTATTATTCTTATTATAGCCAAATTTACCACCCTAACTCCTCCCACAGTTTTTACACTACATAGACAAAAATATACCAAAACGTGCAGATTGTTCCCGATCGGATTGCTATTACTTTGTGGAACGTTTCGCCGAATGGTTCTCGGAATATCGTCGTTCTTGTGGTGAAATTTGTCCCATAGGAATGAATGGCAAAGCTAGAGTGGGAGCTGGCAAAAGCTGAAAAATCAGGACATAATTTCTAAACTGCCACCACTCCCTCATTTTCAGGCCAACCCACACAAATCCCACTTAATGTTATCTCACATATATATTATTATTAAGTGTTCTTGCATAGCAAGACCACTTAATGTTATCTCACATATATATTATTAAGTGTTCTTGCAAAGCAAGACCACTTAATGTTATCTCACATATATATTTAAGTGTTCTTGCATAGCAAGACCACTTAATGTTATCTCACATATATATTATTATTAAGTGTTCTTGCATAGCAAGACCACTTACTGTTATCTCACATATATATTATTATTATTATTATAGCCAAATTTGCCACCCTAACTCCTCCCACAGTTTTTTCACTACATAGACAAAAATATACCAAAACGTGCAGATTGTTCCCGATCGGATTGCTATTACTTTGTGGAACGTTTCGCCGAATGGTTCACGGAATATCGTTGTTCTTGTGGCGAAATTTGTCCCATAGGAATAAATGGCAAAGCTAGAGTGGGAGCTGGCAAAAGCTGAAAAATCAGGACATGATTTCTAAACTGCCACCACTCCCTCATTTTCAGGCCAACCCACACAAATCCCACTTAATGTTATCTCACATATATATTATTATTAAGTGTTCTTGCATAGCAAGACCACTTAATGTTATCTCACATATATATTTAAGTGTTCTTGCATAGCAAGACCACTTAATGTTATCTCACATATATATTATTATTAAGTGTTCTTGCATAGCAAGACCACTTACTGTTATCTCACATATATATTATTATTATTATTATTATAGCCAAATTTGCCACCCTAACTCCTCCCACAGTTTTTTCACTACATAGACAAAAATATACCAAAACGTGCAGATTGTTCCCGATCGGATTGCTATTACTTTGTGGAACGTTTCGCCGAATGGTTCACGGAATATCGTTGTTCTTGTGGCGAAATTTGTCCCATAGGAATAAATGGCAAAGCTAGAGTGGGAGCTGGCAAAAGCTGAAAAATCAGGACATGATTTCTAAACTGCCACCACTCCCTCATTTTCAGGCTCACCTACACAAATCTTATATCAAAACGTTCAGCTATCCCTGCTGCCACTAAAAATGTCCACAGCTAAGCCATAGTCCTTATAGTTTTCACAATATGACCATTTGTTTGCAACTCACGCAGTCCATTGACATTCATTGAAACTCCACTCTGCAAAGCTCACATTTGAAGGGCAATTTCGAAACTGCGACTGTGCCTTCATTGTTAATATCTCAGAGACATACTATACATCAAAATGTAGGTCTGGGTCTTGTGATTCTCACAATATAAAGCTCTTCACTGTAGTATTTATAGTTTTTAAAATACGACCGTTTGAAGATGGCAACTGCAAAAATACTCTGACCTGTGCCAGGCTGCAGCAGCAAGTGATGTCATAGACATGGCCTTTTGCATCTGCTAATGTTTTTATAACTGTATGTTTTAATGTAACTGTGAAGCACTTTGGGCAACAATGTTGCAATTAAATGTGCTATATAAATAAATAACAGTTACTCCGCCCACTCCAGTTGTAGACTACTGGTGGAGGCAAGAACACTTCACACAATTTCCCCAGAAATTGTAGCTTTTCTAGTTATTCTTATTATTCTTATTATAGCCAAATTTGCCACCCTAACTCCTCCCACAGTTTTTACACTACATAGACAAAAATATACCAAAACGTGCAGATTGTTCCCGATCGGATTGCTATTACTTTGTGGAACGTTTCGCCGAATGGTTCACGGAATATCGTCGTTCTTGTGGCGAAATTTGTCCCATAGGAATGAATGGCAAAGCTAGAGTGGGAGCTGGCAAAAGCTGAAAAATCAGGACATGATTTCTAAACTGCCACCACTCCCTCATTTTCAGGCCCACCTACACAAATCTTATATCAAAACGTTCAGCTATCCCTGCTGCCACTAAAAATGTCCACAGCTAAGCCAAAGTCCTGATAGTTTTCACAATATGACCATTTGTTTGCAACTCACACCGTCCATTGACATTCATTGAAACTCCACTCTGCAAAGCTTACATTTGAAGGGCATTTTCTAAACTGCGACTGTGCCTTCATTGTTAATATCTCAGAGACATACTATACATCAAAATGTAGGTCTGGTTCTTGTGATTCTCACAATATAAAGCTCTTCACTGTAGGATTAATAGTTTTTAAAATATGACCGTTTGAAGATGGCAACCGCCAAAATACTCTGACCTGTGCCAGGCTGCAGCAGCAAGTGATGTCATAGACAGGGCCTTTTGCACCTGCTAATGGTTTGTATAACTGTATGTTTTAATGTAACTGTGAAGCACTTTGGGCAACAACGTGGCAATTAAATGTGCTATATAAATAAATGATAACAGTTACTCCCCTCACTCCAGTTGTAGACTACTGGTGGAGGCAAGAACACTTCACACAATTTCCCCAGAAATTGTAGCTTTTCTAGTATTAAGTGTTCTTGCATGGCAAGACCACTTACTGTTATCTCACAAATATATTATTATTATTATTATTATATCTAAATTTGCCACCCTAACTCCTCCCACAGTTTTTACACTACATAGACAAAAATATACCAAAACGTGCAGATTGTTCCCGATCGGATTGCTATTACTTTGTGGAACGTTTCGCCAATTGGTTCTCGGAATATCGTCGTTCTTGGGGCAAAATTTGTCCCATAGGAATGAATGGCAAAGCTAGAGTGGGAGCTGGCAAAAGCTGAAAAATCAGGACATGATTTCTAAACTGCCACCACTCCCTCATTTTCAGGCCCACCTACACAAATATTATATCAAAACGTTCAGCTATCCCTGCTGCCACTAAAATTGTCCACAGCTAAGCCATAGTCCTTATAGTTTTCACAATATGACCATTTGTTTGCAACTCACGCAGTCCATTGACATTCATTGAAACTCCTCTTTGCAAAGCTCACATTTTAAGGGAAATTTCTAAACTGCGACTGTGCCTTCATTGTTAATATCTCAGAGACACACTATACATCAAAATGTAGGTCTGGGTCTTGTGATTCTCACAATATAAAGCTCTTCACTGTAGGATTTATAGTTTTTAAAATACGACCGTTTGAAAATGGCAACCGCAAAAATACTCTGACCTGTGCAAGGCTGCAGCAGCAAGTGATGTCATAGACAGGGCATTTTGCACCTGCTAATGGTTGGTATAACTGTATGTTTTAATGTAACTGTGAAGCATTTTGGGCAACAACGTTGCAATTAAATGTGCTATATAAATGATAACAGTTACTCCGCCCACTCCAGTTGTAGACTACTGGTGGAGGCAAGAACACTTCACACAATTTCCCCAGAAATTGTAGCTTTTCTAGTTCTTATTATTCTTATTATAGCCAAATTTACCACCCTAACTCCTCCCACAGTTTTTACACTACATAGACAAAAATATACCAAAACGTGCAGATTGTTCCCGATCGGATTGCTATTACTTTGTGGAACGTTTCGGCGAATGGTTCTCGGAATATCGTTGTTCTTGTGGCGAAATTTGTCCCATAGGAATGAATGGCAAAGCTAGAGTGGGAGCTGGCAAAAGCTGAAAAATCAGGACATGATTTATAAACTGCCACCACTCCCTCATTTTCAGGCCCACCTACACAAATCTTATATCAAAACGTTCAGCTATCCCTGCTGCCACTAGAAATGTCCACGGCTAAGCCATAGTCCTGATAGTTTTCACAATATGACCATTTGTTTGCAACTCACGCCTTCCATTGACATTCATTGAAACTCCACTCTGCAAAGCTCACATTTGAAGGGCAATTTCTAAACTGCGACTGTGCCTTTATTTTTAATATCTCAGAGACATACTATACATCAAAATGTAGGTCTGGGTCTTGTGATTCTCACATTATAAAGCTCTTCACTGTAGGATTTATAGTTTTAAAGATATGACCGTTTGAAGATGACAACCGCAAAAATACTCTGACATGTGCCAGGCTGCAGCAGCAAGTGATGTCATAGACAAAGCCTTTTACACCTGCTAATGTTTTTATAACTGTATGTTTTAATATAACTGTGAAGCACTTTGGGCAACAACGTTGCAATTAAATGTGCTATATAAATAAATAATAACAGTTACTCCGCCCACTCCAGTTGTAGACTACTGGTGGAGGCAAGAACACTTCACAATTTCCCCAGAAATTGTAGCTTTTCTAGTTATTTATGTAATTTTGTATATGGACATATGTATAGTTTGTATACTTTTTTATTTATTTATATATACATAGATATATATACAATTTCATTCTAAGTGTATTTTGATATAATATATATATATATATATATATATATATATATATATATATATATATATTAATATTTAAAATACAGTTAGAATAAAATTTCGTATAGATATATAATTTTTTTTAATTTTTATTATTATTTTTACATGTTTAATTTAATTTAAATTACTTATTATTTGTATTTTATAATAATATATATATATATATATACAATATATATATAGTTATTATATATATTATATATATACGTGTGTCATTTAATTATAAGTGTATTTTTATATTAATATATTGACATATTTATATAAAAATACACGTAGTATGACATTATATATATATGATATATAGACGTATATTATATAGGTATAATATATGTCTATATATCATATATATATATACACATATATAATAATAATTTTTTTATTAACTTTAACTTTAATTTTTTTTATGATTTTACACTGGCAGGGAGACTGCCTGTCAGCACAGACAGTCCCCCTGCAGGCAGACATATGGACACCTATTGTGACCATGTGGTCGCCCTGTTGGGCGATCACATGGCCCCAGGGGTCCTAATCCGCCATGGGGAGACTGTCTGGGCTGCAGGCAGTCTCCCCACAACGGGAGCACCGCCGATCGCCGCCGGGGGAACGACGGCGATCGGGTAAGTACATTGGACGGTTAGGACGGTTCAGGACCGTCACCGGTTGGCAACGCAAAAATGCCGATGACGGTCCTGAACCGTCCTCCGTCCTTAAGGGGTTAAACAACATTGATGTGTTGTGATATGTATGTATGTATGAACCAAAAAGGTGTGAAAATGGACCATCTGTTTATTACAAAATGTATACATGCTATAAATATTATGTATGTATTTTGCAATACATTGATAGACACATTTCCTGCCAATTAGTTTACAGATCAAATGAGAAGAAGTAACCAACAGAGGGGAAAAAGGAGGAGCAGTAAAATAAAAATGATATTAATATAATATATAAGATTTTTTTTTTTTTTTACTGCACCTCACTTTATTTAAATAATACAAGCTACATTTAGTGGCCCCCCATTAACAATAATGTTTTTTCTTCTCATCAATCATGGTTCTGTGGACCTCATGAATCATGAATCAAGTGAAACGGTTTGTCCATATAGCATTTTGGTTGTTTGGTGATTCAGTCATATGGTTTTGTAATGTGTCCTAAAACATCTAAAGCTTAAAAATAGTGCATGTGTACAGATTACATACTAGAGCAAAATGTATGGCTCCACTGATGCAATATGAGGCAACACACAATCTGTACCAAGCACACAAAAAATTACAATTAAAATATAAAAGTGGTGCACCTGATCTTTTCTAATTTGTAAAGACTTGCTATGGTGATTTCATGGGGAAATGGGGGAAGACTGCTGACCTGACAGTTGTGCAGAAAACCATCATTGATACCCTCCATAAGGAGGGAAAGCCTCAAAAGGTAATTGCGAAGGAAGGTGGTGAAGATGCTGGATGTGGAAGTCCTGGTCTGGTGTGGTTACACGTGATCTGCGGTTATGAGGCCGGTTGGATATCCTGACAAATTGGAGACGGCTTATGGTAGAGAAATTAACATTCAATTCACAGGCAACAGCTCTGGTGGACATTCCTGCAGCCAGCATGCCAATTACGCGCTCCCTCAAAATTTGCGACATCTGTGGCTTTGTGCTGTGTGATAAAACTGCACATTTTATTGTGGGCAGCCTAAAGCACACCTTTGCAATAATTATGCTGTCTAATCAGCATCTTGATATGCATCTTACTGTCCCTTAGTAACTTCAAAATATCTCTGCCACATCGAATGGCCTTGCTTAAAGAATACAGTTCTATCTCCTACTATAAGCTAAACAAACGAAAACTCAGGCTCTACCAGTGAGGATGTCAACCCACAGCACAAATAATTTACAACTTTCCTTCTCCCTAGATTGGAGTGCCCACCACATCACATACCTGGGATTGAAAGTTTGGAATTCTATCCCCAAAATGATACAGTTTAATTACTCACCATTTATACAGATGTGCAAGCAGACGTTCCAAAAGTGGAAACATTTCACAATATCATGGTTAGGGAGATTAAATGCTATAAAGATGACAATACTCCCCAAACTGCCCTATATGTTCAGAATGTTACCTCTTCAAATCCCACTAACCATTCACAAAATCTTACAAAATGTTATAAATAGTTTCCTATGGGATAAACAAACTCCAAGACTATCTAAAACCTTAACACACCACCTACCCCAAGAAGGGGGACTTGGCCTCCCTAACAACCTGGTTTACTATAAAGCATCTCTACTAGAATAAGCAGTCAGGCTACTTACTACCACAGGCACACTACAGTGGGTGGACATGGAAAAGGAGGGAGCAAGCGGGATTACCCCAAGAGAGCTTCTATGGACCCCACCTGCCTTCAGACCCAAACTACCCAAAGTACCCAGGACCAGTTTCGGATATCCCAAAGGCATAATCACAAATTTCTTCCACAAACGCCTATCCTTGCATTGAACAGGGTATCATCGTGGCTTAATTTACAATCATGGGTAACGCCTCATATTAAAACTATACAGGACATTTGTACACAATCATCCATATTGCCCTTTCCCAATCTGCAACAGAAATTCTCCCTACCAAACTTGTTTATTTTTTCATTCCTACAAATGAAAAGCATTCTGGCTAATTGAGTAATTCACAAGGGAGATCTCCCTAGCACACAAGAGGGAGTAATACAACTCTTATATGACAGATGCACCAATACGCCAACAAAATCTAAGACCCTATTCCTATGTTACAAACAGTGGCGTACACACAACCCATGGGGCCCCGGTGCGAAAACTGATCCGTGCCCCCCCCCCCCCCACGCGCTTACTCTGCGCGAACTGGCGGTGGGCACCTGGTCAGAGGGCTCACAGGGCTGCGACCCCTGCGACCGCGGTATGTACGCCAGTGCATGCAGATAGACATACACTTAAAGGACCACTACGGACACCCAGATCACATCAGCTCAATGAAGTGGTCTGGGTGCCAGGTCCCTCTAGTTTTAACCCTGCAGCTGAAAACATAGCAGTTTCAGAAAAACTGCTATGTTTCACTGAGGGTTAATCCAGCCTCTAGTGGCTGTCTCATTGACAGCCGCTAGAGGAGCTTCTGCGATTCTCATTGTGAAAATCACAGTGAGAAGACGCTGAACGTCCATAGGAAAGCATTGAGTAATGCTTTCCTATGGGCGGTTTGCATGCGCATTCGGAGCTGAGTGGCGGAGAGATCCCCAGCGCCAAGGGTGTCCGGCACTGGAGAAAGGTAAGTGCTTAAGACATACACACTCTCATGAACAGACGCATACACACTAGCTAACAGACACACACACTCAGTGACAGACATACACACTCACTCACAAAACACACACTCACTAACAGACACACAGTAACACTCTCACTGACACACTAACACACACACACACTAACAGACACACACACTCACTAACACACACACTCACTAAAACTAACAGACACACACACTCTAACACACACTAACACACACACACACTATAACACTAACAGACACACACACTCTCTAACACACTAACACACACACACTCACTAACACACACACTCACTAACACACACTCACTCACACACACTCACTAACACACACACTCACTAACACACACACACTCACTCACTAACACACATACACACACTCACTAACACACACACACACTCACTAACACACACTCACTAACACACACACTCACTAACACACACACACTCACTAACACACGCACACACACACACTCTCTAACACACACACTCACTAACACACACACACACACACTCTCTAACACTCACTAACACTCACTCACACACACTCACTAACACACACACACTCACTAACACTCACACACACTCACTAACACACACACACTCACTAACACTCACACACACTCACTAACACACACTCACTAACACACACACTCACTAACACACACACACACACTCACTAACACTCACTAACACTCACTCACACACACTCACTAACACACACACACTCACTAACACTCACACACACTCACTCACACACACTCACTAACACACACACACTCACTAACACACACACACTCACACTCACTTTTTTTTATTTAATCCCCCCAGCCTCCCTACCTTTAGAAGTGCTGAGGGGATTCCCTGGGGTCCAGTGGTGGTGGTGCTGCTGGGCGGGTTAACTGGCTGGCGGGCGCGCGAGGGAGCACTTTCCCCTGGGTGCTCCCTCTTCAGCTCCCTCGCGCGCCGCGTACTGATACCGGAGCCGGAAGATGACGTCATCTTCCGGCTCTGATATCAGTGCGGTGCGCGAGGGCGCTGAAGAGGGAGCACTTAGGGGAAAGTGCTCCCTCGTGCGCCCGCCAGCCCGGTCATACCACGGCCAGCCTCTGGGGGCCCTGAGGTGGCCGGCTCCTGGGCCCCCCAGGGGAAGAGGATGGCCACAGTGGGTACATACCGGGTCGCAGGGCGGCCGGGCCCCCTGGTGGGCCGGGCCCGGTCGCAGCTGCGACCCCTGCGACCCTGGTATGTACGCCACTGGTTACAAAGCTCTGATGAGGGCTAACCTGAACAAAACTCACAAGTACATGTCACAATGGATGAGTGAATGGAGTGACTCACCCAAAGAGGATCAATGGTTAAAATCTCTTAGAGCCCTAACAGGTATCACATCTTGTTAGACACATGAAGAAGCACACAAAAAGCTTGTATATCGCTGGTACTTAACCCCACACCGATTACGTAAAATATACCCCTCAGTATCCTCCTTATGTTGGAGATGCGGATGGGCAGAGGGCAATATGTTTCACATCTGGTGAGAATGTTCTGATATTCCCGCTATGGCAAGAGGTATACGCAATATTCCAAACATTGAGTATGCCGAAAATTCCCTACACCTCTACGGTGGGCTTGTTCTTACTGTTTCCTAAAGATGTACCGTTCATTACCAAAAGATAGCTAGTATAATGATAATGTCCACGAGGAAACTGATCGCATCACATTGGAAACAAACACAATGTCCGACCAGACATCCCCTCTGGGACAAAATACATCAACTGTACACATATGAAAAGCTAACAGCGGAATCTCACTCCACAGTGGAGCCACATGCTACTATATGGCAACCCTGGCTCGACTTGAGGGCGACCTAGACTTGGGAAGTTAAAGAACAAACAAAAAAAAGTATATATTCTGTAATCCCACACAACGGGTAATTAGGAGAGAAGCACAGGTGATGAAGTTCCACTCCCATGTCAGGTGGGCTTAAGTAAAGTCCACACACACTTCCACACCAGGTGCAACATTCCGCCAACCCCTTCAAAGCTCAGGTCGCAGGGCTTGCCCCCGCAAAGGGTTCAGTGGGGCATAGTCCAAGTCACAGGTTAAAGTATCAATCCATAGGGACAGACAGATGTATTTTTAGGCTTCTTTGAGACTGATGCGTGTAACTGTCTGAATTGTACCCAGAATGTTCATATTTATATACCCCATGTACCCCCCTTTTCCGTTCTGTATCCCCATTTCTTTTCATATACTGCAAAATAAAAATTCTGAATTAAAGTGGTTGCCTTCTTTAAAAGAGTATTTTCTACATATAGTATAAAGAACATATTTTTTTGTGTATTGAAGAAACCAAACTTCAATAATGGACAAATGTACAAAACAAACAAGTAGCATAAACATACAGTTTGGATGATGAGCTCATAATGTTCTGGAACACAGATACAGCACAAAATGCAATCTTCTAGTCTCCTTATTCTGTTACATATAAAACAGGTGGTGCAGTACTAGTACAGTATTAAAGTGTGTAAAATCTGGTTATCGTTAGTAAAATATAAAGTTTGAAATTCCTTAGGAACATTAATGTTTTCTGAATATAGAAACCTTTATAAAGATGAATACACACACAAAAACAATAAGTATTGAGGCAATCAATATCTCTGAATGCATGGTAAACTGCATGGATTTGTTGTAGGGTGCACAGATGCCTGTTTTTACTGTTTTTACTGTAAGTGTACATTTTGCCCACATAAAGACATTGTGTTGTTGAAATCTGCATTCTGTAGAATACCATCAGAATCCCTACAAATACACCAAAACAGATAATTTTATTTTAACATTTATTTTTGTCATAGCTGCATTAAATCACAAAATGTTATTTCTGCTTCTTTGCACACATTTCAGAATTTGGCTAATATAAAGTACATTTAAAAATAAGTCATACCCTATAGTCTTTAAAACTTTTAATACCCATATACATTGGTAAAAGATGAATGTATAGATAAATAATTATAATATGTACATTTACAATATATTTTTATACTCTTGATCAGCACACACAATAACAATATCCTGTTACTATCATCAGAATATCATTTAATTCTTGAAGGTAAGTTAACTAAACCATTGAGGCAGAGAATTAAAAAAGGAATAATAAATTCTCAGAGTGGTTCAGTTAGAGATTTTTCCTAGATCAGCTATGTTGGCATACAATTTGATATTCCATTGTCAATTCTGCTCAACTTCAAGTTTAGTGAACTAACCCAATTGTGCTATTCTGTTTAGTTGCCTTTGTGTAAGCCTTGTTTTGTTTTTGTTTTTTTTACCATACCAAAATAATCAAAATAATCCCATTTGCAACAAGACACATGTAAGCATATTTTCAGGACAACAATTAGCGTGAATGAATTATTTACATCTTAATGAGAAATCATCTTTAATTGACGGCAGCTGATGCCTGTTAACAGCAGCACAGATGTGACCTTCCTATAGGTAATGATTTTTAATCTGTGCATAGGTTTCAGCTGCAATTATGTAAATACGCAATTAAGGTTTATATTTTATACATGTACAAGGAGACACAGACAAACTCTCTTTACAGGGGCAAACAAACAAGATATGTTATGAGATCCTGGATTCATTTACTCTGGATATTAACATACTGCAATAGTTGTATTGTATACTGGGCTCACTATCATCATCATTTTAGGAATTGTTTTAATCACAATTATGGAAAGCTTCAAACTTCTGATATCTAGATTTAGATTTTAAATTGATGTTTTATCAGCATATGACGTTTCTTTCTTGGTGTAATATTTATAATTGTAGTCTGTTGTTAGTGGTCTGTTGCAAAGCCACTAGGTTTGCAGATTTTCTTTTGTCTTCCCACCTTGACTCAGTGACCCTGGATGAGAATTGTAGACTTAATATTATCATCATCATCATCATCATCATCATCATCATCATCATCTATAAAAGAATTATTAGAGGCTGCAGTCAGTCCCAATGTCTGTATATATTTTGATGATCCCTCAACCTCTAAACCCCCTTACAATGACCTCCAGTGCACTCCTGCTTGATTTTCCTATTTTGCATGCGGTCTATAGTATCTATTAGTGTAGTAATAGGTCAACTAGACATAGGAAACACAGACTTCTTTCTTGTTTCCTTTTGATGTGCCCTCCATAATTGACTTTGTATCCTGGCACATTTTGCTTTAAAGTGTTACGCTAACCAATTTGGATGGGTGGAGGGGGGACCTTTCCAGTGGAAGTAGCGTTATTGGGTACTATGAAGAATGTGCCCCCACCTCAGTTTGCCTTCCAAACAGAAAAATAAAGCTTTTGCTCACCTTGAATGTCTTCCAATGTCACAGGGGCAATGTGCAAACCAATCAAAGGCTTCTCACAGAGAACCCTGTGATTGAGCTATTTCACCAGTTCAGAGTGCATGCATGCACTCTAGGTCATTAGGGGAGGGTGGGAGGGCTGTGGAGAGAGTTTTTTTTTAATAGTAAGGGCAATGGAGGGAGGTGAGAGGAAATACAAAGTGGGTAGGAATGTGGGAGGGGGAATCAATCTTACTTTTTAGGCACATTGCCTGCAAATGAGAAGATTGTCACATCTGTTGACAGTGTGAATTATACTGAATTAACATTGGCAGCCCTGAACAGAGTTCTTGGCTGCCAATATAACTTGTTTTGGTGGTGCAATTAACAATATCTCAGTATGTACAGTATTTCAAGCTGAAACACTGCATGTACATGCTCCTGCCACCATGACCACTTCAAATCACGTTAGAGATCATTGTGGTTGGAGTAACCATTTAAAAACAGTATGCACCAAAAAAGGAGAAGCCAATTGAGAGTATCAATGATCTTAAGTACATTGGATTACTTATCCAAAATTTGATACTAGGCTTAGAAAGAATCATGGTAGGTGTAATATTCAAAAGTCCTCTGGGTTAGGGGTCCAGTAATGACTGCAGTCTTATCACGTGACACGAGACACACAGTGTTATGTGCTAAAGTCTGAATGGCTGCGTGCCGGATGGGGTTAAACCATCCGGCTGCATATTGAGCATTTAGACTGCAAAATGCAGACATTGTTCATGTTATATAACAATGTATGGATTTCACAATTTAGGGCCAGAATGGAAGCCCCCATTTTTTTATAACATAAACATGGGTGGGACAGGGGGAATCTCCCCCTTTTTTGCTAAAAAGCACCCAGCCCTGAACATTGGTGGGGGCAGGGGTGGACAGTGATCGCTCCATCCCGATTATTTATTTTAAGTCCTTCACCCAATTACCACTGGTGGCCACATGGGGGGGAGAGGAGAGGGATTTGCCCACTCCTGTTATTTAACAAGCTCTATCACCATGGAATATGGATTTTCTAGTGACTGGACAGCAATGGTTGCCTAGTTGCTAAATTTAAGCATTAAGCAGATGTCTTTTGATCCCCATAGGGATTTCATTCTTTTTTTACTTGAATGTAATTGCTGGCTAGAAAGATTTGGCTCCTTTATAATGGAGTACTAAGGTAGCTTTACTTACCTTTTCACCATCATCGTATAAGTCTCGGTATGTCTAGGCTTGCCTTATTTTTTCTTGAATTTAGGCCAATATAGTTGATTTGTAAATATTCTCCAAGTTATATACAAGACATATTCACAGCTTGGCTATTTTATTTAAATTTGCCTTTCGGATTTGTTACAATTCCGAGTTTTGTTAATAGCTCCATGGTGTCTTTCTCTATCTCAGGACACCTTCTGGTGTAATGATGTGGGTCTCTTGTCCAATAATATATTTTACAAGAAAATGGGATTGGACACACTAAGCATAAAAGAGGATCATTCCTGTAGTGCCTCACTGACTGAGGAGACTGCATATTCACCATACATATGGTATAGAAAGAAAGAGATGTCCGGACACACATGGATAGCAAGAGAAAAGTCAAGGAATAGCCAAAGTCTAGGAAAACCAGAGATAGAGATAACAATAAGGAATAGCCAAGTCAGGAAATCAGAAAATAGGATAAACATGAAAATGAGTCAGGATACCAGAAAGCAGAATAGTCCAAATACAAGCCAAGCCAAAAATACCAGAGAACACTATCAGGAAACTCAATAGCACTAGAGGGAACAACAAATGAACCACAATAGGGCACTGAACTGAAGCAAAAAGCTCTCTATTTATATGGGAGAGTATTTTGCTTTAACACCATGCTCAAAAAAACCTCAGGGGCGTTGAATATTTAGAATTTTTGCTCATTGCCGATATGACATTGGAATAAAAGGGGGCATGATCGGAGCAACCGGCGTGTGACATACTGTGCCGACGCCAGGAGGAGTCAGCAACTGGAGATCCCCCATGCAGGCATGTGGGAGTAAGTCCCACAAATAGTGTCCTAGTCCTCAGGGTAGGTGCTACCATATGGAGGCACAAGTGGTCACCTGAAGGTATTGGCCTCTTGCACAGAGAACCCACAACCACTGATGATCAGTCTTGTGAAGGATGGCCTCAAGAACCATATGGTAGATGATTTTATTTATCCTCTACTTAGTCAGACAGAGAACTGAAGAAGTAAGTATAGATCAGGGTGTTGCAGTGGATGTGATCTACTTGGATTTTGCCAAGGCATTTGATACACTTCCTCACAATATGTTATTCTTCAAACTAAAAGAAATTGGTCTAGATGAATATTTTTGTTCTTCGGTAGAACATTGGCTTAAGGATAGAGTAAAACGAGTTGTCATTAATGGTAAATTTCCAAGCTGGACAAAAGTGATAAGTGGTGTCTCTTTAGGGTTCTGTTTTGAAGCCACTTCTATTTATCATATTTATAAATGATCTTGCACTAGGCTTTGAAAGACATGTTTTATTGTTTGCAGATGACACAAAACTTTGTAAATGAATAAAATGTGAGCAGGATATTGCTTTGCTGCAGAGGTGGAGGACTGGGCACTAAAATGGCAGATTAAATTGAATGTAAAGAAATGCAAAATGATGCACTTCGGGGTTAAGAAAGTACTAGTGACTTACACCCTAAATGATAGTGAATTAGGGATAACCAAACACGAGAAGGATTTGGGAATTGTTATAGACAACATATTAGGCAGCAATATGCAATGTCAATCTGCAGTTGCTAAGGCCAGTAAGGTTTTGTCATGTATAAATAGGGGCATAAATTCTCGGGATGAAAATATGATTTTGCCTCTTTATAAATCGCTGGTAAGACCACACCTTGAATATGTTGTGCAATTTTGGGCACCTGTTCTAAAGGATATCATGGCACTAGAAAAAGTGCAGAGACGAGCTACAAAATTGAGGAAAGGATTTGAACATTTTAGTTAGGAAGAGAGGTTAAAAAATTTTAATTTCTTTAGTTTGAAAAAAAACAGCGCCTATGAGATGATATGATAACATTATATAAATATATTCGAGGCCAGTACAAACCATTATCTGGAAATCTATTCATAAACAGGGCTATACATAGGACACAAGTCCATGCATTTAGGCTGGAAGAAAGGAGATTTAATCTAAGGCAAAGAAAAGGTTTATTTTACAGTAAGAACTATAAGGAGATGGAATTCTCTGCCTGAAGAGGTGTTTTATCAGAGTCTATACAGATGTTTAAACAGCAATTGGATACATACTTCCAAAAGCATAACATACAAGGATATAATCTATAGTTAGTGGGGTAATAACTGCTTGATCTAAGGAGATATCTGACTGCCATTTTGGGGTCAAGAAGGATTTTTTTCTAGTTTGTCGCAAAATTGGAATGGTTCAGGCTGGGTTTTTTGCCTTCTTTTGGATCAACAGCAAAAACATCTGTGAGGAAGGCTGAACTTGATGGATGCAAGTCTCTTTTCAGCTATGTAACTATGTAACTATGTCAGCTCTGGGTCAAGGATAAAGAAGACCCTCCACTGATGTCCTCAAGGACATGGTACAGACTGGGTAACAGTCACAAAAAGTGGGGGCAAGAGACAGAGGACAGTGAGACACATAGTGAGACATAATGGGGTTAAGAGACACAAGGGAAGAGTAAGAGATAGATGGGCATGTAAGAGACACAATATAGGGGTAAGAAACACATCATGGGAGGTAAAAGACACTAGAGGGGCAAATGTGGGATGATACACTAAACAGGGATAAGATACACTAAATGGGGGTGTTATTGCAGTCACCAAAATACCCATGTAAGAGCACTTTATTGATGCAGACATTGTGAGATGTTAGAAAACAAAGTCTGACATGATAATGAATGTGAAATTCTTATTGCTGACAATAGGACAATAGCCAACTTCATGTTATCAAGGGTGGTTAAAAGACAAGTATTTGACAAGAAACCACAAAAGGGGAAATAGGCTTAAAAATGTGAATAAGAACAAAAAAAGAGGGATACAAATACATAAAAGACAAAATGAGAAAGAAGAAAGAAGTTAAGATTCAGAAAAGCGACAGAAGTTTGAGTAAGCGACACATATGCCTACACAGGTGGAGAGGAAGTTTTGGGTTAGCTGCGTAGTAAAAAAAATCCTCGTATCATCCCTGCTAATGCTGAGAAAGTTAAACATGGATTAAAGAGCAACTGTCCATCACTGACTAAAATAAACGTATTCACGAAAGTTAACAGTAGCCGAAATGAAAAAAATCTCTGTCACCTCTGGTCACCTACTTTGGCCTTACATTTTAAAATCACTTTGAATTCACTTCAAATTCACACTTTAGTGAATAACCCTGTTAATATAAACATTTAAAAAGCATATGCGATTTCCTAAGAAATCACTATAGGAATGGGCTTTACCAAATACCTAGTGGCTAATTTGTCTGTGTACATATTCACACACTCTGATGCTTGGATTGTTCCCCTGTCCCTGATATAGCTTTACTTTGCTTACTTATACTTTGCACCTTTGTGGCATGGAAATTAATTGGATAATCTTTCTGTAAAAACTTTGTTTTATTCATTCTAAAAGTATGGGTCTTGTTTCCTTGCCCCTTGGGCAACAGTTACTCAAGGCAAACAAATCCCATTATATCTTAAGTCCTGGACATTAATTGTTTTAAAGAGTTGTGTATAGATGTCCCCATTGTTGATTGAAGAATTTACAACCCTCTTATTTGACCTTAGACATTTGATTTACTGGAATCTCTTTATTTCTTGTATTTACCTTCTGAGTAAGTATTTGTTTAGGAGAGGAGGTGTACATTTCCATGCAATCTAATCTACAATTCCCATGGAGACAAAAGCCTTTAAAACCTGGTGGTTAAACCAATCTTAGATCTATGAAGTGTTTGTTGTAAACTCTGAAAATGACTTAGGGGAAAATTCCAGCTTCACCTTTCAAAACATTTTCCTTGAAGTGGGACAGCTCCAATTTTCTGTGATTGAGATGCTTAATTTACATATTCTGAATGACAAATCTTGAAAGTTCATTTGTATTGTCAGTTGCAAGTTTATGCATTTTTTTGTGAAAGAACTGTATATGTATAATGTGGAACATTATATAATATTATTTCAGTTTTAATTGCAGCTTTCCTAAAAGCCTTTTTCCATCCCATCACCCAGCTAAAAGCCTTTTTCCTGTAACTGTGTGTTTTTCTTTTTTTTCTTTCATTCCATATCTTTATCTGGATACAATGAGGATACTAGCAAGATAAATATCCGTAGATGGGGAATATACAATTGCATGATGTTACTACCAGAGCTCTTAAGAAGCTCTGTCTCATGTGAGTGACCATTTTTGACTTTAGATTATCTCCCTTGTTATCATACATACTACACTACTGAATTCCTGTTTTTCTCTGTTTATCTCCATTTTATGTCACTGTAATGGTTACATAAAAAGGATCAAGACAATCCATGAAGATCTGAACTTTTATATATACTTGTATGTGCTTGTTATAGTATTGCATTACATGTGTCTTTAGAGGAAACCTGGTCTTGTTTTGTTGTTGATTGAAATCATTGCTTAAGCTCTATTTTTGCACCTTACATGTTATTCTTTTCATTTATATAGCGCCAACATATTCCTACAATTACAGGATGGAGATACTGACAACAAGTAATTGACATACAGAATTTTACCAGAGACAAGAGGGGAATAAGGTCCTTCTCAAACAAGCTTAAAGTGGTGTTGTCACCATCTTGGGACTTTGCATAATGTGCAAAGACCCCGATGATGAAATTGCCATGGGGGGTCCATGAATGCCCATCACTTTGCCCAAAGTGCATAGGCCACCAATTTGGGCCCTTGTCCAGCTAACCAGTTCTGTCGCAGTACATGCACTCACTTACACACACATATACAAGCACATAGACACATACACATAGACACATATTGTGGCAACAATTGTAATACATATTGCTATAATGTTTTATGACATGTGTTAGCATCACGTACACATTATACCTAGGTAAATAAAAACACTTTGAATTGCGGCTTTTTTTCTCTATGTGTTTCCCTTTGCTAACCCCTCATTGATCAATGACATTTCTTACAGCAACAGTTTTATCAATGCAGAATGTTTTCACTAAACAGTGAAGAATCAGAAGGTCAATAGAATTATGCTGTCAGTCAATGGGTAAAATTTTAGGCATTAAGCATTTAAAAACCATATTGATAAAATTGTCATACGCAATCAGAGCCTTAGTTCTTTTGGTGCCCTTTGTGAAACATTTTAGTGTTTGTATAGAAGTTTCATTAAATTAATAATTATTAAAGAACCAAAAAATAAATATTTATTCTCTTTCCTCTGTTGTTTCCTTGCAAGGAGGGGGCATGCTGATATCTGGTGTTTCAGTGTGCTGGGAATCTGTTCTGCGCCTCTGCCTCCGTGTGTCATATTTGTTATGAGTGTATTGACTGTGTGATATATGTGTGTATTGACTGTGTGTGATATTTGTGAAAGGTATTTAATTCAGGTTTTACAAAATGTACATTGGCAAAAATGTACATGTGTGAATGCAGTTGTGTATTTTTGCAGTGTCATATGCACACAGTCCCACAGTCAGACACACAGTCAGATGTGTCAACTTTATTATTGGCACAGATTCCATGCAGTGCTGTATCGGATCCTGTAGAGAAGCATCACTACTCATCTTAGTTGGCTTGCGCATGATCGTGCATGCCCAACTATGGGCAAAGTATTCTACCTTGGATACTTGAAGATGGCATAGAAAGCCTAAAGGAACTGATAATCTGTCAAAAATAATAAGTGAAGCTGGTCCCAATTTCAAAAAATGGTCTGAGGGTATCAGGAAGAACTGATCAATAGATCCCTCTGCACTAAGCCGAGGAATCCAAAATGTGAAAGAGTCATTTTTACGTAAGCTCTGTATACACTCCACACTAAAATGTACTACAATTTCTCTTATTAGCACTTTCTCTTTTTCTTCTATTCTTGTAGAATTTTCAATCTGCTGTTTACTCTCTTCCTGGATATGCACACAGATGCATCATCTAGTCTCCAAGTAAAGCAGTTTATAAGATGTCTTGTAGACTAATAGCCGTCAATATATTTACTACTAAAATATTTAGCACAATATGCTGCTCTTCAAAAGCAAAATATTGAATAATAAAAAAAAAAAATTGCAAATCAATATAAAATTATATTATGTTTAGAAAACTGGCTTGTTCTATTTCCAATTCCATCAGCCCCTGCTTCCATATTCTCAGAACTCCTGTTTTCCTAACACTGATTGAAAACCACTAGGCACTCTTTGCCACTTCCAGTGACTGGTAAAAGGATGTCAGAGATCGATAAAGCAGAACAGCACAATGAACTCTTCCATCACAATGACAGACAGAGATGCTTTTGTTCCAGTGAAGTACAGATGTGTTAAACATGGACTATTCCATACATGTTATTGTAAATTTGTGTCAAAATCCAATGAGAAGAGTCTGTGCCTCTCAGTGTATGCTGTCCCTGCTAATATCTTGCACACGGCTACAAAGTGCTGAATTGTCTTAGGACTCAAGGTTCAGACTGTGCTGAGAGGTCTCTATTTGGTGTGGTACACCTCCACTCCTATTGATCTGTTGCACAGTGCCTGTTCCTGAGCTGCCAGGATTAGGGCTTCAGTGCCATCTTTCAGTCCTGCATTTTCCAACCACTGGTAGGATTTTGTAATGTGAACCACATCCATTATCTGCCCGTGGTTTGGAGTGGTTTGTCTTGCCATGGAACCACCTTGTTTTCTACATCTTCTATCTATTGTTGTCTCAGGTATTCTCATAGCAGGTAATCTTTGGGAGCCATTTTCATGACTCGCTCTGCATTTCATCCAGGACTGTGGCATTGACACTCATCAAGCCCCGTCCTCCTTTCTTCCAGCTCTTTCTGCTTGATTCCAGGTGGAATACTATATTCATAATATGAAGTTTCCTGATCATGACATCCATGTTGACCAGTTCTTCTCTTGGCCAGGTTATTATTCTACCTGGGTACCTGATGACTGGTAGGGTATATGTGTTGATGGTTTGGATCTTGTTCTTGCCATTGAACTGGGACTTCAGGACCTGTCTGACTCTCAGGAGGTACTTGGATGTTGCTATGCTCCTTGTCTCTTCCTCATGGTTGCCATGTGTTTGTGGTTTGTGGTAGCTGTTCTCTACATTTCCTGTTTGACAACCTGGTGCTTGAACTCATTTTAGCCTAATTATCTCCTATCTTTATGCTATCATCCATACACACTTATCTATTCCGTACAACAGTTTAATGTCCTTGCTGTATATCCTAGTTAGGTGTATCAGTGTGTCAATATCCATTCACTTTTGGCATACAGCTTGGTGTCGTCAATGTAGGGAAGGTGGCTGATGGTAGCTCCACTCTTGAACCTGTATGCACTATTCCTGATGATCGGGCTAAGGGGATTGCAGAACAGCTTTGGGGATAGCGTATATCCTTGGTATATGTCACATTTGATGTTCACTTGTGCTATGACCCTGTATATGGCCAAGCATTCCAGTATCCATCTGTGTGGCATTGTGTAATAGGCTTTCTTGTAGTGAATTTAGACTATGCACAGATTGGTTTCTCTTGTCTTAGAATCATGTGTAACTGTTTGGCCTACCAGCAGCTGGTGTTTTGATCCCTTGTGTTGTTTCAGTCCACTTTTGAGCATTGCTCATAAACTGATTAAAATGCCCCTCAATCTTGGAGACCTTCCATGTTGTGGGGAGTCAAGTTATTGGTCAGTTGATATAAGGTGTTTTTCCCTTGTTCTGCCTTGTCTAAGCCAGTCAGAATGGGAGCCAGCTGCAAGCTGGTTCAATTGTGCTGCTAGACATTCATGCAGCATTATTAGTTTCTTTATCCAGTAGGTATGGATCATGTCAGGTCCTGGGGCTGACCATCTTTTATGTGGGCTACTCATTGTTAGATATCTCGACTGTGATGGTGACTGGATTCTGCTCTAGGAGAATGTGGTGGTCTGCTTTCAGGTTTAGTAGCCACTGAACCTTGGTGTTATGTATGCTTCTTTCTCCAAGATGTTCTTCAGTATTGTTCAGTCTCTGCTCTGGGTACGTCTTGGGTGGATATATTGTAGTTACCCTGAAGATGTGCATAAACCTTGGATGGTTCTTTGGTATATTCCTGATATATTTATCTGGTGTACCTGCAAACCCTGGTTGCCAGTGCTGTTGTCAATCTTTGCTTAGCTGTTTCCAGTGCCTCAGGTATGGGCATGCCCTTGCATTTCCTCAGTATCCAGGGACTATCCTTGATCTTTCCACCTCTGTGAAGTTGATCCAGCTTACAGTGCTGTTTTCAACGAGAGCCCGGGTGAACAGGTATTAACTCTTTGCTGCTATTTAAGTCTAACTATCCAGAGGATACTATACTATTATTTTGTATTATTATTCTGCATTACCTCTAGAAATATCATGGAGAATGGTAGTGTGCTACCTGAATGCTAAAAAGTCCAAGAATTTAGAACCTGTCTTCAAAAAGTTCTTATACATCACAGTGCAATACTTCACCATCTCTGTTTTGCACACTGTTATGGCTTGAATTTGTATTTACAGTATTACACTATTGTATGTTTTTTTTTTTCCATGTTATATATGAGGCTGTATACCCCCGTTATACAAAAAGGAGAAGAAGAAAAAAGAAATAGAAAAGAGGAAAAAATAGGAATAATTTATATAACTCACTTTATCACTATTTTCTTTAAATTTAGTATTACACACATTTTTGGGGGGTCCATCCTCCAAAATATATACATATTTTTCCACGTATTCTAAGCTTGCTTTTGAGTGAGGGATTGATATTGACAAATCTGAGGTTTCTGCAGTTGTAAATATAGTCTTTAACCCCTTAAGGACACATGACATGTGTGACATGTCATGTTTCCCTTTTATTCCAGAAGTTTGGTCCTTAAGGGGTTAAAAACAAATTGCACTTTAATAAAAGCCTCAGGGCTAGAGAGGAAGAGAAGATAGAGAACAGATGTGCTCTAAAGTCTAATTATAGTTTGCTGTGATTTTTTAGGCTGCTGCTTGATCACTGACTTCAACAGAGGTGACATTCTGCTGTCTTGATCAATTCTCAGATAATCTGATTGCAAAACCAACTCTAGATAGGTTCAGGTAGGGTTCAGGTAGTGTTCACTTATTTAACCTTTTATCATTTGATGAATGACAACAAACACTTTCACATAATTCCCAAAAATAAAGTGCATCAGTAAACTCAACAAACTGTCCCAATTTTCTTATCTTAGTCTTCATATAATTTTGAAATAAGGAGAACCTTTTAAAGGCAGTGAAATAGAGTTTAATTTGATAACTGAGTTTGTGTGGTACTAACAATTTGTTGTGCTAAATTTCTCTGGATCACTGTTTTACCGTTTACAAGAATAAGGATGGCAGAATTGTATTTATATAGATTAATAGGGCTATGCATTTTATTTTTCAATAAACAGAGAATTTAGCAAAAATCCCAAGAGGATTGCAAATTTTCTGTCAAAATATGTAGCCATTTTGATTCCATGTAATAAATGAAACCATAAGTGTATGTTTTCAAATGTAATGATCTGAGAACCTATAGTTGCCATTCTATTTTCTATAATAGGGTCAACTATAAGAACATCATTGTGCAACATGTCTCAATTCTAAAATGCTTGTCAGCATGGTTCCATGAGGCACGTTTCTTATCTATTGTCCCTGGCATTTTGGTTGTTCTCTGGTTTACGCTACTCTCTGTTTTCCTGATTTTGGCTTGTCTAATACTACTTTGTTTTGTGTTAAGTCTAAAGCTCACTAACTTGCTTTTTACACCAACATATATTTATCATTGTTTTCCTTAAAGGGAAACTATAGTTCCAGGAAAACCAACATGTTTTCCTGGCTTTATAGTTTCCCTTTCTGTGAAGGCCCCCTGCAGTCACTTACCTGGGTCCAGCGCCGATGTCCCTTGGTGCTGGCTCAGCTCCGTCCACACTCCTCCCTTCCGCCGGCGGGGGAGTCCTAATGCGCATGCACGGCAATGGCTGCGCTCGCATTAGGATATCCCCATAGGAAAGCATTATTCAATAGCGCATAGCGCATAGCGTGAGGATGTCCAGCATCGTTTAGATGACCAAAAGTCATCTAAGAACCCGGAAGTCCCTCTAGTGGCTGTCTATCAGATAGACAGCCCGTAGAGGAGGATTTAACCTTACAAGTTAATTTGCAAGCATTTGCAAGCATTTTGGCAATATTGCTTGTATAAAACACTTCTTCTCCACCATAAAACACTTCTCTTCATCTTCACCAACTAGCCCCTGTTACACTATGCACCCACTACAGCACCTAACACATATGGCACCTTGATGGGTGAAGGGTGGTGAACATTGAGCCCAACATATATAACTAATCAGAAGGATCTAATTTTACAGAACACTAGACACCAAACAAGATCGACTGCCAGATGCATGCTGGGAAGCATTTTCATCTTAAAAGTGCAAATTTATTACGAAAGATTCATGAAATCACTCACAAAAATGTTGCTATGTGGACAGTTTTTATGCTTGATTTATTTATTAGCTTTTAAAGTGACTGTCACATTGAGCAACGTATCCATATTAAATTGTTGATGAGAAATTTTATTATTCTGGAGATTATTTTGAAATATGACTACAGAATGAATTAACAGCAGCATAATGGCTGAAAGAAATAAAAAATAAATGAGATAAGGTAATAATTGCTAAGACAGCAGGAGAAAGTATAATAATAAAATCAGGTTTTTTTATCTGTGATGTGGGAAAATGTGGAAAATGCAACCATCATTTTAACAAGCTAAGAGATGTATGTGGTCGTTAACAGAATAAGCTAATGAGCAAGAGAAGCAAAGGGCATTTTTTTAAATACATACAAATGATTTTAAGTCTTATGAAACTTAGAAGAGAAATTCTAACTCAACAAGAAGGTGACGATGTGCAACAGCTTTTTCTAGGCAGATATCCCTAAGCACAGTTTAGAGAATGTCCAAACCATTAAGATAAAAGTGGTGTGTGTATGTATGCATGTATATATATATATATAGCAAGGGCTTGCACTCCTGGTGTAATCCTGTGATGCCTGGTGTTCAGCCACTCACAGTCCGTCCCCTTCTGGAGGTGTGTCTAAGGCAGACATTGCATACATCCTTGTAGTCATACCATTCATACCATCAGTAGGTGCTCTGATAGCAGTCAGCTGATACTCTCAATCAATAAAACCTGCCCATTACTGCTCTGGCTAATATTTCCTCATTAATGAAAGCAGCACAGAGGGGATGTATGGAACTCTCATTTAGCATTAAAATGTAAAAATGTTAAAAACGGTTTAATGTTGAATGAAATACTGGCACCAGGGAATTCCCGAAACTCGAATCAGTTTAATGAGACGACGCAGATACAGTGTCTACAGTGTCCCTTTAAAGATAAATTCCTCTTTACAGATTAATAAAATCATTTTATTAATCTATAAACACAATAAAATGTAGTGAAAATAATGTCTATGAATAGTAAATATGATTGGTTTACCCTGTAACAAAAAAAAAAAAAAAAACATATGTAACTAATGTCCTGACTGCCAAATCTGACATAGTCCTGTACTATTTTAAAGGAGGTTAATTACATAAATCATAAATTGGGGGGGAAATAATAAACATAGGTAAAAGTGATAACATACCTGTATATGTTAAAAGGAAACCACAGGTTGCTAGTGCAAGAAAGGCTGTTATCTGGTGATCTCCTCTGACCTCAGATAGCACACAGCTTCTAGGTTTTCAACAACATATAGATGAGAACAGTACATGGGAAGGAGGCCACTCATGCAGGGAAGAACCAGTACATTTTCTGCTCTTAACATTTTGCATGTATAACCCCTTGATGGTTTTAGTACAAATTGAAAATGCACTTTATTGAGTATTCTGTGATTTCTACTCACCAGGTGCTTGCAGGTAAAATAATACAACAAATAGAAAATTAAAC
Organism: Pelobates fuscus; assembly: GCF_036172605.1. Lineage (NCBI taxonomy): Eukaryota > Metazoa > Chordata > Amphibia > Anura > Pelobatidae > Pelobates > Pelobates fuscus. Next base: position 120,984,685 of record NC_086323.1, read on the forward strand.
AAAAAAAAAAAAGACAGCCGATTAAAATAAACAAATTAAATGAAACATTTTAACTCTTCCTAGTGTAGTAAATTTTAATTATATAATTTGGAAATTGTGTGGACACTCCTCATTTACTCAGTCAATCTCAGGCTATGACATAGACATTGCAATCAAATCAACTTATTTGTTTAAAGAGATATAGAAACAGCCTTGCGTAATTATGAGAATGATACATGAAATTCATTATCTCTAGATTTATGCTTCGATTAGTCAAATTTATCCCAATTATTTGCTCAAATAATTGTGCTGATTGAATCACTGTACAGTTCCTATAAATGTTGGTATGTTTTCCATTGTTTTTTTTTTTTTTTTTGGTTTTTTTATATGGCTTGCATTTTACCCCTACCTATTTTTGGTAATTTCTACCAAATTCATTTAATTGTTATTCATAAGCGCCCCTATATGACTATTTTCAGAGTAATTCATCGGTGCATTTACACATTTACACCCTTGCTCTGCACATTTGAAATTGATGTTATTAAACATCCGAAAAATGTGTAGAAAAGTGAAAATTGAAAACTTTCACCTTTCCACTTTCATCTCACACCAACTGTGAAGGTTTTATAAGGCATTGAGTTTGCAGGGTGTTTTTAGAAACAATTATCAGACAGAAAAAAATTGCATTTGTAGCTGGGAATATGATGCTTCTACCCAAATCAATATAAACTAGACATATGTTTCCAATCTGTGTTGAAATATTTCCTATTTTGGGTATTTGAGATGATTTACCATTATGAAAAAATGTGTTTTTACAACGCTTCTGTTAAGTGCATATTTACTGCATGAATATGAAGGTGTTTTTACTTCAGTGGTTAGTGCTCTTAGTTAAGTGTTGATAGTACTTGTTTAAATTACAGGTCTAATCCCTCGTAGGTTCAACTCAGCCCTAATTTTTTGGTTGATTTAATAACAACTATTGAGTTAGGTGATAATAATATCAACACCCCAGAGGTACTAGAAAACTAGCAAAAATACCCACACACCTTGATTAAATAATTATAATTTATCAAAACTGATAAAGTAATCATACACTGATCAGCCACAACATTAAAATCACTGACAGGTGAAGTAAATAACATTGAATATATGGTTGCAATAGGGTATAATAGACAGCAAGTAATCAGTCAGTTCTTTAATGCCATGTGTTGGAAGCTGTCAGGATCGGGACAGGGATCCAACACGCAGAGTACAAAGAGAGGAAAGGTACGTATACCGGGCCTTAGAATGGCCGGACTAACGTACCGAGAGTAATAGAGAATAGTCAGAGACAAGCCGAGGTCGAGGGAACGAGAAGACAGATAAGCGAGAGACAAGCCGGGTCAAGGGATAACAGAGAAGCAGGGTAGTACAACGAGCCGAGTCAAAACCAATAGAGCAAACAAGAATACCAGAGCGCTGAGTGACTAGACAAGCTAGAACCACGACAGGGCAATGAGCTGAAGTGAGAAGTAAGCTTAAATACCCTGGCTCTGGATAGTAATCACGCCTCTGACAAGTACCGATTGGATATCGGACACTTGAGTGACAGGTCGCTCGTGATAGCGTCATGACGTCACGTATTGAGCGTCCTGCTAGAAAAGGAGGTGGATTCCTCGCGGCCGGTGTTTAAGTGACTGGATGAACCGCGAGGAACGGAGGAAACAGCTCGCCTGGACGGATAAACCACCAAGTCTCTACCTCCCTTAGAGGTAGAGGCCTCAGGTACCCTGACAGTACCCCCCCTCTCAGATACGCCCACCGGGCGGAATGAACCGGGGCGAGATGGGAAGCGGAGGTGAAATGCTCTGCGAAGGCGAGAAGCATGAACGTCCTCCTGAGGTACCCAACTCCTCTCCTCAGGACCATATCCCCTCCAGTTGACCAGATATTGCAATTTTCCCCTTGAAATTCTGGAGTCAATGATGGAGCTGACCTCGTACTCCTCCCGACCCTCCACCTGAACAGGACGAGGTGAGGAGACCTTAGAGGAGAATTTGTTGCAAATAAGAGGTTTCAACAAGGAGACATGAAAGGAGTTAGGAATGCGTAAGGCAGGTGGCAGAGCAAGGCGATACGCAACCGGATTGATACGAGTGAGAACCCTGTAAGGGCCTATGTAGCGAGGAGCAAATTTCATAGATGGAACTTTTAGGCGAATATTCTTGGTACTCAACCATACCCTATCCCCAGGAACAAAAACAGGAGCCGCTCTTCTATGCTTGTCAGCGTGTTTCTTGAACAGCGAGGAACTATGTAATAGAATTTGCCGAGTCTGATCCCATAATTTCTTCAGGTTGGCGACATGATCATCAACCGACGGTATCCCCTGAGAAGAGGAAACCGAAGGAAAAATCGAAGGATGAAAGCCATAGTTCATGAAGAAAGGGCTAGAGCGAGTTGAATCGCAAACAAGGTTATTGTGTGCGAACTCTGCCCAAGGAATCAGACCGACCCAATCGTCCTGGTGTTCGGAAACAAAGCAACGTAGATACTGTTCGATCTTTTGATTAGTACGTTCAGCAGCTCCGTTAGACTGAGGGTGATAGGCAGAGGAGAAGTTCAATTTGATGCCCATTTGAGAACAAAAGGATCTCCAGAAACGTGAGACAAATTGAGAACCTCTATCAGAAACAATCTCTGAAGGAATCCCATGTAGGCGAAAAACCTCTCTCGCAAAAATCTCCGCCAATTCAGGAGAAGTCGGAAGTTTAGGTAATGGCACGAAATGGGCCATCTTAGTAAATCTATCCACCACCGTGAGAATAACAGTCTGTCTCTTGGAAGCAGGCAAATCAACGATAAAGTCTATGGACAAACAGGACCAAGGTTTCACAGGAATGTCCAAGGGGTGTAACAGGCCACATGGAGATGCATGAGGTAGTTTAGTCGTGGCACAAGTCTCACAAGCTGCGACGAACTCCTCAATATCTTTTCGAAGTGAAGGCCACCAGAAATCCTTGGATATCAGAGAGTATGTCTTGCGAATACCAGGATGACCAGCTAATTTACTTTCGTGAAAGCATTGTAAGAGCTCCAGTTGAAATTCAGGAGGAACAAAGTTTCTTCCCTCAGGAGTGTTTCCAGGAGCTAGATGTTGTGACTTCAAGATCTGGTCAAGTAGCGGAGAATGAATTTTGAGACTGGTATTAGCAATAATATTGCATTTGGGTACAATGGAGGACAACAGTGGTTCAACTGAGGCAGAGGGCTCATATTGGCGAGATAGCGCATCGGCTTTAGAATTCTTTGACCCAGGTCTGTAAGTCAGAACGTAATTGAAATGGGTAAGAAACAATGACCAACGAGCCTGCCTGGAGGACAGACGCTTGGCCTCTCCGATATAAGACAAGTTTTTGTGGTCTGTCAGAATGGTAACAGGATGTAAAGTACCTTCCAATAAATGTCTCCACTCTTTCAAAGCCTTGATAACCGCTAGTAATTCTCTGTCACCAATGTCATACCTGCTCTCAGTACCGGTCAATTTTTTAGAGAAAAATCCACATGGATGTAATGGTTTATCAACACCCAACCTTTGAGATAGGACAGCACCTAAACCAGTCTCTGATGCGTCTACCTCAAGTAGAAAAGGCAGAGAAGTGTCGGGGTGAACTAAAATTGGAGCGGAAGCGAAAAGCTCCTTGAGAGTTTTGAACGCCAGAAGAGCTTCAGTAGTCCAATTCTTAGTATCAGCCCCCTGTTTGGTCATGTTAGTGATAGGTGCGATAATGGAAGAATAGCCCTTAATAAAGCGCCTATAATAATTAGAAAAACCAATAAATCTCTGTACGGCTTTAAGACCTTTGGGTAAAGGCCACTCTAGAATGGATTGGAGCTTATCCGGATCCATCTTAAATCCCTCCCCCGAGATCACATAGCCGAGAAAGGTTACCTGGGTTTGATCAAAGCTACATTTCTCCAACTTGCAGTACAAGCCATGCTGGAGAAGCTTGTGCAAAACCCTCCTGACTTGCTTGTGATGAATCTCAATGTCACTAGAATGAATGAGTATATCATCTAGGTATACAATGACGCAATCTTGCTGAAATTCCCTAAGAACCTCATTTATCAGATCCTGGAATACAGCTGGTGCATTGCATAACCCAAAAGGCATAACAGTATATTCATAGTGACCATATCGAGTATTGAATGCCGTCATCCACTCATGTCCCTGCTGGATTCTCACCAAGTTATATGCCCCTCTGAGGTCTAACTTGGTGAAAATTGTAGAGCCCTTCAAACGATCGAAGAGTTCGGTAATCAAGGGGATTGGGTAGGCATTTTTAATGGTTATCTTATTTAGGCCTCGATAATCAATACAAGGTCTCAAAGAACCATCCTTCTTTTTAACAAAAAAAAATCCAGCCCCGGCAGGGGAGGAGGACCTTCTAATGAATCCCTTGTCTAAATTTTCGTGAATATACTCCTCTAGAACTGAGTTCTCTTTCGTAGATAACGGGTATACATGACCTCTGGGCGGCATGGTACCAGGGAGTAGGTTAATTTTGCAATCAAAGGACCTGTGTGGGGGTAAGGTATCGGCTTTCTTTTTGTCAAATACAGCTTTTAAATCTAGATACTGAGACGGAATTTGTGTCTCTGTAGGATTATCAGAGTTAGCCGCTGTATTGGTTAAGCCGAGAGGTAAGACTTTCCGCAAGCATTTCTCTTGACAATTCTGTCCCCACGAAACTATCTCCCCTGACTCCCAATTAATAATAGGGTTATGTCTCCTCAACCAGGAGTACCCCAGCACTATGGGAATAGACGGAGAAGAAATGAGCAGTAAGGATATGTCTTCTCTATGTAGGATGCCAACAGTTAAGTTAATCGGTATGGTCTCATGGAAAATAACAGGCTCAAGTAACGGTCTACCATCGATGGCCTCAACGGCCAGTGGTGTCTCCTTTAACTGGGATGGAATAGCATGCTTGGCAGCAAAACCCTGATCTATAAAGCTCTCAGCAGCTCCAGAATCGATTAGTGCCATAGTCTTAACTACTCCCTTCTCCCACTTTAAAGAAACGGGTAACAGAAGCCTGAGCTCTTTGTAGTTGTGAATAGAGGACAAAGTAGAAACACCCAAGGCCTGTCCTCTAGAGGAACTTAGGTGCGAGCGTTTCCCGAACGATTGGGACAGTTTAGGCGTAAATGACCCCTGACTCCACAATACATACATAAGCCCTCCCTTCTCCTGTACTGTCTCTCACTCTCTGTGAGATGAGTACTGCCTATCTGCATAGGTTCAGGAATACGTAAGTCCTCGAACTCAGAAATTTGAAAAGTAGGCGCTAGTTTAAAGGAGGGTCTACGGGTCCTATCTCGAGTGTTCAGCCTCTCTCTTAAGCGTTCATCAATACGAGATATAAAAGAAATTAAATCCTCCAAATTTTCAGGGAGTTCTCTAGTAGCGACCTCGTCAAGGATTACATCTGATAACCCATTCAGAAACACATCTATATAAGCCTGTTCGTTCCACTTAACTTCTGCCGCCAAGGACCTGAACTCTAGTGCATAATCCACAAGTGTTCGATTGTCTTGTCTAAGGCGCAACAGTAATCTAGCTGCATTGACCTTCCTACCAGGGGGGTCAAAAGTTCTTCTAAACGCAGCTACAAAGGCATTATAATTATAGACTAGTGGGTTATCATTCTCCCATAAAGGATTGGCCCATCTCAAAGCTTTTTCAATGAGTAGAGTGATAATAAATCCAACCTTCGCTCTATCAGTAGGGTAAGAGCGGGGTTGTAATTCGAAATGGATGCTAATCTGGTTTAGAAAGCCACGACACTTTTCCGGTGACCCGCCATAACGTACTGGTGGGGTAATACGGGAAGAAGCACCTACAGTGGCTACCTCTAGACCTGAGACAGCAGGAGAAATAGAAGGAGTACGTGTCTCCTCAGGTGGATTACTAGCACGAGACAAAAGTGCCTGTAGTGCTAAAGCCATCTGATCCATCCTATGCTCCATGGCGTCAAACCTGGGATCCGAAGAACCAAGCTGACTGTTTGTACCTGCAGGATCCATTGGCCCTGTCGTAATGTCAGGATCGGGACAGGGATCCAACACGCAGAGTACAAAGAGAGGAAAGGTACGTATACCGGGCCTTAGAATGGCCGGACTAACGTACCGAGAGTAATAGAGAATAGTCAGAGACAAGCCGAGGTCGAGGGAACGAGAAGACAGATAAGCGAGAGACAAGCCGGGTCAAGGGATAACAGAGAAGCAGGGTAGTACAACGAGCCGAGTCAAAACCAATAGAGCAAACAAGAATACCAGAGCGCTGAGTGACTAGACAAGCTAGAACCACGACAGGGCAATGAGCTGAAGTGAGAAGTAAGCTTAAATACCCTGGCTCTGGATAGTAATCACGCCTCTGACAAGTACCGATTGGATATCGGACACTTGAGTGACAGGTCGCTCGTGATAGCGTCATGACGTCACGTATTGAGCGTCCTGCTAGAAAAGGAGGTGGATTCCTCGCGGCCGGTGTTTAAGTGACTGGATGAACCGCGAGGAACGGAGGAAACAGCTCGCCTGGACGGATAAACCACCAAGTCTCTACCTCCCTTAGAGGTAGAGGCCTCAGGTACCCTGACAGAAGCAGGAAAAATGGACAAACCAAAAGATCTGAGTGACTTTGACAAGGGCCAAACAGTGATGGCTAGACAACTGGGCCATAGCAACTCCAAAATGGCAAGTCTTCTTGGTATGCAGTGGTTAGTGGTGCAAACAAGGACATTCTGTGAACCTACATCAGGGTCATGGGCGCACAAGGCGTGATACATGTGGGGAGTGAAGGCAAGCTCATCTGGTCCAATCATACAGAAGAGCTACTCTAGTTGCTAGGGCAGCACAAAACCAGGATACACCACTGTGCCCTGAGCAATGTTCTGCTAGAAATTAGTGATGTCGCGAACATGAAATTTTCCGTTCGCAAACGACGAACGCGAACCGCCATAGACTTCAATAGGCAGGCGAATTTTAAAACTCACAGGGACTCTTTCTGGCCACAATAGTGATGGGCCCCCACCCACCTGAGTGGTGGGTGGGGGCCCTAAACAAAAGTAAGGGGGAGGACCTACTGTCCTCCCCCCTGGCCCCCACCCCTGAGTGGTGGGTGGGGGCCCTAAACACAAATTGGGGGGGACCTAATGTCCTCCCCCCTGGCCCCCACCCCTGAGCGGTGGGTGGGAGCCCTAAACATAAATTGGGGGGGGGACCTAATGTCCTCCCCCGTGGCCCCAACCCCTGAGCGGTGGGTGGGGGCCCTAAATACTAATAAAGGGGGGGACCTAATGTCCTCCCCCCTGGCCCCCACCCCTGAGCGGCGGGTGGGGGCCCTAAATACAAATAGGGGGGGGGACCTATTGTCCTACCCCCCGGCCCCCACCCCTGAGCGGCGGGTGGGGGCCCTAAAAAAATGTTGTCCCCCCAGGTGACTACAATGGTTTGAGTGCTTAAACTGGTGGCATACATATAGGGGTCACAGGGGTCGCAGCTCCACGGGGCCCGTCACTCCACGGGGCCCGGCCGTCCTGCGGACACCTGCAACCGGATGCCCACCGTCATGTTTTGCGGCCCAGTTCTGCACAGCAAATCACTGGGGCCGCCATTCAAGGGGTCGATCGGGTGGCCTATGCTGTTAGGGCCACCCGATGGGTATGGACTTTCAGGGGGCCCAGTCGCGCTGTTAAAGCGCCGCAGCACTGATTGGGCCCTCTGAAAATCTATATCCAACAGCATAGGCCACCCCATGGACCCCTTGAACGGCGGCATCACACGCTGGGAGGAAGTGACTGCCCCGGTCACTCCTCCCAGCTATCAGAGAGCTGCGCGGGAGGAAGCAGAGGACTGAGTCAAACTTTGACTCCCATCAACCTGAGCCACCACTGGACCCCAGGGAAAGTCACACTCCTGCACCTGAAAGATAGGAAACAGGAGGGTAACTTAAACATTTTGTATATGTGTGAGTTTGTATGTGTGTGTGTGTGTGTGTGTGTGTATGTATGTGTGTGTGTGTCTGTATGTATGTGTGCCTGTCTGTATGTATGTGTCTTTGTATGTGTGTCTTTGTATGTATGTGTGTGTGTGTGCGTGTGTGTCTGTGTGTCTGTGTATGTGTGTGTTTGTCTGTATGTATGTGTCTGTGTGTGTCTGTCTGTTTGTATGTATGTATGTGTCTTTGTATGTATGTGTGTCTTGTGTGTGTCTGTCTGTGTGTCTGTGTCTGTGTGTCTGTGTATGTGTGTGTCTGTATGTATGCATGTGTGCCTGTCTGTAAGTATGTGTCTTTGTATGTGTGTCTTGTGTGTGTGTGTATCAGTCTGTATGTAAGTGTCTGTGTGTCTGTCTGTATGTATGTGTGTCTTTTGTGTGTCTGTCTGTGTTTATATATGTGTGTATGTGTCTGTATGTATCTGTCTGTCTGTATGTGTCTATGTGTGTGTGTGTGTGTGTGTGTGTCTCTGTGTATGTATGTGTCTGTATGTGTCTGTATGTGTGTATGAGTCTGTATGTATCTGTCTGTCTGTATGTGTCTGTGTGTGTGTGTGTGTCTCTATGTATGTGTCGGTGTGTATGTGTCTCTGTATGTATGTGTGTCTGTATGTGTGTGTATCTGTCGGGGGGGAGACGTGGGAAAAGGGGGGGTGGAGAGGGAGAAGGAAAGATGGAGGGAAGGGGAGGAGGGCATGGATCAGTTTCGCAACGGGGCCCCATGGATTGTGTGTACGTCACTGCTTACAATATTCCTTTAAATGTGTATATATTTTTGCTATATATGGAAGCAGAAGCTGCCATGAAACCTGAGTAAAGGGGTAGGTGACTTTTTCCCAATACATTAAGACATCCTGAGTTGTTTTACCATGTACCTGGGGCGAAATGCTAATTTTAGGCTAGATTCACATAACTTCTTCTTTGCTAGTTTGTTTTTAGCCTAACTTGTTTTTCTTTGCAATACCAAGTTTAATAAATAAACCGCACAGGAAAACTTATGCTACATATTTTGATGAGGTTTAATGAGCTAATGTTTAGTCCGGAGACCTCACAATACGCCTGAGAAAAATGTCACTCTTGGTAAGTGCCTAGACTCAAAATGATTAATTTAATAATTATTAAAGTCATACTTTAAAAAAAAAAATGTAATACCAAATTATTTTTAGAAATCGTATTGAATCTGGTGTATGCAAACTGTTTTGTCCTATTAATGTATTTGATAACATTAATATGCCAATCGTCACTGCTTTCTAAATCAGAAATAAGCCAGTTAATCCTTGTCTGATAACACTTTGTGCATAGTATTCTATAAACAGAGGGTGACAGGATAATGCTGATAATTGCACCACCCTGTCATAAATCACTTCATAAAGTAGCACACTTGCGACCATATAAATTGTATGCCAGAGAAGAGTTGGCAAACATAGCAGCTCTGTTGTTGAAGAACTACAATTACCATGATGCTTTGCTTTCTTTAAAGTTCTTTAAACCCCAATACTAGATAAACAAGATGACAATCAATTCACCATTCGCTTAATTAAGAGAATTTTATAGTCTTTGAGGGAATCAAATGATGTATTTGAACACATGAAATACTCATAATTGCATTTCATTTGAACAGTGATTGTGATATAAGTTTAAATGTATTCAGCATATTGTTGTTAATAGCATGCAACATAGATAATAAATGAATGAAGTGCAAAATAAATATTTTTCCCATAGGTCCAGACTCCTGGGACACCATATGCAGCAGTACTATGAAAAGGCAAACAGAGAGTAGACGTGGTAAAGACATATTCAGGAAAATAATTAAGTCTCGCTTATGTTTTGAGTACAATTCCCTGATGAAAAATGTCCATCAATTATTCATGCGCATCTAGTCAATGGTAAATGATACTCAGTGCCATGCCGGACTGCAAAAAGTGAGCTTTAACACCACAGGGTGGCATGTTAAGCTGTCTCGGGGACTGACTGACAATCCAGGCAGTCCCCCTGCGGCCAATCTGGCCCTTCCGGGCCATGTGACCATGATGTAATCACCTGGTTGCACTAGTTGGCCATGCAGCTACCTGCAGAGGGAATGCCTGCGTTATCAAGCAGCCCCCCAAGATGATGAAAAATGTTAAAACAAACAATTAAACATATACCAAATACATTTGTATTTAATCAAAATAATTAAATCATCTATCTAATTCTATATATATAAATTTTCCAGACAGAGTGCACTCATAGGACTTATTGTAAATGCGATACTGTGCTTTTATTCAGCAAAAGTTAATGCTCATATATATAGTGTCAACGTTCAATCTATCCGGACATTTATCATATGAATGCTAAATTTGGCAAGTGTTTGTGACTAAGTGGCTACTAAAAAGACTGGACATACTCTATTTTGTCTACCCTAGGTTGTCTACTTTGCAAATGGTACTCCTGATGAGGTTAATTTTCATTCCTGGGATGCCATATAGTCTCAAAGGCAACACAGGCCCAGCAAACCAATCTGGCAAAGTTCAATGTGTAAAAACTAAAAAAATAAATAGTGCTATAACTTTACAAAAACCCCATAAAACTTGAATATGGGGGTCGTGTTGTACTCATGAGAAATATGAGTGTTTTAGAGCAATAAAAGTTACAGAATTAAATAATTCGCAGTTAAAATACCATGTAGAACTAATTTCTCAAACATTTTTATATTTCATTTATATTAAATGATGCTTCATATATAAATATTTGATGTGAAATTAAAGCCCTGTTTTTTCTGAACAAAGTGATATATAATAAGTGTGGGTGGACGTAATATGAAAGATGTGAATTACAGTTGTACAGACAAATTCAAGGCTTTGTTTATGCTTTGTTTTGATCAGAACTTGTACAGTTGCCTTTGTCCTTAAGAGGTTAAAGGGACACTAATGTGACCTAGACTTTATTGAGATGAAGTGGTATGGCTGCAGTGTCCCTGTCCTTGTAATCCTGCAATGTACAACTTTGCAGTTTTGTATAAACTGCAATGTTTACATTGTTGGGTTAAATTCACCTATAGTATCTGTCTTCCACTAGTAAAACTAGGTCACGTGACACTACAGCTCATAGGAAAGCATTGAGTTCAATGTTTTCCTATGTGAAGCCTTGATATTGAGCATGGTGCTTACTGCGCATGTGCATCGGATCTCTAGTTCTCCTCTGTGATGAGTATTGAATTGGACCAGCAATGGAGGAAGGGATGCCTACTGTATGATGTAATGGGTGGTTGAGACGTGAGCAGAATTAAGGGAGTCTTAGCATTAAAAAAAGGTAAATAAAAAGGTTGGTTTAATATATTTTTATGGCAAATCTAACTTTGGATAGGGGCACTGTTGTCTTCGGAATACAGGTTTGTATTTCTAATGCTATAGTGTTCCTTCAACTCAAATCCTAATGCTCTGAGTTAGTTTTACCAAACTGTAGTCACTGGTAGTAGACACATGCCCTGCATCACATACTGCATCTTGCTGTTATGGTAACATTTTCAGAATGCAACTATACTAAGGAAAAGAAAAAGTACAAAACGCTAAATAATCTAACAATAATATACCAGTCTTCTAGCTTACCAGGCATTGCATTCATAGTTACAATAGGTGGTACTTATCTAGTTTCAAGCCTGCTACTGAATTTCACATGGAATGCCTTATGGAAACGCCATATTTGAATTTTGTGCATTTGTTGCAAATCACATCGTTTACAGCTTCTGCAGTGAGCTCTCCGAGAACTTCACGATCCTACTAAGTGTGATAATGAACCACTCACCCTTCAACAAAGCGGCAACTTCTATTCTCTAAAAGCGACTTTACACTTAATGGCAGTACATTACTGCATGTATCCTAATATTTTTTTGTGGATAATAACGTGTCATTTTGAATCTCCTAATGAAAACCAGACATTATTTAATTTCATGGTGGCTGGTTTTACAAAATAACTCTAAAAAAAAAGCCAATGTATTTTGCATCAGTAGAGAGAAAAAATGTGTTTGTTAGATGATTAACAAATATTTAAATGGTCCTACTTTTTTCATTGAATTGTTCCAGTGTAATTCATCAAACTGGCAAGTGTGCTGCAGTAACTTTGTCTACATACAGTTTTTACTGCATGAAGCAATAGCTTAAAGGACCACTATAGGCACCCAGACCAATTCAGCTTAATGAAGTGGTCTGGGTACCAGATCCAGCTAGGATTAACCCTTTCTTCTATAAACATAGCAGTTTCATAGAAACTGCTATGTTAATAATAGGGTTAATCCAGCCTCTAGTGGCTGTCTCATTGACAGCCGCTAGAGGCGCTTTCGCGCTTCTCTCTGTGATTTTCATTGAGAATGCTTTCCTATGGACTGGCTGAATGCGCGTGCGGCTCGTGCCGTGCATCCGCATTCAGCCAATGACGACGAGAAGGAGGAGGAGAGAAGGAGGAGAGTCCCCCACCTGGCGCTGTAAAAAGAGCCCGGCGGGAGGGTGGCCCTGAGGGTGGGGGGGACCTAGAGACCCTATAGAGCCAGGAAAACAAGTATGTTTTCCTGGCACTATAGTGATCCTTTAAGAATATTAGGTTGAAAGAATACCCACTAACACAAAAGAGTTTTAAATGATAATATAGATTTTAGTTTGTTTGATTTTTCATTTTAACATTTAAAAGTGAAAAATAAGGACATCTGTTTTTCCACAATCTGGCAAAATTCTCTTTCCTTATGGGATACTACTTGATTGATACCTTTTTAAAACAATTGCCAAATTAATCATTTGTTTTCTGTATTATTGATGGGGAGCAATTATTTTTGCATCATTATTGCATCTTATGATTTTATTTATTTGTTCATTGTTAATTACTTTTTGTTCAATTGGTGTTATTGTTCACTTTTTATGGCTCATATTTTTTGCATATTTTAAAAAATTTAATTGAAATTAAATTCTCATCTATTGTAATATTTTAACAGGAATTGAATACCAATTAAATAATTCCTATAGGAGCTATGTTCCCACAACATCTGAGAGCCTGCATTCTGTACCCCTTGTCTAACCTGTTTAATTTAATTATCTGTTTAATATCTAATTACACATCAACAGACCCACACATTAATTTGATATTTTGATTTTCTGGTACTATAACAGAGCCGCTATTAAACACATGTTGGATGTATATTGTGCAGAGCCAAATAATGTCTAAGTAAATACTAAATTATTAATGATAGTTTTAGAGCAAATACAACATTGCAATGAGCAATGTCCTGTGTGACATAAAATAAAACTATTAACCACTTGTTGCCCATGGGTGTATACCTCCATTATTTGCAACAATACATAATCGTGTGCAGCATTGTCTGTGTGTCATAATTATGCCTACGTCTACAAACGGTGCAATTAAGATTGGCAACATTTGGAAGACAACATTTGTAATCCCATGGACAGCTAGCTCCTGCACTGAAGGCAAACACTAAAATCCTTGAACATAATCCATGTGTGTGTTTGACCTTTGCACATTTTTGACAATACCAATCTGTCAAAGTAAAACATTGTAAAAATCCACTCCAAAATCACCAAGATGGCTTCCGGTTTGAGCGCTGAAGCGAACGGACGCCAACTGCGGGAGCTCCGAGCTTAACACGGAGAAAAATCTGAACATACCCCCCCCTCTGCACCCTAACAGGCGAGCAAGCACCCCAAGACCTCATGGGGCGAAAGGGGAAGAAACTGATGCCACACAAACCCACCCCGGGACTTACAATAGGGGAGATGTGGAGGCAAGCACATGGAGCCACAGAATCCAACATGGCGGCTCTGCATGGCGGGTGCTCGGATTTCTCCGAGGACCTGTCCGAGGAAGAGGAATACTCACAACCTCTGCACCCACCGCAGAAGGCAAAGAGAAGCGGCGCAGATACAAGCGGAGAGCCGGTCACAACAGCGGTCCTAAAGGCATTGTTAGCGGACCTGAAACGCAGCATTCATGAGGATGTCACAGCGCTCCGCGCCGATCTGCAAGGCCTGACAGGACGCATCTCGCAACTCGAGGGCTCTTCACAATCCCAGGCCCAGAGTATCACTACTCTACAAAACACTGTACAAGCCCTGCAACAGCAGACTCAGCAATACGAGCACCGCCTCGCGGTACTCGAGGACGCCAAACGAGCCTCGAACATAAAGGTCAGGGGAGTACGAGAAGACGTCCCGGAGGCTGAACTGCCTAAACTCATGGAGCGCCTGATACAAGCCGTGCTCCCACAAAGACAAACCACAAAGGTCGCCCCAACGAAGGTCTTCAGAGTCCCAAAACCAAACAACGCTCCAGCTGCGGCCTCGAGGGATGTCATTCTGACCCTCCGCAACAACGGAGAGAAAGTGGCGATGCTATCATCCCTCAGGGGTAAAACCCCCTTTCGCTTCGAAAACATGGACCTCTCATTTTACACGGACCTGTCCGCTGGCACCCTAGCCTGGCGCAGGTCGCTCAGGCCAGTCACCACAATGCTCCGGAACCAAGGGATCGACTACCGCTGGCGCTCCTCTAGGGCACTGACAGCCCAGAGAGGATCCAACATGCTTACCATTCGGGACATCCGGGACGCACCGTCATTCCTGACAGCCCTGGGCTTACCTCCGGACCCGCTGCCCCAAACGGATATAATTACCGACGACAACGGCTCCCCAAGCCGCACTCATATCTGGGACCCAAACCGGATCACCCCATTTATCCCCCAGAACTCTACGCCAGAAGCGTATGCAACAATTACGACCTAAAGGCACAGAGACACCCCCCCAGGAGTGTCTCGGACCCACTGTTTGGCCCCAGAAAGGACACTATACACAATACCATAGCACCATGGACACCAGAAACCCAAGGACTCGGACCACAAGTCCCCAACGCTATGGAAAATCTTCTGAACCCGGGTGACATGACGCCTTTACCCCATCGAGACTACGTGGACAGGCCCATGCAGAGACTCTGATGACTTTTAGGCATTTATAACAACGCTCTTCCTCTTTAATTTTACTCCTAATCGTTTATATTAAATTTAAACTTTTCTGGTTCTTGCCCTGACACCCATCAGCTGGGAACGGCCTGTGCGCGGGCCTCCTTCGCTTCTGGCAGACAGACAACCAATCCTTGTAACATCACACGACCTAACCGAGCCATTGACTCTATGTACTTTTACAGGTTTGCTTAACTTGTGTATCCTTGTTTGCCCCTAATCACCATAAGAGTGGCTATTGTAATCCACACCTGTATATATTGAGGCCCCGGTCGGTAATATGCATGTCCACGGTTGCAAGCTCGTTCACTTACTGTTAGGAGGGCCCTAGTTTCAGCTTAGAGCACTGGCTCACCGTCAGGAGCGGCCTGAGAGGCTACCAAGTGGCACATACCATTACAGGAGGGGGTTAATTTTTTGAAATTCTTGAATTTTTTGTAATTTTTGTATTATTGTATTTTCATTTATGGTTAAAACTTTACGCTGACCTTATAATTACCCACGACCTAAACGAGCCAATGGCCCCATGTATGAACTTAAATCTGCTAAAGGAGCATGTCAATGTACGCCCTTACTCACCACCAGTGTGGCGTTTGTAACAGACACTAGTTTATATGTACGCCCAGGTCAATCTTATACAGGTCCACAGTTCCTAGAATAATCACTTAATGTATAGTTAAACCTAGTTTCCGACTAGAGCCTTAGCACACCGTAAGGCGCGACCTTAAAGGCTGCTATGTGGCACATACTATAACCTGAGGGGTTAGTCTTATTGCTTGATCATCTTACTGTATTCTCGTTTATGTTTCCACATTTCAATGTCTTCCTATAACCTACATGTTCGACTTACAGACGACACAAACACACGCCACACTACTGGCAACAACGAGCCCACAGTCAATAAGGAGACGACCCAACACATAGGTGCAGCTGACCCTACCAGAGCCTGTTCCTAATTGAATACCCTCAGCTTACCCACCAGACACGGCAACTCAGCCAAAAAAAGGCAACAGAGGTAATGGTACCCTGCAGCGACCACCTGGTGACGTCTTGTATAGCCTTTTACATTACATTTAGCTTACAACAGGTACCCATTCTTTTCTTACCACACGGGAAACGCGGGACAATGACAAGCAGGTTCATACCACCCAAGCTTTTCGCCAGTAACTGCTCACCCACACACGCGTTCATTCCACGCTGCCACCAGTGTAAATCCTACCCTAAGCACACGTTAACAATCACAGACAGACACGACCTATATACTGCTATTCTTGGACGTACATATCCTGTGCTGAGTTCCTTGCAAGCATGTTTATTTTTATAAAATTTATGCACTACTGGCTCATGCCATATGATGTCTAAATCTTAAATTGCTAATATCTGATGTTGTGGCAATGTTGGAACGCATGTACCCTAAACGCACAACTAACGCCTCAACTGTTGTAGTGCAGTAGCAGATAGAGTTTAGGAACCTCAGGGGTAATTTTTAGGCGACTTGTTTCAAGCAAACTTCATTAACCAATGCATAGCAAATATCTGTTTAGTCTGCTAGTGTAACTTAGACACATCTGTTCTACTAGTGTTCTTTATATTCTTGATTTTCCTTTAGAATGAGGGTCCAGTGTTATATCCGCGACATAAACTAAGCACTGTTTCATCACTTGTTTAACAATAGAGCAATACCACTTACTCTAAGGGCATATGTTTGTTCTCCCCTTTGGCTTTTCCTCAAATGATCTCACTAGAAATGTACTAGTCCCCTCATATATGTTCTTTTACTTTTAAAAAATGTGCAGTACTATAGCATGCCCTGTAACTGATCTGATATGTCTTTGGAATGCTTGAAAACGCTATTGGGGCATTGCATGCCTGATTGTACTATTATGCACGCCAAAAATAAAGAATTTAAAAAAAAAAACAAAATCACCAAGATACATGCCATCATTTTTTTTAATTCAACCCTTGCCCTTTACCTCACTGCCTTGGACCATCATGGGCAGATCTTTCAAAAGCCTTGTGGAATTAAGTCATCTTCCAATGCATTTGATAAGTGAGTGGAGAACAGTTACGGTAATTATTATGTCTGGCAAGTGGATCCAAGGTAAAATATTAGTTTATATGTCTCACATGAAAATCATGTATAGGAATGAATCAGACATTGTGTCTTTCTACATGGTTGGTACTTTGGGAAGTCCTGTACATTGGAAATGCTTGTCAGTGGTATGGCCTTACTCATGTTTGACTAATCAACAAATACAAGTGTACTTTGTAAACAGAACCATGTAGTTGAGAAATCTAGGGTGAAAGCAAGACTACGTTAAAGTAACTAAAGGCCCATATGTGTACATCTCTTAGTCACACCAATTATCTCTAATCCTAACCACTCCTGTGCAAATATGATACTAATCCCTTCAATGCAACCCAATTACATACATGATTCCTGTTTCTCAAGTTCCTTCAAACCAGAGGTTATTTAATTCAAATGTTGTATGCATTTTTTTCAAGAAAACTGAAATTGGATCTGCCCAGGTGAATATAGCTAAGGAATGGGATAAATGCCTTTCCGTCTCATCAATCTCAAATTATGGACTGGCTATGATACCAAATGTAAGCCTATGTAGCCACAATGTAGTGATTATAGATTTCAATAAATGGAAGATATAAAGCCTGTATACATGTTTTTAAAAACACAATCTAAAATGTAAAAAGTAAAAGGAAATTGTCAGATTGAAATAGAGCAGAACATCACATGAAAACATACAAACACTCAATGATATAATTTTTATAGTTAATCTGTCACATATCCCATGCCACAACATTGCACTGAGTTGATCTAAACAGAAAGGAGCAAATTCTAGTGCTTTACACATATTTAACAATTGATCATAGTTGTTTTTTCGGACAGAAATATACACAATTATATGTTATGGCCCCGATGCAAAAATTGCCCTGCTCCCCCCCCCCCATTTGTCCCCACTCCAGGTATCTCATTCACTCACCCCCCCCTCCCCGTGCCTTATTCCCACCCAGTGTCTCATTCCCACTCCAAAGACCCCCCCATGTGTCTCATTCCCTCAACCCCAAAGCCCCTCCATTTATCGAATTCCCTCTGCCCCACAGTCCTTCCATGTGTCCCATACCCTCCTCCCCCAAAGCCCCTCCATGTGTCCCATTCTCTCTCCCCTGAGCCCTTCATGTTTCCCATTCCCTTCTTCCTCCCAGGTCATCCATGTGTCCCTTTCCTCCCTCTCTCCTCTTCCACTCCATTTGTCCCATTCTTCCATCTTTCCACCTCCCTTCCATGTGTGCCATACCCTCTCTCTCTTCCCCTCTCCTCCATGTGTTCCATTCCTCCCTCTGTCCCCCTTACCTTATCAGTCATGCAGAGGCTCCACTCAGCCTCAAGGACGCCGACTGCTCTGCGTCCACCCCTTTTAATGACGCGGCACATGCATGCCAGCATCATGAAGTCAGGAGAGCTCTATACAACAGAGCCCAGCACACACCTACCTTTTCATATAAAAAGCCCAGTCTGTGCTAAACACAGTGCCCGGTTGTGGTTCCTAGTGTGCCTTGTGTCACTAGTGTCCTTTTAGTGCATTCTTGTAACCATTTTGTGATAGTCCTTTGGTTTTAACTCGGCTTGCTCTCGACTATTCTGATTTCTGGTTTCCCTGACTCGGCTTCGTTCCTCGTTATTGTGTATTTCTGGCTTCCCTTGACTTTGGCTTGTTTCTGACGTTTCTTGTAGTTATCTCTTTTATCTGGCCAATTATAAGGACCGACTTAGGAACTTTCTTTTTGTCTCTTTCTACTGGTGGTTTTCCCTCTGCATGTTTGGTTAAGTATTATTACACCCTCCAATTTATGTGTCCCATTCTTCCCTCTTCCCCCCTCCCTCCCATGTGTCCCATACCCTTACTCCCTTCCCCCTCCCTTTTTGTTACAAACATTTTGTTAACTTAAAAAGAAACCATCTAGAAACCAGTAGAATGTCTCTTAACACAACATATAAATATAATCTTTCAAGATTCTTTTCTTTCAGGAAGTGTTCCAGAGGATTGGAGGAAGGCAGATGTGGTTCCTATATTCAAAAAGGTTCAAAATCCTTGATTGTAAATGATAGACCTGTTAGCTTAACTTCTGTGGCTGGGAAAATATTTGAAAGGTTAATAAAGGATAATATTCAAGAATTCCTTGAGAAGAACATGATTATCAGCAAAAATCAGCATGGTTTTATGAAGCACAGGTCATGTCAAACTAACTTGATTGCGTTCTACGAAGAAGTAAGTAGAAGTATAGATCAGGGTGTTGCAGTGGATGTAATCTATATGGATTTTGCCAAGGCATTTGATATAGTTCCACACAATAGATTAGTGTTCAAACTCAAGGAAATCGGTCTAGATGAAAATGCTTGTTCTTGGGTAGAACATTGGCTTAAAAATAGAGTACAAAGAGTTGTCATTTTCAAGCTGGACAGAGGTGGCAAGTGGTGTCCCTCAGGGTTCTGTTCTGGGACCCCTTCTATTTAACATTTTTATAAATGATCTTGAAAAAAAGCATTGAAAGTCATGTTTCAGTGTTTGCAGATGTATATAGAATATAGAATGCACACCATAACAATCTCAAAAAAATATTTAAATTTTATTATGTACAAAAAAAGTACCAGAATGAAAACATATAAGAAAAATAAATATAAACAAAGTAACAGAAGCAAAGGCAGATACAATAAATAAATAGTAATACATTACCACAAAAATCCTTACAAGCCTTAGACAGAAACACTAGTCACCAAACCCCCCAACGTTTCGGCACCAACTGGCTGCCTTTATCAAGGGTACCTCAGTGTTTGCAGATGACACAAAACTCTGTAAAATAATACAATGTGAGCAAGATATTACTTTGCTGCAGAGGGATTTAGATAGACTGGGGAACTGGGCACTCAAATGGCAGATGAAATTTAATGTTGAAAAATGCAAAGTTATGCACTTCGGCGTAAAGAATACACAAGCAACTTTTACCCTTAATGGAAGCGAATTAGGAATAACAACACATGAAAATTGGGAATTGTTATAGACAACAAACTATGCAACAATGTGCAATGTCAATCAGCAGTGGCTAAGGCCAGTAAGGTATTGTTATGCATGAAAAAGGGCATTCATTCTCAGGATGAGAATATAATTTTGCCTCTTTATAAATCACTGGTAAGACCACATATTGAATATGCTGTGCAATGTTGGACACCTGTACTAAAGAAGGATATTATGACACTAGAAAAAGTGCAGAGGTGGGCTACAAAATTAATAAAAGGAATGGAACATATCAGCTATGAAGAAAGGTTAACAAATTTAAACCTATTTAGTTTACAAAAACGGCACCTGAGAGGGGATATGATAACATTATACAAATATATTTTGGGCCGATACAAACCATTGTGTGGAAATCTATTCACAAACCGGACTTTACATAGGACACGAGGTCATGCGTTTAGACTGGAAGAAAGAAGATTTTGTCTGAGGCAAAGGAAAGGCTTTTTTACTGTAAGAACAATAAGGATGTGGAATTCTTTGCCTGAAGAAGTGGTTTTATCAGAATCCATACAGATGTTCAAACAGCTACTAGATGCATAGTTGCAAAAACAGAAATTCAAGGATATAATCTTTCAATGTAGGGTAATAACTGCTTGATCCAAGGATAAATCTGACTGCCATTCAAGAATGATTTTTTTTCCTAGCTTGTTGCAAAATTGGAAGTGCTTTAAACGAAGTTGTTTTGCCTTCTTTTGGATCAACAGCAAACAAACAAATGTAACTATGTAACTATGTAACACTTTGTCTTGATAAATGTCCCTAGACATGTAAACCTGGGGTAAAACATGGGATTGGGGAATAATGATGGAGTAGAACTAGGAAAATATGGCCATGGTAGTGTTTTGGATTAATGGGATAAGGCTAGGGGTGTGGTATTTGAGTAATATAGATAGTGTGAATTTTGGAATTAACTGGAAAGAGCTGGAAATACCATAGGTTGGCATGAACAAGGTTGGATCAAAATTGGGGAATGAAATGAGCAGTGGTGAATGCTGTAATATTAGGAATGAAATATTAATATTAATATATAATATATTAATGAAAGTAAACTAACATATCGGTTTTGTTATTCCAATAACCACTTTAGGTGCAACATAGTTCCTCCACCCCCATTGTAAGTAGTCATTTTAGGGTATAAAATACAATTTTAAAGTGCAATGTGAAAGCTTAAGAAACAAATTAAAACTAATGGAGTAAAAGCTGCTAAACACATGAAAGGTGATTTCTATAAACCTTCAAACACAAACAATCTACAGAGTGTCAGCGCTTCAAGTAGTTTTA
The DNA here is from genome assembly GCF_036172605.1 of Pelobates fuscus. Lineage (NCBI taxonomy): Eukaryota > Metazoa > Chordata > Amphibia > Anura > Pelobatidae > Pelobates > Pelobates fuscus. The sequence continues at coordinate 121,006,069 of NC_086323.1, forward strand.
CCCTTAGTAAAAAGGAAAAAAATATAACAATATGTTATTGTAAATCTAGTCTTGATTCACCTCCGCAGTGGTGAATATGCACTGACCAGATAAGAAAATATATTGTGGTCAGAAGTAAAATGGTGTAGAGAATCCACAGTTCAGAATTGTAGTAATGTCTTTGTGGAAATTACTTCAAACAAATAAAAATTCAAACACAATTTATTCATCAAGTAGATTAAAACAAAAAAGTCCTTGTAAAAATATATAGAAATATTTAAAATAATGAAAGTGGTATAAAAAAATGTTAATAACCACTATTAAGTCCAGTACACGCAGAAGTTGAAATAAAACGCCGTTGCCTCAAACCGCTAGAAGTATACTGCTGGTTACTCCGGTTTTATTTCAACTTCTGCGGCTGAAAGAAAGGACTTTATATGGGTTCAGCTGCTCCAACAGAAGGGTCATACTTGTTCATCCACTCACTGCTCAACTGCATGTACTGGCCTTAATAGTGGTTAATAGGGTGATTTGACTTCTTACCTGGTATCTGTTGGGTGCCGCAACCCACCACCACTACAGTCGACAGAGAGACTGAATCTCTCTGCCTGAGATAAGCCCGGCCATCTAGGGCAGGGGTAGGCAACCTTCTGCACCCCCGATGTTGTGGTTTACATCTCACCTGATGCTTCATTATGCCAACATTATGGCTATAAAAGCATTATGGAAGATGTAGAATACAAGATTTAGAGAGCCGAAGGTTGATAACCCTTGTCTAGGGCTTTGCTCATTAACTGAGAATGATCAGCTGATGCTTGCAGACAATGAACAAGTCAGGCACTATATTGCTTCACTCAGGAGAGCTAATGAAAGCTACAAAAGAGGAACTTTAGCCTCTTTTGTTGGTTGTAGTGAAGAGACAGGGAGCAATGCTCATTGAACTCAGTGCCTCCCTCCATACACATTGTTTTTTAAAGACTCTCCCTCCCTCCTCTCCACTCCCTCCCTCTCGTCGCTGGACTGCATGCATGTGCTCTGAGAAAGCGAAACGGTCCAATCAGAGGCTTCTCTATGAGAACGCTGTGATTGAACTGCGTGTGGCCCCAGTGACTTCTGAGGGGGTGCAGAAGAACTGCCCGGTGCTGGATTCAAGGTGTGCAGAACCTTTTATTTGAAGGTTTGACTGCAAATTGAGAGGGGGGAGGGGGTGTTCCCCATAGTTCCCCATTGAGCATTTTATGCTGAAAAGGTCCCCCCTCTTAAAAGGATTATAGTAAAAAAAAAAAAGCCATTCATAAATCTTGGTCCACTGGTTTGGAAAAACACTAATCTTGCAAATAAAAAAAACCCTTGACAAATGGGGAAAATCTCAGCTGAACTCATTTATCTAACAATAACAACATTAGTGTTAGAGAACTTCAGTCTCCACACAGAGACATGAATCAATGCCAAGATCAAAAATTCTAAATGACGCTATTATGAATTATCTCATTGTAAGCATAAATGATGCACACAGTTCAATGTGTAACTGTTAGTGTTTCTGCAAAATAGTGCAATAAACATTCATTCTAACAGGGACTGTCCAAAGTAGATTTTATCTTGTGGAGCCACGGCTAATAGAGAAACAATACCATTATCTGCTGGATTGACTTGGATCACTGATGTGCTCTAAATGTAGATCTTTCTTGATGTTGTTCAACTGCAATTCCCATGATTCGCTGTAAAAAAAAAGTTACAAAATGCCAAGATAAACCTTGCCACACTCAGAATCAAATTACAGTGGGACCTCGGTATACGAATTTAATGCGTTCTCCGGGACTTTCTTATTGCAAAGAATTTGTAAACCGAAGTGCGGTTTCCCATAGGAATGCATTGAAAACCAATTAATCCGTTCTGGAGGTCAGAAAAAAAGTCAAAATGAGCTGGCATGGAAACCAACCCACAATGCAGAACACACAGTAAAAGGTATGCAAACGACGAAGCTCAGCTCCCTACCTTTCCACAGCTTGAGAAATGCACCAAAAAAGTCCCAAAAACAACTGAAAACAATTTCCAGAATGGCTCCAAAACTCAATGCAAAAGCCGCTCCAACACCTCCACAAATGACGCCACGTGCTACCCACAGGCTCCAGCATGCACGGGGGAAGTGCTTTAAACCTCCCAGGTGCAATGCATCCTGGGGAAACTTGCTTTGTATTGGGAGAAACATTTGTAAACCGAGGCATTATTTTCAATGAATTTTCATTTGAAAACCGAAAATTATGTTAATAATTGTCGTTTGTAAACCGAGGTCCCACTGTATTTGTTCTTTCTTTTTTTTTTTTATTCTTTCTTTTTGTAGTGCTTACGGTTACATACATGCGTGTATCGCCACGACAGCTGATACAAACCATGGAAACAACAGGGAATTGACATTTGCATGGCAGTCATTAACAGCACAATTTTATAAAAGGAAGCAGGCTAGGTAGAGATGTCTATTACAGTAAATTCAATAGAGAAGGTAGCTGCAGTAGGTTAGATATATTGAGTAGCTTTGAAGACTTACAACGGTTAACATAAACTATACAGGCTTAGGTGAGACGCCTCGGTTCCAGTGCAGCATATTCATGCCATTAAACATAGACTAGCTAGTCAGACCATCTATCGTTGCCTATTATGCTGATGAGTCACCAGAGCATGAAGGTCAACTATTGAAGTGCATGTTAGGTAGCTTAGGAGTCGAGGGTCTGCACTATTTTTGGTCAACAAAATTAGTAGTCAAGGTGTGGCGGTCTCAGGTGGTTACGTTTGGATTCGTGTATTCCCTACATATCTAGTTATGGTCATGTAGCGTTAGTGTGAGAGCAAGTAGGGCTAAAGATTATCTCTAGTTGTGTGTGTAGCGCAGGGTGTTTTACCTTAAGTAGGTAGTGAGACCCGTTGTGGTGAGGGGTGGTCTTTGTTGGTGTGTTACCCCTAACCAGGGGACGGCAGGGGGTGGGGGGGAGAGTGTCGGTGTGTCGGCTCAGTCTGCGGGCCTGGAGTCGCGGTGGCGTGGCTGTATTTCCCTCCCTGTATCTGTCAAAACAGCAATTTCAGGCATAACATTTAAACAGAAAAATAACTCAAAACAATAATTCCCAGTGGCTAAAACAGTGTGCTGAAAGGTTTGCAAGTGCACTGTCTTTGTATGTTAGCAACTTCGGCCCGGTAGCATTGGCCTCTGTGGTCGTGCCGTCTGCTGTTGTCAGGGTTGTGAGCTTGGTGGCGTCTTTTCTCGTGGGGTGAATGGCATGCTGGTGGCTGGGTCTCCCATCCCATGCTGGGACTCTCGTGGTAAGGTGGCAGGTAGGTCTGGTAGTCCGAGTTTCGCCAGAAGCGCGGGTGCCTCTCCATCCGATGTTATCTTGTGGGTGATATCGTTGTGGGGGACTAGTAAGGATCTTTGTGGTCCCCATCGATATGACACTCCGAGGGTGCGTAGGTGACTTGTGAGTTGCGACAGTGTCCTGCGCCATTGTAGCTTGGCCCGGGTTAAGTCCTGGTAGAACGACAACTGGGCCGTTTCAAACATAAGGGGGGGTTTTACCTCTGGTTGCAGCCAGGATTTGGGTTTTATCGCTGGTGGAGGCACATCGTAGTATGACTACCCTGGTGGGTGTATTAGGTGTCCTGGAAGTCACCAGGAGTCTGTATATGCTGTCCAGCTCAAATTTCTGATTTACTGCCGGCGGCAGGATGGTGGCTAGGAGTCTGCGAATGTAGTGCGGCAGTTCTTCGGCCTGGATATCTGCGGGTATGATCCGGACTTTTACGTGGTTTCGCCTGGCCCGGTCTTCCTGGGTATACAGTTGCAGCGTTTTGCTGCGAGGCTTGTAGTTGTTGCACGGCATTTTGCATGTTTGCCATACCGGTTTGGAGATCCGAGATGTATTTTTCTGTCGTTTGGACGCGCTCTGTGACATTGAACATGTCAGTTTTCAGGCGCCCCACATCCACAGCCAGCGTTTTTTGTATGTCCTTTACCCAGTTTTGGAGATCTTGCTTGGTGGCAAAATTAGTGTCTCCCGGTGTTGCGTTTGTTACCGGCATTGTGAGTGCCAGGTCTGTTTGGGTTGAGGAGTGGGCCGGTGAGTGGGACGGCGTCTGGGCAGTGGCGGTAATCTTCGGCTGCGCCTGCTGCTGTAATAAGGTGCCAATGTCTTGTGCCGTGGAGGAACCCGTGTGGGTTTTCTGTGTGCGTTTTCCCATAGGTTCGGGAGCCTCCTGTAGGTATGGGTAGTAGTCGTTTTCAGGGTCGGTGCCGCCGAGTAGCTGCTCGAGGTCGTTGATGCTCGGTGCGTGGTAAGCCTTAGGCCTGTGTTTTGTGCTTCCAGACTTCGGAGTGTACCTGAAAGGCATCTGCCGGTTCGGTGTGTGGACCTGATCACAGTTCCAGTGTGCTGAGGTTCGGATGTCGGGTATTTTCCAGGATATTTGCAGATTGTGAATGTCAAGGTGGGAGCCCACAGTTATGGCGTCCGCTCAGCTTCAGGTCCCGGCCCCGCCCCTTTTTCTTAGCCGTATTTGTTCTTTCTGATAACCTTATGTGCATCCCAAAAATTTAAAACCACATTCAGTTTTTCAGGTCTTCTTTCACAGTTACCATCAAATCACATGTTAAGCTTTACCCTAAGGAAACACTTCATTATATTATGGGGAGAAATTGCATATGCAATAGTGTGAAAATAACCGATAGAAATGTAGCTGTAAATATAACTAAATTAAATTAGATTAAATTTGGTACAAACCAAAAAGTGCATAGAATAATTAAAATGTGACCTGTATAACAATAAAACGTGTCTAAATCACTAGGTTAGAGCAGCAAAAATAATTCTAAACTATGATGAACATATACGAAATATGGTGTGGATACAGATAAAGTTCTTTATATATTTTCGTTTTGAAAGTAAATAAAGTAGAAATAGAATCTATTTTGTTCAAATGCATTGGGTAAAATAATTAGTCTTCTTACAAGTGCTTTTAACTACATTTTAATAGGAATGAATGATGAGTTAAAAGTGGGGGCGGAGCCTGGCTGTGGAGCTGAGCAGACACACTATCTGTGAGCTCCCGAGCCTGGGCCCGATTATCGCTTGAAATCAGGGGCTCATCGCCTTGAAATGAACACTAAACTACATCAACCTGTAATACAGAGGCTGGTGAACCGGATGATACCTCGCATGACCGACAAGCCCACTGGAATGTCTGAACCGAGGCTTGGGGCCTACAACACGCCGGACAAGGGAGAGATGGCCGCTCTCCCAGCCCATCAAGACAAGCAGCAGCCACGGTGTATGGCTTCCCCACCCCCCCTCAGGACCGGTGGGGGTTATCCCGGTCCAAATCGCTCCAGCCCTCACACCTCCGTGGTCTCTGGGAGCTGGCACAAAGCTCAACAACACAACACGCCTGCAAACTACTCGCCATCACAACATGGCGGATATGCAACCTAAGGACGCACTGGTGCTTCAGGAGAACCGCGGCAGCACAATTAAGCCTCTGACCACCCGCTTAAACGAACTGTTTGACAAGTTCTGGACACAGCTTGAGGCTAGACACGCTGCCACACAAGCACAGCAGCAAGATAACTGGACCACCACACGCAAACAGAGCGGCGACAGCCGGAGGGGGACTGAGAGACCCTCGGGCACCACCTCGATGAAGCAGCCCGCCACTCATCGACCACACAGGCGGAGGCCTACCCGCCACAAGAGGCGAAAAAACATCAAGGCCCCCTGACCTGCCCAAATAGGGAAGGACCCGGCCTCCAGCAGCTCCCGAGTCCGCGGGAACGTGATGTCGGCCATATCACTGGCCCGGAGCTGGAGGGAAGAACAGGCCTGCCTCTGGTTGTCTGCCAATACCTGCACTTACCTGGTACCACTGACACAGATCCCTCCTGGAGGAATAGGATGACCCACTGAGTCACGGGTAGTCTACCTAACACCAATAAAAGGACGCTATCCAAACACACATGGACGCTAGCCTATAGGTTTGGACGCCTCTTAATATTGCAGACTCCATAAGTTTATGCATGTGTTCCCTTACACAACGCTTGCCTCCCCTACCTTACCGACTGAGCCATAACCTATATCCCTGTCCTTCACTCCCGCCCTGACAAAACACAGTCGGATCAGCCCTACCTGTTCCTGCAGTAAAGGCAGATATGCATGCTCGCACGGTGCCCACGGAGGTACACATATCGCAGATATACATACTTCAAGCCTACTCATTTATACTTGCACACACGCATGCCTCACTACTCTTGCAACATGCTTTCCAAACTATGTGACATGCCAAAAAGTCTAAGCCTGTTTTTGAATGGTAAAGTGCAAATTTCCATGCCGGTGCCTTATTACTATGCTAGTATACATGCTGCAGATTTAATCCTATTGTTGGCTTTTATTACTGTCTTCTAACTTGATATTGCCTACCTGATGACAAGCCAACAGTTTTGCCTTTCTTTAAGCCTGAATGTTTTAATTTAAAAATTGTGCTGATTCAACCTATGCCATATATATGTTAGATACAAGTTGTCGGTACCTGTTATTGTGGCATTACCTGCATGTCTGTAAACCTTATGCACGCAAAAAAAAAAAAAAAAAAAAAAAGAGTCAAAAGTGCCCCCCGTTTGTTTTGCATAGGGAATAGATCAAAACAAGATTATAAGGCATTTGAGACATGTTTGACACACTTTGGCCCTTTAAGTAAATTAATGGCTTAGATTTATATTAAAGAAATTATATGAGATAAGTATAAACATAGAAACTATTTTTATACACCATGTAATCTCAGTATATAAATAAATAAAAATAGTTTTATCATGCAACTAAATAGTTTCATCATGCTCACTTAATAACTTATGTACCTTAGAAGGGTAGAGCCGACCTCAGTACACAATAAAACTCTAAATATGGTCCAGCACACTTTCTTAATTCTTGCAATCCTTTTATTGCCATTTGTACATAGTCAAAGGCATCATTCCGGCCACTCAATTAGCCATTGTCAAGTCCACCAGTTAAAGGTTACTCCAAGCACCATAACCACTTCAGTGATTTGAAGTGGTCATGGTGTGTGTCGTCAGAATGTGCAGCATTTTACTTTGAAACTCTGCACATACTGAGTTTAACTATTTTGCTGCTGTAGGTGTAACTCCACTTCTGGCAGCAATACAGGAGTTCTGGCCTTTCTTTGCAACTTTCTTTGCACACAATGAGTGTCATTAAGTGAGAGTGGTCAGCTAACACTCTCAGCCAATGAGAAGTTGAGAAGGAGACCCAGGTAAGGAGGTTTTCACAGGTAAAGGTAAGGGTTGTGAAACAATTTGCCTCATTCCCAGGAAACCAGGCCAGGGTACACCTGGTATCACAACCACCACAGCAGGCTGTAGTGGTTATTATGCTTAGATAAATATTTTAGATGCCAAGAGTCTGAATAGACACTCGTTAAAAAGGTGCTAGCAGCTTTCCCTTACACCAAGTCTACAGGAACTTGGCTAGTGAGCATATGCAGGATGCTGTTTTGAATTCACTGGATTTGATTATTAACCCTTTAAGTCCGGAGGACGTACTATTACGCCACGCAGAAACCGGCTCTAAACGCCGGCGTGCGTAATAGTACGTCCTCGCTTTTATTGCCGCCCATGTGGCCGGCGGTATTCTCCCGCTGCAGATCGCGGTCGGGGGGGGATGCCTGGCCCCCCGGGCAACCCCCCCTGTGGCCGGTGACCGCGATCTGCATTCTCTGATCGCAGTGACAGGCTGTCACTGCGACCAGTATTCAGCATGTGTCAGACGATTTCAAATCGGCTGACACATGCGGCCGGCGGCTTTCCCGTTGTGCAGATCGCGGTCGGGGGACTTACCTGGCCCCCCAGGCAGTCCCCCTGGGGTCAGTGACCGCGATCTGCTAAGTCTGATCGCAGTGACAGGCTGTCACTGCGATCTCAAAGCACTCTGATCGCAGTGACAGCCTGTCACTGCGATCAGTGTTACATGTGTCAGCCTATTGGCTGACACATGTAACTGGCACAGTGATCCCCCTGCAGATTGGAAGGGGGGAGTGCTTGTACCACCCAGGCACTCCCCCCTGTGGTCAATTACCCAATCTGCAGGAGGTGATCACAGTGACAGCCAGTCACTGTGATCACTGATCCTGTGTGTCAGCCAGTGATGTGAAATCACTGGCTGACACTGTCTCTGCCCCCTGTCCTGTAAAAAAAATAAAATATTAGTTCAAAAAATAAATTAAAAAAATTACAGTTACAAATAAAATATACTTAGATCATATGTATTATATATATATGATCTAAGTATATATATATATACACATACACACACACACACACACACATTTACACATACACGACGTGTATTTAAATATTAATAAATATATATATATATATATATATATATATATATATTAATATCAAATTACACGTAGACTGATACTGATTAAATATATATATAATTATTGTTATATATATATTTATATATAATATAAAAAAAATATATATGTAAATACGTAAAAAAATAAAATTAAAAAAATATTTTAAAATAAATAATTACAAAATATATAGATGTGTGTTATTTCGTTCTAACTGTATTGTGATAATAATATATATATATTTATATCAAAATACACGTAGAACAAAATAATATATATCATAATATATATATCTATATACATAAATATATACGTATATATCACTATATATACCTATATATAAATAAAAATATTTAAAAAAAATTATATATATATATACGTATATATACACATATGTATATATATACATATATTAATTCTACACATATATTTATGTAATAATTTTACATAATTAGGTATCCTAATTAATTACAATTAGCGGGACCTGCCTGACAACCCATGCCGAAAGTATAGGGAATTTAATTTGCTAGCACTATATTTAACCCTATAACTTTCCAAGACACCATAAAACCTGTACATGGGGGGTACTGTTTTACTCGGGAGACTTTGCTGAACACAAATATTAGTGTTTCAAAACAGTAAAATGTATTACAACGATGATATCGCCAGTAAAAGTGAAGTTTTCTGCATTTTTCACGCACAAACAGCACTTACACGGACGATATTATTGCTGCAATACTTTTTACTGTTTTGAAATACAAATATTTGTGTTGAGCGAAGTCTCCCGAGTACAACAGTACCCCTCATGTACAGGTTTTATGGTGTTTTCAAAAGTTACAGCGTCAAATATAAGGCTTGTGTTTCATTTTTTTCACATTAAAATTCGCCAGATTGCTTACGTTGCCTTTGTGACCCTATGGTAGCCCAAGAATGAAAATTACCCCTATGATGGCATACCATTTGCAATAGTAGACAACCCAAGGTATTGCAAATGGGGTTTGTCCAGACTTTTTTAGTAGCCACTTAGTCACAAACACTGGCCAAAATTGGAGTTTTTTGCATTTTTCACACACAAACAAATACTAACGCTAACTTTGGCCAGTGTTTGTGACCAAATGGCTACTAAAAAAGACTGGACATACCCCATTTGCAATACCTTGGGTTGTCTACTATTGCAAATGGTATGCCATTATGGGTGTAAATGTAATTCCTGGGCTACTATACAGTCTCAAAGGCAACGTAACCAATCTGGCGAATTTCAATTTCAAATGTAACACGCTATATTTGACCCTGTAACTTCCCAAAACACCATAAAACCTGTACATAGGGGGTACTGTTTTACACGTGAGACATCGCTGAATACAAATATGTGTATTGTATTGCAGTAAAAGCAAACAGTATTTTGACATCCACAGTTAAAATGTCACATAGAACTAAAAAAAATTAAAAAAATCTTTTTTTCTCCCATTTTTTTATATATTTTTTATATTAAATTATGTTTAATACCTAAATATTTGATGTTAAATGAAAGCCCTGTTTCCCCTGAATAAAATGATATATAATAAGGGGGGATGCATTTCATATGAAAGAGGTGAATTACGGTTGGACAGACATATAGCGCAAATGCCAGGTTTTGTTTACGTTTTGTTCTGTTCACAACTTGTACATTTGGCTGCGGTGTTAAGGGGTTAATGTTGTTTTTTATGTTTTATCAGAATCACAGATCTATGCTGTGTGACAATGTGCATTTTAATTGTGCTTGAAAAAAGGATTTTAATAAATCATTTATCAAGTAGAATGGTCAACACAAATTACAGACTGTCTCTCATCGCTGATAGCCGGCATGCTAGATAACAAGTGGCTGTTTAATAATTAAATAGGTTCTGTTACTATATATGCAAATATTGTCCAGATAGACATGCAAACAGGATAAATAGGGAACATTGTGAACACAATGTGTTACTTTTGCAATTTCGTTGCTGAATTACATTTTGGTGACTGGGTAATCTGAGTAAATAAAAGATATTTTATTTTATCCATGTGCTCATATTGTAACAAATTTGCAATAATACATCTGAAAGATTATTATGTAAAAAAAAAAAATCAATTATTTTGTGTAATGTTGCTGTGATTTTTACATATACAGCTGAAATCAAAATTATTCAGTTGAATTTGGGGAAACCACATGAAACATGCATTGAGCCATTTCAATTGCTTTTGTTTGATTTTTGTTTTGTTTGTTCATTGTAAACAGCTGAAAGTCTGTACATTTTAACAATAAACCTGATTTTTTAATGGGGGTTGAATAATTTTGATTATAACTGTAAATGCAAGCTTGCACTAAATCCTCTTGTCCATCTCTTTCAAGAGCAAGTGGAGATATCCCAATGTGGAAACACAGAGCTATACCTTTGCCATGATTCTCTGCATATCATTTTAGCGTTCAAATGAAAGATGTCACTTGCAATTGCTTGAAAGATGTCACTTGCTCTATCAATTTAAAAAAAAATATTGTAAATCACTGAAACAAGAAACTGAAAGCCTTTACTATTAATTTCTTTCCCGAGCCCAAAGTTTTTGAGTGTGAAAAGTGGATATTTTTCATGTTTTCCATTGGCTTGAAGTCCCTGAGCATGTACCACGCATAATTCACTTACAGGGTTATATACTAAGAACTGAATGCCTGCATTAGAGCTGCCAAATCCAGGAATTCCTCTGAAGATTTACCCATGTCTAGATTTGGTTTATGTGACAGCCTTACAGATTGTTTAAAGCATAGTAAACCTGGCTTCATGATTTAGGAGACCTTTATTTATAGACATTTTAGTAGAACTAGCAAAGACAGCAAGCTACATCACTTAAATACAGGGCTAGGCTTTTCACAAGGACTCAGCACTCATGTCAGGGTTTCTCAGGAGCTTCCTGGGTTTTGTCTCTCTTCAGTCTGGTGTTGTATCTCTCAATGCTGCTAATTTTATGTGGTGCAATAACATCCCGCTAGTAATTATCTCTCTACTTCAGACCAGCTTTTCCCCTACTCTTTTGACATAACATTGGTTAGTGGCTATGGTTTGCTAGTTGCTTGAATATTTGGTTGTTGTCCCTGCAACTTGTTCCAGGGACCTACCCATATCCTAACTTCTGTGGATGTTTGTGTCCTATAGCCTGCTTTGTACCCAGTTCCTATGAATCTGCTCCTAGTTCCAAGTTGGCCTGCTCCCAGTTCCTAACGACCTGCTACCAGTTCCAAGGGCCGGCTCCCAGCTCCAATGGGCATGATGCCTACATGCATCCAAGTCTCCACTCTTTGCATAACGTATTAGCTTTGCTGTTATCTAATATTTTTATTTTTATTAAATCATTGGTTCTTAGTTTGCCATGTTAGTTTACTTTGTGCATTATTCAATAATAGATTTCTTTCACTTTCATTCACTGTGGTGTGTTTTTCCCTTTATAGTGGGTTTTAGTTTAATTGTTTTATTGTTGAGACCATCTGTCTTAGCACCTCTGCCAGTCCAAACCCTAATAAAGCACTCACATAGGTACTAACATTGGTGATTTGTATAAAGAATAATTCTGAGCAAAAATATAATTATTACCATGGGAACCAATGGCTGAGTGCCAGACTGTTTCACTTGTAGAGATTTGCCAGGATTGTTCTTTATACATGTGGTGGAACATACCATTCATTGTGACTATTTGACTTTTCTTTCATTCGGTAGTTGTCCTACCCTAGCCCACTTGGTTTGGCTCCCGAATGGGGAACCCCCTGTACCCTCATTAGAACCCTGGAACATTGATTAACACATACATGTGAAACCGCAAAGGAAACGATTATGCATGCTTTCCCTGGCTGGTTGCCATTTCGCAGGAATGGCAGCCATTTTGTCTCCTGAATACAGGTAGTGGGATAAGGTCATCAAAAGCCTGGAACTCTTTTCGGATAGACGACTTCACGAACATCGGACGACTCCACCGCTACCTGCTCTGTGCCCCAAATAGCAAGGAGATCGCTCTTTGGGAGAATGAGCATTTAGTCCCTGGAAGCAAGGCGATACCATTGACAGTTTTGTATAGGAACCCCCGAATGGAGACTGGCCATTGTACCGCTTTCTATGGAACTGTTTTGGGCTTCAACCTCGGCCGGTCAGAATTTTACCCCAGTGGTGATTCTATTCTACCAAACATATCTGAGCGCTATTTGGCCAACTTTGGAGCTCAGATCTGGGATATGACAATTGTGGGGTTGCTGTTGATATTGGGGATACTTTTGGGGGATTGTATAAATATTGTGTTTGGGTCCCTGTAACTGGGAGATAATTGAGTTATAGTTTTCAGATTCAATTATCTCCCAGACACAGGGACGCCAGGGAGTGGCTTGCTATATTTCTGTATGGAGACCCCCTGCTGGAGGTCTGTGTATAAATTGAGCATGTTGTGCCTGAATAAGCCAGATGACTCCCTTTACTATGTCTTGTCTAGTTACTGGGGGGCATAAGAGCTTAATCACACAAAGGTTCCAGTCCGGCTGAGAGGGAAGATAGCGGAGGAAACCAGTCAGGTTACTCGGAGTCCGCTGCAATACATAAACCCAACTGAAAAATACAAATATGGGACTAAAATATCATCATGTCTTTGATATGAGTAAAATAGTACTTGTTAAAAAGATTTCAATTGTGTTGGTTGTGGTATAGATATGTGGTACAGATATGATTTCTCCCAACTTTGACTAGTTATCACGCTAAGAGGTCAAAAGTGGCAGCTTGAAGTTTCTGGTGGTGGCTAGGCCCTATAAAAATTGTTATAAAATGACCGTGGGTATGCAACCTGACATAGAATACAACTTTGAAGTAAAAAAAAAAGATATCTGCTTATGTGAACAACTATGCTTTTGAATAAACAGGAGCTGGTATAAATAAATGAATTTATACATGCAAAACCATCATGAACATGGGCAGATATTCATGAACAATCCTGCTCACATAACCTTGCATTATCTTGCCATATATTAAATTCATGTTGGAGAACATCAAAGTGATACACATGATAATTTTAATCAGCTATGTGCTCTTGGGAGAAGACAAACTGCATATGACTAGCAATAATTGTGAATAATTCAAAATTACTTTATAAGTGATTTTAAAAACTGTATTTAAAAATATTAAGTGAAAACCCATTTCATACAACAGATCTGCAATGACAGAGGAGGACTTTTTGTTGAAAAAGAGGTGTTTTGAGGAACTGCAAAAAAAATAAAAAAAAAATAGAGACATCAGTAGAATAAAGGAAAAAGTAAAACAGAGTAATAAAATAACCTCCACCTAAAAATAAAAAAAATCACAAATTTATTGACCTACCCCCTGACCCTGCTGCTATGTCCTGATATTGCACACATGTACCCTATAAGCAATATTGTAATATTTAAGAAGATTGAGTTAAGTAATTGCCCACAATGTGATCACATGATGGAGACTCAGAATAATGGAAATACCCTAACTATTTAGTGCTAAAAGTCAGATATAAGTAGGCTTCCCAGACATGACAAATAGTAGCACAAACAAACATTGTACATTTTATGACTTGCTCGTATATTATTGCTAAAGAACTTATGAATATGTACTGCATAATCATGTTTGTTTACATTATAAATAATGACATTTTCATTTTTTTTATTGGGGGTTTCAAAATACACAGAATTTCACAAATTTTCAAAAGACATAAAGCGAAAAACAAAGTAATTGTCATTAAAACAGTTCTACTTCATAAAGTAACAACTGTATTTAGCTCTATGTACCATTGCCTAAAAATGCCAATAAACAAGTAATGGAAAAAAAAAAAAAGGTATATGGTAAATTCACCAACATACTTATAATGAATCACTTATTAAAGCTCGTATATTATTGGATGAATATATTAAGTATGGAAACCACACATGAAGGATAACATACATGGGGGGACCAAGTCTACTTCATGTAGATGTCTGACCACCTCTGCATATCTTATTAAACTGGATGTTTGCCTGACATCTCTTCATGTATTTTGGTGGTAGGTAACCGCTCATTGAAGGAACACTATAGGGACAGGAGAACAAACATGTATTCCTGACTCTATAGTGTTAAACTAACTATTTAGTCCCCCTTATCCTTACCCCTTTCCCTTTTAAAGCTAGTAAAACAAACCTTATTTCTAGCAGTATGTGCAGGCTCCACCCCCGATCCACCTCCTTGGCTGACATAATCAGAATTGATAATGATCTCAGCCAAGGAGGCAGGGCAGAGCCAAACACCGACCTGGCCAATCAGCATCTCCTCATAGAGATGCATTCAATCAATTCATCTCTATGGAGAAAGTTCAGCATCTCCAGAGCGTGGAGACGCTGAACCTCAGTACTACACACTGTGCAGCATTGCCCCAGGAAGCACCAGATGGCCACTGGAGGTGTCTCTGGGCTGTAATGTAAACACTGTCTCTTCTCTGAAAAGGCAGTCTTTAAAGAAAAAAACCTGCAGGGACTTACTATACACACCAGAACCACTACATCAATCTGTAGTTGTTCTGGTGACTATTGTGTCCCTTTAACAGAGGCTATCGCTAGTGGAGAGTTAGATTTCTATTTAGTGGCAATAAACATGTTAGTTGCAATCATAATATGTATTATGAGAGAATTTGGGGGCTCGCTAGAGCGGGGTTCTTCAAACTCCAGATGCTGCTGTAATACAACTCCCATGATTCTCTAGATATTTAATTCAAAGAATCATGGGAGTTGTCATTTAGCAACATCTGTAGAGCATTCAACAGTAGCTAATCTAGACTGCACACAGGTAGTGTAAAACGCAAAGTAAAATAAAATAAAACTAAAATAAGCATGCTGTGTTTTGGTACTGCACTTGCGGTCAACATTAATATGGTGTATTTCAGGTCAGGGCTCCCGGTGTTCCATCTGGTTGGGCATTGGACAGGTGCAGTCTCTGCACAAATGCGTTAGAGTCCCCTTTCGAGGTTGGGGTGAGTGCTGTGTCTCCTTGTGTCATGATTAGGGAACCATCCGCTCCCCAGTGGTGTTTGATCACGGCGTTCCACAGTTGTGTGGCTGTTGGGGCTAGTTGCCTTCATTCCGTTACTACAGTAAATGGCAGATCCCCTTAGATCGCCACTGTGCAGCCTTCATAGCATATGTTACCAAGTTTTCTAGATCAGTTCATGATGGCGGTATGAATTGTGACATCTGTTGTCAACGCTATAGTGTCTCTGGGTGCTCCATGTGGGGCGGCAGCCGTCTTGTGAACTGCAGACATGAGCATTGTGTGGTCTGTGCCTCCCATCATGCCCAGAGATGCCAGTTGCCTCTGGGTGAAATGCAGCAGGCATATGTTACGCCACCTGTGTCTGGTTTCTAGCATTTTGACAGACCTGGTGAGTATCTGAACCTGTTCGGTTATACTGTCCATTTAACTCTGGGTATTTTGCAGCTTGCTCCCTCTGTCCTTCTCTTTAGCCTCCACTGTGTAAATTTTCAGTCTGAGAACTCCCATCTCAGTTTGTACCTCCAGGATGTCAGCCTTTCATACCTTCCTCATATCTTTTAGGAGACTCTTAATATCCCCTTCAGTTGCTGGGAAGGAGTCGTCGTCCGAGTCGGTTCATTGCTGCCACCCAAGAAATGTAGGAGCCTGAGCACAGGACATATTTTTGTATATTTGTGTCTGCTTTTGTATTACAAGCCATGATACAATGCCACCGCCCACCCCATGTGTTCCCTATTAAGGGTTAATAAGTATGTAGGGGTTTAGAAAAATTTACCCCCCTGATGTCAAATAAACAAAGAAAACAAAGCATGTTTGCAGTATAAACAAAACACAAATAAGGACATTATCCATGAAAGCTTCCAATGACGTCACACCTGCTATGTCTTAAAATATTCTTCCTGAAACATCATTGTTTGGAGACTGATGGAAACGTTCTAACATTTTTACTGACAGCACTGGCAGGATTTACAACGGACTATAAAATGCATTTGCTTATGTGTAGGTAAGCAGAAACTGACTTTTTTTTGTACAGAATTGTAATTTGTTAGCTTTTGTTAACCTGTCTTAGTGTGTGGTCCTATGTAACATTCCAGATACCAACGTCAATTTGTTTGCATCTGTTAACCGGTGTACTTTTATAAGGCATATTTTTCACGTCGCCAAATGTAGCCGCACTTCATTACACATATAATTTATATGTATAATTTCATTTAAAATACTCAGCACTGTACTGTATGTGCAACACAATCCAAATGCAATAATGTGAAAAAATATATTCAGTGAATATTTACATATAAGTTTTTTTCTACTGGTGGATTTCTTCTTTTATGTTTCTGAAATTGTAAAGTGAAACATACACTACCAATCTCTAATTTCAAGTGGCAACGAGGTGTATTTATTTTGGAGTGATTGCTTCTTTTGCATTCTTACATTTATTGTATAATTTACAAGATATGGTAGTTTTTTACAGAAAGATAACTTATAACAGTTTGAAAGTGGCACAGTTACCGTCTGGGGACTTTGCCTAATTTGCAAGGCCCCCGATGGTCCCACGATGGTGACATTGCTGCTGGTTGCCCGGTGACCAAAGAGGCAGGTAATGGTGAAAATACTTACCTTAACCTGGCCCTTGTGGGCGCCACCATCTTTCTTCACTGCTCCTCTTCAGTGACAGGAGCCGACGTCACAGAAAAGCTCAAGCGTGAGAGTACAGCCTTGAGGTCTATGGAGCATCCCACGAGACCGCAGCATTCTCCATAGATACAGCACATTCCTTGCAGCCATCACTGTTGACCGCTGTCAGGATTGACTCTTTGACTCTGCCTTGAGTCTAAGAAAGTCAGCTGAAGGAGGAATGCAGAAACAATATAGTCCCTACTTTGTCTCTGTATATATCATGACTGGGTTCAATCAAAATGAGTATTTCATAAAGATTCATACATTTTTCAGGAGGGGAGTGACTTTAACGGTATGTTTTTCCATTCTTTCTTTAAGTCTTATGACTTGCAAAGCATAATGAGATTTGTAGTTCTCTAACACCCCTGCTGAATGGTTCATATACCAACCTGAAGAAGAAATTTGGGAGAACTACAAAAACATGTTTTTTTTTTTTTCATAGTAATGCTGCTTATAGAAACTTAAATGTATGCAAAATACATATAAAGTGTACATATAAAAAATACCCCTATTAAAAACACCTATCATAAGCAAGCAAATAAAGGAAATTTAGTCACAAAATATGACATGTTTAAGCCCAGAATGACCTCAAAGCATCATAATATTGGTGAATCCAACTCTAATCTTAAAGTAACACTATAGTATCAGGAAAACAAACATGTATTCCTGACACCATATTGTTTAACTATTTAGGTGACCAGCCCCTCCGATCTCAGTAAAAAGGTGTTTTTCCACTCCGCACCCATCTTGCTGTGGAAGGTGCCATCTGGCTGCGTCTTCAATCTTGATGATTCCAGCCAATCCAATGTTCGCCCCTTTTCTGACTGTCACTATCCCTTTGGGTGTTCCAGTGTCACATTTCCAGTTTGCATCATTGTCCCGCAACCTTTAGGCCTGCTCATCCCTGTCCCAATTTCTTACCTCCCTATTTTGGGAGGTATGGAGAAGCTAGGACAAAATGCCATTTCAGACCTTATATGGCTACTTAAAATGGACTATCTTGAGCAAATAAATATGGTGATTAAGTCAAAGGATTAACTTTAGGACACATTCTGGAAGTTTAGGCAATAAGGTTTGCAGTTAGCATTTTTATAACACATCCTGCTGCAGTGGTTATAGTGCAGTAGTGCCCCGCTGCACACCTCAACCCCCATGTAAGTAGTCAAAGTGTTTGACTACTACAGTATAATTAATCAAGACTCCTCTGCTCTGGAAGCTCCTGCACTGGGCTAAGTCTGGCAGTACATGAATATGCTTGTGGGTGAGAGCACTCAGCTGATGCTCTCAGTCAATGAGCTGGTCCAGCAAAGTAGGACTTAGCTCAGTGGGAATAATGAATCAAGGAAAGGAGACTACTTACATTGGGAGGATGTCAGGGCACTCCTAGCATCATAACTACTACAGAGAGCTATAGGAGTTATGGTGTTATATGTATAATATATGCCAAAATTGCAAAATTACCATAAAATGGGCTGCTCGCACTAAACAGAGGGATCTTCCAATGCTGCCTAAAAGATTTTGACAAATATATACCCCATACATACAGTGTATAGAGTTAGTATAAAAGCTGTCCGAGCACTTAAAGGGTTACATCCAAATGCAGATTTTTATGTGAAACAGTGGCAACGTTTCGTCTCCCAGTCAGAACCTTTCTCAAGCACAGATTGTAAAATTAATTTGTACTACTCCGCTAGAATCATTGGTGTATTGTCAGAATTTCGCAATTTAGCTTTTACCACAGTTTTGTGTTTAGTGAATAAACTATTAAATTGCTCATAGAATTTAACTGGCAAGAGAACTTAAATGGACACTATAGGCGCCCATCTCATTGAAGTAGTCTGGGTGCAGTGTCCCTGTCCCATTTAGCCCTGCAATGTAAAAAAGTGCAGTTTTAGAGAAACTGCAATGATTACAATTCAGTACTAAGACTGCCTTGGTCCCTAATACTTAGTAGAGGAGCTGTAGTTTGATGGAATTTGACTCTGTGAAACAACACTGGACGTCCTCATGCCTTTCATGAGTACGTCCATCGTCTTCTAAATCCCCACAAAAAGCATTGAGTCAAAGCTTTCCTATGGGGAACATCTAACGCGCATTATAGGTTCCTCCACCATCTGGTGTCTGCGTAAGAGGAGAAATAACCAGCCTCGAGGGACATTGGCGCAATAATCAGGTAAGTGACTGAAGTGACTGAAGGTCACGATCTCCGCTGGTTCCACAGGTAAATCCACAGTCAGCGCTGAAAAGTAAGGCAAGTCCCCAAATCCTCCCAATAACCGGACGAAACACAGTTTGGGAGTCAACTAACTCGCTTTATTCACAAGCTGGCATATTTAAGCAGTTCCCCATGCAAGGGGTTTCCGTACAGATAATTCAGGGGATTTCTCCCAACATGCATTGCTCTTCTCCCAACAGGCATTGCTGCACGAGAGGGATACTCCCACTAAAATGGACGATTAAGTGGATTATCCCCTCGTGCAGCAGAACCGACAATTTACTTTAAAATATACATTTTACACAATATTCGGTACATTGAGATGACCGAACGTTCGGTAGATAGCTGGGGTCTGAGCGCACCTTTTGTGAGAATACCGCTCAGATCCCAGCTGAAATGACCGAACGCCGCACAAATACAGTTTTGCATAGAAGTTCCCCTCAATCTGTCGAACGTATCTAGGGGAACGATTCTACCGAAAACCGGCTCCCGAATGGCCTGGAAGTGCAGCAGTGTTCGCATCATCGAGTAGCCGTTTTTAGTTCCAGGCACTCGACGACCAAACACCGCTGCAAAATAGACGAATCCAAGATGGCCGACCGCCACATGGTCAGTAGCCGAACGACGGCCACCCAGGATAGTCTATAATTACCGATTGCAACATTGTTGCAATCGGTTAACAAGTGCCACACGACCCTAAGTGTGTGATCTACCAGGGGGGCCCGTATTCGTTCGGCGAACGGCTTAGATCGCCGCTGTTCGCCGAACGAAGTACTTGTATGCTGGTAGCATACGGCTGCCAGCATGCGAATCACTATAGCATAACATACACACAGCAAATATACACGGCACACATTACAGCCTACAGACAACCTTCCCGTATTATAGTTCCGAAGTGGCTAGGTTTGCCACAATGCTCCCCCAGAACCAAGCCGGCATACACAGTCTGATCCCAACGGATCGGCTTGGGGAGGTCCGGGAAAGTACTCACAGATCAGTTTTCAAGTTCAGTCTGTCTGGATAACCCGTCGGCGTTACCGTTTTGTTTCCCTGGGCGATAGTGTATTGTAAAGTCAAAGGGCTGCAGCGCCAAACTCCAGCGCATCAGCCTGGCGTTGTCCCCAGCTACACGGTTAAGCCATACCAACGGGTTGTGATCTGTGAGTAGGGAGAAAGGTTGTCCATATAAGTACGGCTGTAATTTCTTAAGGGCCCACACCACAGCCAGGCACTCCTTCTCAATAGCGGCGTAGCTTAATTCTCGTGGCAATAACTTTCGGCTCAAGTAAGCTACGGGATGTTCGCCGCCATCAGTTCCAACTTGGCTCAGCACTGCCCCCAATCCAAACATTGAAGCGTCTGTGTGGACAAGAAATCGTTTAGTTGGATCAGGAGCAGCAAGTACTGGAGCATTAATTAGTGCAGTTTTTAGTTGCTGGAATGCCTGTTCACACTCTGGGGCCCAGACAACCTGTCGAGGAAGATTCTTATGGGTCAAGTCAGTCAGGGGTTTGGCCAGGGCGCTATAATTGGGTACAAACTTTCTATAGTATCCGGCGGTACCCAGAAATGCTAACACCTGGGTTTTCGTCCTAGGGGTCGGCCATTTAGTTACTGCTTCCACTTTAGCTGGTTCGGGTTTTTGTTGCCTGCTTCCCACCCGGTGGCCCAAGTACTGCACCTCTGCCATCCCTATATGGCACTTACTGGGTTTCAGCGTCAATCCTGCCTCTCCAATGCGATCTAGTATGGCCCCTATGTGTTGTAAATGCTCGGCCCAGGTCTGACTGAATATCGCTATATCGTCTAAGTAGGCACAGGCGTATTCTTGGAATCCGTCCAGTAACCGGTCTACCATCCGCTGAAACGTTGCTGGAGCGTTTTTCATTCCGAATGGCATGACTCGAAATTGATACAAGCCAAACGGGGTGACAAACGCCGACTTAGGGATGGCATCCTCGGCTAGCGGAATCTGCCAGTATCCCTTACATAAATCTATGGTAGTGGGATACTGGCCCCGTGCCATCTTATCCAGCAGCTCGTCTATCCGGGGCATCGGATAGGCATCAGACACCGTTTTGTCATTTAGCCTCCGGTAGTCGACACAGAAACGTGTCGTGCCATCCTTTTTGGGTACCAGCACCACCGGCGATGCCCAGGGGCTATCGGAATGTTCGATAACCCCTAGCTGCAACATCTCCGCTATTTCCTTTTCCATGTGGGTCCTGACTGCTTCAGGGACGCGGTACGGAGTCTGCCGCATGGGTAGCTGTCCCGGGGTTTCAACTCGGTGGGTGGCTAGCGGAGTGTACCCAGGCAAATTGGAGAAGGTAGCCCCTTTAGCTACGATCAGCTCTTGTACCTGGGCACGCTCCTGCGGGCTTAGCCGCTCCACCAGCTGAACCCCTTTGGAGGGCTCGGTCTGTTCTTCCTGTTCTAACAGGTCAGGTAGGGGCAAATTCTCTTGATCCTCCGAGGCTGAGGCGCATATCGCTGCCACGTCCTCTATCCTCTCATGGTAGGGTTTGAGCATGTTCACATGGAGCATGCGTCTCTTCCCTACCCCTGAGCAGGGGCCAATCACGTAGGTGGTGTCACACTTCTGTTCCACCACCTGGTATGGGCCTTGCCAGATGGCCTGCAGCTTGTCTGTGCGGACAGGTTTTAAAATCAAAACCTTCTGCCCTACCTGAAAGCTGCGGTCTCTGGCTCCCCTATCATACCAACGGCGCTGGCGTTGTTGGGCCGCCTTCCTGAGTCAGCGCCTCCAGACGGTCCCGGAATTCCAGTACGTACGATACAATAGGGGTTCCATCTGGGCTACTCTCTCCCTCCCAATGCTCTCTAATGAGATCTAACGGTCCCCGTACCCTTCTCCCAAACAGCAATTCAAAAGGAGAAAATTCTGTGGACTCTTGGGGTACCTCTCTATAGGCGAAGAGTAAATGGGGCGGGAAACGTTCCCAGTCTCTGTGGGCCTCTCCGAACGTACGGAGCATCTGTTTCAGTGTACCGTTAAATCTCTCGCATAAGCCATTGGACTGGGGGTGGTATGCGGAATTTACTATCGGCTTAATGCCACATATTTTCCATAGTTGCTGGGTGACCTCGGCGGTGAATTGGGTGCCCCTATCGGATATTATTTCTTGGGGAAACCCCACCCGGGAGAATATTTTCATTAATGCCTCGGCCACCGTCTCGGCATGGATATTCGAGAGAGCTACGGCCTCGGGGTATCGGGTGGCATAATCCACTACGGTCAAGATGAACCGTTTACCGGAGGGACTGGGTTTGGGTAGTGGCCCCACTATGTCAACGGCCACCCTACTGAACGTTTCTGAAATAATCGGGAGGGGACATAATTTCGCTTTGTGACGGTCACCTCGCTTGCCTACTCGCTGACATATATCACAGGAGGTGCAGTATTGTCTTACATCTTTAGAGATCCCTGGCCAGAAAAATGCATGGGTTAACCTATATCGGGTACGAGTCATTCCTAGATGTCCGGATAAGGGAATATCGTGAGCAATCCTAAGTAGCTCGGGACGGTACTTCTGGGGAACCACTAACTGTTTGGTGGTCACTGTGACGGACCCCCCCACTCCCCGTTCAGCAATGCGATATAGTAGCCCCTTCTCCCAAGTATACCGCTCCCCCTCTGTCCAGGGCCGTCTTTAACAAGGGGCAAACAGGGCAGCTGCCCCGGGCCCAGTTGCTCCTGGGGGGCCCAAAGCAGCTGCCCTGTGGGCCCCCTGTCCGCAGCCAGGTCTGAACAGCCCATCGGGATACTGAGAAATATCCCAGTGGGCTGCAGCAGGTGATGTAATCAGGGCCCCCGGCCCTTTAAGAGAGCTCCTGACCGAGCCCCTGTCTTCCGGCCTGCTGGGAGGAAGTGTTGTGAGATCACTTCCTCCCATTTAACAGAGTGCCGCTGGGGAGGATTAGGCATACATGGAGAGAAGGAGGAGGTACAGACCAAGAAGAAGACTCCCATCAATCTCAGCCATCCAGCTCCCACTGGACTACAGGGAAGACACACTTCTGTAAAGGTAAGGAGGGTGGCTAAACTATGTGAATTCATATGACTGTGTGTGTGTGTGTGTGTGTGTATGTATGTGTATCTGGCTGTATGTGTGTGTATCTCACTGTGTGTATCTCACTGTGTGTGTGTGTATCTGACTGTGTGTGTGTATCTGACTGTGTGTGTGTGTATGTATGTTTATCTGACTGTGTGTGTGTGTGTGTGTGTATCTGACTGTGTGTGTATCTGACTGTGTGTGTATCTGACTGTGTGTGTACATCTGACTGTGTGTGTGTATCTGACTGTGTGTGTATCTGACTGTGTGTGTGTGTGTATCTGACTGTGTGTGTATCTCACTGTGTGTGCATGTATGTGTATCAGACTGTATGTGTGTATGTGTATATCTGTGTGTGTGTGTGTGTATATCTCACTGTGTGTATATCTGACTGTGTGTGTGTGTGTGTGTGTATCTGACTGTATGTGTATGTGTGTGTATCTGACTCTGTGTGTATGTGTGTGTATCTGACTCTGTGTGTGTGTGTGTGTATCTGACTGTGTGTGTATATCTCACTGTGTGTACATCTCACTGTGTGTGTATCTCACTGTGTGTATATCTGACTATGCGTGTTTATGTGTGTATCTCACTGTGTGTGTATGTATGTGTATCTGACTGTGTGTATCTGTGTGTGTGTGTGTATGTGTATCTGACTGTATGTGTGTATGTGTATCTTACTGTATGTGTGTATGTGTATCTGACTGTATGTGTGTATGTGTATCTGAGTGTGTATGTATCTGTGTGTGTGTGTGTGTGTGTGTGTGTGTGTGTATCTGAGTGTGTGTGTATTTGACTGTATCTCACTGTGTGTGTGTGTGTATCTCACTGTGTGTGTGTGTGTATCTCACTGTGTGTGTGTATCTCACTGTGTGTGTGTATCTCACTGTGTGTGTGTATCTGGCTGTGTGTGTGTATCTGGCTGTGTGTGTATCTGTCAGTGTTTGTATCTGGCTGTGTGTGTATATCTGACACTGTGTGTGTAAGTGTGTATCTGGCTGTGTGTCGGTGTGTGTTTATCTGGCTGTGTTTGTGTCAGTGTACATGTACCTTTGTGTCAGTGTGTATATGTACCTGTGTGTGTATGAGTGACAGTATGTGTAAGTGTGTATCTGTGCATGTGGCAATGCATACATCCCATCTAACATTGCACACAAATACAACCCTGCATTCCAACATTAACAATGCACACAAATACACCACTGCATGTGTATCTGTGTTCCTGTGTGTATCACTGTTTGTGTGAGAGTGCATCTGTGTGACAATGCATACATCTCAGCTTTCCTACGCCAACACTGCACACAAATACATTTGTATTTGTGTATATATCTGTGTCAGTGTGTGTAAGTGTGTATCTGTGTGTGGATGTGCCAGTGTCTTTATCTCTGTGAGTGCACGTGTATTTATGTATGTGGCTGTGTGTGTATACGCCAGTCTTTGTCAGTGTGTCCAGATGTTTGCATGTATCAGTGTGCTAATGTGTATGTATATCTGTGAATGTATATCATTCATCAAGGCATTCAAACACAACATGCAACCACACAAACACACCCCTGAATTCAAACTCAAAAAGTATATAGAAACACATCCCTACACTTAAACACCAATACTACACCCTACATGCACACACATACTGTATACAACAACATGCTCACATTCAAATGCACAAACAAATACAGCCCTGCAAGAATGGTCAAATGGTAGATCCCCAGCTGGCATAGCATCGTGGGAATTGTACAACAGATGAGGATCTATCTTTTCTCTGCTCTTGCGCTAGAGGGAAGGCTCAAAACAATGTCTTGCACCAGGGCACTGTCTACATTAGTACTGCCACTGTGTTGGGGTGGAGGGCATGATTGCATGCCAGAGAGTGAAAGTTTCGGGGGAGGGCGAGGGATGGCAGGATCCAGGGGGCCCAAACAAATGCTTGCCCAGGGTCCAATCAATGTTAAAGACGGCCCTGCCTCTGTCCCCGCTTGGTTAGCGTGTACCCTGTCTCTATACACCTGCAATGTGGGATCTGCCTTTACCTCGGCTTCAAACTTAGCTGGGGTATCCCAGGACATACGTGTCGGGTGAGGGTCTTGGTCTCTTACCTGAGCCTCAGAGTGTGTAGGTGGAGCCGTGGTGCGGGCCTGTTGCCGGGTGGTGACTGGATGGGCTTCTTGGTAGGGAGCCTGTGGGACAAAAGCAGATGTCATCTGGCCCAAGTCATTCCCAGTACTACATCCGCAGGTAGGTTTTGCATGAGACCTACTTCCACAACCCCCTCCCCCACAACCCAATCCAAATGTACTTTAGCAGTGGGCAAACGGTACACTGCTCCCCCTGCCACCCTCACGGCCACTGATCCACCAGTGTGAGCGGACCCGGAGACTAGGTGGGGTGCAATCAAGGTGAGTGTGGCTCCGGAATCTCGGAGCCGTTGTAATTCTTTCCCCTCCAGCGTCACCAGCTGGCGATGATGCTGCCTGTTGTCAGTGGCTCTGACCGACATCACCTCGTGTAATACCCCTAGTGGTTCCTCGGGTTGAACACTCCACATCTCTTGGGCCGCTGGTTCCCGCTGATAATAATGGGCTGCAGCCCTTGGTGCGGGATTCGGTCGGGCTTGGTTCCAGGTGGGTCTGCCCCGATTTTGGGTGCATTCCCGGGCTATATGCCCCCACTGTTTGCAAGAGTGGCACTGGATATTGGCACGTCCATTGTACCGGGAGGCGGGTGGTATATTCCCTGGGGCCGTGCGAAAAGGGGTTGCAGTGGGACCCGGGGAAACGGGAACGCTGGGTGACCCTGTGGGTCGCGGGTAACTCTTGGAGAGGGTTATCTGATGCCTTCTTGCATCAAAATGCTGGTCGGCTAATTGTGCCGCCTCGGTTAGGGTGAGAGGCTTCCTGTCTCGCACCCATTCTTGGGTCACTGGAGCCAACCCGTCGAAGAATTGCTCTAGCAGCATTAACTGCTGCAATCCTTCCATGGTAGTGGCTTGGCTCGCTTGGATCCACCCTTGGGATGCTTGGTCCAGCTTGTGTGCCCACTCGGCATGTGAGTCTTTATCTGGTTTCTTCAGGTTTCTAAATTTTCGCCGGTATGCCTCTGGGGTGATGGCATACCTTTCTAATATCGCTCGTTTCACTTTCTCATAGTCCTTGCTGTCCTCGCTGGGTACAGCGCAGTATGCGTCAGCTGCCCGCCCTGCCAGTCTACTTGCCAGCAGGGGGACCCACGTTGCCCGTGCTAAGTCATGTAAATCACACAGCCTCTCAAAATCAAACCCATCAATTTCCTCCTTTTCCTTGCAGAATACTTTAAATGCTTGATAAGGAATTTTGGGTTTTACCTGGCTGTGTGACGACTCCGACGTGGACTCTGCTCGAGATGCTGTATACTGTGGGCTGTGTGCCATCACGTACTCCTGCACATTCGCCATTACTAAGTTCAACATGTCCACTGATATAGGCTGTGGTAAAAATGCCAGCCTGGTCCTCATTTCTCTCTCGTAGAGAGTTTCTTCCATGACTGCTGGTGATGTAGCGCTGCGGGCTTGGTCTCCCTCCATCAGCTGGGCAATTAGTACAGCCTTGGGTTTGCTGCTGGCTACTTTACCCCTGGCTTCCAGTAGTTCCTTTAACGTCTGTCTCTTTAGTTTAGAATAATCCGTCTCCATTCACTTCGGTAGTCGGTTCTTTCGTTGAATTCTGCTTGAAATTCCCTTTTCTCATTCGGCAGTTGCAATTTGCACGAATTGCGCTCTTTCGGCTGTAAGGTCGGATCCCGTCGCTTGCCACCAATTGTAGCGGAGGGCAGTATTAGAGACCACGATCTCCGCTGGTTCCACAGGTAAATCCACAGTCAGCGCTGAAAAGTAAGGCAAGTCCCCAAATCCTCCCAATAACCAGACGAAACACAGTTTGGGAGTCAACTAACTCGCTTTATTCACAAGCTGGCATATTTAAGCAGTTCCCCATGCAAGGGGTTTCCGTACAGATAATTCAGGGGATTTCTCCCAACATGCATTGCTCTTCTCCCAACAGGCATTGCTGCACGAGAGGGATACTCCCACTAAAATGGACGATTAAGTGGATTATCCCCTCGTGCAGCAGAACCGACAATTTACTTTAAAATATACATTTTACACAATATTCGGTACATTGAGATGACCGAACGTTCGGTAGATAGCTGGGGTCTGAGCGCACCTTTTGTGAGAATACCACTCAGATCCCAGCTGAAATGACCGAACGCCGCACAAATACAGTTTTGCATAGAAGTTCCCCTCAATCTGTCGAACGTATCTAGGGGAACGATTCTACCGAAAACCGGGCTCCCGAATGGTCCCGAATGCAGCGGTGTTCGCATCATCGAGTAGCCGTTTTTAGTTCCAGGCACTCGACGACCAAACACCGCTGCGAAATAGACGAATCCAAGATGGCCGACCGCCGCATGGACTAGCCCAGGATAGTCTATAATTACCGATTGCAACATTGTTGCAATCGGTTAACAAGTGCCACATGACCCTAAGTGTGTGATCTACCAGGGGGGCCCGTATTCGTTCGGCGAACGGCTTAGATCGCCGCTGTTCGCCGAACTAAGTACTTGTATGCTGGTAGCTTACGGCTGCCAGCATGCGAATCACTATAGCATAACATACACACAGCAAATATACACGGCACACATTACAGCCTACAGACAACCTTCCCGTATTATAGTTCCGAAGTGGCTAGGTTTGCCACAGAAGGCTTATCAATAAACTGCAATCTTGAGTTTGGATTCCAATATTGTTGAATGGCTAAGGCAGTGGCTGAGTGACAGGCAACAGATGGTTGTAGTCAATGGAGTATATTCGAAGCTTGGGTTTGTCACCAGTGGGGTACCTCAGGGATCTGTACTTGGACCCATTCTCTTTAATATTTTTATTAGTGATATTGCAGAAGGTCTTGATGGCAAGGTGTGTCTTTTTGCGGATGATACTAAGATATGTAACAGGGTTGATGTTCCAGGAGGGATAAGCCAAATGGCAAGTGATTTAGGTAAACTAGAAAAATGGTCAGAGTTGTGGCAACTGACATTTAATGTGGATAAGTGCAAGATGTAAAAATCCAAGGGCAGAGTACAGAATATTTGATGGAGTCCTAACCTCAACATCTGAGGATAGGGATTTAGGGGTGATTATTTCTGATGACTTAAAGGTAGGCAGACAATGTAATAGGGCAGCAGGAAATGCTAGCAGAATGCTTGGTTGTATAGGGAGAGGTATTAGCAGTAGAAAGAGGGAAGTGCTCATGCCATTGTACAGAACACTGGTGAGACCTCACTTGGAGTACTGTACACAGTACTGGAGACCATATCTTCAGAAGGATATTGATACCTTAGAGAGAGTTCAAAGAAGGGCTACTAAACTGGTTCATGGATTGCAAGATAAAACTTACCAGGAAAGGTTAAAGGATCTTAACATGTATAGCTTGGAGGAAAGACGAGACAGGGGGATATGATAGAAACATTTAAATACATAAAGGGAATCAACACAGTAAAGGAGGAGACTATATTTAAAAGAAGAAAAACTACCACAACAAGAGGACATAGTCTTAAATTAGAGGGACAAAGGTTTAAAAATAATATCAGGAAGTATTACTTTACTGAGAGGGTAGTGGATGCATGGAATAGCCTTTCAGCTGAAGTGGTAGAGGTTAACACAGTAAAGGAGTTTAAGCATGCGTGGGATAGGCATACGGCTATCCTAATTATAAGATAAGGCCAGGGACTAATGAAAGTATTTAGAAAACTGGGCAGACTAGATGGGCCGAATGGTTCTTATCTGCCGTCACATTCTATGTTTCTATGTTTCTAAATGTTTTTTTAACTCTTTCGGACCGGGAAGTGGGAGGGTGGCAGGGGAGAGAGGAAGTGGTGGCTCCCTGGCAGAGGGACACTTTAGTGTTCACATAACTAGATACACAACAATAGTGGTACCCTACTTTAGGTATAGAGGTATAGATGATGATTCCACTTTTAGAAAGTCTATGATAAATCTCTGCATAATTTAATTTCAAGAATGTTTCTGCATTCAAGCATGAATGTCCTTTATTTATTGCACAGCTTCTATGATTCTCTATCAGCAGCTTATAGCATGAGAGCATGACGGAAAGAGCTTCAGAATGTACAATATAACCTCAAAAATATAACCTTGCATCCTGAAAATGTAAAAAAGTTCTTGTTTTGTACTGCATGGACCATCCCTCTGGCATATGCAAGGCTCAACATATCTATTTCAAGATGCTAAAATAATAGTCAAATTGTATTTGCATTTGCACCAGCCAGGGGACAGTTGCTGAACACCAAATCCAATAACCATGAGCCAGACCACGTTTAGGATTATAACAATTACAGTGAAACAAACAACTGGATAGGAAACAGCTGATTCAGTTTAATTCCCTATTTAGTGATGTGATGGTAAAATAGAGCTACCTAAACATTATGAATTGAATTCACAAATCCCCCCCTTTAATGGGGTAATTATTTTGTTTTAATGCAGCATTACCCAATGCAACACACAGAATAAAAATAGTATAAATCTATTAATACTATATTGCAAAGTAGTGTGATTAGAATATATTTTATGGATAAGAGATTACAGACGTGCTGAGCATTTCCTTAAATTTCTATGATACATCAGATATTTAAAAAAGGTAGATTGAAAGCTCTTTGAAACAGAGACCCCCTCAATGGTTTTGCTTGCAAGCTCGTAATATCCATTTTATATTTCTCATAAGCTATCAAATTAACTCTTATAGGAAAATTTGTACAACTGATATCTGAAAAAAAATTTTTTGGGAAAAAAATATATTATTTCAAATAATTTGTATTATATATCAATTTCTTAGATGGCCAAAAAAAGTTGGCTTTTTTCCTTTTTTTTTTTTTTTTTTTTAACAATCTTTACAATATAAGGAGCTGGCACTATACAAATTATATTCCAACTTATCTTTTTTGCATTTGTTTAGACAAGAGCCTTTTCCTTAATATGTTTAATGTAATCAGTAATAGTAACTTCAAATGCAAAACTTACATTTGGCAATAAATGTTATATCCGCAGTTTAAACATGAAACTTTTGTCATATCTAAAGAAATATATATTAGGCTACTTTTATTGAAGCGCAGCACTGAGGCTGTCGTGAGTATTGATTCATAAATTGGAAACTAGTCATACTTGTAACTCATTTGTAGAATCACAGCTGTTCATGATAAAAATGATACCTTGTAGCAATCAACTTACCTGTCATCATTCTGCCATCCTTGGTCCCCTAGGAGCAAATCCCTAAATCTGTATCTAGGAGGCAGTGGAGGAACCTCACTGTCTAAATCCACCATCCTTGTTCTTCATGGGGTAGCGGAGGAGAGTGAATGTCCCTGGAGTGTAATGGATGCTGGCACAGTAACTGCCGGTTGTAAAAGCATGCAGTGTGGATGCTGAGTTGAATCACTTTGCAGCATTACCTTGCTGGAAGATACACTGTTCAGAATTGGAAGCTCTACATAAATCTAGCATTCAGACTCATCTTCAGCGTGATGATCAGAAACGCCTCTGCTGATCTCATTTGCCACTCAAGAAGCACTAAGTAAAATGTGAAATGGACTGATGGTGAAAGCTTGCTTTCCTGTAGTATTTCATTTAACACTTTGCTAAGACATACAGTTCCCAGTAAACCAAGAAATTGCTAAAGTGTGAAATATAGATTTTATTTTCCTTCTTCATTCAAATCTTTTCCCCATTTTTCCCGTTTTGCAGCAGTGTTTTCCATCTGCCAGTCTATAGCTTGCATTATTTTCCTTCTTTCTCTAATGCTTGCATTCATTATTCATTTTGACCGTTCTTCGATTTAATCTTCCTTCTATTTATTTACTAATCCGTATTTTGTTCATGGCCTTTGCCATTCACAAGAAAGAAAAACAGAAAGGGGATTATTCGCTAAAGACAGATCCACTGAACCAGCAATTGCGACGAACTGGAAAGGGAATCGAAAATGATAGGCCAAAAAAGATGATCTGTTAGATTTTTCCAAATCTCCGCAATTTAGAGAATAATTCGATGTTTTTCCTAAATCTCAGATTTACCTGGAAAAATCTTTGATTCCTGGATTAAGGTGAATTAAAATGTAATATTATGCTAGGAACAGGGCCAAACTTAGTCATACTGAATGCATTCAATCTCTTAAAGTTTTGTAGAAGAAGTATCGAATAAACATATTCTCATTTTGCTTGCTGCTCTGTAAATAAAGCCTCAGTACCTTTACATTGACGCAAGGCAGTTGCCTATCTATCAAAATGGTCTACAATATCATATGGAGAACCATAGGAGTATCTAGGATGTTTGAGACTCAAACCCTGGACGTGGGAGTTATTAGCCACAGATCTCAAAAGATAATGAATGGACAATGAGGATATTAGTGTATTAGTGTTAATTTCTAATATTTTCTAATTTTACTCAAAACAGCTGCTTAATGTAAAAAGAAATGTCATTAATTGAGTACTCTGTGGATGGGGAAGGAGTGGGGGTGAGGAAGGTGTCCCACTAGTACAGATACAGGTTGTAGAGAACCTGCTTGTTTTTGGCTATGTTTAGTTAAAATGCTAAATAGCATAAGTTCCGCATTGTTTATAGGTAGATGAGGAGACATAATATAGAGAGACGGGGTTGTCATGACATATCCCTACCTTTCTGTTAGTGTATGAATTAGCAAGTTATGGGAAACATGGTAACGAGTTCACTTGTTCAAATTAAATTTATTTCTGTCAAAAAAATAAGGACTTCTTTATGTCAGGATTACTAATTGATCCAGCACGCATAACTGTATCACACCTACGACTAAGGTAACGTCTTACCAGGCCTTAGAATGGCTGGACTTAGCATACCAAAGAATAGTCAGAATACTTGCCAAGGTCGGGGACACAGAATGAGACACAACGATGAGGGGAAGCCAAAAGTCAAGGATACCAGAATACAGGGAAGTCGAAACTAACCCATAGTCAATAACCAGAAATAAACATTCAGGAACACACTCTCGGACAACCACTAAGGAGAACCATGACAGGGCAATGAGGGAAGGTAAATAAGTCTCCTTTAAATCCGATTGGCCGTACCCGGCCTATGACCCCAGAAGGTGCATGCGCGTCCTTTGCGTGACGTCACGTGCACGTTGACGTTGTCAATACCGTAGGCGAACCTGAGGCTACAAATTGGTATGGATCCGCAGAGGCCAGCATCTTTCAGCATGCTGCAGGAGCCAGGCATACCAGCACATGCCCACCGACCAGCATTTCCACCAATGCCAGGAAGGTAGTCATCCCCACGGACACCACATGGTGAGGACGAACATGTGACACTTTATCAATAAACCTCTGCTTTAATGCTAGACTAGAGCATGTAAGGGCTATCGTTACTGTATATTCTGAACTATAATACTATAACACTACAAAAAAATGTTTATTTTATCCAAACTTCTTCAAGAAAGAATTTGCTTCCACATCTTCCTAAACTGCTGCGCAAATACACATGCTGCTGCACAAATACAATTCTTGTTCCTACCCTTGCATGAAATAGACAAAGGATGTATAACTATATTGAAAGATGTCAGGCTTCTTACAATGCTAAATCATCCTTGCTAAATGTTTGTTAAGGAAAGACCTGTGGAGTCAAAGCACTCAGGAACGGGCTATCACCACTATCCTGTGCTTAGTTGTCAGAGGTAAGATCCTCTTGTCTTGGAGCTCACTGTATAAGTAATTGCTATACTTGGTGATCTTTCTTGACCCTTTGTCCAGATTGAAATTGATACTGATTGTAGACTCATTGGTGTATGACAGAACAATCACAAGTGTCATTTTCTTGTTCCAAACACATTGTTTCCAGAATTATGTCATGTGGCTGCATTTTTAGGTGTTTCACTGCACAGAATTGCCTTGCTACCTGCTGATAATTCCTTATCTCCTGCAGACAGATTATCCTGAGGTTTCTCTCCATGCAAAACATGATACTGTAATTACTTTATGATTTGCTACATGCATTCAGCTTCAGTAGAAATCATAATGCATCCCTAGTGTTTCTAGAAATACAAAAACCATGTTAAATGTTTGGTAGACACTGTGTATTATAATCCAGTTTCCACATTTAATCTATTTGCAGACATATAAAAGGAGTGATTCATTAAATCTTTTTGAACTCATCCTTCCCAGGTCAGTTAGAAATCTAAGCTATTGTTCTCCCTATTCTTAGCGGAATGAGAGTTACAGTCTAGCCATTAGAAAAGTTGATGAAGCAATTACTACTATATGCTAACATGTGGGAAGGATGTTAAAGGAACACTCCAAGCACCATCATCACTACAGATTGCTATGATGCCCCCCAATTGTAAGTAGTCAAACACACCGCTCTGTGCCTCCACTGTCCCGAGAGATGGAAGTTCTTCAGCAGTATCTGCTGTTAGCTCCTCTGAGCTAAGTCCTGCATTCCATTGAAAATCAATATTTATCTGCATTAGATCCTAAATGTTGACTACATACTTGTCAACAATCCCTACATTTATCTCATCACATTTAAAAAAAAAACCTCAAAAACACTGTTTAGCAGAATCTTTAAAAAAATTGAATACTATTTAATAGGTCTTCTTAGGTAATGGGATTATAGTATTTAAAGGAACATTTACCTATGAAAATAATTGATAAACTAATTACACCAACAGACAGATAAAAATATAATGACATTTTTTTTACAGAAAATCCTAATCATTCACTAGTAATTGCATCTGACATCTGTCCGAGAGGGCTTCTGGTAGAAAATAGCAGCTTACTGTGAAATATTATTTTGGCAATTAAATGACAATAGTCATTTGCACTTCATCAGATTTTACAACCTCCATTTTCATCTCAAGTTTATAAACTGACCTCCAAAGGGCAACATGGAGAAGTAGAAAGAGTGGCAGTAGAGATTTCATTTTGATGACCCTTTCCATCTAATGTTAACGGCAAATTTAGACATGAATTTAAATAAAGGAATTTTGAAAATGCCCCTATCTGTTTTGAAGCACATGGCATAAACAGAGGCAGAATGCCTAGGTACACAAAGGTCATGAGTGTGACCATGACTTCGGTGTTCTGCTTGTCACAGGAAGCACAGTACTAGTGTTGCAGACAGGGCCCACAAGCTGAGGCTGTCCATCAAGTGGCCCACACACTTGGGGCCACCCAATAGGTATGCCTGATCGGCACCATGGCCTTTAACAGTGAGTTCAGCCCTCTGTCAGACCAGCAATTGGGAATGGTGCTGTGAGGAAGTGATTAAAGTTCACAAGGAAGATTAACCTTTGCAATACTGCAATCACTCATATTACCTCTATTGGGTAACTAAACCATGTATCCACTACACACACCACATTAAATAAAGGGCCACTATAGGCACCCAGATCACTTCAGTTCAATGATGTGGTCTGGGTGCCAGGTCCATCTAGGGTTAACCCTGCCTGCTGTAAAAATAGCAGTTTCAGAGAAACTGTTATGTTTACATTAGGGTTAATCCAGCCTCTAGTGGCTGTCTCATTGACAGCCGCTAGAGGCGCTTCCACGCTTCTCACTGTGATTTTCACAGTGAGAAGACGCCAGCGTCCATAGGAAAGCATTGAGAAGAGGGCGGAGAGTCCCGAGTGCCGAAGGAGCACAGCACTGGAGAAAGGTAAGCCTTTAACCCCTTCCTCCCCTAGAGCCCGGCGGGAGGGGGGCCATGAGGGTGGGGGGGACCTATTAACACTATAGTGCCAGGAAAACAAGTTTGTTTTCCTGGCACTATGGTGGTCCTTTAACAATACTTTTACAACGAAACACTGAATCATGCTCACTGTGAAGACAAGAGTACATATTTTATTCACAGCCTCTGAGCTGACCTTTTCCATTTTTATTTCTGCACATTCTGGACTATTCTATGTCCATTAGTTTACTTTGAACTTACACTGAGCTTCTAAGGGTTTTTCTTTCAACTGTGCTATTTTGGTGTATATTTTACAAGTCAGTACAGGTTGGTATTCAATGATCTTCTTCGAGCCAAAAAAAATGTATTTCTACTTCAGTATTGCTGATTATATAGTGCTTGCAGCTTAGTAGATGTGATTTGAATGACATTGCAGAAATCTATTTCTATTTCTTTTCTCAATAAATCTAAAAAAAGTTAAAAAAAAATTGACATTTATAGCTCTTGCTCTAGAAAATAGTTTATAATAATGTAGACAGTTTTTAAACTTAATTCAAATTTTTAACATTTACTGTAATTTTATTGAATTTTTTTAAAGATATACTAGCCCCAGGATCAAAGGGAACAACCTCGTATATTGTGGGGATAGATGACACACTACTAGGAATATTGAGCATCCCAGTAATACGTGACTTATTATTATAATTATTATTATTATTTATAAAGCACCATAAGTGGTGACATATATGAGGTACTCACACCTAGTATTCAGAAGATTTTGGATTCTCAAATACTTTGCTTGTGAATTATTTCCAATTGTGTCATTACAAATTGGTTTAATACTGAATGAAAATAAGGCAAATATTGACTTGATGGTTTAACTCCAGTTTAGCCTGACCAATTCATACCTGTGGTAGGCGCTCAACTGATGGTCCCAGTCTATTACTGTCATCCATTACTGTTTGAGTTAATGCTTCCGCAGTAGAGAGGGGTCCGGCTGGAGGGGTCCGGTTGCAGTGTCCCAAGGACCATCATTCAGTGTTAAATCAATTTAAAATATTTTTAACAGTTGGATGATCCCAGAGAACTCCAGGGACCATAACCACTTGATTAAATGGTTACAATGCATAGAGCAAGTGGTAGGCATAATTCCATAATGCTCCTACAACCATATTGTTGGAAAAGCATCAAGGGAGATGTAGTCCACAGCATCTGGTGTGTCAAATGTTGCCTACCCCTGGTGTAGACTGTTCCCTTTAAAAGAGTTATAGAGACTTTGACCTGTGCTGTTAGAATGTCTTTATTGATCAGGAACTTCAAAGCTTCTACTACTAATCATATTACTGAGAGTCAAGCAAAAATTCACATTTAGGGTTAATTCACCCAACAGAAAACAGAATATTTTCCTGTTAAGTGAATCAAACAGAATCCGACTGTAAACAAGCCTACGAAATAGGGTGACTGGCCACTTGACCTTTTTACATATCATTTACTGCCAATGTAAAATTATTATACTTTCTCTTCCTAATTTATTGAGGCAATTGAATTCCAATTTAAAAATTGTGTGACAGGCTTACTGGGGCTTTTAATGGGCTTATATTGGATTCTGTGTAACCAGTTACAGCAATCGTATATGTGATTTATAAGCAAATAAGACCTTATGAAATAAACTTTGAATATCTTTGTAAGTGTTTGGTAATTATCATTTAAATTTTTAATATGAATGGGTTACCAAGTGCTGTAAATATTTGTGTTTGTGTACTGGTGGTAACATCATTCATACAGCACACATGCAATATAATGCAGGCCTTATGGGATTTAGTTGCTTAGCCACTGTATTTAAACACACAAAAATATTTTATTAAGGGGTACTATTGGTAGTTTTATTTTAAAAGGACACTAGTCACCAAAGCAACTTCAGCTTAATTAACCAGATTGGTTGTATAGATTATGCCCCTGAAGTCTCGCTACTCAATTCTCTCACATTTAGGAATTAAATCCCTTTTGTTTCTGTCCATGCAGCTCTAGCCACACTTCCCCTGACAGATAATTGGCAATGAAGGAAGTGTAAATGTTAGCTCTCACTTTACAGGAAGTGTTTAGGAAGGCTGTGCAAGTCACATTCAGGGAGGTGTGACTAGGGCTGTATAAACAATGCAATTTAACTCCTAAATGGCAGAGAATTGAGCAATAAGACTGCAGGAGCATGAGCTATACATCAAAACTACTTATTAAGCAAAAGTTATTTTGGTGACTATAGTCTATAGAGATGTCACGAATAGTTCGCTTACGAATAGTTCCTGGCGAACATATGCGATGTCCGGTCCGCCCCCTATTCGTCATCATTGAGTAAACTTTGACCCTGTACCTCACAGTCAGCAGACACATTCCAGCCAATCAGCAGCAGACCCTCCCTCCCAGACCCTCCCACCTCCTGGACAGCATCCATTTTAGATTCATTCGGAAGCTGCATTCTTAGTGAGAGGAGGGACAGTGTAGCTGCTGCTGTTTTAATATGGAAATCGATAGCTAGGCTAGTGTATTCAGTGTCCACTACAGTCCTGAAGGACTCTTCTGATCTCTGCTGTAAGGACAGCACCCTAAAAAGCCCTTTTTAGAGCTAGAACATCAGTCTGCTTTTTTTTTTTTCTGTGTAATCTAATTGCAGTTGCCTGCCTGCCTGCCAGCGTGTGTGTCAGGCTCACAACATATACTGTGCCCACTTGCCCAGTGCCAACACTCATATCTGGTGTCACAATAGCTTGCATTTTAAAAAAAAAACGAAAACTTTTTTGACTGTAATATAATAGCAGTCAGTTTCCTTCACACGTGTGCGTTTCAGGGCCTGCCAGGGCACAGTGTCACACCAGTGCAACTCATATCTGGTGTAACAGTAGTGTACATAAAAAAAAAACTAGAAATTTGACTGTGAAATAATAGCAGTCAGTTTCCTTCAAACGTGTGCGTTTCAGGGCCTGCCAGGGCACAGTGTCACACCAGTGCAACTCATATCTGGTTTAACAGTAGTGTACATTTAAAAAAAACAACACTTTTTTGACTGTGAAATAATAGCAGTAAGTTTCTTTCACGCGTGTGCGTTTCAGGGCCTGCCAGGGCACAGTGTCACTAGAAATTTGACTGTGAAATACAATTTTGACTGTAATAGATTGAATAGCAGTTAGTTGTCTGCAAGCGTGTGTGTCAGGCCTACAGCGTCTACTCTGCCAACTTCTGCCAGTGCACAGTGCCACTCATATCTGTTGTCACAGTAGCTTGCACGCATAGTACCACTAATCGAAAAAAAAATGACAGGCAGAGGCAGGCCGTCGTGGCCGTCGTGGTCATGGTGCTGTGATTCCCTTTGGCCCTAGAATAATGCCCAGTGTTCAGAGGCCACGTACCCTGAACTCGAAAAGTTCTGAGGACATAGTTGACTGGCTAACACAGGACACCCAATCTTCTACAGCTTCCGCTCGGAACCTTGACGCACCATCCTCCTCCAGCTTAGCTTCGGGCACCTCTCAAGTTACCACTCGCCCGCCTGCCGCCCCCACCAACACTAGCACCACAGCCGCTTCACTTGATCTGTCAGAGGAGTTATTTACACATCAGTTGGAAGAAATGAGTGATACGCAACCATTATTGCCAGTGGATGTAGATAACAGCGATATGTCTCAGTCAGGCAGCATTACACACATGGACGTACGGTGTGATGATGATGATGTACCCGCTTCTGCTTCCTTTGCTGAGTTGTCAGATACAAGTGAAGTGGTTGATGATGACGATGCGTCCGTGGATGTCACGTGGGTGCCCGCTAGAAGAGAAGAAGAACAGGGGGAAACTTCAGATGGGGAGACAGAGAGGAGGAGGAGACGAGTTGCAAGCAGGGGGAGGTCGTCGCAAGGAGCTAGTGGCACAGTCAGACAGCATGCATCGGCACCCGGGGTCAGCCAGACAGCACGCCAATCAACGCATGCTGTTGCCACCACCAGAATGCCGTCATTGCAGAGCTCAGCAGTGTGGCATTTTTTTTGTGTGTCTGCCTCTGACAACAGCGATGCCATTTGCAACCTGTGCCAAAAGAAACTGAGTCGTGGGAAGTCCAACACCCACCTAGGTACAACTGCTTTGCGAAGGCACATGATCACACATCACAAACGCCTATGGGATCAACACATGAGTACAAGCAGTACACAAACTCAAAGCCGCCATCCTCCTCCTGCTTCAGCATCTTCAGCCACGTCAACCACTGCTGTTCTCCTTGCCCCCTCTCAACGATCCGCCACTTCGTCTCTCGCCTTGAGCAGTTCCTGCTCATCTGCCCACAGTCAGGTGTCTGTCAAGGACATGTTTGAGCGTAAGAAGCCAATGTCACAATGTCACCCCCTTGCCCGGCATCTGACAGCTGGCTTGTCTGAACTCTTAGCCCGCCAGCTTTTACCATACAAGCTGGTGGAGTCTGAGGCATTCCAAGAATTTGTAGCTATTGGGACGCCGCAGTGGAAGTTACCCGGCCGAAATTTCTTTGCACAAAAGGCAATCCCCAACCTGTACTCGATTGTGCAAAAGGAAGTAATGGCATGTCTGGCACACAGTGTTGGGACAAGGGTCCATCTGACCACTGATACCTGGTCTGCAAAGCATTGTAAGGGCAGGTATATCACCTACACTACGCATTGGGTAAACCTGCTGACGGCTTCCAAGCATGGAATGCGTGGCTCTGCAGAGGAGTTGGTGACACCGCCATGACTTGCAGGCAGGCCTGCTGCCACCTCCTCTACTCCTCCTACTCCATCCTCTTCCATAACCTCCTCGGCTAAGTCCTCTTCTGCTGCTGCATCTTGCTCCACATCAACGGCACCCCCCCAGCTCCCCAGGTACTATTCCACATCCCGGATACGGCAGTGTCACGCTGTCTTGGGGTTGACTTGCCTGAAAGCAGAGAGTCACACCGGACCAGCACTCCTGTCTGCCCTGAACGCACAGATGGATCAGTGGCTGACTCCACACCAAAACAAAACAACACCGTTGTTAAGTGTTAATATCGTGTAAATTACTTAACTCCAATCAATCTGTAGCCTCCCAGGATTGTTATCCACCCAAAACGATCGTAATATATATATAGAACCACAAGCAGAAATGGGATACGGCTGTACAGTCTATGGAGGGAACATACAAAGAAAAAACAATAGTGTGATACAGTATATACAGTGAATAGTGCGCTTAAATGGATGAACTCATGAGATAATGGAGATAAAAGAGCATTCAACGGTGCCTCCCCAGGATATATGGGGGGATACTGGTATCCTTTGCAAATGTCGAGCAGCCAATGGGACACGGGACTCCAGGTGAGTAGTAGTAGAAAATATTCGTAATTGTTATTCTCTTTAAAAGGTGGAACAACACCATAAAGATAAAATATAAAAGTGCAGCAATAGGTCCAACGCGTTTCGTTCAACACAGGAACTTCATCAGGGACCGCACAATAAAAGAAATCACCAGCAGTATTGCAGATTGTAAAAAAATTATACATCCTACTCACCCTAACAATAATCAGTATAAATAGGGCTAATCCCAATGTCCCATTGGTCCAAAGTGTGGGGGTGTCCTCTGGGCAACTCTTCATTGGTCCAAGGATGGTGTCATCCAGCTGATTCTATTTTCGGCATTTCAGTGCCTAGAAAACGAGCGTGTTTTTCAAACGCCGGAACCGGAAGTGGACGTTCTCTTTCACTTCCGCGTTCCATTTGCGTTCCACGTGCGTTCCACGTGCTTTCCAAAAGCAGTCCGCACATGCTCAGTAATCATAACATAACTATCTCGATCAGAAAACATCCTCATACATTAAAAACAGTTACTAAAAGCTCAGAACATAATTCAAACTAAAAATGCAGTAAATCTCTAAATAAAAAGAGAAAGATAAATTAGTATATATCATATATAGACACCATTTCATATTGATTATTTTAACAAATTTGGAAATATGATGTGACCAAATTTTCGTGATCAAACACCATTATATGGTATCTGCAGGTCTGTTGAAATGACAAACACCTTATCTGCAGATTTATTTAAAGTGCCAGACTCCTCTGTAGATCTGTTGGGGTAACAGACACCTTATCTGCAGATCTATTTAAAGTGATAGACTCCTCTATGAATCTATTAAAGTGAAACGCCTTTGCAAGTCTATTAAAGTGACTAACACCTATTTAAATAGGAAAAATAAAAAACATAACTAGTATGGCTGACTCCACACCAACTGGAGATCGGCAAAGTGGTTTGTGACAACGGAAGAAATTTGTTGGCGGCATTGAATTTGGGCATGTGCATGGCACATGTGTGTAATCTGATCCTACAACGCTTTGTGCAAAAGTACCCAGGCTTACAGGACGTCCTGAAGCAGGCCAGGAAGGTGTGTGGCCATTTCAGGCGTTCCTACACAGCCATGGCGCATTTTTCAGATATCCAGCGGCGAAACAACATGCCAGTGAGGCGCTTGATTTGCGACAGCCCGACACGTTGGAATTCAACACTCCTAATGTTCGACCGCCTGCTCCAAGAAGAAAAAGCTGTTAACGACTATTTGTATGACCGGGGTGCTAGGACAGCCTCTGCGGAGCTGGGATTTTTTTTGCCACGTTACTGGACACCCATGCGCAATCCCTGTAGGCTCATGCGTCCTTTTGAGGAGGTGACAAACCTATGTCAGTCGCACCGAAGGCACCATCAGCGACATCATACCATTTGTTTTCTTCCTGGAGCGTGCCCTGCAAAGAGTGCTGGATCAGGCCGTAGATGAGCGTAAAGAGGAAGAGGAAGAGTTGTGGTCACCATCACCACCAGAAACAGCCTTATCAGTATCGCTGGCTGAGCCTGCAGCAACGCTGGAAGAGGATTGTGAGGAAGAGGAGTCAGAGGAGGAATGTGGCTTTGAGGAGGAGGAGTACGACCAACCACAACAGGCATCCCAGGGTGCTCGTTGTCACCTATCTGGTACCCATGGTGTTGTACGTGACTGGGG
This sequence comes from Pelobates fuscus, assembly GCF_036172605.1. Taxonomy (NCBI): domain Eukaryota; kingdom Metazoa; phylum Chordata; class Amphibia; order Anura; family Pelobatidae; genus Pelobates; species Pelobates fuscus. The sequence continues at coordinate 121,048,196 of NC_086323.1, forward strand.
GGAAGAACATACCTTCAGTGAGATCACTGAGGACGAGGAATGTGACATGAGTAGCTCGGCATCCAACTTTGTGCAAATGGGGTCTTTCATGCTGTCGTGCCTGTTGAGGGACCCTTGTATAAAAAGGCTGAAGGAGAACGACCTGTATTGGGTGTCCACGCTACTAGACCCCCGGTATAAGCAGAAAGTGCCTGCAATGTTACCGAATTACCGCAAGTCAGAAAGGATGCAGCAGTTCCAAAATAAATTAAAAAGTATGCTTTACACAGCGTATAAGGGTGATGTCACAGCACAACGAGAATCTAACAGGGGAAGAGGTGAAAGTAATCCTCCCATGACCACGCCGGCAAGGACAGGACGCTTTACAGACGTGTTGTTGATGGAGGACATGCAGAGCTTTTTAAGTCCTACGCATCGCCACAGCCCTTCGGGGTCTACCCTCAGAGAATGACTCGACCGACAGGTAGCAGACTACCTCGCCTTAACTGCAGATATCGACACTCTGAGGAGCGATGAACCCCTTGACTACTGGGTGTGCAGGCTTGACTTTTGGCCTGAGCTATCCCAATTTGCAATAAAACTTCTGGCCTGCCCCGCTTCAAGTTTCCTGTCAGAAAGGACCTTCAGTGCAGTAGGAGGTATTGTCCCTGAGAAGAGAAGTCGCCTAGGTCAAACAAGTCTAGATTACCTCACCTTTATTAAGATGAATGAGGGATGGATCCCGAAGGGACTGACAGTGGGCGATACATTCGACTAAAAAAGGCCTGATGAGGGGGGACGTAACAGGGATTAAACTGATAAGAATAGTACTACTTAACACACCACTCCTATCTGGTGGCACATTAGATTGCATGCGGAGTGCCCCAAATTTGAGGTAGGAGGACCGACCAAGCATCTTTTTCCATCTCCCGGTTCCTAAAATAGATGCCATATACACGTCCCCTGATAGGGGACGTAACAGGGATTAAACTGATAAGAATAGTACTACTTAACACACCACTCCTATCTGGTGGCACATTAGATTGGACGCGCAGTGCCCCAAATTTGAAGTAGGAGGACCGACCAAGCATCTTTTTCCATCTCACGGTTCCTAAAATCGATGCCATATACACGTCCCCTGATAGGGGACGTAACAGGGATTAAACTGATAGGAATAGTACTACTTAACACACCTTATAATAACGCAGAGAGAGGAGTCTGAAGAAGAGGAGTCAGAGGAGGAAGGTGGCTTTGAGGAGGTGGAAGACCAAACACAGCAGGCGTCCCAGGGGGCTTGTTGTCACCTTTCGGGAACCCTTGGTGTTGTACGTGGCTGGGTGGAGGAAGAGACCTTCAATGACATCAGTGAGGACAAGGAACGGGACATGGCTAGCTTGGTATCCAACCTTGTGCAAATGGGGAGTTTGCGGTTGTGCAAATGGACTGTTTGCGGTTGTTTGCGGTGCGTTAAATGGGGAGTTTGGTCTGTCACTGTGAAGCGGGCGTAACCCTTACTCTACCTGATCGATACAACATCATACCTGATGTTTTAAAGCATGTTATTCCAAACAATTTAGGAATGTTAGGTGATATATGCCCTTTATAGATTAAAACCAGACTCTGCATCAACTATGTAATTTTCCATGGGAGTTTTGCCATGGATCCCCCTCCGGCTTGCCACAGTCCAGGTGTTAGTCCCCTTTAAACAACTTTTCCATCACTATTGTGGCCAGAAAGAGTCCCTGTGGGTTTTAAAATTTGCCTGCCTATTGAAGTCTATGGCGGTTCGCCCGGTTCCCCCGTTCGCGAACATTTGCGGAAATTCGCGTTCGCCATTTGCGAACGGAAAATGTTATGTTCGCGACATCTCTAATAGTCTCCCTTTAATTTTATTTTACAGATACTTACACAGTAAAACACAAACACTAAATATATGTATGTGTTTTGATTAGTCTGTGTTTTTGGCTGATTTATTTTAATTATATGGAAAGTCATACATTATAAGATAAAAGTTATATCAGTTTCACTTTCTACATCAATTTTAGTTGTAAAATTCTCATGCAACTGTAGTCAAAATGAGCAGCATCAATTTGTGAAATCATCACCTCTCTAATTCTAGCTACTGAATAGTACATTTCCCAAGTAATCCTAGAGAATGCCTGGCTGTAATTGAAGAGATAAAGTGCAAATATCATGCATGCTCACGCTCAGACTGCCTGGGAGTGAGTAGAATCTCCCACAATCAAATTACATTTTCATGTAGGTGATATTTCCACCATTACACTACTCCATTCTTCGGGATCCAAAGTAATTAAATACAACAATAACAACGCTTCAAGGGGCACACTAAGCATCTTAACCACGACAGCGGTAAAAAATTATATTTATTATGCGTAAATATTAATTCTGTTTTATCAATCTGGCCAAGATAAGCAGAGGTGAATTTCTACTCAATAGAGCTACATTTTCATTATCTTTCAATGGCTAGTGGCAAGTGACACTTTTTAGCCATGACATTTTTAACATCTCATTTAAATTTACAAGACTTGCTTTGTTTATTATATATATGTATAAAAAAGACAAACAGACAGACCGATTGAGATGAACCTCTTGTGATGTAATTCTGTGTTTTTATTTAGTGTTTTACTCATATAGTAACATGCTTTCTGTAACACTATCCTAATTTGGTTCTTACAACAAAATTAAGCATCTCCGCAAATTCAAACTCCAACACTACACACAAATACACCCCTGCGTTCAAACGTCAACACTGCCTACAGACACACCCCTACATTCAAAGGCAAACACTACACACAAGTAATCCACGGCTTTCAAATTACAACAGTACACACACACACAAAAATATGCTTACATTCAAACACACAGACACTGCTCAGTGCTAAATACAACCATGCAATGGTGGACAAATGGAAAATCCCCAACAAGCAAAGCATTGTTGGAGTTGTACAACTTTCCTTGCGATAGGCGAGCACCCAAAAAATTCTTGCACTAGGGTCCACTCTAATTTAGATCTGCCACTGCCTGACTTTTTTTTTTGTTATCCATCCCACTTTTTTAAATAGCCATTTTATTTTAACATTTCATTTAAATTTACAAGACGTGCTTTGTTTATTAGATATATAAAAAAGACAGACAGACAGACAGACAGATTAACGAACAAAGAATAGCAAAAGGGATCTTTGACAAACTATGGTCTTCGGTCAGCTTGGGTCAACTCGCAAAATGTATCCATCACTGTTATTCTCCATACTGGACATTAGATATCAATATATATATATATATTGCATTGACAGCTTCAACTAGTTGATTTTATAATTTGAATCCTGCTCATTTATTATCTGATCAATTGCTGACCACACAGGATGGCCATAGTCATTCCTGAGAGTTTTAATATTTCTGTGACCGCTCCATCTGACATCATATTATTCTCTTTGTAACAGGATTTTGACACATCAAGTGGACCTGTCACCTAAGGGGAATATATAATAATAAAAAATAAAAATAAATATTTATGCAACATGCAAGCATTTTTCTACTGTTCAGCAGTTTTCGTGAAACATATCTAACAATAGACATAGCCTGCCTGCTATAGAAATCTCTTGGTCCTACCGCTGGACAAACCAAAAGATTTCAAGCCTGACTATATCATGACAGGTGATAGCTACATGGACTGCAATTATACTACACGCTAGACTTTCTTATTTCATTGTATCATCTAAATCACTAAGAAAAGCTAGCTACAAACAATCTCATATTTATTCAAAAACTAATTAAATGAAACAGAAAACACTGTTTGGGAGGTAACTCACTAAAATGGTTTACTACTACTACAAGACTAGATAAAGGGCTCCGGCTAGCCTATGCCTGGGATAAGGGGCAGGGAAAGCAAGAGATCCATGCCATCATTTGTTTTACTAGTCGGTAGACTTGAATATTCATTTTGTTCCAAACTGCAGTCTATCGGAATTTAGGCCAGTTGGGTGATAATTCAAACTCCCAAATTCTGAGTTGAAATGGAGCCAAATCATGAACCAAACAAAATGCGCAATGTCTGAGCATGTTCATTATGATTTGGGATTCTGAATTCAGCATGTGGTGCCAAAAAAAAGATGATTGATGACTAGGGGACAGGCACGAAATGTTGATTTTACTTACATATCACGTTAAAGTGACCAATAGATGGAAAAAAGGAACAGTATAGACATGTTATTATTAACATTTTTATTAATGTTATTATATGTTACATTTTTTTTATTACATTCTTTATTGTTGTCTTGCAAAGATATACATACAGGCTCGTAATAAAATATCAACAAGTATATATATGACAAGAAAAATGATATGACGTATAACAGGACATGTTGAAAATGCTGCAATTTTTGAAAAAAATGTTTAGAAAGTAAATTTTACATGCTAAACAACTAAGTCCAACAGCGTGGCTAAGAACTTGATCAAAAAGATAGGCAGTATCGGACTTGATTAAAACAAGTTAGATAATTATGAAAGCTGGTATGCAGCCCACCTCTTCTAAAAATTAACATTTAGCTATGGAATATCAAGAGTCGGGTGGCAGGTGTAAATTACAAGGTAAGGTAACCGCTAGTTTGCACACATCTTAAGACATAAAAACATGTGGTAAGTAGATTAATAAGAAGAAGTGTAATCCTGGAAGAAGAATGAGGTGTCACAGTGGTGGCTCAGCAGTAGGAGTAGGGTTGCAGGGTTGGCTGTTTATAGGGTATACTGAATGCTTGGAAGATGTCATCAAATTTGGCCTCACAGAGAGCTTTCCATGTCTTACCAGTGTGGCAGCCATCTCATGTGCACCATGCGGTCTCTCAATCTGCTGAGTGTACACTTGGCACTGCAGAGATGCAGGTGTGCCAAGTGGGGATCAGGATATCCACAACCAGTCTAAAGAGGGGGGTAACATAGCTGAAAGGTGCCTGCAGCAAGACAGGATCCCAGAGTCGGGAGATCAGCCACTTCCCCCAGCTACTAGACCTCCGGTCCCAGCAGGTCTCAATGTCAGACGAGGTAGGTACCCATTGGGGCAGCATGATTCAGGCTTCGGATGATGCAGCTTATGATCAGATCGTGCTCTCAGTAGCTTAGGGACGGTTTCATCTGGATTTGAAACAATATTTTGTAATTTTTGGCTCGTTATAGTGGGAGCTAAAGAAGAGCATGTCTGGCCATTTTTTACAGATAATCTTGTTTTACTCTCTATTAGTGATGTCGCATACATAAAATTTTCGGTTCGCGAACACGAACTTCCGCAAACGTTTACGAACGGGCGAACCGCCATAGACTTCAATGGGCAGGCGAATTTTAAAACCCACAGGGACTCTTTCTGGCCACAATAGTGATGGAAAAGTTGTTTCAAGGGGACTAACACCTGGACTGTGGCATGCCGGAGGGGGATCCATGGCAAAACTCCCATGGAAAATTACACAGTTGATCCAGAGTCTGGTTTTAATCCATAAAGGGCATAAATCACCTAACATTCCTAAATCACAATGGATTGACACCTGACATATGACATATTGACACCTGTCCTCAGATACCCTGATACACACTGACAAAGAGCAGAATAGGGACTGTTCCCCCTACATAGGGTCACTTGGCAGATATGGATTGACACCTATCCTAAGGATCCCTGATACACACTGACACAGAGCAGAATAGGGACTGTTCCCCCTACATAGGGTCACTTGGCAGATATGGATTGACACATATCCCAAGGATCCCTGATACACACTGACACAGAGCAGAATAGGGACTGTTCACCCTACATAGGGTCACTTGGCAGATATGGATTGACACCTATCCTAAGGATCCCTGATACACACTGACACAGAGCAGAATAGGGACTGTTCCCCCTACATAGGGTCACTTGGCAGATATGGATTGACACCTATCCTAAGGATCCCTGATACACACTGACACAGAGCAGAATAGGGACTGTTCCCCTCCCCTGGGGGGAGTATCTGCAGTAACACAGAGTGTCTGGAGGGAGTATCTGCAGTAACACAGAGTGTCTGGAGGGGGTATCTGCAGTAACACAGAGTGTCTGGGGGTAGTATCTGCAGTAACACAGAGTGTCTGGGGGGAGTATCTGCAGTAATACAGAGTGTCTGGGGGGAGTATCTGCTTGCAACATTTATATGCAATGGAAAAAAAAATAATAATAATAAATTGAAAAAGAAAAAAGAAAAAAGAAAAAAAAATGAATGCAGCTCCCGAATAAATCTGGGTCTGGAAGGGAGGGTCTGCTGCTGATTGGCTGGAATGTGTCTGCTGAATGTGAGGTACAGGGTCAAAGTATACTCAATGATGACGAATAGGGGGCGGACCGAACATCGCATATGTTCGCCCACCGCCGCGAACGAGAACACGCTACTTTTCTGACTTTTCTTTTTTGCTGATTGGTGGTCATTGTTGAATGTACACAATTGTTGCTCCTTCATATATCTCTACTCAATGTGTTGAAATAAAACATCTGACTTACTTTTGTTTGTATACACCCTCTCATCTCTCTGATGATCGACTTAATTGGTCAAGGATTTGTGACAAAATCAACATCAATATTGGCTATGCTATGTCTGGATTGGACAAGGGATGCTGGAAACATGAATGGGCAAGACTCTCTGTACATCATTGTGAAATAAGGAACTGATTAGCCAAGAGAAATCAATTCCTTCCCTTCCCTTATTATTATTATTATTATTTTATTCTTTATATAGTGCCAGCAAGTTCCATAGTGCTGTACAATGGGTTCCCTTGAACCATTCATTAATTAATCTGTCATTAATTGTTCATTTATAACATTGATCAGTTGCACTCATTATTTATTCAGACAACTACTGAATCGCAAAAAAATCAGAAGCCAGTTGATTTGTCTGAATACAAATGCACTTGTCTAGAAACATTTAACCACCTATCAAATTCTCTACATGTGTTTTAGTTACCGATATTTAAAGGGAAACTCCACTGCCCAAATACAAAATAAATAAAAATTGCTATTTAGTGGATATACCTCAATTGAAAACTTTTCATTTGAGTTATATCTAAAAACAGCTTGCAAAACTGCAGATCTCTTGTCTGCTGTCTTTGCAAGCGCTCCTATTCTAACCCTGCCAAGATTTTCTGTGGCTGTCCAATCACAGACTTCCCAATGCAACCCAATGAGAAGTCTTTGCAATGCAGGTACTCTGGGCAATTGCTGCCTCTCAAGTTCAGTGCAACTAAGCTAACCAGGCCAGGAAGTAACAGGACCAGTAGGCTGCTTGAAAAGCCAGGGGTGGTGCAATCAGTATAATTTATAAAACTGTCAATTTCTCTTGAAATCTGCACTTTTTCCAAAATGAAAAAAAATTGGACACACTCTCTTTACACATAAAGCTTTTGAGCAAGCTAAAGTTGTTTAGGGGTCTGGTGTGTCACTTAAAAAACAGAGAACCCATCAGGAAGGGTTTCCTATGCTGTTGTGTTGCATGGGGAAGGGATATGTATGTATGTATGTATGTATGTATCTTTTTTTCTGTTCATCTGTCCATCTGTCTGTCTATCCAAAAAAATAGAAAATAAAATGCTTGAACTATTACAGAAAATGAGTTATTAAATCAGATAGACAATTTGAGCTCTTTTACTGTGAATTTTAATTTATTACTAAGATTTCTACAGAAATATATAGTAGTTCTGAGATGATCACAGTTTCTGCTTCTTTCCATATTGTGGGTAGAGATGTCGCGAACATAAAATTTTCCGTTCGCAAACGGTGAACGCGAATTTCCGCAAATGTTCGCGAACGGGCGAACCGGGCGAACTGCCATAGACTTCAATAGGCAGGCGAATATTAAAACCCACAGGGACTCTTTCTGGCCACAATAGTGATGGAAAAGTTGTTTCAAGGGGACTAACACCTGGACTGTGGCATGCCGGAGGGGGATCCATGGCAAAACTCCCATGGAAAATTACATAGTTGATGCAGAGTCTGGATTGAATCCATAAAGGGCATAAATCACCTAACATTCCTAAATTGTTTTGAATAACATGCTTTAACCCCTTAAGGACTGGACTGTTTTTGCGATGTTGTACATTTGCGACCAGGCATCTTTTTACACTTTTGTGGTGTTTGTGTTTAGCTCTAATTTTCCGCTCTCTCATTTACTGTTCCCATACAAATTATATATTGTTTTTTTCAGGACAAAAGGGGCTTTCTTTACATACCATTATTTATATAATCTCATGTAATTTAATTTTGAAAAAATGAAAAAATATGATGAAAAATTGAAAAAAATAGATGTTTTTTGACTTTTATGTGAAAAATCTTTTACTCATCTACAAAAGCGAATGAAAAAAACTGCTAAATAGATTCAAATTTTTTTCCTGAGTTTAAAAATACCCAGTGTTTACATGCTTTTTGCTATCTTTTTGCATGTTATAGGGCTATAAGTACAAGTAGGATATTGCGGTTTCAAAACATACATTTTTAAAATGTATCAATAGTGACATTGTAACACTATTATCTGTCATAAATCGCTGAATAACACCCCACATGTACATATTTTTTTTAAAGTAGACAACCCAGGGTATTCAATATGGGGTATGTCCAGACTTTTTTAGTAGCCACTTAGTCGCAAACACTGGCCAAAGTTAGCGTTCATATTTGTTTGTGTGTGAAATAAGTAAAAAACTAATTTGAACGCTAATTTTGGCCAGTGTTTGTGACTAAGGGGCTACTAAAAAAGACTGGACATACCCCATTTGCAATACCTTGGGTTGTCTTCTTTCGCAAATGGTATGCCATCATGGGGGTAATTCTCATTCCTGGGCTACCATACGCTCTCAAAGGCAACGTAACCAACCTGGCCATTTTCAATGTAAAAATATTTGACCCATATATTTGACCCTGTAACTTTCAAAAACGCTATAAAACCTGTACATGGGGGGTACTGTTATACTCAGGAGACTTTGCTGAACACAAATATTAGTGTTTCAAAACTGGAAAATGTATCACAACAATTATATCATCAGTAAACGTGCTGTTTGTGTGTGAAAAATGCAAAAAAAAGTCACTTTCACTGACAATATCATCGCTGTGATATCTTTTACTGTTTTGAATCACTAATATTTGTGTTCAGCAAATTCTCCAGAGTAAAACAGTACCCCCCATGTACAGGTTTTAGGGTGTCGTAGAACGTTACAGGGTAAAATACAGTGATAGCAAATTAAATTCTCTGGACTTTCGGCCTGGGTTGGCAGGCAGGTCCCTTAAATTGCAATCAATAAAATAACTTAATTATGTAAAAATATGACATAAATACGCACGTAGAATTTAAATATATATGCATATTTATATATTTGAAGTCTACGTGTATATTTATATAATTATTTATGTAATTTTGTATATGGACATATGAATAGTTCGTATTATTTTTATTTATTTATATATACATAGATATATATACAATTTCATTCTAAGTGTATTTTGATATAAATATATATATATATTAATATCAAAATACAGTTAGAATAACATTTCATATAGATATATAATTTTTTTTTAAATTTTTATTATTATTTTTACATGTTTAATTTAATTTAAATTACTTATTATTTGTATTTTATAATAATATTTATATACAATATATATAGTTATTATATAATATATATATACGTGTGTAATTTAATTATAAGTGTATTTTTATATTAATATATATTATATATTATATATTATTATAAGGTGTCTTAAGTAGTACTATTCCTATCAGTTTAATCCCTATTACGTCCCCTATCAGGGGCCACACCGTGGCGAACGCGAACAAGCTATGTTCGCCAGGAACTATTCGCTAGCGAACTATTCGGGACATCTCTAACTGTGGGTCATAGTTTAGCTTTCAGTGTTCCTTACCATCAGCAAAGACAAAGGTCAACGTGCCTTAAGCAGTGAATCTAGCTGTCATCGTTAATACATTGGGATGGCATTTGTGCTTGGCCCCAATACATATGCATGAACAAAGTGACCCATGCACACATGACCTGGCAGCATTTTTTCTTTGTAACCGGGTCATTGACTGAGTAAATGACATAAGGAAAATTGTGGAGAGTTCTGAATGATAATGTGTAAGTGAAAAGCTCCTTGAACAGGATTTATAAAACAAAACAATGGGATTATTTCAGTAAACCAAGAATTGTGAAGAATTGACAAGGGATTCAAGCTGTAGACCAAATTAACAGCAAGAAAAATAACGAATTTTCTCATTTCCCTGTTTTGGTATAAAAATTGCAGTATGCGAGCCCCAATGTCCCATATTTTTTTTGTCTATTTCCACAACTTAACCCATGCTTGTCTAGTGAGTCCTTTTGCGTGTATAACTATTCTGAAGTGAAATGGTTAAAGTAACAGTTACAATATGCCATTTGTGCTGAGTGAAACAGTGCTGTGTCTGTGAAGCAGTTGGAGCGTAAAAAAGAAATAAGAGCATCTTTTCTCCTAATCTCCTGCACATATATTTTTCCCGGGAGACAGCAGAGAATTTAGTGTTTAGCAAACAGATATTTCAATGTGTGGCTTTAAAGCCCTGTCTTTTCTTTTGATCATTGTTGTTGATGCCATTAAAGCATAATGGCAGTGGTCAATGATCTAAAAAACAAAAACAAAAAAAAACAAGATAATAAAATAAGCTATTTTTACTCTTCAGTAAATGCAAAGTCAATGTTTATAGTGTTTTAAGGTCATATACTACATAATGTACATGTCTATGAAGGGAAATTCCCACAGCCTTTATTTTAGAGCTTCTGAGAGAGTGAGGATATATTCCTTAGAATGATGATGGGTTTCTCCAACCTTTTTAATAACTTGTGAGTTATGCCCTACTGGCATTATTAATCAGGGTTCCCCCCTTTTTGAATGCTTAAAAAGCATTATGAGTGAAGACTTAACTTACCTTCATCTAGCACCAGGCAAATCTCACAACGCTGCTCTGTGTGCCCTACCTGAAGACCCTGGAGCCATGTCTAGGGCCAATCAAAGACTTCTCACAGAGAAGCATTTAGTTGGACAATTTACCGCTCTGAGCATGAAAGGGGAGAGGGAGTCAGGAAAAGGAGGAGGAAACATAAAAAAATGTTAGGGAGGTGGGAGGGCTACAATTAAGGAGTAATGGGGGACCAATCTTCTTCTTGCAGGTTCTCTGCCTGCAAGGGGATGATTTTTTGGTCTGTCAGAAAGGTACAGTATTTGTAAAACACAGAATTTTTTATTAGGCAGCCTGGAGGACACATGTTCTGTGGGTGCAATTAACCCCCAGCATACAATTAACAATAACTCTGGTAGTGCATTGTTTTGAGATGAAACATTCCTCTTGCATATTCCTACCACCATGACTGCTTCAAATCACTGAAGTAGTCATGGTGGTTTGAATAACCCTTTAACAAAAAACTTTGATTTTAGGAACTCCACTACGTACTTGGTAGGGCTGGATAAATAGGATGCTAATTGAAAGTTCATAAAAGAATGTAGTGTGAATAGTTGTATGTGAATTGTTGCATAGTACAATAGATCCTTGTGTCATTATGATAGCACCCATCACATTAACAGCAGAGAAAAGGGGACTGCACTCCTTGAAAATTAATAAAAACATTTTCTTTCAGGCAGTTTCGAGGACACTGTAAACCAAACTATAGAGATGGTGCCAACTCTAATATCACATGTAGATAGCAATAGAAAAAGTCCAGGCGGTCTTAAAGGGATACTACGGTCATAGAACCAGAACAAAACAGAATTGCATGCACAATAAACTCCCAATTGATGTGCAATAGACTTTTCCAATGGGAAAGAATCAGTTTGGCTGAGATCATCAAGCCCAGGTGGGCTAGCCATAGCAAGTGGGAGAAGAGGTGGGTAACATCACCTTCCCATGTGATCTGAGGGGGGGCTGGGAACTTAATAGTCAGTTTAACACCATATTGTTAAGAACAAATGTTTGTATTCCTGGAACTATAGTCAGGGGCGTATTAGCCGCGAGGCAAACAAGGCATTTGCCTTGGGCGGCATTTTCCAGGGGGCGGCAAAAAAAGCCGCCCCCAAATGCACAAGGCAAATGTCTTGTTAGCCTTGCGGCTAACAGGCATGCCGGCGGGCTGCTGGGCGATCGGGCGGGCGGGCGGGCGGCCGGCCGGCGAGGGAGCACTTCCCCTGAGCTGTCTGCTCAGCTCCCTCGCCAGCTGCAGAGTGAGGCTGGGAGCCGGAATATGACGTCATATTCCGGCTCCCAGCCTCACTCTGCGGCTGGCGAGGGAGCTGAGCAGACAGCTCAGGGGAAGTGTTCCCTCGCCGGCCGGCCGCCCGCCCGCCAGCCAGGCAGTGCCGCCCGATCGCCCAGCAGCCACTGGACCACGAGGGAGGAAGAGACACCCCCCTCCCCAGCATTCCCAAAGGTAAGGAGGCTGGGGGGGGGGTGTTAAATTAAAAAAATATGTGTTAAAAATAAATTTTAAAAAAATGTGTTAAAAATAAATTTTAAAAAAATGTGTTAAAAATAAATTTAAAAAAAATGTGTTAAAAATTAATTTAAAAAAAATGTGTTAATGCGGGTGGGTGAGTGTGTGTCTGTGTCTGTTAGTGTGTGTGTCTGTTAGTGTGTCTGTGTCTGTTAGTGTGTGTGTGTCTGTTAGTGTGTGTGTGTCTGTTAGTGTTTGTGTCAGTGTGTGTGTCTGTTAGTGTGTGTGTGTCTGTTAGTGTGTGTGTGTGTCTGTTAGTGTGTGTGTCAGTGTGTGTGTCTGTTAGTGTTTGTGTCTGTTATTGTGTGTCGGTTAGTGTTTCTGTCTGTGTCTGTTAGTGTGTGTCTGTTAGTGTGTGTGTGTGTCTGTTAGTGTGTGTGTCTGTGTCTGTTAGTGTGTGTGTCTGTTAGTGTTTGTGTCTGTTAGTGTGTGTCGGTTAGTGTGTGTGTCTGTTAGTGTTTCTGTCTGTGTCTGTTCATGTGTGTGTCTGTTAGTGTGTGTCATTTAGTGTGTGTGTCTGTTAGTGTTTCTGTCTGTGTCTGTTAGTGTGTGTGTGTCTGTTAGTGTGTGTGTGTGTGTGTGTCTGTTAGTGTGTCTGTGTCTGTTAGTGTGTGTGTCTGTTAGTGTGTGTGTGTCTGACTGTGTGTGTCTGTTAGTGTGTGTGTCTGTTAGTGTGTGTTTGCCTGTGAGTGTGTGTGTATGTTAGTGAGTGTGTGTGTCTGCTAGTTTGTGTCTGCTGGTGAGTGAGTGTGTGTCTGTTAGTGTGTGTCTGTTAGTGAGTGTCAATAAATAAACAAAACTGAAAGACAAAAGTAATGGCTATCAGAAAATAAGAGGGAACAAGACAGAGTAATACGTGAAAGCTCGAAAACTGGAGTGAGTGGGGTTTCACCAAATCCCAAGGATTAACGTAGAAAAGATACAATTTATCCAGGAGCTTTTACAATAAAACGAAGAGAATGCCTTATAGTTACACAATAAAATTCTAATTTCTAAAAATGAGGAAATTCTTAAAATGCAAATGTGTGTACTCAGGCAGACAAAGTTATACTCAGTATAAAATCACAGCATTATGTTTCATAGCAGCAAATAGTCCAAGTATAAATATATAAGTCCCAAATTGGATGAATAATATATACCAGTCTTTTAGAGTGTGTATCATAAACCACCTTTGATCTGCTGGATGAAATAGCAAGATCAACTGGGGTATTTATGAATTTATATACTTTCAATACAAGAAAGATCGAGTGCAACAGTAGAAAATTAGTGATAATTCAAAAAAATAGATCCAAAATGTCAGTAAATAAACCAAAACATAAAAATGGAAATGGAAATAAAATAAGGGCTAATTAGTATTGCTGACTAACAGCCAAAATGCTTAGTCTCTCACCGAAAAAAAATAAAATAAATCTGGGCTGACAGCCTGAGAGTGATAATTGTGGCTGTAGCAATCAAAGATAAAAAATATATTGTGTTAAAGTCGTTACAGGATCCGTGTATAATCCGTGTAATGCCAATAAAAGATAAAAACTTGTAGGTGAAAAATAGAGTGTTATTTTATTTTATATTTTATATTTTTATATTTTTATTAAATAAAATAACACTCTATTTTTATAATTAAAGCCAAGCTGTTAAGATCACAGTTTAAGATCAAGGGATACTCAAATAGATGTCTCAAAGCGGCCTACTTAAGAGCACTTACGACTGAGCGAAAAGACCTACTAGAAGACAACCCCCTCAGGGAAAAGACCCCAAGCCTGATTAGATGTATTGGCACCTTTGATGCAGGCTGGGATCCAGTCAAGGGTATTTTGAATAGATATTGGCCCCTGATTTATCAAGATCAGCACCTTAAGGAAGTTTTGTCACCACATGTGTCACTCACGGCCAGGAGAGGACGTAACCTAAAAGATCTACTGGTACCTAGTCACCTCTCCTTACCCAAAGTAGAAAATACGTGGCTAAAAACACCGGCAGTAGGCACGTTTCAATGCGGCCGCTGCAAGGCGTGTAGGTATATTCGGAGAAAATCTAAAACATTTTCGAATTCCACCAATACACAGACACATGAGGTCAACACTTTTTTCAATTGCCAAACGACAGGTCTGATTTACCTCCTAACCTGTAGCTGTGGCCTCATGTATGTGGGTAAGACCTTTAGACCGTTCAAGAAACGAATTCTTGAACATGTAAACTCGGTAAACCCCTCTAGACACATAGACACGGTCATCTCTAGACATCTCAAACTGAGACATGAAGGTACAGCACAGGGCATAAGGTTCAATGGGATCGAAAAAATTAAATTAGGCCCGAGGAAGGGTGATATAGATATCAAACTACTCCAAAGAGAGAGCTATTGGATTTTCACATTGAAAACCCTTTCCCCTTCTGGTCTAAATGAAGGATTCTCCTATACCTCGTTTATATGAACCTACCTAAACATCACTGGTTTATTTATTCACTAAATAGCCAAAATATGTTTCCCTGACTTACAGGCTGTACCACATCCCATAACCATAGCCACTATGATTCGGGGTATATCCCCCTTTAAAACATAATTGGCAAATGCCATACACATTCGAGCAAGCTTTATTTATCTACAATGCATTAAGCATCATACGCAAACTGTACATTTTTGTAAATATGTTAATATATATATAGAATTAGTATTCTTTTTCTCTTGTTCCTTTTTTTATTTTCTTCTTTAAACCAAGTCTCTATGAGTATATGGACCTTCTGTCCCAACACCTAGCATTTACGTTCCACTCCATCTAAATCACCAACTAACCGTGCTCTGGATACCCGAACCCACTACACATACTATGGCTATTTTATACAATAGAAGGGTAGACACGAGCCAAGTACAGGGCACCGTTGCCCGGTGTCCAGTCCTGGATTGGGCTATCACTGCCACGTTATGCCCCATGACATGTGTAGTAACTGTTCAGTCCCTTCCCAGCACGGAACGGGTTAAGCGAAGCCGTGATCACTTTGTATCCATACGATACACTGCACCCTGGCGGTATGTAGCCGGACCTTACCTCCATAGCTAACGGAGGTAAAAGGACTTGCATGAATCTTTCCAGCACTGAGCCGGTTAAGACGGCTCCTATTAGCTTAATGAACACCATCATTAGCATAATGATCACCGGATGGTCGGGAGCTGTAGTGCGCATGACAGCAACCTCCTGATTGGACAGAACTAGAGACACTGGGACCTAAATCCTTGTAAAAGGAGACCGAGATGCAGTCTCCAGTTAGCCCCTGACGAAGGTGCATCTCAGCACCGAAATGCGCGTCGGGCTCTTTTGGGCTCATTTTTTCCTCACTGTGTGCTTTCCTCACTAGGTTATCTATCACTATGTGCAGGCAACCAACATTCTAAGTATGGTTCTGCACATAGAGGCACTCTAATCTTTATTTTTCACCTCTACTTTCTCTCCTGACGGTCACATTTTGTATGTCTAATTTGAATAACTTTATATATATGTGTACTAGCTGTTGATTTGCGGTTTCACTCTCTATATATTGGAGTTTGAATCATATAGCTGTATATTTTGAGAGGTACTTTACAGCCCTCTATAGCGGCTAAAACAATCTCACTCTGGATATTATTCATATACTATCCCCCACTTATTAGTTAGGGGGCATACAATAATATACAGTCTACATGCATATCTATTCGCTTTTGATAAATGGGTGTAATCTCTATTCATTAGAGGTATAACTGTCTGGCTTTAGCTCTGAGAAGTATATGATAATCCTCCACAGCGGCCAAGATATATATTTACCCCAGCTATCATTCATATGCTGTTCCCCACGTAGTGGTTAGGGTGAACTCAGTATGATTTAGTCTGCTAATTTAAAAGTTATTCAATACGTAAACCAGCAGTAGCTCGGATTATTCCCCTAAGGACCGAGTGTGACCTAATCTTGAATACCCACGTCAGTTGCATGACGTCTGACCTACAAAACAGATCCATAAGCCACTAGTCTTGACCCTGCATTTAGCCTTTAATAAAGTCACCAGATAGCGGCTTGTGTTGGATTTAGTAGGATAGGGGTATCCATTGGAGAGACACATTCAGAGGTGAGCCATTAAGGCAAGACTGCACTTTGAATTAGATGTGATTCTATCTATTCTATCTGTTACTATTACTATTTTTTCAGTCTGTACAGCTATTATAATATATGCACTATGATTTCCAGTAACATATTCAACTAGCCTGGTTTCTTCCAGCTTGTTGTATATTTCTTTGGTTCTTTCTATATTTAGGGGTTAAGCCCCAGGACACTTCTGGAGTGTCCATCAAGGTGAATATTCCCACCAACGAGACGGTCCCATTTCTTTGGGCCCATTCTCATAGGTGGTAATTCCTCTGTTGCATTTTAAGAATTTCCTCATTTTTAGAAATTAGAATTTTATTGTGTAACTATAAGGCATTCTCTTTGTTTTATTGTAAAAGCTCCTGTTAGTGAGTGTATTTGTCTGTTACTGAGTGTGAGTGTGTCTGTTAGTGTGTGTGTATTTCTGTTAGCGAGTGTGTGTTTCTGTTAGCTAGTGTATGCGTATCTGTCAGTGAATGTGTGTGTGTGTGTATTTAGAATGCGGGGCGGGGAGAAAGGTTGGGTGCCTAGGGCAGCACAAAACCAGGATACACCACTGACTATAGTGTTACTTTAAGGCAAAGGTTTGGCCCTGTGACCTTTATCGACAGATATCAAGATTCATAAATTTCACAGTATGACCAAAACATTTCCTTAAGTGTGAGATGTCCCAATTATGCCAAGTCTGCAAAGAAAAGAACATTGAGTGTCTGGACTTTTTCTGTTACTGTCAAAGGACATTGTGTGATGATAAATCATAGCAAGGAACAGAATAATCTAAAAATGCTTATACTTTCACAAATAATGGGCATCTTCAACTGTATTTGTCTATGTTTCCCATTACAAGACTTAATGTGTGATACAATTAAATTTGTGTCTTATGGTAAATCTGTAAAAATAAAAATAATGAAGAGGAAGTAAGTCCATGGTGCACGGTGTTGAGAACAATCTAAAATAAAATTAAAAAAAAACAAACAGACAAACTCACATTATTTCTGGAAATACAAAGATTCTCCTGGGAATTGCAATACATTTTCCAGGGCACACATCATTTTTTTTAATGTTCTTTATGTTGTTGACAGCATACCAAGTGTGCTTCTCTAAGTTGTATGTGACATACCTAGTAGAGATGGCAACTTCAAATGAAGGATGACCTCAGTTCTATTTTTTTTTGTTACTGTGGATCTCCATTCATACACTCTATGAAGATCCACAATTCTTATCACCAGCTGCTCTGAATGTCCAATTGATTAAATTGACCGAAATTAGCAATTGCACAAAATAAAGTTTCCCAAACATTATGAACTTATCTTGATGATTCATAAACAAAACAAATAGCCAAACATGTCTCATGATAGCTAACGTCCTCAAGTGTAACTGCTAGCTATTGAAATTGTACAAATCAGCTGAAAAGAAATCCATCTGTTGGTCACATAATTAAAAACTTTTCTCAATACATTATCTAGATTATTCTGTATAAGTAAACTTTGGATTCTTTTATGGATGTGTCTGAAAGGTATCTTGAACAAATATATTGTCTAAATATATGCACACCATAATACTCGGATTTATCAATGCAAAACACAGGTGCTATTCAAATTAATTTGGTGTAATCACCATGGAAACCAAGAGAATGTCTCTGAACAGTTAGTATTTTTTCACCCAAATAGTACCTGTTAACCTCCTCCGTATTCTGCTGAGTGGTGTCATAAGAGATATAAAACCAGCCTCTCAAAAATGTTTTTGTTACTTAAACAACAAGGAAGTTAATTTGTTTCCTGATACTTATACAGCAGAGACCTGTTTTGTTTTGGATTATGCATACATTTTGCAGACTTTCCATGCACAATGAATGTGTGCAATGCTATGTGTGGTGGCCTGTCCACCTAGAAGCTGGAATCTTTGTGTGTTTATAGGCAAGTGATTATAGCTCAACGAAGATATCAAGTATCGCTATCTCACCCAAACATGAGCTGAGACTTAGTGAAGGGTGAGGAAGAATTTTGTTTATTAGGGCAACTGACACCTGGAATACCTGGGTCCTTAACAGGAGGTCCCAACGAGAATAATGACATTGTGACATTCCCGGCGCCTTGGTGTGTGTACCTGGACAGATAATGTAATTAGCAGCCAGGCACCTGAGCACCTCAGCATTGTTTAACATTAAAGGGACACTGCAGTCTGGTGAGTAGAATCATTCCCTTCAGGCTTTTTGCTGTAAACACTGTCTTTTCAGAGAAAATGCAATGTTTACATTACAGCCACTGGCCACTCCTTAGATGGCTGCTAATGCTGCTTCATTGGGCAGTGCTGCAAAGTAAACAGCATTGCCATTCAGTGTCTCCACCCTCTGCATGCAGACACTGAACTTTCCTGATAGAGGTGCATTGATTCAATGCATCTCTATGAGGAGGTGCTGATTGGCCAGGGCTGTGTTTGACTTGTGCTCGCTCTTCCCCTGATCTGCCTCCTTGACAGTCTCAGCCAATCCTATGCGGAAGCATTGTGATTAGTTCAGACCACCACCTCTGATGATGTCAGCAGACAGTGGCAGGTCTGAGACAGACAGGGGCAAAGCCCGGAGCTGCAGACTTGAATACAAGTAAGATTTTACTATATTTAGGAAGGTAAGAGGAGGCCAGGGAGGCTAGATGGTGGTTTTAACACTGTAGGGTCAGGAATACATTTTTGTGTTCCTGACCCTATAGTGTTCCTTTAAAAAATGAAAAACAGTGTTCCCGTGACCACATAACCAAACTAATGCTGTCCCCAGAAAGCTTTCTTCTGAGTCAGGCACAATGTGCCTCTGTGGTCTCCCAGCTGGCCTGTGGTGAATCCTATTCCATGGAAAGAGGAACTCAACTGGGAGGCACAGGCTGGAGGGTAAGTGTGGTGAGTATAGTCCATTGAGGAGGAAAGTGGTGGCTGGGAGACATGTATCAGTCTTAGGTGACCAGGTGGTCTGTCACACTATGAATTTAATTATCATTTGTTTCTGGAATGTGGTTAGCATTATCTTCTTACTGTACCTCCTCATTTTGAACAAACTCTTGAAATTAACTTTTCCTTCAGATATATCACAGCAAAGAACTTGATAAATTCAGATAAGTAACCAGCATTTTATATAACTAAATATAGCAAAATCTTTATTTAGGTATATTCAACCCATAAAAACAAACATGATATTTCAGCTCTAAAATCATGTATATACTTTATGGTATGATTAACAAATTCACAGAAATAGAGAAAAATAGGACTTGTACTGATAACTCAGATTTCATTTTAATTTTGACTGTATAGGTAGGTGTACCTTTTTACTGGCATTTAAAGGACCACTCTAGTACCAGGAAAACATACTTGTTTTCCTGGCACTAGAGTGCCCTGAGGGTGCCCCCACCCTCAGGGACCCCCTCCCGCCCGGCTCTGGAAAGGGGAAAAGGGGTAAAACGTACCTTTTTCCAGCGCTGGGCGGGGAGCTCTCCTCCTCCTCTCCGCCTCCTCTCCGCTCCGTCGGCTGAATGCGCGCGCGCGGCAAGAGCTGCGCGCGCATTCAGCCGGTCGCATAGGAAAGCATTTACAATGCTTTCCTATGGACGATTGCGTGCTCTCACTGTGATTTTCACAGTGACAATCACGCAAGCGCCTCTAGCGGCTGTCAATGAGACAGCCACTAGAGGATTAGGGGGAAGGCTTAACCAATTTATAAGCATAGCAGTTTCTCTGAAGAAGATAATGCTAACCACATTCCAGAAACAAATGATAATTAAATTCATAGTGTGACAGACCACCTGGTCACCTAAGACTGATACATGTCTCCCAGCCACCACTTTCCTCCTCAATGGACTATACTCACCACACTTACCCTCCAGCCTGTGCCTCCCAGTTGAGTTCCTCTTTCCATGAAAAGTACAAAAGTAGAGGGATAAAAATATAGGTAAAGGAGCACAAATGCTGATGAGTAATAAGAATGAGAGAAAATAAAACATAGACAGTGGGAATTAGCATGAGAATGTATTAAATTAATATGACGTGGTAAGTAACATAGAATGGGGTATATCAGCTTTTTTTCTCCTGTTCTCCTGTTATAGACAAACAATAAGGACATAATTAGCACAGTTTCACAGTTTAAGTTAACCTACTAACAGTGAATTGTGGTGATTTGAAAACCGATTTGCAAAATTAGGCTAAATTAGAAAAATTGGAAAAAGCTAATTTTTTCATATTGTCTGTATACTGTTCTATTTTATTTCATTTATTTTATTTTTTTTGCAATTTGACCTGTAATACATCACAGTTCACTGTTATGTGAATGCAACCAAGCTGTGTGTTTGTTTTACTGCTGCAAATGTTTATTTTTTATTTATTTTTAAATCATACACTGGATTGTGCAGCTAGCTATTTGTACAGCATTTGTGACCTTATTCAAAATTGGAGGCACTATGGGGCAAAGTTCTAGGATTCAAGCAACTACCATGGCAACCAGTTTTATTACTGGAGCTCCAACTGAAATGTTTTGCTCTGAAATTCTTTATTCCTCTGATAACCACTACCCTACTGGGGTATTCAATGAGTTGTGGCAGCTGACTCTTTTTAGACCAACATATGCACTGTTACAGAGTATGCTCAAGTCTATGGGATTAACTGATGTAGGACTCCCAATTACATCCTCCCTAAAAGTGGTAATCACCCTGGATTTTCCCTTCTCTACCCTTCAGTGCTAAGCGCCCACTCTACACTCCCCTGGGAATCCTCCGGGGCAGCTACAACCTCTTCAGTGGGACCAGGCACCAACTTCATTGAACTCCAACTCGGCCTGGCCCCAGGTGGCTGCACAGTAAAACTAACGGCCAATCCTGCACCCTTATTCAAACACCAAGGTGAGCAGTTTCTGGAGAGGAGATAAAGTAGGGAACAAACTATTATCGCTCATTGAGAGCGAGTGGGAGCCCCCATTTCTTAAGCCAGAAACACGTGTTTAAAAGACTAGCACTTAGCCAAGGCAGCCTGGAACTGTACCAATTCTCAAGCTAGGTACACCTGATCCAGGTGCTTTATATACACTTTGCTTGAGAGAGTGGGTCCTGTCCGGAAATGCCTAAATTGTGTGAATAACTTTAATAAAAAGTGTGATTTTGTATGTTTTATTATACGACTCTCTGATGTCTGGAGATTAATAAAGTCAGGAAAAATTAAACAAATTATTTCTGTAACATATTGTCCCAATTAATGACCACCTGTTGTTATTGTCCCTATAATTATGCATGTTTGGTGACAACAAAGTAGTGTTTGTGGGTGAGCTATAATCACTAAAATGTGATATTCTACAGTCAGAAGGAACTATTAATGGAGGTACTCAGCTCTGTTACATATGAAAAAGAATATATAAGTGAATAAACCCCATCTAAAGGTACAATTCTAGAAAGACAGGCAAACTAGGAAAATAAAATATGATTGAATACATTCTGAATCTTATAACAACAAACATCATCCTCTAGATTAAAAGCTTGTTCGAGTAGGATCCTCATCAACCTGTTGTTCCTGTACTTATTTGAAATTGCCTCATTTATTTGTAAAATTTCCCCATTACAATGTACAAAACTGTGGAATAGGTTGGAGCTCTAGAAATTATATAATAATAATAATAATATGTAACATTCCAGATTATACTAAAACAATGGTAATGTATCATTTGTTTGCACACATTAAGATAGATTTTACTTGATACAGTGTTTTGTTCATAATCTCTGTTTTGACTTGTTATAATCTTTTTCTGTAACAAAGTGCTATTTTCTGAATCCAATGAAATGTTTCTCTCCTCTCTTACACAGCAGGAGGCTCAATCTTTCCTGTTCCTTGGGCTTTGTTGGTGAGTCTCAGCTCATAATAACTGCTTCTGGTTCACAATCTTCAAGCCCGGGAATCTTCAAGAGGAGATCTTTTAAGCTGTCACTGCTTCTCTTTAATTGGCTTTCCTGTGATGGGTAAATTCATTGAACATTTCCAACTACATAACAAAGAAATGGTTGTTTGAAATGCGTTAGTCTACCTAAAAAGGACAAAATAGTATTATATAAGGCCAATCATTGGTGCTCACTTCAAATTATACTAAAACAACATATACCCACTATATGTTGTGCTTTTAAAGGTGAAGTTTGGCCGTGTTATGTGGCAGATTTTTTTCAATAAATATGAAACCTTTACCCTCCCCTGTCTCATGTGAAATCACACTTTGGCTAATGATAAACCAAACTATTTATAAGACACAGACAGACACATATAACTTAATTCTTTAATAACGGAATCCAAAACGCTACCAAGTCTCATCAATAACATTCTATTATAGCTAAATATAAGCATTCTAAACACAGAAACAGTCTGTTACATGAGGTTTTGTCTTTACATTGATATTACTCTAGCCTAAGCAATATAAACACTACAGCATGTTTTGAAATGGTTTGACATTAAAGTGGATTCCGGGGGCCTGTTGTCCCCCTAAGATATATCTGAAACATAAGTTCATATCAGTTTCATCGCTGTTTAAATGACAATCATTGGTTATGAGCAACATCTGATATTCTCAGCCAGTGAATTCCAAACAAACAATTACTATTTCCACTGCTTTAGCGATATATGAAGACAGAACGGGATGAGGGTGCCTGGGAGACCAGATGAGTCTCAAACCATTTTATAATGTGAAAGTGTGAAACCATTGAAAATGAAACTCCTGGTACCATAATTACTAAGCTGTAGTGGTTATGGTGTTAAGACTGCCAATAAAAGAGGCTCCCTTTGAAAAGTAAAAATAGCCTTGCTAAAGATGTATGTTTCATATAAATCATTATTATTCTTCGGTGTACAAGGATATAAAATAGAGAATCTTTATTACAGTGGATCTCCCACTAAGCAGAGTTTTAGAAGTTTATTTACCAAACCATGAATTGTAAGGATTTGAAAACTACAAGGTTATACTAATCCTTTTTATCTGGATAGTTTGTATAGATTTAGCAAACAAATTAACATGTATATGAGAAGACCTAGCAAAAGAATGGCTAATGTTAGGCTACAATAGCTAACTTGGAAAACAGGATAAGCTTACAAGGGACAGAGAAAAACATTTCCAACCCAGTTATTTATGCCTATAATCTGCAATTCCTTTTCTACTAGTGTCAGCTTCATAAATAAACCCTTTCATGTGCTGGTATCAGAAAAAAAAGGTCCCCAGGCCATAAAGAAATCCAAATCTAAGAGATACACAGAGTACTTGATTACCTGATAATTGAACTTATCTATGATTTGTCCCTGAGCCTCAAGGGATTTGCCTTTACATGCTTTCTTAATTGAGGAATTTGTTACTTGGCCCAAGATTGACCATAAACGCACTGTGTGGCTGAAACTTCAAATCAGAGACTTGTGCATAGGTTTATGTTCTTTATAACTTTGTATCTTTTGACAGAGTAACTTAGAAAGTCAGGTATTTGTGACACTTGTGTGTGATGCTCCAAGGGACATCTGGGTATTTTAAGAGTATACTGATGCAACTAATTCCCAATGACGTTCTTTACTATCATATTTATGTATCTTTTCTATAAACGTGTTCTTTCTACTACACAGAGTTTTTGCATTAGCTTTTGATCTCAGATATAGGCATATTTCTTCTGGAACTCCACTGTGAACAGTTTATGCTTATTTGTTTGTCTCCAACCATTGGTTCAGCTAAAGACATCCCGTGAAATTACCTTCCCCTTATTGCTGTTACTTTAAAGCGTTTCTATACAATTTTTCATTCAAAGTAGGAACTCCTACTGTGCAAAGATACACAGCTAATCAAGTTATGTAATGCATGTATGTGAATACTTTTAAATAATCATGTTTGTTACTGCTTCATTATAATTTTTTATTATTATTGCAATTTACCCGTGCCTTTTTGGCATTATACAAATAAATCATAAAGAATGCAGTGAATACATTAAATGTATTTAAAAACAAACAAACTTATGTTTGTTTGAAGTTCCAGCATTTGATGAAAATCCCCTTCTGCAATAAGCCCACTCTGAAGCGGCAAAAAATATTTCAGCCAATTCTAGCCATGCCATTATTTCAATGAAGGCTTGCGCATGTAGTTCTGCATCGTGAGGTTAGTCGTTTCCAGTGTCGGAATTCCCTTCTCATCCTGCCATTGACTTTTCTCATGCAGCAGTATTGATGTGAGATGCTTTTTGGCATGGGAGGGTTGGCAAGTGGGATATTTGCCCCATTTGCCACTAACATAAGAGAGCTGGCAAAAGAGATGCAGGCTGCAGTCTGAAAATAAAAGGATATACTTTAGCATATATGCTGGAACAGTACTGCTGGAGTACTCCCCATTCGTGACTATTTGAATCTTTTATTAAGGAAGCCACTCTGGGGGATCATCTACTTGTATAGCTTTTTTTTTTTGCTTACTTTAGATGTTTATAGTCTACGCAGAGGGTTGCAACCTTTGGCACTCCAGATGTTTTGGCCTATATCTCCACTGATGCTTTGCCAGTAATATGGCTGTAGGATCATTATGGTTGTAATCCATAAATCTGGGGTGCCAAAGGTTGCCTATGCCAAGCAGAACTGAGATAGGGCAAGCGACCACCTGGTACCAGTACTTATTAAAGGTGTAGAGGTGATTATGGTGCACCAACTGTTCGACTGTTCCTTTAATACCTTCATAGCGTATCAAGACTTGTGTAATTGTGAATTTAACTTAAATACCTTGATAGGTTATGTGGATTATTTACTCTTATTTCATTCATTCATTCTGTCAGGGTTATATACTAAGTTGGCAGAGTTATTCACTTCATTAAGAATTCAAGGTGAACTCAAAGTTCTGTCTGAGGTACTAAGAGCGTCATGGTGGCTCCCTCATTAAGGATACAAATGGTAATAGAGCTACATGGTAAGATGTTTTTGTTTACTGATATTTCATGCTTGGGACTTTTACCCATATATTCAACTGGGACCTCATTTTAATTTTTTAATTATTTTAAAACTGACTTTCAGTTGGTTACGTCCTGAAATGTTTATTATCTGCCTTCGTTCATTCTTGCAATTGTAAGCTGACTACTAGTACTGGACTATGTGAATCTAAGTTACCAGAGAATCATTGCCTCCTGTGGTATGTACGATTGCCCTGAAGAATAGTGTCTGTATATTTAATTCTACCATCCCTCTACCAAATTAAGGTATCTGATGAGCTTGGTACTTAAATGACCACCCCAAAGACATAAAGCTCTTGTGTATAGAGTGTGTCCTCTTTTTTTAATTTTACAAAACATGCAGATTTTAATAGAATTTGTCACATTGATTAATTAACTGAAAATTCTTATTTAATATATCTGTACGTGTGTGCCATAAACCGACTTTATTCAGACTCAATAACACACTGTTGTGTTCTTTAGAATCTCCAATAATGTTTATTCTGAGGCATAATAAACTTCTATACAGCAAACAGCAATAAAGATGGAACACATTCCTTATATGGTAAAGATGTTCATAACTTGGCAAAAAGATGCTTAGATGTAATCCTCTCTGCTCTCATCCTACTTGCATACATACTGACTTACAATACAGGTAGTGCAGAATTATTAGGCAAGTTGTATTTTTGAGGATTAATTTTATTATTTAACAACAACCATGTTCTCAATGAACCCAAAAAACTCATTAATATCAAAGCTGAATATTTTTGGAAGTAGTTTTTAGTTTGTTTTTAGTTTTAGCTATTTTAGGGGGATATCTGTGTGTGCAGGTGACTATTACTGTGCATAATTATTAGGCAACTTAACAAAAAACAAATATATACCCATTTCAATTATTTATTTTTACCAGTGAAACCAATATAACATCTCAACATTCACAAATATACATTTCTGACATTCAAAAACATAACAAAAACAAATCAGTGACCAATATAGCCACCTTTCTTTGCAAGGACACTCAAAAGCCTGCCATCCATGGATTCTGTCAGTGTTTTGATCTGTTCACCATCAACATTGCGTGCAGCAGCAACCACAGTCTCCCAGACACTGTTCAGAGAGGTGTACTGTTTTCCCTCCTTGTAAATCTCACATTTGATGATGGACCACAGGTTCTCAATGGGGTTCAGATCAGGTGAACAAGGAGGCCATGTCATTAGATTTTCTTCTTTTATACCCTTTCTTGCCAGCCACGCTGTGGAGTACTTGGACGCGTGTGATGGAGCATTGTCCTGCATGAAAATCATGTTTTTCTTGAAGGATGCAGACTTCTTCCTGTACCACTGCTTGAAGAAGGTGTCTTCCAGAAACTGGGAGTTGAGCTTGACTCCATCCTCAACCCGAAAAGGCCCCACAAGCTCATCTTTGATGATACCAGCCCAAACCAGTACTCCACCTCCACCTTGCTGGCGTCTGAGTCGGACTGGAGCTCTCTGCCCTTTACCAATCCATCCATCTGGCCCATCAAGACTCACTCTCATTTCATCAGTCCATAAAACCTTAGAAAAATCAGTCTTGAGATATTTCTTGGCCCAGTCTTGACGTTTCAGCTTGTGTGTCTTGTTCAGTGGTGGTCGTCTTTCAGCCTTTCTTACCTTGGCCATGTCTCTGAGTATTGCACACCTTGTGCTTTCGGGCACTCCAGTGATGTTGCAGCTCTGAAATATGGCCAAACTGGTGGCAAGTGGCATCTTGGCAGCTGCACGCTTGACTTTTCTCAGTTCATGGGCAGTTATTTTGCGCCTTGGTTTCTCCACACGCTTCTTGCGACCCTGTTGACTATTTTGAATGAAACGCTTGATTGTTCGATGATCACGCTTCAGAAGCTTTGCAATTTTAAGAGTGCTGCATCCCTCTGCAAGATATCTCACTATTTGTGACTTTTCTGAGCCTGTCAAGTCCTTCTTTTGACCCATTTTGCCAAAGGAAAGGAAGTTCCCCCCCCCGTCAATTTCTTTCTCCCCCCCCCTTCAATTTCTTTCTCCCCCCCCCCCACCCGCGTCAACTTCTTTCTCCCCCCCCAATTTCTTTCTCCCCCCCCGTCAATTTCTTTCTGCCCCCCCGTCAATTTCTTTCTGCCCCCCCCCCGTCAATTTATTTCTGCCCCCCCCCGTCAATTTCTTTCTGCCCCCCCCCCGTCAATTTCTTTCTGCCCCCCCCCGTCAATTTCTTTCTTCCCCCCCGTCAATTTCTTTCTGCCCCCCCCCGTCAATTTCTTTCTGCCCCCCCGTCAATTTCTTTCTGCCCCCCCCGTCAATTTCTTTCTGCCCCCCCCCGTCAATTTCTTTCTGCCCCCCCCCCGTCAATTTCTTTCTGCCCCCCCCCGTCAATTTCTTTCTGCCCCCCCGTCAATTTCTTTCTGCCCCCCCCCGTCAATTTCTTTCTCCCCCCCCGTCAATTTCTTTCTTCCCCCCCCCGTCAATTTCTTTCTTCCCCCCCCGTCAATTTCTTTCTTCCCCCCCCCGTCAATTTCTTTCTCCCACCCCCCGCCCGTCAATTTCTTTCTCCCCCCCCACCAATTTCTTTCTCCCCCCTCGCTCAGGCGGCTGCAGCATGAGGGGGGCCGGCGCTGCTGGCGGCATCCCTTCCCAAGGGTCGCCCTAGGCGGCTGCCAAGTCCTAACAGGTAGCGCCGGCCCTGGCTGAATACAGTGTCCTCTGCTAATATTGGCACCCTTGGTAAATATGAGCAAAGAAGACAGGAGTATAAATATGAGGTCAAATTATATTGGTCATTCATTACAATAAGTAACACCAAGGAATATTGCTGTGATGTGCAGCAAAAGGTTGTTGAGCTTCACAAAATGGGAAGTAGCTATAACAAAATAACAAAGGCATTGACAATGCACATTTCTACTATAAGGATAATAATTAAGAAGTTCCAGTCAACTGGAAATGTTATTAATCAACCTGAAAGATTACATGTGTCTATATTGTCTCAATGCACTGTGAAGAAGATAGCTAAAGGGGCCAAAACACCTCCAAGAATCACAACTGGAGAACTGCAGAAGTTAGCTAAGTCTTGGATTCAGAAAGTGTCCAAAACTACAACCCAATGTCACCTACATCACCACAAAAGTTGGTTGGAAGGGTCTCAAGGAAAAAGACTCATCCAAAAACGAATTCAATCATCTTAAGTTTGCCAGGCCCTACTGGAACTTCAATTGGATTGTTTTCTGTGACCAGATGAAACAAAAATAGAGCTTTCTGATGAAAAACACCACAATAAACCAGAGGTGGGTTTGATGTACATAGAGAGGTAGCCTTATGGATAAGTATCGCATGCCCATGGTTAAATATGGTGGTGGCTCTTTTGTTTTTTGGGGCTGTTTTTCTACTAGAGAACCTGAACATTTTGTTAGGATACATGGCATTATGGACTCTATAAAATATCAACAGATATTGAATGAACACTTGACTGCCTCTGCAAGGAAGCTTAAAATGGGCAGTGCTTCGATTTTAAGAAATAATTGATTCAAAACAAATGTGAAGTCACTCATGCCGATACCAGCAACAACCCCGCACTTCACTCCCAAAGAGGGCGTACCACTCCCATATTCCTAATGTTCTCACCAGAGAGGTTTCCCAAACCCCTGGCACTCACCACATGCCCTCCACGTCACCAACTATGAGCGCCTCTCCTCATGCCTGCCTACAAGATCCAGAGAGATGCAAAGACTATGGTGGGACTTACACCCAAAAGCTATGGAACTCTGACCTGGCTGCAACCGGTCACTATACCCAGCTAACTTCCACCCCGGCTTTCCCCCCTTTCCCAACCAGCAAGGAGAGCACTCTTTGGGGTGAATATACTAGAGACTCTTATGAACCCCTTTTTCAGTCCACAGGAGCTGCCGATATTTGACTGGCCAAAGCCCCATTCACCCTGGTACTCTTTTAGGCATAGACATTGCCAGCGGCCGGTAAATTGCTACCCAGGTGGTGATTCTCCAATACTGCATGGATCCAATCGCTATCTCGGGATGTATAATATGTGGGGTTCCTGTGAGTTTTTGTTATGTTTTTGGGGATGTTTACTGTTGTAACCTCTTTGTCCAGGAGATAGTTAGTTTAGGAAGAGATAACACAATTATCTCCCAGACACAGAGGCACCAGAATGGGATCATTGTACTGTTGAATAGAGACCACATGCTGGGGGTCCATGTATAAATGACCATGTTGGTGATCAGTTCTTCTCCAAGTATTAAGTCTTGACTAATGTATATGGGGAGGGGGGAGGGGAGGCTTTAAAACTGCTATACACTACAGCTGTATTGCGAGCTATAATCACTGACTACTGTGTTAAATGGGATACTTTGAAGGGAAAAGGAGACCTTGGTGCTGACACTCGGATCTCTTAGACAGGGGTCAACCACAACAAACATCAAAATCAACACAAAAATTGTACTGACCACAAAATCCAAGTCCTGCCATGGCCATTCCAATCCCCTGACTTGAATCCCATAGAATACCTGTGGGGTGAACTGATGAGGAGAGTCGACCAGCGTCGACCTTGAAATTTGAAGGATCTGGAGAGATTCTGTGTGGAGGAATGGTCTCAGATCCCTTGCCATTTTATTCTCCATCCTCATCAGGCATTATAGGAGAAGACTCAGAGCTGTTATCTTGACAAAGGGGGTAGCCAAAAAACAATAATTGTGCCACAAACATATTTAACAGATTTAAAGATGTTTGTTTTATTTATTTTTTTAATAAACATGTGTTGTGTTTGTAATTGTTTCATATACATTAGAGCAGAGGATTTGTGTGTATTTTTTGAACAAAAGATCAAAAGGTTAAACAATATATTTTCACAGCCTTCTTTGCTCATATTTACCAAGGGTGCTAATATCACTGGAGGGCACTGTAAATGGTAAAACTAACCAAAAATAGTTGTTTTTTGTACCACAAAATTACTTACGAAAAAAGACCATACCAGACAGGAATTTTTATCTTGTGTTCTTCTTGTTTTCAGAGAGACTGTAGTAGATCATGATGCATTGCTTGACAAATTGCCATAGTTTTGTGTTAAGGATAATTGGGCAGAGAAACCATTTTAAATGACTAAAAGTTAATTGCTCGTCTCCCATCATCATTTCATCTACATTTGCTGGATAGATGAAATCACCCCAGCAGCATTTCCAACATTAAAATAAACTGAACTGCTGTAACATAAGAAATTGGGATTAGCACTGTTGGTACAATTATCACAGATTTATTACAAACAATGTTCTACTGTGAAGAAAAGGCTTATGCAAACAGCATGAACTAACAAACAAACAGAAAAAAAGCTTTTATTAACTTTGAATAGAATTAATCTCTGCTCATTCTGGTCTTTTATGGCCGAGGATACTGATCTTAATTATTTGATTTTATTTTCTTATTTGAGTTACTGGCTGCCCTCTAACGATTTTTATTATTATTATTTTATAATTTATAAAGCGCCAACAAATTATGTAGTGCTATACAATGGATGAACTAGCAGACACGTTATTGTAACCAGACAATTGCGTGACCAGTTGCACAGGAACAGATGACTTGAGGGTCCTGCTCAGTGAGCTTACATGTTAGAGAGAGTGGGGCATAGAAGCACAAAGGGTAAGGGTAGGGGTCGAAAAGTAGGTTGCTAGAAAATAATTAGTGGCAGTTGTAGGAGAGGAGTCAGTGTGCTGGGAGGAAAAATTGTTAACAGTTTTAATAATATGCTTTCCAGAAGAAGAGAGTTTTCAATGATTTTTTGAAGGAAAGGAGACTGAGTGAAAGTCTACTGGAGATGGGAAGGGAGTTCCACAAGAACTCCTGGAGAAGTCTTGAAATGGAGCATCAGAGGAGGGAGTACAGAAGATTTAGGTCTTCGGCAGCGCGCAGGGACCTAGACGGGATATACTTTTGTATTAGGGAGAATATGTAGATTGGAGCAGCATTATGTAGAGACTTGTAATCAAGCACCAGGATCTTAAATTGAGCCCTATATCTTACAAGAAGTCAATGTAGACACTGACAGTTGTGGGAGGTGCTGGCAGACACAAAATCTACCTGTCCTCTCCTGATCTCTCTCCGCCCATCTTGACTCATGTCTCTGGCTTCTCTGCGATTTCCAACTGGATGGCTGCTCACTTCCTTAAACTCAACCTGTCCAAAACAGAACTTCTGGTTTCTCCCTCAAGTGTTGCTACTCCTGTGTCTGTCTCCCTCCAAGTCAACAGCGTCACCATTACCTCTACCTCGCAGGATCAATGTCTAGGTGTTCTCTTTGACTCTGACATCTCCTTCACCCCTCATGTCCAGTCGATCACCAAATCCTGCCGCTTACATCTCAAAAATATAGCTCGCATCCACCCCTATTTAACACCAGACGCGACTAAGGTGCTGGTCCATGCTGTTGTTCTTTTTCGCCTTGACTGTTGCAATCCCCTTCTCAGTGGTCTTACGTGTTCCCAGATTGCACCGTTGCAATCTATAATGAATGCATCAGCAGGCTCATTTTCCTGTCTGTCTGCACCTCCCACGCCTCCCCCTCTGTCCGTCCCTAAATTGGCCTCCAGTTAGATATAGGGCTCAATTTAAGATTCTGGTGCTTGCTTACAAGTCCCTACATAATGCTGCTCCAACCTACCTATCTTCCCTATGTCCCTATGTCCCGTTGAGGCCTCTGTGCTCTGCCAAAGACCTAAGTCTATCCTCTGTCCGTACTCCCACATCTGATGCTCGCCTCCAAGACTTCTCCAGGGCTGCACCTTTTCTGTTGAACTCCCTTCCCTTCTCCGCTAGACCTTCACCCAGTCTCCATCCCTTCAAACAAATCGTTGAAAACACACTTCTTCAGGAAAGCATATCATTTAAACTGTTAGTGGGTTTTCATTCCTCCCCCTACCCCATGACTACTCTCCAGCAACTGTCAAAAAAACACTCAGTGAATACTTTTCTAGCAACCTATTTCATTACCCAATCTTATACCCTTTGTGTCACCATACCCCACTCCCTCTAGCATGTAAGCTCATTGAGCAGGGCCCTCAACCCCTCTGTTCCTGTGCGTCCATTTGTCTGGTTACAATTACGTGTCTGGTAGTCCACCCATTGTACAGTGCTACAGCATTTGCTGGCGCTATATATATAATAATAATAATATATATAATAATAATAGCCCTCCCTTCTAACACAGGCCATACCTTCTGTGGCTGTCCAACTCACAGACTTCCCAATGCAGATCAATAACAAGTCCTTGCAGGGCAGACGTTCTGCAAAATGAAGTGCTTTATGCATCTGGAGTATTTCTTTAACATCCAACATAACAAATACCTGCAGTTGTTTATTTACTAGGATAGGAATTCTGGAAAACTGATAAGGAAATGTACATTTCAAGCTAAAATAGTCGAGCTGAATTTGTGTTTTCTTTTTCTCCCCTTCTGTTATTTACCTACAACGTGCAATTCCATTATCAAGTCTCCAGAGTTTGAGATCCCGTGAATAAACTCCTATATTTATGAATGCTTGTTTGTGTGTGTTTTGTCAGAGTGAGTGTACGTACTTGCATATCTAGTGCCATTGTGAATCCACTTGTGTAATTGCATATATTATCAGTGTGCATGTAATTGCCCACTTGTTTGCTATAACAATGTAATGTAAAATCAAGTATGAATTTGAGTGTGTGAATGTTTGTCTGAAGGGCAAGTTTGTGAATGTGTGTCTCTTTGGATTTATTGTCACAATTGATATATAATGTAGGTGTGTATTTAGGTATGTAGTTGTTTAATTTAATTTAGCATAAGTTTGCAAGAATGTCATTTTTTGAATTGTTAGTGTGAATGGAAGTGTGTATTTGTGTTGGTGAGTGAACGCAGTGGGACATTTGTGTGCAGTATGTGTATAGTATGTGTAAATACAGAGGTGTATTTTAATTATTGTAAATATATGAGTAAATGTAAGAATGTATATTTTTGTTTAACAGTAATGTATAGAAATACAGAGTGCCTGCATGTATGTAGTAGTGGAAGATGCCAGTGAATGCAGGCAGGGCCGGCCTTAGGGGTGTGCGAGCTGTGCGTCTGCACAGGGCGCCCTGGAGCAGGGGGCGCCCTGCGGCCACACAGCTCACACATGGCCGGCGGAATAAAAAAAATAAAAATTTGTGGCGGGGGCGGAGCTTACCGTGCGGCGGGGGCGGAGCTAAAAGCGCCGGAAAACTGCTGCAGGGGAAGCTGGAAGGAGTCCCTGCTTCCCCCAACAACCAGAATCCAGGAGCTGCACTGCCTGTCTGCCTCCATAATTAACAGAGGTAACTATGTGACTGTCTGCTTGTGTGTGTGTCTGTCTGTGTGTTTGACTGTCTGCCTGTGTGTGTGTGTGTGTGTGTGTGTGCGTGTGTGTCTGTCTGCCTCTGTGTGTTTGGCTGTCTGCCTGTGTGTTTGTGTGTGGCTGTCTGTCTGCCACTGTGTGTTTGGCTGTCTGCCTGTGTGTGTGTGTGTGTGTGTGAGTGTGTGACTGTCTGTGTGTTTGTGTGACTGTCTGTGTGTGACTGCCTGCGTGTGTATGGCTGTCTGCCTGTGTGTGTGACAGGGTGTGTGGGAAGGGGGATAGAAGGGGGGAAGGAGTGGGGAAGGGGGGGGCGCTGTGAAGATTTTTCGCACAGGGCGCCTAAAGGCCTAAGGCCGGCCCTGAATGCAGGGCTGCATTTATAATGTCATGTCAGCGTGAGTGATTGCAGGTGTGTATGTCTATAGAGTCAGTGTGTGAACAAATGCATGAGTGTATTTTATTAGTGTGCCAGTGTGGGTAAAAATAAAAGGTATATTTGTGTGGTGTGTAAGTGATTATGAATATAGAGTGTATGTGGAATGTGCATCAACACTGTAAATTAAATAATCCTGTGGTTAGACTCCAGACAGTCATTAGTCCTCGGTCAAAGGCTGAGTGCCCAAGTGATCTGTCTGGTCTTGTTCATGACCCACAATAATGCAGACCATAACATATTAACCACTTACTGTGCATTCATTATATGATCTACTACTCTAACACATTTTCTGATGTACTCATTTTTTATTATATAAATATATTTGTTTTCATTATCAGTTATGTCTCCATTAAGTTTTCTAGAGTCATTGGGAAAATTGTGTCATGCTCAATATAACCATTATTGGGTTATTAAAAACAAACTCGGATAAAACAAGAAAATTACAGGAAATATTTTTATATTTCAGTGCAAGTTGTAGATTAATAATTGCTGGAAAGGAATAACAGCTACTCTTTAAATAAGACTGTATGTGAATGTACCTCATTCTGCCAGGTTGAAAGGTATGCATGTGGCTCTTAGTAATGTGTGAGTAATTACAAGTGGCTCAAAGATTGCAAACTTGTAATTAAAATTCACTGTAAGACATGCAGTTACCATACGTTTTATTCAGAGAGGATATCATAAAAAAAAGCATACATTATAAAAGGTTATTTGAACACATCCAGCATTAAGTGGCAGTTGGTTAAGAATGAAATATATTATTAAAATGTGTGACATTACATTTTAATGATGTTCTTCTCAGTATGAAGTTTATATTATCTATGTAATCTCTTTAATACCCATTATCTCACTTTACATAGCTTCCACATTGGACACAGTTATCCCAAGGCAGCAAAAGCCTCAGTAGAGCTTTCTGCTTAAATATGTAGCATTTTATTTAATAATCATACAAAATCATAGATACTGTGCAATTAAAGGGAAACCGTCATTGCTATATTGACTAAAGCTCTTGAACTTCTATAGAGCTTGAAATTCCATCTATACATTGTGTTAAATGATTTTCTAGCAAAATGTAAAGATTTGAATAAAAAAACTATTTAAAAATAGTTTTTTCTCCCACGTGACTCAAATCCTAGGCAGACTTTCAACAACGAGGACCTAAAGTATTGAGAAACAGGGAGAGCAGAAGAGACCTACCACAGGAGGTACATCCAAACTCTCCTCCCATAGCAACCACAGCACATACACTATGGTTGGTATGGCAACACTCTAGCCAATACTGCTAGTGCTGGCTAGGGAGTACTAGAACAGATTGACCTCACATCACTCTATTAAAGGACCACTCTAGTGCCAGGAAAGCATACTCGTTTTCCTGGCACTAGAGTGCCCTGAGGGTGCCCCCACCCTCAGGGACCCCTCCCGCCCGGCTCTGTAAAGGGGAAAAGGGTTAAAACTTACCTTTTTCCAGCGCTGGGCGGGGAGCTCTCCTCCTCCTGTCCGCCTCCGTTCCTCCCCGTCGGCTGAATGCGCATGCGCGGCAAGAGCTGCGCGCGCATTCAGCCGGTCGCATAGGAAAGCATTCATAATGCTTTCGTATGGACGCTTGCGTGCTCTCACTGTGATTTTCACAGTGAGAATCACGCAAGCGCCTCTAGCGGCTTTCAGTGAGACAGCCACTAGAGGAAAAAGGGGAAGGCTTAACTAATTGATAAACATAGCAGTTTCTCTGAAACTGCTATGTTTATAAAAAAAATTAGTTAACCCTAGCTGGACCTGGCACCCATACCACTTCATTAAGCTGAAGTGGTCTGGGTGCCTAGAGTGGTCCTTTAAGATGCTGGCACCCTGGTAACAAAGTCAGCATTAGGCATCATGAAGGAAGTAACTGCTACTTTTTATTTCCTTCAAATTTTAGGGGTCATGCCACTGCAGTTCTAACATTTTGCTCTTAAAAGAAAAACAAAAAACAGTTGACCGGTGTAACTGGATGGAATACTGGCAGCAGTATGATATATATTTATTAGACTAAAGACACTAAACGGTACTCATTGAGCAGTTTTTTTTTTAGTGTTGTCATTCTAAGACACTGAATGAAGGTATATAAAAAAACATATATATTTTAAACTAATGGGGCAATTTCAATTTTCAGGGTATATAATTAAAATGATATTTAGAAAATGTTTTAGCTTCCTTTTACTGCTTTAAAAGCTAGCCAATTCTTGCTATGTGAAAATTCTGGTCTAAGTTTGACATACGATATGAGTAATACATTTAACTATATATATATAACGTATTGAAAAATAACCCCCATTTAGCTCATTATAAATTATTTTCTTATTAATAATCCTAGAAGTATAGAAGTGAGAAATTAGGTAATGTTTAGTAAAGAAAAACCTGGCAACTATTAAATTAAATATTATTAAGTAGAACCTGGATTGAATTTATTCTTAGAATAGGGCAATGACAAATCTACAGGTCACATAATAACATATAGAAAATATCTTCTTCATTAGCCCAAGGCAATGTAAATTATTATACAGGTTCTGATAAATATTTTTAGTAGAAATAATAAAGACAAACCACAGGAATGTCAAATAAATAAGGTTGGCCCATGAGAAGAACACATAAACTGCCAAAAGATGTTTACACATCGAGTACAGTATAAATGTAACTTATCCACTTAACACCTTCACTACCAAGTGTTTTTTGGTTGAAACATATTAGAATAACATTTAATCGAGGAAGGGAATGCATAGCTATCATATAAACATATAAGGTGCATAAATCACATTTGTAGACAAACTTACAATTATGTAAATTTACATAAAAAAATGTTTCACTTATTTTTTCCACTTTTGATAGAATTTTTGTGAAATGGAAAGTTTTAGACAGGCTACAATGTTCCTTATCTAGTAATAGTTCACATAGGGTCTGAAATGTTAGTATATAAGAAAAAAAATGCAATCTTTGTAACATACAGTACATGTGATAAAAATATGTACATTTTATCACACTCTGGACTGCTAATGTAATGTTAACAGGGAAACCGTCACTCATTGCTCTCTCTGCCCATTCACTCCTTTCCCTCTCTGACTGTAGGAATGATATGAACCATTGAAGCTTCTTTTACAGTTAGAAAGCAGGGGGTGAGCTAACATTTTAACAATTGCAGCCAGTGAATCACTAGCTACCGGCAGAGTAATTTATTCATCTACAAACTTGTAATCATTCCTAGAGTTTGAATGAGTGTGCCTATATCAACAACATTTTATTCTGCAAAGTATATAAAAATGTTAAAAAGCTAATACTTGATTTTGTTAGTGAAGTGGGTGATGTAAATGGTTTTAATTTGAATGGTACAATTCAATAATTAAAAATACATAACAGTTATAAATGCTGTTTTGCCTTGTAGTGCTATGTAACAGGCACACAAAAAACCAACAAGAAGCAATAAAATAAAAGATATATGAAATTGATACTATACTTTGATTAACTCGTTGTTTTTAGCTTGAATAACCAATAAAAACTAACAGAGAGTGCAAGGTTTCTCACCTTAAATTGTCCAGTACTCTGTTCAGAAATCTCATACAGAGCAGACAAATTACACTCCAGGGTCGTCTTAGTTTAAACAATGCCCTTTTTTCCCATCAATATTGAGCTTTGTAATAAAACTTTTTTCGTACAGATCATACAAAAAGTTTCATTACAAAACTGAAATATTCTTTGTGGAGCCCTAGAGTGATTTTATTCTGTGCTGTGTGTTTGTTCACTGCAGATATGAACCGGTTATTGTATAAGTTTTTTGTTTTGGCTTTTTCTTTTGGTAGACCAATGTATATTAAAAAAACAAGATTTCAAAATTTTCACATTTTATCAGTTTTGCTCCTGACATGAGGTAGAACAGAATCCTTAGAAATAATTTATTTAGATAACTTTTGTTAGTTCAATAAAATGCATAAGTGCATACTGTAATATTCTTTTTATTTTGGCATCTGAATTGCTAGATTAACATGACTGCTATGAGCATCATATTTTTGAAAAAATTATAATTTATGAAGTTGCTAGATTTTCTGTACTCAAAGCATAGATAAAATAATTACCAGATTAAAATAAGACTCTTAGATGTTGTGCATAGTAGACTTCCTCTAGAATAATATCTAAATAACTGATTAGTTGCAAACTACAGTGCCTACATATGGTTATGATTCCAAGAAATCTATAATGTCTCTGGTCCTGCAGTCTCAAGTCATCAAGCGGATTCAGTACTCTGCAGTTAAATAATTCTAAAATGCAATATGCTAAAAGGGTAGAAGTGGCGGAGTATGAAAAATGGCAAGCAACTAGAGTTTGAAAGGCTTGACCTGAGATTGGTCAATCATAGAGTCTTCCTGAAAATGAAAGGGGTATCTTTTATTTGAAAAACAACAACACCTATTATCATTAACACTAAGACTATTCTGATCATTACTTTCCTCAGGCCCAACGCAAGCGAAACAATCTACAATCTGCCTCAATATGTCTATTGTCATTCATAATGCATCATTCAACATTGACAACTTTTTCATTAAGCTCAATCTGTTGGAGAAAAACATACCAACTGAGGTAAAAAAAAATAACTGGTAAACATTACCCAAAGGAGGTTCCAAGATGACATTCTTGATTTAAGATAGTATATAATTGGGAGGCTTAAAGATGTTGAAAATACAACAAGATGGCAGATGTTTGAAATTATGAGGCAAAGCTGCATGACCCTGAAATGAATTGCCTTCCCCTTAACACACACCCTTGTACATCCTTATTAAGGAAGGCATCATCAGTACAGACAAGTATTAAAGTAAGAAATTGCCTATATCACTGGAAAGTCCGGTCACATTGCTGCCCAAACCAGTCTCCCACCATGTTAACATTATGACAGCAAAGTGCTAGTACATACTAAAGAAGGAAATGGGTAGAAGGGTTAGGTCACTGGAATGATGTAAAAAGAACATATACATATGCAAACGACTGCAATTTTTACAGCAGATCAGGTTGAATGTGCAGACCCACTAGCCAATCATCAGTGGCTGTTGTCTGCCCAATCATCGGAGAGAGTGTCATTTATATAAATTGGCATGGTGTGCTCAGCTAGGATACCCTTTTCCAACTGCATGTAATTTGTTGTCTTTTAGTGGATAGCAGCGAGTAACATTTGGTAACCCATGCAATCTTCATGTTCAGTTCAGTCATGCACAGAAGCTTCCAGCAAATGTTCGCATTCATAGT
The DNA here is from genome assembly GCF_036172605.1 of Pelobates fuscus. Taxonomy (NCBI): domain Eukaryota; kingdom Metazoa; phylum Chordata; class Amphibia; order Anura; family Pelobatidae; genus Pelobates; species Pelobates fuscus. The sequence goes on from NC_086323.1 coordinate 121,087,804, forward strand.
CACTCATTCAAATTCATACACACACACATGCATATTATTATTATTATTATTATTAATATCATTAGTATTAATAAAGTGCCAACAAATTATGCAGTGCTGTATAACAGGTTGTCTAACAGACAAATATTTGCAACAAGATAAGTTGGACACACAGGAACAGAGGGTATTGAGGGCAATAAACAAAGAGGCTAACATAATAGAGGGAGTGGAGTAAAGTGACACAGGAGGTAAGGATGTATTTCTTGAGTGGGAAAAAGTAGGTTACTAGAATATTTTTCAATGAAAAGTTAGGTTTTTTTTTGGATAACACAGTTGCTGGAGAAAAAGTAGGGTGTGTTACCAAGCTGCAATTAAGCTATTAGTTCTGTGAGTTTGTAATGATCTTTTAACCCCTTAAGGACCAAACTTCTGGAATAAAAGGGAATCATGACATGTCACACATGTCATGTGTCCTTAAGGGGTTAAAGGAACTGAGTTGGGTGAGAGTCTAACGGAACAGAAAAAGGACCATAGAAATAGCATAGTCCTAGAGAAGTCTGGAAGGTGGGCATCAGAGGTGCAAGTACGAACAGAGAATAGTTGCAGATATTGACACATACACACACATTTATATACACACTTACACTCAAATACACACACATACATTTTGGTTCATTATTCCTGTTATGTTGCTGGGATCAGTATTGTATTGATTACACAGCTCCCTGTAGCTCTGTACTGACACTTGGGTTAGAGTGATGTTGGAGTGATCTGCAACCAGAGCACAAACTGATCTCAGCTGTGTTATAGTCATGTTATAGTCACTGGGTATTGCCACATCCACCACGACTGCAGTCTTCCAATCCTTGTCTACCAGCACAATGTCCACTTGCATGTCTGTCTTGATCTGGACGTCCCACAGAATCTTTACCCTGTCATTCTCAACTACCCTTTGTGGTATCTCCCATCTGGACTTAGGCAGGTCCAATCCATATCCAGTGCAAATGTTTCGGTACACAATCCCAGCAACTTGGTTGTGTCTCTCTGTGTATGCTGTTCCTGCTAACATTTAGGCTACTAGGTGCTAGACTGTCTCAGAGGCTTCTTTGCACTTTGGGTCTTGCCTGGTGTGGCAGACTCCAGCTTCTATTGATCTGGTGCTGAGTGTTTGTTCCTGTGCTGCTAGAATTAGTGCCTCAGTGCTGTCTTTCAGTCCTGTCTTTTTCCAACCATTGGTAGAATTTTTTCATGTGAGCCACATCTACTATCCGCCAGTGGTACACTCCATGGAGAGGTTTGTCTTGCCAAGGATCCTCCTATTTTTCTGTATCCTCTATCTGTTGATGTCTCAGGCATTCCTTTAGCAGTTCATCTTTGGGAGCCATCTTCGTGATGTACTTATGTATGCTCTGTGTTTCATCCAGGACTGTGGCCTTGACACTCATCAGGCCCTGACCTCCTGCCTTCCGGCTGGTGTACAGTCTCTGGGTGCTGGATTTCGAGTGGAATCCTCCATTCATAGTGAGTTGTTTCCGGGTCATGACATCCATGGTGACCAGTTCTTCTCTTGGCCAGGTTATTATTCCAGCTAGGTACCATATGTGTTAAAGGCTTGGATCTTGTTCTTGCCATTGAGCTGGGCTTCAGGACCTGTCTGACTCTTTGGAGGTACTTGGATGTTGCGATCTTCCTTTCTTCTTCCTCGTGGTTGCAATGCATTTGTGATACCCCCAGGTACTTGTAGCTGTTCTCTACATCTTCTATTTGGCCTTCTGGAACTTAAATTAATTCTGTCCTGATCATCTTCCCTTTTTTTGCTATCATCCGCCCACACTTTTCTAGTCTGAACAACATTCCGATGTTCTTGCTGTATATCAAAGTTAGGTGGATCAGTGAGTCACTGTTCCGCTCATTCTTGGCATACAGTTTGATGTCATCCATGTAGAGTAGGTGGCTGATGGTAGCTTCACTCTTGAACCTGTATCTGTATCCACTATTCTTGATGATCTGGCTTAGGGGGTTGAGGCCTATGCAGAACCGCATTGGAGATAGTGCTTCACCTTGGTATGTGCCACATTTGATGTTTACTTGTGTTATTGTCCTGGAATTGGGTTCTATAGTTGTTTTCCACATATTCCTCAAGTTCTTGATAAGGCTCTTATTGTCTTGTTGACCTTGTAGAGAGCCAAGTATTCCAGTATCCATGTGTTTGGCATTGTGCCATAGGCTTTCTTGTAATCAATCGAGGTCATGCACAGATTGGTCTGTCTGGTCTTAGAATTCCTTGTGACTGCTTGGTCTACCTGTAGTTGTTTTTTTGATCCTCTGGTGTTGTTTCCAATCCCCTTCTGAGTATTGCTCATATATTGACCCATATGCCTTTGAAGCTTGGAGGCTACGATGCCTGACAGGAGTTTCCATGTTGGGGAGGCAGGTTATTGGTCGGTAGTTGGATGGTGTTGTTCCTTTGTGAGGGTCCTTCATGATCAGTATTGTACTACCTTGTGTTAGCCATTCAGTGTGAAGCCTATTGCTAGTAGCTGGTTCATTTGTGCTGCTATGCGTTCATGCAAGTTAGTTAGCTTCTTTATTCTGTAGGTGTGGATCATGTCAGGTTCTGGGGCTGACCAACTCTTTATGTGTGCTGTTCGCTGTTGGATATCTTTGACGGTGATGGTGACTGGTTCCTGTTGTGGCAGCACGCAGTGGTCTGCTTTCAGGTCCAGTAGCCACTCGGCCTCGGTGTTGAGATGCATCTTTCTCCCAGGTATGCTTCCAGTACTGCTCAGTCTCAGCTCTGGGTGGGTCTTGGTAGGAGATGTGGTGGTTACCCTGTAACTGTGCAAGATCTATCTTTGATCTTTCCAACTCTGTGAAGTTGAACCAGCTGACTAACTTCCTTCTGTTGTCTTTATCTTGGCTTCCTGTCATAGTCTCCATGGTGGGTATTGTTTCTCATTGAGCCTGATCTTGTAGTCAAGTATCTGGAGAACCACTGATGCAGGCATATATGAGCCTGTTGGTCTTTGTGATGGTGCAGGTTGGGATTGTGGACAGTGCATTATTAACTACAGCTAGCATGCTGTCTGGTGGTAGTTTTCCAGTGATCTTCGGTAGTCTTGTCCGCTGGTCAGGAGCTGCTAGCTTTTCTAGGATCATGTTTCTTATATCTGTTGTTAAGCTGTCGTTGGGTGGGGATTCAGGTTGACAACCCTCTGCAAGTATGGATGTGGGTATGGGGATTTCTTCTTCCTCATGGCACATGGTTGATGTTTTCGGTAGTCCATCTAATTCCAGTTGTGACACTAGCTTCCGCTTGACAATGTTCAAACATTGTGTTACCAGATTTTTTGGTGTTAGGGTAGATGACGGTCTTTTGCTCATCCATAGTTCCCACATAGTTCCCACATGTAGCCCCTATATATATATATATATATATATATATATATATATTTATATATATATATACGCCAAATATATATGTATAAATGTAAATTTCTGCTAAATATTTTCTCGCTATATAAATTATTTTGATAACACTTATAATAATATAGACTTTTGCTAAATCTGTTTCAGTTGAGATATTAATAAAGTATCTCGAAAAGGCTAACCTACAGCCTATGTTAATAAATATCATAATTGGGGAACTTGGCATGAAGAAACAATGGTTTATTAAGCACTTACTGACACAACATTGCAAACAAAGAGACAGTGTGTTCTATTATTTTGTTGTAAACGCATCTTTGTATAAAATATCTTATTTTAAAAGGGAGATTTTACATTTTAAACTATGTTCCCATTTAGTTAGCTTCCCTAAAATATTTATAATTTTCCAAATATGTATCCATTAAAACACCTTCATTAAACTGATAGCATTCCAGGAAACGTTCTTTCTTTAATCATTATTTTCTATAAGCATGGAAGTATAAATCATCATGATGATGTTGAATGTCACTAATTTTTCATAGAATTATGCTGTGATTAATGATATCGTACTTGAAGACCTTCAAAAATCAATTTCTTGAAGGGTTACTTGGAATCTATATATGCAGTGTTTTACTATAAAATCCTAGATATTCAGATATATTTGATATAGCATCCAAAGGTGTAACTCCACAACTACCAGTGTCATTGGGTCATCTTTAGCCAGACCCATACAAGAGTTCCAGGCTTTTTAACGTCAATTTGGTGCATATTCCATGCACAGAGAGTCATTCATTGGCTCAGAGCACACAGCTAATCGATTACTGGTGGGATCAACATCTGGCTTCTGTCACTCTGCAAAAGCGAGATGCACGTCATCCAGCAGGACAGAAGGCTCAACTATCTGCGGAAACCAGGTAAAAAGGCAAACTGATCAAGGCAAATTGTTTAGCAATGGTTTGCCCCATTAATGGGGAATGGTATTATACATATACTGTTTTGTTCTATCTACTGACAGAGTTTGGTTGAAAGTGCAGATCTTGGATTAAAACCTTTAAGATAGAGTCCTGTATAGGGGAACCTCTTCACTTCCTTGGGAGTTTGTGTCCTTGTATAGAGATGTCGCGAACATTACATTTTCTGTTCGCGAAAGGCGAACGCGAATTTCCGCAAATGTTCGCGAACGGGCGAACCGGGCGAACAGATATAGACTTCAATAGGCAGGCGAATTTTAAAACCCACAGGGACTCTTTCTGGCCACAATAGTGATGGAAAAGTTGTTTCAAGGGAACTAACACCTGGACTGTGGCATGCCGGAGGGGGATCCATGGCAAAACTCCCATGGAAAATTACATAGTTGATGCAGAGTCTGGTTTTAATCCATAAAGGGCATAAATCACCTAACATTCCTAAATTGTTTGGAATAACGTGCTTTAAAACATCAGGTATGATGTTGTATCGATCAGGTAGTGTAAGGGTTATGCCCGCTTCACAGTGACAGACCAAACTCCCCGTTTAACGCACCGCAAACAACCGCAAGCAGTCCATTTGCAAAACCGCAAACTCCCCATTTGCACAAGGTTGGATACCAAGCTAGCCATGTCCCGTTCCTTGTCCTCACTGATGTCATTGAAGGTCTCTTCCTCCACCCAACCACGTAAAACACCAAGGGTCCCCAAAAGGTGACAACAAGCCCCCTGTATTTGTTTTTTAAATGTACACTACTGTTACACCAGATATGAGTTGCACTGGTGTGACACCATGCCCTGGCAGGCCCTGAAACTCACATGTGTGAAGGAAACTGACTGCTATTATTTCACAGTCAAATTTCTAGTTTTTTTTTTAATGTACACTACTGTTACACCAGATATGAGTTGCACTGGTGTGACACTGTGCCCTGGCAGGCCCTGAAACACACACATGTGAAGGAAACTGACTGCTATTATATTACAGTCAAAAAAGTTTAGTTTTTTTTTAAATGCAAGCTATTGTGACACCAGATATGAGTGGTGGCACTGGGCAAGTGGGCACAGTATACGCTGTGAGCCTGACACACACGCTGGCAGGCAGGCAACTGCAATTAGATTACACAGGAAAAAAAAAAGCAGACTGATGTTCTAGCCCTAAAAAGGGCTTTTTGGGGTGCTGTCCTTACAGCAGAGATCAGATAAGTGCTTCAGGACTGTAGTGGACACTGAATACACTAGCCTAGCTATCGATTTCCCTATTAAATCAGCAGCAGCTACACTGTCCCTCCTCTCACTAAGAATGCAGCTTCCGGGGGGCGGGGCCTAGCTGTCATGGAGGAAAGATGCACTTCGTCTGAGCTCCCTCAATATCTCACTTTAAGCAGCTATCAACAAGCGAATTTCACCCCAGAAGGGGATGACCCACCAATGTTGCTCCTACCTGACTGACCCGACATGCTTAATAGTGGTCAGCAACTCGACAGAGTCTTACTTACCTCCGCGTGGCAAGTGTGGCCTGGTGCTCACCGGGCAGGAGAGGCGGCTGATCTCCTGATCCTGGGATGCCAAGGAGCAGCTACTTCCCGGCAGGAGCTCCGTTACCCCCCCCCTCGGACCGGTGGGGGTTATCCCGGTCCACCCCTGAGAGGCTGTCTGGAGCTAATGGACGCACAGAGCACAGCCGCCCAGGCTGACATACTCATCTGCGACTCTCCCAATATGGAGGCAGCCGTGTGTCCTCCTGGTATCAGCAAAGCTTGGCAGGATATTGAGTCTAAGCTGGACAGACTCTTTAATCAATTTTAGAAGCAAATAACAAGCAGGAAGCCCAACAAGCTCCACCACAGCCCCAACAAGCTCCACCACAGCTAAGCGAAGCAGTCCCCATTAAAATCCACCAACGCAAAAGGCGTCGAAGACTGGACCAGAGGCACAAACAGAAATGCAGAGCCTGCCCCACGTCAAGCACTTGCCTCCACCTTAAGCCACCACAATCCCGCACCGGATGTGAAGCACCACCGGGACAGATCCGACCACCCGACAAAACAAGCTTCCACCACCTCAAGCCGTGAACCCGGCACTCAGCCAGAGACTTGCCTTTGTTGTTCTAGGTATCAGGGACTCCCAGGGTCTGCACCTGGCGCCCAGAAGGGATTGGATGAGCACAAGCAGTAAACAGCAGCCTGCCAAGCATGTCCCACTATAGCCGATCCTCCACACCATGCCTTTGATCACATGAACTGCTCTCTGCACATTAACTAATCATAAAGTAGCAAGCATTTAAACATGTCATTATTTCACCTCCTAAAGAGTTTATTGTCGTAGTTCCTTACATGCCTTTACCTTAACCGTTCATGTATTATGTTATTCACTAGTCTCATCTCATGGGGCGACTCGCACTTGATTTATAACTAGTGGTGGAGCTGCTGATATAAATACACAGTTGATAACGTGCAAGCTACACCCTAAACATGACAGCCATCTTTCACAACAATGTACTGCTATATACTCATACCCTCAGTGCAACTAGCCATGATATATGCATGTTCAGCCTAGCATGCTCAAATATAACACACTTCTTTCTAAAAAAAAAAAAGAATGCAGCTTCCGAATGAATCTAAAATGGATGCTGTCCAGGAGGAGGGAGGGTCTGCTGCTGATTGGCTGGAATGTGTCTGCTGACTGTGAGGTACAGGGTCAAAGTTTACTCAATGATGACGAATAGGGGGCGGACCGAACATCGCATATGTTCGCCATCCGTGGTGAACGCGAACAAGCTATGTTCGTCAGGAACTATTCACCAGCGAACCGTTCGGGACATCTCTATCCTTGTATTGTAAAGGTGGTATATGTAATAGAAGAAAATTTACACATTGTGCAATATGTCTGAATAAAAAGATATCACATATATTAGATGCATCAGACTCACATGGAATAGAGTGCCTGTCTTTATTTAGTAGACAGGCATCTCTTTTGGAGTGCAGTTGTCTTTTGGAAGTACCAGAAGAAATCCTTGGTAAATTGATATTTCCAACTTTATTTGAACAAAATATGCTAGAAAGCCAGATTTGTAAAAAAACAAAAACAAAACAATATTTGGCCCATAAGAAACAAATACAGTGATGGAAAAAAGTATTTGATCCCCCGCTAATTTTGAACATTTGCCCACTGACAAAAAATGATCAGTCTATAATTTTAGTGGTAGGTGTATTTTAACAGTGAGAGACAAAATAACAAAACAAAACAAAAAATCCAGAAAAACGCAAGTAAATTTTTTTAGAAATTAATTTGCATGTCAACGAGTGAAATAAGTATTTGATCCCCTATCAATCAGCAAGATTTCTGGCTCCCAGGTGTCTTTTATACAGGTAATGAGCTGATATTAGGAGAACTCTCTTAAAGGGAGTGCTCCTAATCTCAGCTCATTACCTGTATAAAAGACACCTGTCCACATAAGCAATCAATCAATCAGATTTCAAACTCTGCACCATGGCCAAGACCAAAGAGCTGTCCAAGGATGTCAGGAACAAGATTTCAGACCTACACAAGACTGGAATGGGCTACAACACCATTGCTAAGCAACTTGGTGAGAAGGTGACAACAGTTGGTGCGATTATTTGCAAATGGAAGAAACACAAAATAACTCTGTCTTCCTCGGTCGGGTTAATCATACAAGATCTCACCTTGTGGAGTTCCAATGATCATGAGAATGGTGAGGTGTCAGCCCGGAACTACACAGGAGGATCTTGTTAATGATCTCAAGGCATCTGGGACCATAGTCACCAAGAAAACAATTGATAACACACTATGCTGTGAAGGACTGAAATCCTGAAGCTCCCGTAAGGCCACCCTGATCAAGAAAGCACATGTACAGGCACATCTGAATGATTCATAGGAGAACTGAGTGAAAGTGTTGTGGTCAGATGAGACCAAAATCAAGCTCTTTGGCATTAACTTAACTCGCCGTGCTTGGAGGAGGAGTAATGCTGCCTATGACCCCAAGAACACCATCCCCACCGTCAAACATGGAGGTGGAAACATTATGCTTTGGGGGTCTTTTTCTGCTAATGCAACAGGACAACTGCACCTCATCAAAGGGACAATTACCTAAAACACACAGCCAAGGCAACAAAGGAGTGGCTCAAGAAGAAGCATATTAAGATCTTTGAGTTGCCTAGCCAGTCTCCAGACCTTAGTCCCACAGATAAGGGAGCTGAAGGTTCGAGTTGCCAAACGTCAGCCTTGAAGCCTTAATAACTTGGAGAGGATCTGCAAAGAGGAGTGGGACAAAATCCCTCCTGATATATGTGCAAACCTGGTTACCAACTACAAAAAATGTCTGATCTCTGTGATTGCCAACAAGGATTTGGCCACCAAGTACTAAGTCGAAAGGGTCAAATACTTATTTCACTCATTGACATGCAAATCAATTTATAACTTTTTTGACATGTGTTTTTCTGGATTTTTTTTTGTTATTCTGTCTCTCACTGTTAAAATTAGAATTTTGTGCAAAAGTTTATTTATTTCAGTAATGCAACGTAAAAGGGGAAACTAATATATGAGATAGACGCATTACATGCAAAGCCAGATAGTTCAAGCCGTGATTTGTCATTAGTGCGATGATTATGGCTTACAGCTCATGAAAACCCCAAATCCACAATCTCAGTAAATTAGAATATTGTGAAAAGGTGCAATATTCTAGGCTCACAGTGTCCCACTCTAATCAGCTAAGTAAGCCGTAACACCTGCAAAGGGTTTCTTTAAATGGTCTCACAGTCTGGTTCAGTAGGAATTACAATCATGGGGAAGACTGCTGACCTGACAGTTGTGCAGAAAACCATAATTGACACCCTCCATAAGGAGGGAAAGACTCAAAAGGTAATTGCAAAGGAAGTTGGATGTTCCCAAAGTGCTGTATCAAAGCACATTAATAGAAAGTTATGTGGAAGGGAAAAGTGTGGAAGAAAAAGGTGCAGCAGGGATGACCACAGCCAGGAGAGGATTGTCAAGAAAAGGCCATTCAAAAGTGTTGGGGAATTTCACAAGGAGTGGACTGAGGCTGGAGTCAGTGCACCAAGAGCCACCACACACAGATGGATCCTGGACATGGGCTTCAGATATCGTATTCCTCTTGTCAAGCCGCTTCTGAACAACAAACAACGTCAAAAGCGTCTTACCTGCGCTAAAGAAAAACAGACCTGGTCTGTTGCTCAGTGGTCCAAAGTCCTCTTTTCTGATGAGAGCATTTTTTGCATCTCATTTGGAAACCAAGGACCCGGAGTCTGGAGGAAGAATGAAGAGCCACACACTGCAAGATGATTGAAGTCCAGTGTGAAGTTTCCACAGTCTGTGTTGATTTGGGGAGCCATGTCATCTGCTGGTGTTGGTCCACTGTGCTTCATTAAGTCCAGGGTCAATGCAGCCGTCTACCAGGAGATTGTGGAGCTCTTCATGCTTCCTTCCGCAGATGAGCTTTATGGGGATGCTGACTTTATTTTCCAGCAGAACTTGGCACCTGCCCACACTGCCAAAAGCACCAAAGCCTGGTTCAATGACTGTGGGATTACTGTGCTTGATTGGCCAGCAAACTCGCCTGACCTGAACCCCATAGAGAATCTATGGGGCATTGCCAAGAGAAAGATGAGAGACATGAGACCTGTCACATCCTGTTCCTAGCTGCGAATCATTCTGACTATGAAAGATAAAGAAAGATGAGAGACATGAGACCAAATAATGCAGAAGAGCTGAAGGCCGCTATTGAAGCATCCTGGTCTTCCATAACACCTCAGCAGTGCCACAGGCTGATAGCTTCCATGCCACACCGCATTGAGGCAGTAATTGCTGCAAAAGAGGCCCAAACCAAGTACTGAGTCCATTTGCATTCTTATACTTTTCAGAGGTCTGATATTGTTGTATGTACACTCCTTGTTTTATTGATTGCATGTAATATTCTAATTTACTGAGATTGTGGATTTGGGGTTTTCATGAGCTGTAAGCCATAATCATCGCACTAATGACAAATCATGGCTTGAACTATCTTGCTTTGCATGTAATGCGTCTATCTCATATATTAGTTTCCCCTAATTTGCATTACTGAAATAAATGAACTTTTGCACGATATTCAAATTTTCGAGTATCACCTGTACCTACCATTACATTTATAGACTGATCATTTCTTTGTCAGTGGGCAACCATTCAAAATCAGCAGCGGATCAAATACTTTTTTCCCTCACTGTAAAACAAAGTTAAAACAATTTTAGAATAAGTAAACAGGGATTATCTTCATCCAAAACAAATTTTTTAGAACTTGTAAAAATTAATTGAAATCCTAGACATATTGAGGATTTTAAGAATCAGGACTAATTAGCAAATCTATTTTGAATTATTTTTGTATTATGTTATGTATTATATATGTTATTTATCAAAAGAAAGCCCTATTACTCCTTTAAAAAAAATATACATAATATGTAGAGGTGCATTTAAATGGAAAGGGGGAGATTACAGTAGAGTGAACACATGGCAGAAGTGCCAAAAAAGACTTGGTCACAAATGCGTTGCAGCCATAATAACCTTAGTCCTTAAGGGGTTCATTATGAACTAGCATACATATCATGAGAGAATATGTATGTGTTGGGTTGGTGGAGCGATTAGTGTGACATATCTTAATAAAGATTAATAAATCTTCCTAACAAAAAGTGCTTATTGCAAATCTGTGCAAATATACTCATAAAGTGTTTTCACCAATATACAATTCAATAATCCTTTTGAAACAGTATATTGTAATCTTGTGCTGTTTAAAGTGCTTATGGTACAAAATAAAAAGGTTCTGTCTCTTTAAAAAAGAAAGTGTGCAATTCAATTATTGCAAGGAGTTAATTGTTAATTTTAATGCTAAAATGTATAAAAATATGGCATGCTGAGATTACAACTTTTATCGTAATAATAGAATACAAAGCCACTACATAAAAGTATATATTTGTAGAAAGTACATCCTCCAGGCCATGCAACTAAGAGCATTTTGACACTTTCATTAAGTGTTTTTGCATAGCAAGACCACTTAATGTTATCTCACATATATATTATTCTTATTATAGCCAAATTTACCACCCTAACTCCTCCCACAGTTTTTACACTACATAGACAGTAATATACCGAAACGTGTGGATTATTCCCGATTGGATTGCTATTACTTTGTGGAACGTTTCGCCGAATGGTTCACGGAATATCGTCGTTCTTGTGGCGAAATTTGTCCCATAGGAATGAATGGCAAAATGTTCAAAACTAGGGAGCTAGCAAAAGCTGAAAATCAGGACATGATTTCTAAACTGCCACCACTCCCTCATTTTCAAGCCCACCTACACAAATCTTATATCAAAAAGTTCAGCTATCCCTGCTGCCACTAAACATGTCCACGGCTAAGCCATAGTCCGGATAGTTTTCACAATATGACCATTTGTTTGCAACTCATGCGGTCCATTGACATTCATTGAAACTTCACTCTAGCCACCTCAAATTTGAAGGGCAATATCTAAACTGCGACTGTGCCTTCATTTTTAATAGTTCAGAGACATACTATGCATCAAAATGTAGGTCTTGTGATTCTCACACTATAACGCTCTTCGCTGTAGGATAGTTTTTAAAATACGACCGTTTTAAGATGGCAACCGCCAGTGAAGTGAGCAATTTGAAGCAGTTTGTTTTTAACTGCTCTTCTCTGCCCTATTTGAAATCTATTAGTTCCTGTTGGCAGTTGGTGGAATGTTCGAGGGATTTGAAAGCTCTTCTCTGCCCTTGCTGTAGAGTAAGTGAACCACACTCCAACCTTTCCACAGTTACTCCAGCCACTCCAACCACAGAACAGTTACTCAAGCCACTCCACCCAGTTACTCCGCCCACTCCAGTTGTAGACTACTGGTGGAGGCAAGAACACTTCACACAATTTCCCCAGAAATTGTAGCTTTTCTAGTTTAATCATTTTATCACAAACCTAGGTGAGAAAATGGAAAAAAAAATCCATGCACATTTTTGCAAACAACTAATATTTGTAGTCTGCTACTGTTCTTGATTTAAATTATACACCATCCTAATACTGCCCCTAAAAAAACCCTGCACACACCCACTAATCCCACCTCAGTACTGATGTCAGCAGAGGGTTTTCCCAGCTCACACAGCTCAACCGAGGTTTTTAAATACATTTAAAGGGCTATGTACTGCACTCTGAGCACAACACATAGCATTTCTGTCAGTTTGGGGCCACTCATTTGATTTCTATCAAAAGATACCTGGGATTCTTTGGTAACAGCAGGGATTTATTTCTGCTGCCACTTTCACTACGTGAGGGTCCATGCCGTCCAGGGCCGGCCCATCCATAGCCCGAGGTGGAGCCACGACTCCGTGCAGCACTCTGACAGGGGCGGCATTTACTGTGTTACCCCTCCCTCACTCTGCCACCCCCTTCCTTCATCACTCTGCCACCCCCTCCCTCCCTCTGTCACTCTGCCACCTGTCACCCCTCTCTCCTGCATCAACTATGCGCACACACTCTGCATCCACAATATACACACACGCTCTGCATCCGCTATCCACACACTGCATCCATCACAAAATACACTCACTATGCATCCACTATACAGACACACAACACATTCACTACACACATTGTTTGCAATTCACAGACACTGCATTCACTACACACACTGCATAACATAAGGGATGTGGGCGTTTTTTGCTTGGTGTGGTTTTGTTGGGTATGGGGGGGTGGATGAGCAGCATTTCATCCTTTGATCCAGGCAGCACAATGCCTTGGGCTGGCCCTGATACCATCAACAGGTGTTAAAGCTCTGCACTGCATGATGGCATAGACCAGTGTTAGGCAACCTTCGGAACTAATACTGGCAAAGCACCAAGGGAGATGTTGAGCACAACATCTGGAATGCCTACCACTGGCATAGACCATCAAGTGTTTGTTAAGTGATTAAACCGGTTACTTTTGTTAATTTGGCTAATCCATGATTGTATTCCTGTATTATAATTTTTAGTTGTGCATGAACCTGCTTATGCATTCTTTACATACACAATATAGCATTTACTTTTCAGAGAGTCAATGTACATGATTGATTTAGTTATTAGAGTATCCAATGTCTGAATATGCTCAATTCAAGATGCCAACGCAAAGCAAATAAAATTATGGTCTCACAGGAGTGTCCAAAGCCTACTTACTATTATTATTATTGCTGGCATTTAGACAGCACTGTACAACTGGGAAAAAGACTGTACGATATACACAGAACAATAAGAAGGTAAAGAGAATATATCCTTAGTTGAAGGTTCTCTAAGCAAATAGATTAATTGACTGGCTCTATAGAGTAACACAATTCATAATGTTCCCTTGGCAGAGTTTTTGAAGCTTGATAATCATAATCATTGTCTGAAGTTCCTTAAGTAACTATGGACTTGATTTAATTTGCTTACCAAATGATTCAATACTGTTAGAAAATGATTTATCCACAAAAAAATGCCTATATAATTTAATGGTGACTTCTATAGATACATTTGGAAAGGTAGTTTTTTTTTGTTTTTTTTCCCAAGAGATTTTAATAATTTGGAAAGCTTATTGAATCAAGGCCTATGTTGGCTAACAATTCCCCCGTGTACCTGCCTCTCCAAAACAGAGCCCCCTTTCAGGCCAGGGCACACACTCGGTAGGAAAAAGGCTGACCTGCAGGCCTCTCAAAGTGCCAAGTTAGGCTTCAGTTACAGAGGGAAGTTGCCAGACTTTCAGGCACTATATGCAAGTCAATGAGATTAAATTGTTGTAATGCCTAGAGTGTCCCTATAATATAAGGTATTCCTTAGTTGTAATACTTAATAAAGAACCTCTGGTATTCCCCATCATTAATATTCTGATTTCTATTTCTCCAATTAGATAATATTTTATACTTGCATCATTGGATCAAGTTTCATACTGTTAATATACATTGCTTTGTTTCCCGGGTTTGTGAACAACAGAGTATAATTTTAGAGAACTGGTTTATTGTGTCATTGACAGACATAATTGGTGAAATTCTTATTACTTAGCAGAAATTCTTTAGAATGGCAATTCTGTATGAAAATCCCTTCTAATTTACTTATTAAGAAATTATGCATTTGATGAAGTTTTCCAAATTACATCTTATTTTTTAAGATGCACTGTGTTTGATGCCATCCCTCAGACAAAAGCATTTCCATTACAATATCTTACAACCTTGATCCATTTGACTCATTAAGTCCGGCAATAAAGAACAAGCTGTGGAATATGTTTATGCTTTATAAATAAAATAATTATAAATAATAATAGTCTTGCATGGTCTGTTCTTTCTACTTCAACTGTGTATCCAATGTAGAATGTCAGTGATAGTGAGGAATTTTCTCTGTGAGGAATTTTCCCTTGCCATGGTCTTTTGTATCAATTTGCAACTCTTTGTATTTCTCCTTGTCCCCAAACAAGCTGGCGAGGATCCTCAATGAACGATACAAGACAAGGTTCAAAGTGACTACTCAACTTTAATAGACTGTGTAACAAGTTATGTTCAAGAGGAAACGGGTGGTCGTTACAAGCATTATCCAATCCTAACAAAATCATCTATCTTCTCTTCACATCTTAACCTATAGCAAGCTTGCATGTGTATCTTCATGTTCGGGCCTTGCTCAAAGCTAAGTTTCACTATAACTAAGCACTTCAAACTAATATGCATGCACACTATGAATTAAAGATATTTACTACTAAGTTGTAAATTACACATTACTATGCAGTTGAGATCAAATAGATCAAAGGGAGAAAAACAGGAAATGAGGCCGACAGACAGAAACATACAGGATACAACACTTATTACATGATGTTCTACAGCTTTTAAAGGGACACTATAGTCACCCAGACCACTTCAGCTCAATGAAGCGGTCTGGGTGCCAGGTCCCTCAGGTTTTAACCCTTCAGATGCAAAAATAGCAACTTCAGAGATACTGCTATGTTTACATTTCGGGTTAAGCTAGCCTCTAGTGGCTGTCTTCCGGACAGCCACTAGAGGCGCATCTGCGACGCTGGAGGCATATTATGCCTTCATTGTGCAGAGCGTCCATTGGAAAGCATTGAGAAATGCTTTCCTATTGGCAGCTTGAATGCGCGCGCGGCACTTGCCGCGCATGCGCATTCGGCACCGCTGACGTTGGACGGGGGAGCTGACGTCGGCGGGGGAGGAGAGGACACCACTGTAATAAGTTAAGCTGCTGAGGGGTTTTAACTCCTTCAGTGCCACGGGAGTGGGACTCTGAGGGTGGGGGCACCCTCAGGGCACTATAGTGTCAGGAAAACTGCTTTGTATTCCTGACACTATATTCATCCTTTAATTGTCTAGGGGTATATTCACTAAGCATTGAATATATAGATGAAGTATATTATTTCAAATAGCTGACATGTTAACCAATTTTAAACAGACTGGCCATCCGGTCATCTGTATCTTAAGCCCTGGGCAAACATGGGCAACGTGTATTATTCCCAACAGTCAGCATGCTTAAAACTATCCTACAGTTTAGCAAATTCATGTCAACATATCATCTTGGAGAAAGATTTAATCCAGCACACTTCAGCATGTTCTACATTCAGTGACCACTTCATTAGATACACCTTTAAATTCTAGAGAGGACCTCTGGAGAGGACTCCCCTTTTTCCACAGAAAAGCATCATGTTCTTGTGGCATGGATTTAACAAGAGGCTGTAAATGTGCCTTAGATATTCTGGTCCATGTTGTCAACTGTACATTTATACTTTGTGGTTATTCAAATTATATACCACATTTTAGAAAAGTGAAACCTCTGCAAAGACCACCAAAGACCAGGTGACATCGCAGCTGGGGATATGCTGTCGAGAGGGGGTAGGCAAAGGTGAGTTCTACTTACCTGAACATGTCCGTTGCGGACACCGCTATCATATTCTGGCCAATTCTCTTCTGCTTCTGGTGCTCCAGGAGCTGATGTCAATGCTGTTCTCTCGCGGGATCCAACATAGACAGAGCTAATTTCCTTGCAGTTGTTACTGATGATAGCTGGGGGATTGACACTTCTTAATGATGGTAGCTCTGCCCAGTGATAAGACGTGTCAGTTGTAGGAAAAATACTTAAAGTAATTTTGTCTCAGTATATCTTTTGACTGTGTTGGAATTTCCAGTGAAATTGCAACACAGTCAATAGTAGAATTTAATAAGGATTCTACTCATTTTGGTTTGAGAGTGCCGCTTTAAGAAAACTAGTTCAAAGGAAACTCAGAATTCAGTATATGTATAGCTAAAAGAGAGCTGAAAGCTGTACTTCAAGGAACATATCTTAGAACCACCAATAAAAATGACTTAAAGGCATAATTTTGAATTTCAAATTCAAATTCTTAGAACTCTGGCAGAAGCTGAACTAAATGCTAAATGCTATTTATATATCATTATCTTAATATTTATAAGTCAATAAAATGTTAATTTCTTTATATATTTTAATTTGTTTTAATATGTTTTACTCTAAACTCTAATAGTACATTTCTTCAAATAATAGCATGTTAAGCCATTGCTTGGACCCCAAACAATATAATCTAACCCTTTAATTATCTATAACACAGAGCAGTGCTATAATGTATTTTTTGGGGGGGGATTCTAAAAAGTGTATTTATTCAGTTCAATCAGTTTTAATTGCCACAGGACTTGATCCACTTCCCAGTGACAATGCCTGATATGCTAGCCTGCTAACTTCAAAGCAAAAGCACAGGCCCAAGGCCATCTTTGCTCTAAAATAAAAATGTAATTAGAGTTCAAACTAATCTACAAAATAGTATGTTCAAAATCTTAATTTAGAAAAATTTTCATAACAAATTTGAAAGATCAGAAACAATTAAATAAACAGCAGAACAAAAAAGTCACATTTCATAGGGCCAGTTACAAATAAACAATATACTATGCTACTAATGGAATTATTCACTAAAGTCTGAATGGACCCATAGACAATGAGGCCAAACCATGCCACTGCATACGAGGCCTCTTGGATATTGTTCCCACTGTTCACCTTACAGCTTTATTTAGGGATATTTCTGTCAGAATGGTGCTGAATATAGGAAGAATTAGAAGAAATAATTCAGAAATGTAACTATAAATTTTATTTTACAGTACCCTAAGTTTAAACCCTCTATTGTTCATACCAGACAACAAACATGATGTTTATGTCCTTAGCAATGTATCAGGGGACAGATATCTGGCCACAGACACCCTAATACAAATTAAAGTTACGTTTGAGCACAGATCACAGACACACTCCTAAGCAGCCATACTCACACAATGTGATACGCACAACTTACCAAGCTTGTGCTCAATCATTCTCATGGGACCATCTAGGGAGGAAATCTGTTAAGGATTTGTAAAACCCATTTACGCATGCTAGTGAACTGATAACGCATTGTACCAACCTATGTTAATTAACATCCTGATAACAATGTCAAGTTGTCTCATAAGGAACCCTGTAAGATGCATGTTCACAAAATGTCACTGAATATTTTTGTTATCTAAGCTTCTGTTATCTAAGCAATGTCATCATATTTATGAAAATCTTGAATAAAAACAAAATATACAATTTTCATTTTTTATTTTACAGGTATTATATTTATTGCCCCCTTTTCTCACTATTATTAGGGTGAGGGGGAAAGAGAGGGTCATTCATTTTTAATGGGAGGTGGGTTGGTATTGGTGACCCCCTAGGAACATGGGGAGGAAATAGCATGTCCACTCCTCCATTTTGGGGGGGGTGAAAATAGCATGTCCACTCCCCTATAGCTTCATTTATTAGAGTTGCCACTGTAAAGGATTTTCCTATACTCACCTGTGTTCATTCGGTTATATCCTCTCCCTGCTGTTTAACTACTTTTGGACATTTCGTTTTAACTATGTGTTTGGGAAATGTATTTGTTCTACCGAACAGAGACCACCCTGGGTAGCAATCAGAATTTGGAACATTGAGAAAACCGCAACTTAATTGAGTGCTTCTAGGTGGCCGCCATTCGGCATACGAACACGTTGCGAGAACAAAGGATGGAGGCCATCTTAAATCTCCCGAATGTGGTCAGCGGGACTTACGAGTGAATTGCCTGGAACTGTTTTCGGCATGGCAATCACGCGAACGTCCGGTCATTATGGAAGTCCCGGCTGACTACTTTCCATTCAACGTATCAAACCGGCATTCGGGAGTTTTAATCTACCGAACAAGGGGAGCATTCTCATGTAACAAGCTGCAACATGCGTATGGTAGTTTTCGTGTAATTAGGCGCGAACGGAGACCGGCTCTTGCTACTGATTTCATGGAACTTTAAATCGGATACCACCACATGGCGAGCCGGTCAAACTTCCACACGATGCGACACGGAAACTACCAAACGGATTTTCGTGAAATTTGGATATGCGACTCCCAGTATCCTCAGCTACCCAGGGATGTGATTGTTATATTTGTATGTTATGCAGAAAGTACTTTTCTAAATTTTTTTATATTTCTGGCCAGCAGATAATTGAGTTTAGTATGTTGCTGAAACTCAATTATCTAGGCTGGCCCAGAGGAGGAGTCTGCTATTGTATAAATTGAATGCATGTTGCTTCCAGTAAATCAGTCTTGTTCCAGCATTAAGCTTTGGCTCATGTGTGCATTAGTTGGCGATACCAGCGATATTTATTCCTGTAGATTATTCTACTATTGGGAAAAAGGGAATACTGGACGGTGATACAGTTTACTACAATCACAGCCACCCACCGCTAAATCCTCCCTCCCAATTATTGTAAATAAGGCCTCCAACTTCCGCCAACGTATTAGGCCAAGTTAAGGACATTAGGTCCTCCCTCTGAATATTATAATGGCCACTAGTGGGGGCAGGAAGGACATAAGGATGTCCACATTTATTTTATTACATAAAGTAAATAATTAGTAAAAAATACAGCAGTCAATATACAAATAATATAAGCAAAGATACGAAACAATGAGGTATGTCATAGAAGAAGGGCCACATGACTTGCAAATAACATAGTTTCAAGAAACCAAGAAGTGGTAAGAAAAATAATCTAACAATTTCATTATAATTGCATTATGTTCATGTTTAGTTCATTAACTTTTCTAGTTTAACAAATATTCTCACAGGTAGATACTGATACTATGTATCCACAGTGTAACAAATAACCATTCTATATTAATACTTAAAAATAAAGGTACTATTAATGCGTCACTGTTCAGATTATTCACATTTCTCAATGGACATAAGCAGAATATTTTAGTTTCAGTTATTCATAGAATTGGGAATTGTGGAGAATTGACAAGGGAGTTGCTGCTTCAAATGCAGAACTTGAAAACAATCTCCATGTCAACTAATTCCAACTTCTCTTTTTTGGCATAAACAATGCATTTCCCCTATTATTTCTTTGTGATTTAGAGAATAAACCCTTTGTTTGGATATTTAAACAAAACATCACTCTGCTTTCATGTGATCATTAAACAAGTGTTTTAATGAATCCCACTAGACATCCTTTCTTTAAAACTGTGGGGAAAAAAGGCTATTTTCAGTATCTGAAAAGATATAGAAGAAAAGGGTGCGCCTTAACCCCTTAAGGACACATGACATGTGTGACATGTCATGATTCCCTTTTATTCCAGAAGGTTGGTCCTTAAGGGGTTAAAAGAGTGATATTTAAAGTGACAATACTTTATACAGATGGATAATATAATACAGTCCAGGTAACTCAACACTAGTGCAAAATAGTGTAATCCACAGCAATAGGGAGAGTTATTTGTGGAACGGCAGATAGGATGTATGATCACGAGTGTAGGCTGGTGAATCCAATGGAACATGTAGGGAAGAAACAAAAAAAGCACTCCAATGGTACAGTATGTAAATGTAATCAATTTCTGAGGTTACAATATAAGGAACTACTCTGACAGGAGCTGCAGGAGAGGTAAGTCAACGCTCTCTGCCAGTCCCCCTCCACTGAACTGCCAATGCCACTGGACCACCAGGGAGTGAGAGCCCCCCTCCCTGCCATGTATCAAGCAGGGAGGGGGGACGAAAAAATTGTCAGTACTGGGCAAGACGTAAAAAATTTAAATAAGTTAGTATTTTTTTTAAATAGTGTTTTGCTTTAAAGAAAAAGTGGAGAGCACCTGCAAATTGTTTGCCTATAGTAAAATGGCCTAGTTAGTTGAAAGGTCTGGACAGGTCTCGTTCTCCAAAGTAAAGTGTCTAAAAAGTGCCTGGATTGGATATGCATAGCCCGTGAAATTATCAAATTAAGTTTGACTGGGCTGAGGCTACATCCCGATCCGGAGTGGAGTTCCCGATTGCCGCGGCTGAGTTTCGGACACTGAAATTGGCTGTTTTTAGTGTGGAGAAAGGGGGCACCTGATGGCTTTTGGGTAGCGATTGTTAGCCTGTCTATCCTTTACCTCCACTCCAAAATGTTATCTTCTAGGTCAGGGGTAGGCAACCTACGGCACTAGTGCCATGCACAGCACTCAAGGTGTCTTTGCACGGCACTCAAGGCTGCTAGAGCCAAACAGGCTCTGGCCGATCAGGAGTCCCAGTGAAACTTCAGATATCTGCCAATACGAAAAGGTGGTGAAGGACAATCCTCAATTTATGCATTGCAGCACATAGAATAAGTGATCTCAGATCACTTCCTCCCAGCACTCGTGAATGGGAATCCACACAGTAGTAGAGCAGCTTGCAGCTGCTGTTGCAGCTCCTGTCCTTGACCTGTACCTGGCCAGCCTGGTCCCCACTGGAACCCAGGGAAGCTACTCACACTGCTAGATATACACAGACCTGCACAATAACCCTTCCCTCTTACAAATAATACGGACAGCCCACACACAAACATACACACAATCCGCACAAACGTAACCCGCTAACAATCCACATACATGCACACAACCCCACGTGCAGCCTCTCACATGCAATACCCCATACAGCCCCCACACATACACACACTACCAAACACACAAAGTGACATATCCATCCACACACAATTCCACAAGCAGCCCCCATACACAGCCCACATTCATATGTATCACACGATACCAAACTACTAATGTACATATACAATATAATAGCTCATATACGCACAAATACAACGATACAAAGCAATTACAGTATAAATAACACAAGCAGAATACGGCAGCATACACACCTCAATTTAAAAAAATAGGAACGGCACACTACAGGACATCACAATCTTATATTGGCACAGTGCTGCTAAAAGGTTGCCTACCCCTGTTCTAGGTGGTAAATTGTAGGAATAAGATCGGCCATTAATTTCACCAGACAAACTCAGAGTTTCATGAAACTGGCGCCTAATCCTGCTGAGCATGTTGGGGCTGCCCCGGCCTCCTGTGTTAGTTTCATGGGCTGTAGATAGAGTGCTCAACATTGGAGACACGATGGGAATGGTCAGGGGAGGGCTGGCAGCCTTAGGCCTGGGGGGCAAAACCAGTCAAGTGGCCCATTGCGCCACCAAATCAGTTCACCATCCATGCCCACCTTTTTCTGGTTTTATAACGGATATTGATGTTATGCTAATCAGTAGCTCTTTGCCATACCCGCTCCTTCACGGCTCTGACTTTCAATGTTGTCAGAGCACAGGCTGAGAATCTCTGAGCCTGTGCTCTGACTCACTAACTGAGCGCCGGAACCACGAGGGAGAGGATATGATCTGACTGCACCTACTGCTGGTGCGCACCAGTGGACCACCAGCGAATCGTTTAAATTAAATATGCTGGTGTACCCAACTTGTGAGCTGTGTTGGCCGCCGGGCGCCTCTGTTGTCATGGCACCTTGCGTGACCGCACAGCTTGCCCACCCCAACGGCTGGCCCTGCTGACACACACTGATGTTACTACTTAGACATCCCTCAATATTAATACAGAGATGAGAGTAAACACCAATAAACTGTGGAAACAGAGCTGATCCCCCCCAAATTTATAAAGGTTTGCTTAGAGGATTTATTCAAGATTAAATCATGCCTCCTCCTCTCTCCCCCATGCGCTGCTCTGTAGGCTGGGAGGAAGTGAAGAGTAATCACAGTCTCCCAGCACAACGCCACCTGTGGCTGCATGGGGAACAGATGTTTAATGTAATGCTTGCAGGACGGCCAGCTGCCGCAGAACGTCTTTGTTTCCGTCTCTGCAAAGGGCTCCAGGCACTGCTTGTTGTGAGTGTGAGCCACTGTAAATTAGGGGCAGAGGGCACTTGCACTGCGGTCAAGACGGGTCTGGGCAGGAGGAGAGTGCAGTGCAATCAGTGCACTCCCCTCCTGTGGGTCACCAGTAGACTGGTGCACCTGCCCAGGATCAGAGCCGGTGCAAGGATTTTTGCCGCCCTAGACAAAATATAAATTTGCCGCCCCCAAATGTGACATCACAATGCCCCACCCATATGATCTGCCATATGAACTAACGCCAGTGCTGCACACAGTGTGTGTTTACATTAAAAAGCCTGCAGGGACCAGCTATAGACACCAGAACCACTTCATTAAGCTATAGTGTCCCTTTAATGTGAGGTAAATTATAGATTAGTGTCACTAATAATATACTAGATTGCCTACTTACAATTAGATGAGGATGATGATGGGCTGCAGTTTGGCTCCACTGGTCTGGTGTAGAACAGGACCTCTGGAGGCTGTTTGCAACTGTGGTCACAAAATTCAACGTTCTGGGAGAATTGGAAGCAGCTCCATTTTTTGGGGGCCTCTTACACAGCTCAAGGTCTGGGCCCCAGTGCCTGACGGTGAGTATGCCCATAAGGCCCACTCATAAGTCCACTTATATGTTCCACCCACCCATGAGCTCGCTCACAGGGAGTGGAGTGTGTAGGGGATGTGTTATGTGTTATCTAATATGTGTGCTTATGGTATGTAGTGTATAGGGATACCAGTTTGTGCAGGTGATGCAGTGTGTTTGTGTGTAGTGGAAGCAGTGTGTATTTGTGCTTAAGGGATGTATTATGCGTTTCTGGTTGTGTGTGAGGGATGCATTGTGTGAATCTGTGTTTGTATGCATAAGGGATGCAAGGTGTGTGTCTGTATGTGTGTGCATTGAGTGTAAGAGATGCATTGTGTTTCTGTGTGTATGTAAGAAAAACAGTGTGTGTGTTTGCATGTGTGTGTAAGGGTTTGCATTGTATGTTTCTGTGTATGTGTGCAAATGATGCATTTTGTGTGTAAGGGTGTAACCGCTGGCGGTTCCCTTATTTACCACTATAATGTCTTAAAGCATAGAACTTAGTAGGGCTAACCATACAGATATCTTAGCCATAATGTTATATAGTTAGTAAGAGATCCTCTATTTAACATATGTAAATAATTGAGAATACAATATAAAATAAGGATTGTCTTGGAAGCAATAGATTTTGTCTTTTAGATATTTATTATATAAAAATATAAATATAGACATATCAAATCCATTATAGCAGAGTTTATAAGATGAAATTAAATGCTTGCAAATATCATTAATAGGTTAACATACCCTTCTGAACATGTCATCATGTCAGCATCTCAGTCATTTTAAGATGGAGCAGCATCTGTCTCCAAGTCTCTCCTCTGTGTCTTAACATTTAAAAGTACACTTATTTATACCTTAAGTGTCGTCATTTTAGAGTCACCATAGTTCATATATGAAAAAGTAACTTGTCTACTTTAAATCAATTTAGGACCTCCCTTAATTTGGCAAAGATACAAGGCCATAACTAAAGGGTGCATACGTCATGGAAATTTTCCTGACTTAGTTCAAGATGGCATCTTAAAGTCTGAATAGCTTATCTGTTGTTTATACTAAGACGTAAGTGCACAGTCGTGGGAGGTTCCCGGATTTGGGGAAGTTCCATTAACTCAGGGTTACCACAGTATATTGTGTACTGAAAGAGTCGTAGAATAGCCTTGAAGCTTGTTTATGCATTATTGTTATTGTAATTCGTCTGGGACAAAATGGCGCAAACATATTATGCACTGAGGTTATTGCTTAAAGAAACATCTATGAAAAACAATATGTTCCATTTCTAACACCTTGTCAATTTGCAATATCTCTTAAAGACAAAGTACACAATTTAAGAAATACAACATTTCATTCTAAAACTTGTAATATTTGCATTTGCCCATAACACCCTCTCCATTAAACTGTGGACATTGTAGACCATTTCTTCCTTAACCCCTTAAGGACCAAGCTTCTGGAATAAAAGGGAATCATGACATGTCACACATGTCATGTGTCCTTAAGGGGTTAAATTAGTGAACCAAAGTTCTCCAACAGTCTAGGTTTTTTTTGTGCTCCCAGCATCTTTGATCATTGTTGTAACAGTAAAATATCCGTAGTGTGATCTTTGCCTGTAAAGGTGGTTGATTAAAATGAGCAAAGCTTTTGTCTAGGAAAGAATTGAAAAGAACACCAAGTTCCAGAGTAAGATATTCTCGGATGGATCCGGATACGAATTTGAATCCAAAGTTAAAAGTAGTAATTGTATTTGTAATCCAAAGTCTGTAAAGGCCTGTAGAAGTTTACATTCCTTAGATACATTGCTGGAGGTTGTGTTTGTAGAATACCCGGGTATTTGTTGTAGAGTACAGGTTGTAGAGTCCAGCTTTCCAAATATTTGGCTAGAATTGGTTGCAGATATTGAATAAGCATTATCTGTTATCACCGTGGTGATGGTGTTGGTATTTGTCTTTGTCTTTTGTCTTTGCTTTTTATTTAGTTTTTTTCCATGAAATATTTTTACACCATTTATGATGTGTATAGATTGGATATTCTCCGATATTCTTTTACGGAATAAATTAATTGACAGCATTTCCAAGACATTGTCTGAAGTGACATGGATCCCATTATAGTAAATGTTATGTTGATACAGCAATCGAAGTGGATTCTCAAGAACGCCTCTTTTTGCTGGATTGGAATCTTTGTAACATCTTAGTGATAGACATCTCAATGACATCAGGTGCTGTTGTGCTAAAAATGTTAACAGGTAAAATCTGTGGAAAAATCTTTACATTTGTTATACTTTGTATAATAATGATAGATGAAATAGTAACATAGTTAATCTTTCTAGTGTTTTGTTTTAAAGATAAACACCCTTGTATATGATTTAGAGATATAAGGATAATTCGAAGCAGCAAAGTATTTACCGCCTTTGTTCACAATGGTATGTAAAATTACAATCTCTTTAAATGTTAAAAATACTCTTTTATTCAAAATCTCTCTATATATTTGGAATAGTTGCTAATTGGAAAAATGACATTATTCATCTTTTTTTTTGTCCTTTTAGGGAGAAGACAACATATTCCCTAAGTTACAATTAGTAAATATAATAACTACAGTTATTAATGGCTTAAAATACCAGAAACACCCAAATATTGAATTTTATTTTTATTTTTTTTACCAAGATCTGACAGCCATTGTGGAAAGTCACGTTCGTAAGATTGGATGCTTAGCAATGAGAATCTTAATTTTTTAAATATATTTACCAGCGGCTGTTGGGTGTAACTTAAGATGATTTGGATTTTTTATTATTTCTAAAAGTGAGTTAAGAAAGCACTTAGATGCAATATTGAAGGTATTTATATTTTAACTCTACCTTTGTATAGGTGGCGTTATGTACCTTTAACCATCACAAACCAAATAACATTTTCTTGGTATTTGAAAAACCGATAAAATATTTCATTACGTGTATTTTAATATATATATTCATAGAGTGGTATGGATGTTGAATTTATATCTTTGACATCTTTTCACCAGTTTGCAATAGGTAACCTAAATGATCAGTTTCCAAAATCATGATGTATATCACCTGGACGGGTTAATCCATAATACTCTTTGATTTCCATTGGCTGGCCTTAGCTATGGCAGACTGAATATGTTGATCATTGTAAATAAACTTTATGATAGTTGAAGTAAAGTTTCTGCCTGTCTTTCAGTTAAATTTTAACTGTTGAAGTACTTCACTTATATTAATTATACCATTCTGCAAACTTAAACGAATATCGAGTAGTTTCTGATTTAATAAGAACAGTTCACATTTTCTTCTAAAGTTTAAACGTTATTGTAGTTGTTATTGTAATCATATGATCTTTAACTATCATGATTCCATTATTCATCTGGATAATCACCTGTTATGCTCTTATACTTTATGTCTAATACATTTGTTTGTAGGCCAGACTGCAGCTGCATATGGCATTTTGGCAATAATCTTCAATTGCGTTTCAGATATTCACAAAGTCTATCCACCTTTGTAATTAACACATTATGTGTTTATTTGATACCATTAATTATAGTATCTGTATTATATTACACGTTGTCACTGACACATTTCTGATACAGGGAAAAAAATAGCATGATTGCTTTAGTAATTATAATTTTTCTGTCCATGCACCACATTCCTGGAAGTCCAGAATATAGCAAAAATCCTTTGTCGTTTGATTCTATGGAGCCATTTAACGTTTTGATTGGTATAGTTATACCAAAAGAGCAAGGAGTACATCGGTAGATCACATCTGCAACAGAACCATGACAGATTCCTTGTTGTATCAATGTCTCTGTGTTTATGTTTACAGGAGTTCTTTGCTTTGCAAGTATGTAAATAACATGTAGAGTTTAAGAAAAGCTGCAAATCGTGCTTTAGTACAAGTGTCCCATGATGTCAGGTTTCTGAAAGATTTTGCTGGCCTTTTATATTCCATTCTCTTTTCAGAGCATCTGCTCTTAGTAGGCCTGTGTTGTTATTATTTATTAATTGCATCAAGGTTTCTTTCGTTAATTGATATGTTTCTGCCGAATTTAAATTCATATGCCACCAAATGTCATTGTAAAGTTCATTGTTACAGAATATTGTTCCAGGATGGTTTTCACTCCAGTAGGAATCTATATTCCTCTTCTTCTGCTCCTTCCTATTAACCACTTTTTTTGAGTTGTAGGTAACAATCTGTGTCTTGTACTGTGAGGCGCTTTGATAGTCAATCAGGTTTTCTCAGTACCATGTTCCATCTTGAGAAACAGCTGGGTGTTGACAGTTATCAGCCTTTATTTCTTTTTCCGGTTATCTTCTGTCTGGAAACATAATAGCAATGTCCAGAATTAACATAGCACTTCTTTTCAGCATAAGAAGGCTGTTTGCGGTAGTCATTCAATGATAAACTATATTGCATAGTCTTTTCTTACATCACCTTCATAGGTGCATCCAAAGTCTTTCACAAGCATCTTTTTCTGTTTTCAGCATGCTTTGCCATCATCGTTGAGTCCATTATTAGGATTTGAAATAGTCCAATCACATCTCTCTCATGTATAATCGGTTTTTGGAATGATCTCAGTAGGTTCCTTGTGAAATACCAGTGTATTCATTTCACTGTGAGCTGTGTCTCTCCTTTTGAGAAGGTTCTTGGAGGTAGTCCTCACGATCAAAGAACTTGTATAGTGTGCAGTCCAATTCAGTTCAGGTGCTTCCTGCTTGTTAACATAATCCCAATGCAGTTTTAAAACGACATTGCTGCAGATTGTAAGAAGGAGACACCATAACCAATTTTCTAGCATCCTTTTGCTTCCATCTTTGCATTTCTTTCTTACTGTATAAGATAATTCAGGTTCAGTCTCTGTTTTCTCCAGTCTTTCTTATAATGATGTTGATGATTCATTTTTCATACATTCCATGTTCACTGGAATCTGTCTGTTCATCCTTCTCCTTCACATTTGCAGGTTCAGATGTCAGATCACGATTCAGTCTGTTACGTGGCTATGATTCTGGTGACTTTTCTGTCGTCCTTTATTTGTTTTATCTTGTCATCTTTAACAGCATTCACTGTGTCAGCAGTCAGTGGTTCTGTGAACGTCCTGTTAGTAAAATATCAAAACTTACTGTTCTCTGTTGGCTCTGATTGTTCTCTGTAGTAAAAGTTCTCGGAGTCACCCTCTCCAGGACAAACTGGCCAACAGTAAGAAAAAGTTGGTGGTGCATGGTGAGATGGGCTGAAAAAAAAAATTCCCTAAATTTCTCTAATAGAACCAATGGTTCTAAGCTCTCCCTGGTGCAGAAATATGTTTGTCAGTGAAAAACATGTAACATTTCATATGGTGTCTCACCATTTGTATCATCAGGTATGTTGTGAATGCTTATCTGTACCATAGGAATAAATAGATACCACTGTGTGGGGCAAGCAACTGGTAACTTGGTTAATAATCATTTAACCTCAGCATTTTTAGTGGTCGCCAATTGTAACCGCTGGCGGTTCCCTTATTTACCACTATAATGTCTTTAAGGCATAAAATATCGGCAAATTAAGATTATATACAAAAATGCATGTTCTGGATGTTCCCACAATACCTCTTCTATTATTATAATTTTTTATTTTATTTTATTTATTTATTTAAGTGTGAAATCTGATTCCTTTTGGGATGAGCACCCCTCTCAGCCCCCCAGTTTCAGAGGCCCCTTTGGAGGTGACCACAGAAAAGTATAGATTCTATCAAATAGATATGTGGGGTCTTTGGACAGTAATGTCACCTTAATTATACTTTTCATATTGCAGATATATGATATACAATGTGATTTAATATAGCAGAGTATTATCACTTTCATTGACACTGAATTTTTTTTATGCATTATTATTTTTATTTTTCTTACATTTTAATGTCTGTTTAGAATATTGCAGGCTTTGCAATATCAAATTAATTTTGCAGTATATATATTTGCAATGCTCTTACAACATATTATTATTAAAATTAGCCTCTTTCAGAATTAGCACTATCTACCACTGGAATTAGTGTAGGATAGACCAATATTTGGGATACTGTAGAATATGTGGTGGAACTGAATCCCCATATATGAGATTTGAAAACTGTATTTTTATTTCTACGCTGTGCCCTAATCTGTATTTATATACATAATTGCAGCAGCATATAGATTTTAAATAAGCAATTATTTCACCCATCATGTGTGGTTGACTGTGGACTTTTTTTAAAACCTATTTTTTTTTTGTTATAAATCCGTTTCTGGCAGAGAGAGCAGGCTGCTGAATGCTCGTATTGCCTGGTCTATATACATTTATTTATAAACAACATTGATATTTAATCTTATTTTATGTTTTATGAAAACCTAGTTTATGAAATTTACTGAGATTAAATGTGTCTGATCTGATTACAGTCAGTAGTACAATATCATTGTTCTAATTTCCTTACTGCTAGCACTACAGGTACAGTGGGATAGTACCACTTATTTAACTAAGCTTTCCCTTTTAAAATTGGTGGATTTTAATCCTGCCATTGCAATAGACTAAAGACTGTACCTGAGTAAGCAAAGTCATTATGTGCAGGAATTGTGCACTTTAAATAGTAGAATACTTATGCTGTTCTAGTGAATTGGGCTGGCTGCTTAACACATCACTTAGTATCTTTTGGTAACATTTAAAGCTGTAAATGTATTTAACATTTTATTTAAATAAGCCTTTGATAATTTCAGTTTAAAAGTTATCAGAGATCCTGTATAGTTACAATTTAATTTTGCCCTGATTTATCTTACATATATATTATTTTTAATTATTTAATAAATATTTATTTATGCAGGGCATTTAGAGAGGCAAAGGATGTATAACCACATGTTGCCCTTTTTTCTAGGAATGTAGTATAATTTCAACTCTGTTAAGGTAAAAATATGAGCTAGTTAGCATATATTATATAAAATATATGCTGCAGTGTACTGCATTGTACTGCACTGAATGTATTTAAAAGCCATGTCTTTCTCTTTATGGCTGTATGTAATAATGTTGTTCATAATTTGGAATATAAACCAACAACTTCTCAATTCCTTGGAATGTTTACATGTCTCCTATCTCTGCAACCTTGGCTGGAAACTCCAGACTCCAAAAACAGTTATGCTGTTATAATTCCTGATTTTTAATAAACAGCTAGCGTAACTGACAATATGGAAATTATCACTGTTTTATAAAACCTTTCTTATATAGTGGACTGTCTGTCTGTCGCTTCTGTGTCATGAATGTTTTCATTAAGCCATAATGCAATTTTCTTTGCATTCTTGGAATTAGACTTCAAATTTCATCGCTCTGTCTTATCACTTTTCTTTTGACAACATTTTGCATTAATCTTTTTCCTTTTTGCATGGATACTACGCAGCTACAAAGAGAACATATCCCCCTGCCTGCAATCCACTGTCCTGGAACTAATGGGGCATGCTGTGCTGGTGTATTAGGCGTATCAGGGAGTTTACCAAATATGTATATTTGCTCTCTTGAGTGTGTGTCTGTCAGTAAATGTGTGCGTCTGTTCATGAGAGTGAGCGCCGGACTCCCTTAACGCTGGGGATCTCTCCGTCCCCATCCGCCTCTCAGCTCCGAATGCACATGCGTGGCAAAAGCCACGCGCGCATTCAAACCGCCCATAGGAAAGCATTACTCAATGCTTTCCTATGGACGTTCAGCGTCTTCTCACTGTGATTTTCACAGTGAGAATCGCAGAAAATCCTCTAGCGGCTGTCAATGAGAAAGCCACTAGAGGCTGGATTAACCCTCAGTGAAACATAGCAGTTTCTCTGAAACTGCTATGTTTTCAGCTGCAGGGTTAAAACTAGAGAGACCTGGCACCCAGACCACTTCATTGAGCTGATGTGATCTGGGTGTCTGTAGTGGTCCTTTAAGTGTTTGTGTTTATGCATGCACTGGCATACATACCGCGGTCGCACGGGTCGCAGCCCTGCGACCAGGTGCCCGCCGCCATGTGTTGCGGCACCAGCCTGCGCAGAGTAAGCGCTCGCGCGGGGGGAGGGGGGGCCCCGGATCAGTTTTCGTACCGGGGCCCCATGGGTTGTGTGTACGCCACTGTATCTCATGTATGGTCTAGGAGGTTACTTCCTATTTAAGTCTGGTTATTACTACATGTAAGGCTTTGATTATTGATTGAAGCAAAGGATAGCTGCCCCGGAGTGCCATTCTATGAGATTCGCAATGTCTGGACATATTCAGGAGGGACAGTGCAGTATTCAAGAAAGCATGAATTATAACAAGCAATCGGTCTCACAAATGCACACAGCTGAGATGAAATGCAGTGTGCCTAAACTCTAACCAACTGAACATGTACTGTCAAGCTGTTAATGCACTGAATACATCCTATGTTGTTGTGGAAAAGAGGGACACCAGAAGAAAAATACAAAAATATAACTTCCACATCTGTACTGTCACACATAAAAATGTACACTTGGAAGGCTCATGGGCATAGAATTCAAGGGGGATGGGGGTAAACAATATAACTGGGTGATGTAAGGAGTAACGTCGCCCTCCAGTCTTCATGGTGTAACATTCAAGACAATATTATCTAAAAAAAATAAAACATTTTGTAAAATTTAGTTATCTTCACCACATACCTTTTAAAATCTTTCAACAAGAATTTACACAAAAAAACATTACTGTAAAAACTAAAAAATATAACACTGTTTTTAACTAAAGTAACTCTTCCTATCCTGGTTCCTTCCATGAAACTTTAAAAACAAACATAAAGCTTACATCTCCACTCCAGCACAGAGGCCAAATTCTCTCCTCGGCCATCTCCTAGTCTGCTGATGTCAATATCTCTTCATTAGGAGGAATTATTTTTAGGATGAACAGGCTGAGAGGGGGATATGGGAGGGGGCTATTGTGCCACTGGACACCTGTCACCAGCATGCTATGCTTATTGACATTAGACATCCATATGGACAGAACTGACATTACCAGACCACCTCTAAGGACACTGTTGGAGGTGGAGAGACATTTAGGGTAACAAAGGGGTTAAACTCAATATGTGCAGCATTTCATAGTGAAATGCTGTAATACAGACTCCAGGTTCCATGACCACTTCATCAGTGAAGTGGTCATGGTACATGGAGTAACCCTTTGATTTAATTTCTATGAGAAATTAAATGATTATATACATTCAAAGGTGAGGTCAGGTAACTTAAAAAGTGTATAACGATAACTCATTCTACCTATAGGTTCCAAGAGTTCTGAGAGTTCCAGAACCGCTCTCTTCTGGACAGAGATCTCAGATGTTCCACTGGGAAACTGCTGAAGCCACTATCCCAACTCGGGGGTTACAGCCTTGACTGCTAGTATCACAATTGGGACTACTACATTCTGACACATACTTTATAGCTTCCCTTTCAGTCTTTGGCATTTGTCCATGTTGTCATATTCTTTCTGATGTTATGGTCACTTAGTATTGCCAGATCCAGGGCCTGCGCTACCATTAGGCAAATATGGCATTCGTTTGGGGCGTCCACCGGGAGGTCTCCTAGTGAGCTGCCCTGCTGCTATCTGGGGATGCTGTGCTGGGAGAGCGGCTCCTTAGCCACCCCCCAGCGCAGCCATTCACCTTCTGGGCTTCTCTCTGCCCCTTGCCTGCTCAGGGAGTGGAGTTTGCTGTAACCCCAGCACCCGAGCAGAGCACTGTGCTTCATGCAGGCATGGGAAGCTGGGATATGACTTGGTATCCCGACTGCTCCATGCCTGTGAACACAGGAAGCACTCTGAGGGGAACAGGGAGCAGCCTGTGCTCACAATGCACAGTTCTCCTGCTTCCCCGTACCAGAAACAGAGCAGCTACCTGCAGGCTAGACTTATTCTCCTCTTCACAGCACCCAGGTATGGCAGGATAAGGGGGATGGTTTATTGTGTGCATGGTTGTAAATTGGTGTGTGTGTTTTACATTTCTGTATTTGTGTGTGTTAATAATGTGTGACTATGTAAAGTGATGTAAGTTTGTGTCTGAGTGACAGTGTGTGTATGTGTTAGTCAAAGTGTGTAAGTGACACTGTGTGTGTGTTAGTGATAGTGTTCAAGTGACACTGTGTTAGTGAGAATGTGTAAGGGACTCTGTGTGTGTGTGTGTTAGTGAGAGTGTGTAAGTCACACTGTGTTAGTGAAAATGTGTAAGTGACTGTGTGTGTGTTAGTGAGAGTGTGTAAGTAACTCTGGGTGTGTGTGTGTGTTAGTGAGAGTGTGCAAGTGACAGTGTGTGTTAGTGAGAGTAAGTGACACTGTAAGTGACTCTGGGTGTGTGTGTGTTAGTGAGAGTGTAACTGACAATGTGTATGTCAGTGAGAGTGTGTATATGTTAGTGAAAGTGCAAGTTACACTGTGTAAGTGACTGTGTGTGTGTTAGTGAGAGTGTGTAAGTGACAATGTATGTCGGTGAGAGTGTGTATATGTTAGTGAAAGTGTGTAACTGACAATGTGTAGGTCACTGAGTGTGTGTGTGTGTGTTAGTTAGAGTGTGTCTCTTTTGTTCCCTAAATGCGTGCTCACTATGTCTCTCTCCTAAAAAATTTTCCCAGTCTCTGTTTTTTAAATATATCAGTCTCTCTATCATTTCCCTAAATGTCTCCCCAGACTGTTTCCATTCTTTCTCACTGTGCGTCTGCTTTCAATTAAAGGGACACTATAGGCACCTAGACCACTTTACCTGATTTAAGTGATCTGGATGCATTATCCCAGTGCCCTTACACTACAAAGGTAATTATTGCAGTATTTAACAAACTGCAATAAATGACTCTACCTCTAGTGGCTATTCGTGGTAACGTCCAACCTCATGCAAAACCCAATAGAAAAGCATTGTATAATGCTTTCCTATGGGGAAATCCTAATGCAAGCGCGGCCATTGAGGAGCGACGGCGGACTTGAGTCAGTGCCGAGGTAAGACCCAGGTAAGTGGCAGAAGAGGTTGTTAATCCCTTCTGCACCATGAGGGGGGAGGTGCGCAAGACGGAGAGGAAAGCTATAGTGCCAGGAAATTTTTTTGTTTTACTGACACTATAGTTTCCCTTTAATGTCTACTTAGTGCGTCTCTTTCTATAAATGTCGCTTTACTTCATTTCAGAGTTTAGTGAATAAACCTCTGAGGTAATGTAGTTGCATTCATGAGGGGGTGGCAAAATGGATTGTTGCCTAGGGCGGTAGGAATCCTTGCACCGGCCCTGGCCAGATCCACCACTGTTCAGCAGGAATAGTAATGTTTAGATTCAAGGCTAACACGCCTCTAGTGCCTCTAGTGGTCTCCATGACAGCCACCAGAAGCGCTTCCACCCCAATAGCTGAGTTAAACACAGCTATTCAATCAGCGTATCTCATAGTGACCATTTGAATTGCACAGCATGGCGTTTTGCCAGGCACACACACTAATCCCTAAATTTTCCCCTTAAGGTAAACATTAGATTGGCTGAGGTCATCTACACCCATTAGTGGAGCAGCAACATGGAGACTGGTGACTGGCTGAAAGATAAGTAAATATCACCTTTCACACCCTCACATGGTGTGGGGGCACTAAAATAGGTAGATAAAAAATATTGAGTTAGCTATGCATGCTTGTATAGTGTATATTATGTGTGTAATAGTGTAAGTGGTAGTGTGTGTGTGTGTACCTAACTGTCTTTTTTGAGTTACCCATTCTGGACCAAGTCCTCTCCATTCTCCTGGTAAGTTCTCTCCCCTCTCCCTACAGGTGATGGCTGTGTTCAGTCTGAGGGGGTGGGCCCATGCACAGTTCAGGCTTCCTCAGACTAAATGCAGCGATCCCAGAGCTTCTCTTCCAGTCGGCGAGCAGCAGACACATGGCAGCAGGTAGGGAGGGGGCTATTAACAGGCAGTGTAGGTGCCATCAACAGGCATTATGTGTAGCTCTTCCACTGATTTCTACTTTAGCCAGGAAGTGTTTAAAGGGTTTATCTGGCCAAAAACAGTGTCTTTTTGGTGGAAGTAATCCTTTCTGAAAGTAATCCTCGACTCCTTTCTTAAATAAAATAAAAAAGTAAGCCAAAAACTCACATGTGATATACCTCCCAAGTATCCCTATTTAGGAGGGACAAATACAAAAAATAATAGGGAGTGCCAGCACTCCACTCAAAATTTGGTTGCAGATCTCCAAAGTCTCCTTTGAATTACCTCATGAACAGTATAAAAACAATAAGGAGCAGTAACACCAAAATAAATGTCAAAAAGATTTATTCAACCTGTATTGAACAAGCAACATTTTGACCCAAACTCAGGGTCTTTATCAAGCCTTATTGATTTATACTATTTAGAAGGGACAGTCCCGTTGGGTCCAAATCCATGCGTCCCTTCTTTCTATCCTAAATAAAGCAATGTACCGTATATACTTGAGTATAAGCCGACCCGAATATAAGCCGAGGCCCCTAATTTTACCCCCAAAAAACTGTGAAAACTTATTGACTCGAGTATAAGACTAGGGTGGGAAATGCAGCAGCTACTGGTAAATTTCTAAATAAAATTAGATCATAAAAAAATTATATTAATTGAATATTTATTTACAGTGTGTGTATATAATGAATGCAGTGTGTGTATATGAGTGCAGTGTGTGTATGAGTGCAGTGTGTGTATGAGTGCAGTGAGTGTATGAGTGCAGTGTGTGTATGAGTGCAGTGTGTATGAGTGCAGTGTGTGTGTGTGAATGCAGTGTGTGTGTATGAGTGTAATGTGATGCAGAGTGTGATGCAGCACCTTGGTGGGGGTGGGCATTTTTTATATATTTTTTTATTATTATTATTTTAATTTTTTTGTTATATTATTATTTATTTATTTTTATTATTATTTTTATTATTATTTTATTATTATTTTTATTTTTTTTTCGTTCCCCCTCCCTGCTTGATACATGGCAGGGAGGGGGCTCTCCTTCCCTGGTGGTCCAGTGGCATTGGCAGTTAAGTGGGGGGAAGGGGGGCTGGCAGAGAGCACTTACCTCTCCTGCAGCTCCTGTCAGCTCCCTTCTCATCCGCGCCGGTCCGTGCAGCTCTTCTGTCAGCTCACACTAAGTCTCGCGAGAGCCGCACTATGACCCCGCGGCTCTCGTGAGACTTACACTGGGAGCTGACAGAGGTGCTGAAC
Organism: Pelobates fuscus; assembly: GCF_036172605.1. Classification (NCBI taxonomy): domain Eukaryota; kingdom Metazoa; phylum Chordata; class Amphibia; order Anura; family Pelobatidae; genus Pelobates; species Pelobates fuscus. Next base: position 121,124,117 of record NC_086323.1, read on the forward strand.
GGACCGCCGCGGAGGAGGAGAGAGCTGACAGGAGCTGCAGGAGAGGTAAGTAACCGCACACAGCCCCATTGTCTCTATTATGGCAATGTAAATTACCATAATACAGACAGTGACTCGAGTATAAGCCGAGTTGGGGTTTTTCAGCACAAAAAATGTGCTGAAAAACTCGGCTTATACTCAAGTATATACAGTATCTACAAAAAATGTGTTTAGAAATCAGTCTGTGTAAATAAGATGCTCTGTTCTTGTTTTAAACAAAATTTTAGTTACATACATTGTTATTAGTAAGTCACCTAAATTTTCTCAGAACAGCTCTGGCCCGGTCACATCCCCATCCACACAAATTAAATGTCCATTTGAAATGTTGGGATGTATGCTGTAATTCCATAGAGCGGCCACTTTCTCCCTGCAGCCCGATGCTCATTTGGCTTCACTCCACCCCACTGGAGAAGGAGGATTGCTATTGAGGAAGGGCTGAGGGGAGGACTTGGTGGACACATATGGGAACCATGAGGCATTAGTCATCTGTGAACAGCATGCTAAGCTTGCTGATGTCAGATTCTTAATATTCAGATTTAACTTTAGCCAGACACCCTCATTCTAGACTAACTAATGACGCTATTGGAGGAAGAGATAAATCTCCAGCAGTAATGTGCATTTTCTGTTCGTGTCGTGTCGTGTTTCAAACTCAAAGTACTCCAAGCAATCTGGTCATGTCAAATCACTGTACTGGTAATGGTGCTTGGAGTAGAACTTCAAGATAAAAAAAAAAAAAAAACAGGTTTTTGGACTTTTACTTGAAAAATCTTTTACTTATCTACAAAAGCTAATGAAAAAAACTGCTAAACAGATTCTAAATGTTGTCCCGAGTTTAAAAACAGTGTTTACATGCTTTATTGCTTTTTTTTGCAAGTTATAGGCCTATAAATACAAGTAGGAAATTGCTGTTTCAATATATATATATATATATTTTAAATTTATCAATAGTGACATTGTAACACCGTTATCTGTCATAAATCCTCGAATTACACCTCACATGTACATATTTTTTTAACCCCTTCAGGCCGGGTGACGGACGAGGTCCGTCATCCTGGGGAAACCCTTAATGACAAGTGACGGACCTTGTCCGTCACGCGTTAAAATTAACCCCAGATCGCCGCGATTGCTCTGTATTAGAGGCAGACCGGGAGCACCGGATCGGGCTGTCCCAGCACATGTGCCCGCTCTGACAGCATGTCAGAGCGAGCACATGTGCTCTGTATACTCACCTTCCGCCTCCCTGCACTTCAAGGTTCACTGTGAAGTGCAGGGAGACGGATCAGTGCTGATCCTGCCCCCTGTTAAAAAAATAAATAAAGTTTAAATAAAATCCCACCCCCCTTTTAATAAAAAATTAACCCCTTCCCTGCCAATTGATCACTGACTACAGTGATCAATTGGCAGGGATTGCATTTTACTGTCATCTGATTTTTTTCTTTTTAAACCCCTCTGGGTTATTTATTATTTTTTTAACCCTCAGGGGTTAAATTTATTTTATTAATTAATTTAAATATTTTAAAATTATATATTTAGCTAACTGGGGTGGGTGGAAGTTAGTGGGGAATTTGGGGATTTGGAGTTAGGCTAACTAGGGGTTAACGTTAAAAAAAAGTTTTAAAATAAGCTTTAAAAAGTTAAAAATTACTTTTTTTTTTTTTTAAGTTTTAATAACGTTTAAGTAAAAAATAAAAAAGACACCCCCCTTTACCCAGTCCAAATAAAAATTAACCCCTTCCCTGCCAGTCGATCACTGCCTATAGTGATCAAAATACAGATCACAGTATTATACTGTGATGTAATTTTTTTTAACCCTTGAGGATTAACTTTTATTTATTTATTAACTCTCAGGGGTTCAATTTATTTAATTAATTAATAAAAATATTTTATAATTATATATTTTGCTAGCTGGGGTGGGTGGGAGTTATGGGAAAATGGGGAATTTACGGTTAGTGCTGCTTACTGCTAGTTAGGGGTTAACGGTAAAAAAAAGCTTAGAAAAATGTTAAATTTTTTAAGAAAGTTTAGGAAAGTTTAAAAAAAAATAAGCAAAACAAAAGTTTAAAAACTAGTTTAAAAAGTTAAAAAAGTATAAAAAGTTAAAAAATACATTAAAAAAATACTCGTTACCACTATACCTGGAACAAACTAGAGAAAAAATGATCCCACGCTAAAGTTCAAAATATGCCTTTTAAATTACCCCAGGGTGTATTTTTTAATAAATAGTATGTGTTTGGGGGGAAGTTTCAATAACCAACCATCTAAACTACTCAAAAATGGAACATGGACACAGCGTACAACTTCAAAGTTATAAAAAAACGAATGGCTGCGTCTCAAATGTGCCCCTTCAACATCCACATATACCTGGCAAAGGTACATACGGGGGTATTGCTGTACTCAGACCACATAGCTGAGCAATATATGAAGTATTATACAGTGGTAGCACACATAAGGTTTGCAAAATATACTGCGCAAACTCACTTTGTGTGTCAAAAAGGCAGAAAAAGTGCTTATTACCACTACACTTGGTACAAGCTAGCGGAAAAATGATCCCATGCTAAGGTTCAAAATATGCCTTTTGAAATACCCTGGGATGTCATCTTTAAGAAATGGATGACTTTATGGGGTATTTGGTTTATATAGCCTGGTAAAATACTCTAAAATGGGACATGGGCACAGCGCAAAAATTTAAAGTTTGAAAACAAAATGGAATGGCTATGTCACAAATGCGCCCCTCCAATGTCCACATATACCTGGCAAAGGTACATACGGGGGTATTGCTGTACTCAGCCGACATAGCTGAGCAACATATGAAGTATTATACAGTCGTAGCACACATAAGGTTTGCAAAATATACTGTGCAAACTCACTTTGTGTGTCAAAAAGGCAGAAAAAATGCTTATTACCCCTACACTTGGTACAAGCTAGCGGAAAAATGATCCCACGCTAAGGTTCAAAATATGCCTTTTGAAATACCCTGGGATGTGTTATTTGAGAAATGGTATGCCTTTATGGTGTAGTTGTAATATGTAGCCTGCTCAAGTGCTCCAAAGTGGGACACGGACGCATCAAAACCCTCCATGAAAATTCACACTTAAAAACCATAAATTGTTACATCTCTTTTACAGCAGTGTAACTTCACAAAATATTGCCAAAGACATACAGTGGGGGTGTAATTTTACTCAGAAGACTTAGCTGAGCATAATTTGGGGGGTTTGAACTTAGTGGCACATATGAAATATACAAAATGCCCAGCAAAAATATAATCCGAATGTAAAAAAATGCCCAAAATAATTTTTTACCACATACTTTGGCATATATTGGTGAAAAAATGGGGGCATGTTAAGGCACAATATGCACCATATGAGATACCCTGGAGTGTCTACTTTTACAAATGGTAGGCCTTTGTGGGGGGTTTTTGAACAGTCAAACTGTTATAATACCCCAAATGGAAGCATTGGCTCATTAAATCCGTCTCTCAAAATTCTACTGTGAGTACTGAAAAGGACAGGTCTCCTATTTGGCACTGTAGCTTCACGAAATAGTGCCAAAGACATACAAAGGGGGTGTCATTTTACTCAGCAGATGTAACTGAACACAAAATAAAACTTTGTACAGGAATAGCACACACCAACTTTACAAAATACACATGAGAAGTTCTTTGTTATAAGTTTGTGTGCCAAAAACAAAAACAATTTCTCCAATATTTAGCAGAGGTTGGCGGTGAAATGACTACGTAGAAAGTGTCAAAACAACCTTAGGTAAATAGCCTGTGATGTCTACTTTATATAAATATATACTTTGGTGTGGCAATTTTGTTTTCTTTTATGGCTATTAAGCTTACAAGACAAACATACCAAATTTTAAAATTGCTCCACATTAAAAGTTTATTTTACTCCTTGTGCTTTGTGACCTGTAACTACCAAAAAGAACTTAAAATCCCAGACACATTATATATTCTGTAAATCAGAACAACTAAATGAATTTATTTTTAATTGCTTTCTGTAACCTGTACTAATTATGCACACATTATTATTGCAAAAACTGTAAAAAAAAACAAAAATTTTTAACATTTTATTTTGCATTTTTCTGTATTTTTTTGATAATAAATAAGCATTTATATATATTTATATATATGTTACATCAAATTAAAGCCCTTTCTGTCCTTTAAAAAACAGTATATAATATGTGTCGGTGCAATAAACGAGAGAGAGAAATTGCAGTTGAACGCAAACAGCATGAAAATGCAAAAATTGCTTGTGTCATTAAGTGTAAGACAAGCTTCTGAAGCTGTGTCCTTAAGGGGTTAAAGTAGACAACCCAGGGTATTCAATATGGGGTATGTACAGTCTTTTTTAGTAGCCACCTAGTCACAAACACTGGCCAAAGTTAGCATTTATATTTGTTTGTGTGATAAAAATACAAAAAATGCTAACTTTGGCCAGTGTTTGTGACTAAGTGGCTACTAAAAAAGGCTGAACATACCCCATTTGCAATACCTTGGGTTGTCTTCTTTTGCAAATGAAGTAAAATCAAGCCTTATATTTGACCCTGTAACTTTCACAAACACTATAAAACCTCTACATGTGGGGTACTGTTATACTCAGGAGACTTCGCTGAACACAAATATTAGTGTATCAGAACAGTAAAATGTACCACAGCAATAATATCATCAGTGAAAGTGCCGTTTGAGTGTGAAAAATGCAAACAAACGTGACTTTCACTGACAATATCATCGCTGTGATATGTTTTACTGTTTTGAAACCTTAATATTTGTGTTCAGCGAAGTCTCCCGAGTAAAACACGTGGCTGCGGGGTCCTGATCTGCCGCGAGGAGCGCTGATCGCCGCAGGGGGACCGACGGCTATCAGGTAAGTACCCCCAGACCGTTATGACGGTTCAGGACCGTCATCGATCCCCAAGGGGATGTTTCCGATGACGGTCCTGAACCGTCATCGGTTGTCAAGGGGTTAAAGTCACACTGCAGTCAGTCTGAATGGCAGAGCTAATTATCAGTTTGGTTACTTGGGGTCAATAATCAGGAACCTTTTGAAACAGATGTGTAGCTCTTGAATCACAGGCTACATTGGCTATGCATTTTTTTTGCTTGTTTTTCCATTATCAATTGCTGACCATGATCTCGATTATCATCAGTAAGGAATCAATGGACTCCCACTGCCTAATTTCACCAGGACGGGGCCCTAAAATTGTGAAGCATAACTTTTTCATTGTTATCCCAAGTGTGGCATTCCCTACTTCATTACTCCCTGTCAGCTGCTAGCATCACTTCTCCCTGTTTTAGACTTGTGCATGCAAAAAAAAAAATTGGTCCAGCTAAACCACTTTGTCAAAACATTAAAATTTTGTTCTGGTTGTATGAATATCGTCCATGTAGCTGTTCAGTTCATCCAAATTTCACCCATGCTAAATATTTGGTAAAACATTTGGCCGAGCCAAAAATGTGTATACTAGTTAGCTGCAATGCAACCACAACCACAATGTTGCCTAGTTTAATGGCTTGGGCCACTAGGCAATATCAGACACTTTCTAATGCCAAGTCGGAGTTGTCAAAATTAAATTATGTTATCTGTATTTTAAAAAAAATTAAGTGATTTGTTTTTTCCCCACAACTTCTGGAATAACAGGGAATCATGACGGAATATTTCTGTCATGTGTCCTTAAGGAGTTAATGAAAGATGGGGAGCAGCAGGAGTTATTTTACGTTGGAAACAAGAGGATTTTTCAAAATATGAAATTAAAAAGTCAGTGGCCACTTTGTGACCGGTTCAGCCCTCCAACTTCGAAAATAAAATGCTTTCCCACATATCATCAGTTTCTACTAAATATATCTGCGAAGGTAGCAGGTATAGTTACATCTCAAGACTTACCCAGACAGGGTAAAACCACTACAAGGAAAAATCATTTCATTTTTATTATTTAACTTTAAAATTAAATGATCATTCACATTCATTGTTCAAGTCATTTATTCACTTATATACATCCAAAACTCACTTCTGCATTATGGAATTAAGACAATAAGCCATACAAACAAAATTCAGAAGAATTGCAATTCAGCAATCCAGCTGAAAACAAATTCCTAACACCTTTGTGTAATATGTTTTTTGTACCCTGTTTGTAAGCATTCCTGTAGTGACCTAACCTCAAGAAGTTGATTCATTTTTTTTTACAGAGGCTTGAGTCAGCACACCGGACGCCTGTCCCAATTTCATCTAAATATTATGGAGGCTGGAGTACTTAGGCACCATCTTACCTTCAGGGTTCAAACTGTTTCCAAATGGTTTAACTCTGAAGTTGGTCTTCTGCGTGCATGTCCTCTCTACCTCCTGTTTCCTCTCTGACAAGGTTGATATGATGTGGATGTGTTTCTTTAAAATTACTTCTGATCTCCATTATCTTTTTTTTTTTTTTATAAGTTCAGGAGTGCCCTTTTATCTGATATCTGGTGTATTACTTTTTTTCTGCTATGCTTATACACTTGAAGGATAAAACATTGCAGTACTTTAAGGCAAAGATACAGGTGTATGTTTCCTTCTTGGGCAGTGATAAGACAAAAACTATACATCTGGCATCGTGCAGAAAAATCAGCATGATTTATTTGAGCTTTATTTGGTCTGGGGAGCAATGAATGGAGTACAACAAAGTGGTAGATTAATATATGTGTGTTTTGTGGTGAATGTCAGTTTGATTTATATATATCAGCCCATCATATGGAATCAACTGTATTTAGGCAAGCAACTTTTCTAAGTATAATCTTAATGTATTTGTTAAGGAGAGAGTAGTGGAATTTGGTTGAATTTATTATCTCAAGCACAAAATTAAGGTTAACTAAAGGAGCACATAAATCATGTGATAAGCTGTTTAGAAATTGTACCTAGTTGAAAGGACACTCCAGTGCAATAACTAAATGTAGCAAAGTTAGCGCTACAATATCACTTTATTAATACATATATCAAATCATGATTTCCTCTCAATCCTTAACTGCTTTGCCAATAAACTGACAGACAAACCGACGAACTATCTACACAACCTTGCTGCAAAAATATAGAAAAGTAAAAACATATGGGATATTGCTGTGTAAATCTAAAAAAGGAACAAACAGTATATAGTGTAATACAGTTAATATAAACAATTGTGCACCACAAATAAATACACTCACAAGATGGAGATGTATAAAACGCTCAAGGGTGCCTCCCCCGATGTTATTGGGGGGCTATTGATCCCACTTTATGCTCCAGTGTAGTAGATGTAAAACAGGACTCCAATGGATGTAGGTAAAAACATTGGCGGCTTTATTATAAAAAGGTGACTATATCACCATCAGCATGTTATATAAAATAGAGGATTATAGGTCCTACGCGTTTCGTTCCGTTATTGAACTTCCTCAGGGACCAAATAACAATAAAATTGTAACAGTACCAAGTATAACAAACAAGCCTAATACCCCCTTTCCCCCACCTTAGAGTCCCTTTATATAAGGCTAATCCCTGTGTCCATTGGTGAATCTGTGGGTGTTTCCATTCATTCATGGTGTCCATTGGTGCAGGTGTAATACTTGTCCAGGTGTCGGTATTCGTCTGATCATCATCCAATTTCCATCACAATTAAGAACGGAGCGTCCGTGTATAACTGGAACCAGAAGTACGTTCCGTCTTGTACTTCTGCGTTCCAAATGACCATGCGTTCCATTTGGACAGGACTCGAGTATGTGTGAATATTGCCCTCTGGTGGTCGCCCATGTTTAAATGCTAGAGACATTAGTAAACAGTAGAAAATAACGATGTATACATCTACTGAAGAGAGAGAATATTAATATCGCACACAAGACACTGAAAGTGTATATGATGAATATATTGCAACATAAACAATCATTTTTAATTAATATCTATATGGACATTTCTTACCCTATGTTTAATTATTAAACTATGTATTAAAGTGAAATAATTCGTAACAGTATTAAAGTGACACGTGCAAAAAACTACAATATAGTATAGTCATATTATGTCCCTATAACAATAAGAAAAAACTCCATATTCTTGGAGTAGCACACATACCTATCACTAAAACCTCAATCGATATTCAAAATGATGAGGTGATTAAATACTTTCCAATTCCATATTATTCAATGTTTTACCCAAAGGGATGTTATATCACATACCTAAGGGATTAAATATAGATATAGACCTGTTCTGTTTTTTAGATTGATGGGTCTATCTTGTTTAAGAAGTATGTTTTTTTCCTTTCTCATTTCTTGATCCTAATATTTCTTTGTCTCTCAATGGATATACATTATATATATATATATATATATATATATATATATATATATATATATATATAATGTTTTTGGTGAATGATAAACTTGATTGTTCTCTTTGTGATATAACATCCCCCTTTGGTACATTGAATAATATGGAATTGGGTAGCATTTAATCACCTCATCATTTTGCATATCTTTAGGAGAGAGCAAGAAGAAGTTTTGAGAGATAGAAGTTACTCTTGGAGGCCATAAGCAATCCTGAAAAGATGTATTTTAAATTGACACCTGCATGGTACAGGATCGACAGAGGGGTGAGGTGTGAGAGGAGTGACAGGAGAGAAAGATCAGCCTGGCAGCTGCATTCATCACAGATTGTAAGGGTGTAGTATGGCTTCTGGGTCGACCAATTAGGAGAGAATTACAGTAATCCATGCAAGAGATTACTAGAGCATGAACAAGCTCCTTGGCAGCATCTTGCGTAAGAAAGGAGCATATAAGGGCAATGTTTTTGAGCTGGAATCAACAGGTTTTACCAACAGACTCGACATGAGGTGCAAAGGTGAGGCCAGGATCAAAAATTAAACCAAGACTACGAGCTTGAAAGGATGGGGTGGGGCAGGTACCGTCAACCTGCCGAGAGAGTGAAGGAGGAGGATCAGTGTTATGAGGAGGAAAAATAAGAAACCCAGTTTAAGAGAGATTGAGTTTCAGAAATCGGGAGGAAATCCAATCAGAGATAGAAGAGAGGCAATTGGTGACATGTTGTAGGACAGCAGGGGAGAGGCAAGGGGAGAATAGGTATATCTTGGTGTCATTGGCGTACAGGTGGTAGTGGAATTTATATGAATTAATGAGTTTGCCAAGAGAGGCAGTATAGAGAGAAAACAAAAGGGGACCAAGAACTGAGCCTTGAGGGACTCCGACTAAAACAGGATGAGGAGAGGAGGTGTTGGAAAAAGAGATACTGAACGAGCGTTGGGAGAGATAGGAGAAAAACCATGAGAGGGCTGTGTCACAGAGACCAATAGATTGAAGAGTTAGGAGAAGGAGGCCATAGTCAGTGTCAAAGGCAGCAGAGAGGTCAAGAAGAATTAGTATGGAGTAGTGGCCTTTGGATTTAGCTGCAATTAGATCATTTGTAACTCGAGTCAGAGCAGTCTCTGTGGAATGGAGGGGGCAGAATCCAGACTGAAGAGGATCAATGAGAGAGTTGGAATTGAGGAAGAAAGTCAGACGGATAAAGACGTCTTTCCAAAAAGGAGGAGAAAGGGAGCAGGGATATGGGACGGCAGTTGGAAGGGGAGGCTTTTTGAGGACAGGTACAACAGTAGCATGTTTAAGGGGAGCTGGGACAACACCAGAAGAAAGAGAGCAGTTGAAGATGTGCGTTAACGACTGCACCAGACAAGGGGCAAGAGATCTGATGAGGTTGGACAGGATGGGACCAAGTGGACACATTGTGGGATGAGAGGAAAGGAGAAACGCAGCCACCTCCTGTTCAGTAGCTGGAGAGAAGTCTTGGAGGGTAGAGATGATGTGGTCCAAGTAAGGCTGAGATGGAGAGGGGAGAAGGGGAGACAATTCATTTCTTAACTGTTGAATCTTGTCAGTATAGTGACATGCAAAACTATCAGCTGGAAGATCAATTTGTGGGGTGGCCAAAGCAGGACAAAGAAGAGAGTTAAAAGTATTAAAGAGATGACTAGGATTGCGGGAGCATGAACTAATAAGAGAAGAAAAGTAGGACTGTTTTGCAAGGGTGAGGGATGTGCTGTATGAATGCAGGACAAATTTATAGTGTAGAAAGTCTGACAAGGTGCTCCAGCAGTGTTCAGCTGAATGGGAGCATCTCTGCAGGTAGCGTGTGGACTTAGTGTGCCATGGTTATAGGCACATCCTCTTTGAGGTGCGTGCTTGGAGCGGGGCTGCAGCGTCTAAGGCAGAGGTGAGGGTATCGTTATATGAGGAGATAGCCAGAGAGTGACAGTATGCTGGTATAAACTTATAAAAAAAAGGTAAAAGTCACCTCCCTATATAAAAAGTAATGGCATGTAACATATTTACCTACCCCACACCTAAAATGAAAATAACCAAGTAACTTGATTTAATATAATCACCAGGCTTTTTATTCTTTTTTGACTGTTGCAATCATAAAAACTATCCTTTACCCCCCTCCCCCACCACCACCATCACCTCTGTTTTCAAAGAGGAAGTTATAAGACAGCTGCATAGATATGTACAGGTGTGCTTTAACTATTTGGTGGGAAAATTCAAGCTTAAGAATTTGCTGCATGTACATATTCTTAATTAATTATCATTAATTGTTCATTAATTTATTTACTAGTCACGGTTTCTGTGTGACAATTGAAGAAGTCAAAGTAACTGAATAAGAAAAAATATTTCAAAGTTTGATTTTAGCTTGGGTAATTTTTTGTTATGATTTACATTTTTAGTCTAGGTAGTGCATCATATCTATAACACAAGGGATCACTAGCACAGGGTAGGTAACCTATGGCACACAGAGTACATTTGTATGGAATTTGTGGCTCGCCCCTCTTGTGGGTGTAAACCACATGTACCTCTCTCTTGCAATAAGTAGCTTCAGAACGATTCATATTATTGTCACTAGTTAGGTTGGCTGTGGGTAGCCACTTTTATCTTTAAACTGCCAGGGGACTCCAGGTAATATAACCCCTTCAATTACATTAATTGGTTATAGTGCCTGGAGTAAAATGTACATCATGCAATGAGCATACACTGGTATATAATACTAACCAGGTAAAGTTATTTAAGCCTTGGGGTGACTTTTTTTTTTAAATAAAAAGTTTGTTCAGTGTTCATTAAGTGACTTTTTTATTTAAATTATTGCAGCAATTGTAAATGTAATTGGAATACTTACATTTAAATGCTAAAGACATTTATCATACCAATCATCTTGAAAACTGACCTTGCTTTAAAATGTTACTAACTTGTCTTTATTTGCTGTTAATATTAATAATGAAATACATTTTAATTTTATTAACCATTATGTTCACTGCTTAGGTTATGGTGCTGATTTGACTTCTAAACGGGTCTCTCAGCTCTGAGTTAAGCCTGGCAGTCCAAGGCTGCTGCTAACACTCACAGCCAATGAGCTTGTCATGCACAGTAGGACCTAGCTCTGACTGTTGGCTACATTCAAAGCTCCTATGCATGATAATATTAACCATCCCCTCATTTCTCCATTGTGAGTGTTTGTTAAGAATCTGGGGAACTTTAATATACCGGTATAAATATTTTTTTATTTGTATTTTCTTGAGTTAGTATACGCAGACAACGTGAGTATAGTGCATTATACCTAAATGATACAAAACACTAGTCATGTAACTCTATTGATATGCATCTGGATCTGTTATACATCACCAAACAATGAAATGATTTAGTATGGCCCATCTAGAAGAGATAACTAAATAACAAATTAACAACTAAGTTCCGTACGTTCTGCACAGCTGGATAGAGTGGAAGATAACTGCGGTCTAGAACTTTTGACCAGCGTTCACCGCCAGAGGCCAGCTCTCCCAAATGACTTAGGCAGTCTTTGTATGGCGCTGTTCCCTGACCCACCACCCTGCTGTATCTTAGAGGAAGCTACTGTTTCTGATGGGGTCGGTAGGGCCAAATTCTTGAAAAAAACCTCTGGATCATCCGATCAAGTCAAGGTATGGAACCCGTCTCCATGTGCGCAATTGTGTCATCAGGTGGGGGTTATGATGTTGCTGTCTTGAAAACCCATCGATTTTTCTTTTGTCTTTTGCAGAGCACACAGAGACGTTGGCTCAGTTGATCTGTCGGCCAAGCCCCCTGAGTACTATAATATTTTACTATAGTTTAAATTAAAAGAAAGCAATAAACAAAAGTAAATGTACCGTGTAAAAGTCAGATACCATCCATAGAATAGTGTAGTTTGAGTTTAGCCATGCCTTCCAATTGTCTCATTTTTGTCTGGTGCTCTCCCACCATCCTGCTTTAGTTTCCTGGTGTCCTGCATTTGGGGACACCAGGGAACTGTCCCCGGACAGCACAGAGCGTGTACATCTTTAGATGCGCTCACACTGTGCTGCGGGCATTAGGACTCCATCTACAAGTCCCAATTGAAGAGGACCAATGTTGAGGGGTATGGTTTAGTACATTTCTTTAATATAAATGCATCTCCATAACTGATCCAATACTGCTCAGTTTGCCCCTGCACCCTAGATAAAAGTGTGCCCAGGCACACCCGGCATACCCTGTGCGCACGCCTATGCTTAACAAACTAAGTTTTACGGAGTTTTACAAAGTACAGCAAAATGTTCAGGGATTCACTCAGACAGGCACAATGCTCTCTTGTTAATGTTCACTGGAAAATATTGCAACACCAACACCAAACAGCAAAACAAGCAGTCAGATATCCTGATTTTCACAAGGTAACATTTTATTTATGCAACCCCTATTTACTTTATTGTCTAAACAAGAAAATATGTATTTAGATGTGGGAGGGTTTTTGAAGTGTCCAAAGAGGCTTATGTGGCCATGTGCGAAAGGGGGGAGTTTAAAATCTTTAGAGAGGGAGGGAGAGTGGGAGAAAATAGAAAAAAACTAATTTCCATGCATTCCTTAACTGAGATTACGAAATCCTTTTAACTAGTGGGAAGTCTAACAGAGATTAAAAGACAAGGTCAGCCAGTGATCTGACACACTCTGGTTTCAGGAGAGGCAAGGGGAACAATCTGTCCAAGAAGGATCTTACAAACCAATGTCCAGTTAAGGCAGTTTGAAGATGTTATTCCTGGGATATTTTGTTTTGCTGGCAGTTGGACTAAACTGTAATGCAGCACCAGGTAAATCTCACATGGAATGTGATCACTAAAATGAGATGGAAGTCACATTTAAGGAGCTCTGTGTATTGTTAATACGTGTTTATGTACTTCTGTATTCACTGATTCAGAAAACAACTGCTGTATTATGTTTACATGTAACACTGCATAGTTGTTTTTGCAAGCTTGTTTAATCTGAAACATTCTGTTCAATTAACCCCTTAAGAACACAGCTTCAGAAGCTGGACATACCCTTAAGGACACAAGCAATTTTTGAATTTTTTGCTGTTTGTGTTCAACTGCAATTTGCATCTCTCTCATTTATTGTACCAACACATATTATATACCGGTTTTTAGACAACAAAAAGGGCTTTAATTTGATGTGACCTATACATGTATAAATTCTCATTTATTACAAAAAAAAAATGCAAAATAATGTGGAAAAAAAACAAAAAAAAAAACGCTTTTTTCCCCACGTTTTGGCAATAATAATGTGTGCAAAATATATCCAGCTCAAGAGAAGTAATTCAAAATCAATTCATTTATGTGTCTTGATTTACAAAGTACATAATATGTGTAGGATTTCAGTTTATTTTGAAAGTTACAGGTCACAAACTACAAGGTCTAAAATAAAATTTCAATGTGAAACAATTTTAGAAGTTGGTATGTTTGTCTTGGAAGTTTAATACCCATTACAGGAAACAAAATTGCCACACAAAAGTATATATTTATACAAAGTAGACATCACAGGCTATTTACCTAAGGTTAGTTTGACACTTTTTGCGTAGCTATTCCAATCTCTGCTAAATATTGGAGTAAAATTGTGTTATTTCTCTATTTTGGCATATTCACATATAACAAGGTTTTTGTAATGTGTATTTAGTTAATCTAGTGTGTGCTATCCCTGTACAGAACCCCATATTGTGTTCAGCTACATCTGCTGAGTACAACGATACCCCCATTGTATACCTTTGCCCCTATTCTGTGAAGCTACAGTGCCATATAGGAGACCATGCTATTTCAGTTTCTATAGTTGGAATTTTCATAGATGGTCATATGTCTGAATTTGTGGCATAATAGCCATTTGACTGTTCAAATAACCCCATAAAGGCCTTCCATTTGAGAAAGCAGACACTCCAGGGTATGTTATTAGGCATATATTATACCTTAAACTGCCACCATGTTTTCACCAATTTATTTCAAATTTTGTGGTGAGAAAAAAAAATATTTTTTTTTTACATACATGTTGCATTTTCGCTGGGTATTTCTTACATTTGATAAGTGCTACTGTCATAATTCCCCCCCTAAGTATGCTCAGTTACCTCTTCTGAGTAAAACAATATGCCCAATGTATGACCCAGACACTATTTTGTGAAGTTACAGTGCTGTGAAAGAGATGTGATAAGTTCAGGTTTTTAAGTGTGAATTTACATGGAGAGTTTTAATGGGTCCGTATTCTGTTTTTAAATATGTTAGCAGGCTGCTTTTTCCAATTACCCCAAAAAGGCATACTATTTCTTAAAGAAGACGCCCAAGGGTATTTCAAATGGCAGATTTTGAACCTTAGCGTGGGATAATTTTTCCGTTAGCTTGTATCAAGTGCAGTGGTAAAAAGCATTTTTTTTCTGCCTTTTTGACACACAGTGAGTTTGTACTGTATATTTTGCAAACCTTATGTGTGCTACGGCTTTATAATACTTTATATGTTGCTCAGCTATGTTGTCTGAGTACAGCAATACCCCCGTATGTACCTTTGCCAGTTATATGGGGACGTTGAAGGGGCACATTTCAGACACAGACATTGCAGGTTTTGTCAAACTTTGAATTTTTAAAATATTTAAAAGAATTAAATACATTTAACCCCTGAGGATTAAAAAAATTTAAAAGTTAACCCTCAGGGGTTAAAAGAAAAAAATCAGATCACAGTGAAATACTGTGATCTGTATTTTGATCACTGCAGGCAGTGATCAAAGGGCAGGGAAGGGGTTCAATTTTATTTGAAAGTGGTGAGGGGGGGTGCGATTTTATAACTAACTTGTTTTCTTACAGCCAGAGACAGATCAGCACTGATCTGTCTCTCTGCTGTTCACAGCTCACACGGAGCTGCAGGGAAACAGATCGGGTTTCACTGCAGCATGTGTGATCGTTCTGACTCCCGGTCAGAGCGATCACATGGGCTGAATCAGTGAAACTGCCCATGGTAGTGTGCCTCCGATATGGAGACAGACTACAGGAAGATTAACCCCACGATTGCCGCGATTGTGGCAATCAAGGGTTAATTTTCATTTTGGACGGAAATTTCCCGTCCAGCGTCCTTAAGGGGAGTGCTGCAATGACGGAAATTTTCCATCCAGCGTCCTTAAGGGGTTAAGGAATAATATAAGCTAAACATCCCTGTATGTTCAAAACACAAAAGAGCGGCTCATGGAATACTTCACTAACAAGTGAAAAGGAAATATAAATCAAACTTGTACAAAAGGGAGATACAGTGAGGTGGCTAAAAGATAGATTGTCTTCGATATATAGTCTGTTGGTTCTGTGTTTTGTATTGATTCTTAGCTGTAAGTGACAGTTACTTGTCCTTTCACCACAGTAAGTTCTTATGCAACTTTACCTGAGGTGAGGAGAACAAAGCAGCAAAACTAAGTAAAAACATACTTTACCTCTATTGCAGTTCCATGTTGTGGAACTATTTCCCTGCCCCATCATGCATCATACATCTACACAGAAATGGAGTACAAACAAATGCTCAGACATTCCTTTTTACAGTGATGTACAACTCGGTAGCAGCATGGCATGACATACTAAGCAGGGCATGTAAATTAAAAATATGAGGTTTTTTTTTAGTATAAATATTACCTACGTAGTTATTCACTAGTGCACAAATCTCACTAGCCAAAGTTCAGCTTTAAATTAATGCAATCAGAGAACTTGGCTTTAGCTGGAAATAAAGTAAAGACTGTTCATTTTGCAATTGCACAGTGAAATGAAATTTTCTCTAGAACATATTTTTTTGTTTGTTTTTTGTTAGCTTGTTTCTGCTTTAAGGTGTTTGGTTAAGTAGTTTAAACATGTTATTGACACTATTTTAAAGCAACAAAGTATTGTGCAATCCTTGAGACTGAGACAGATTAAAAACAATCCTATTGGTATAGAAAAATGTATGAATATATTCATTATGGTTAGACTAAAAGAGCAACATTAAAATAATTTAAGTAAAATCAGGAGAGACTATTTTTTTGTTTCCCAAGATTTAATATTATTTACAATATAATATTGTATATATGTATACTATTTACAAATCCTGTGTCAACTCCCTGTTTATTGAATAGACCCTATAGTTGTCTATGATTCAATTCATTGAATAATATGGATGGTATAGCATGCCTCACAACAATTGTGAGGTGGATAATTGGTACTGGAGTCTCCAGATGCAGGATACTAGTGTGCTAAAATGGTGGGACAATACCCTGAATGTGGGACTGTACCATCAAAAGCAGGACTGTTGGAAGGCTTGCTATAGTGATTGTAGGTTTTATGTCAGCTAGTTTACTCAAGATGTTTCTGGGCACCAGGACAATTACAAACATGTGTATTGGTTATGGTGCATTAGGAAGAAGGTGCTGTCCTCTGGTAATTTGTTTTAGAGATTTAACCAAAATTGGAGGTCCTGAAAGCACCTGTCATTATGGTGTCAAAAACACTACATTGGCATGTGTAGTGGTTATGATGCTTAGACTGTTCATTTATTGTTGCATACTTGTGCTGAGAAAAGAGTTTATGCATTAAAATAGGAAATGCAGAATATTTACAAGGGAATGGCAAAGTTTACCTGGAGATATTTCTCCAGGATTTTGACCTGGAGATATGTTTCTTGTCCAGCTTGAAATGCATTGTTTTTCTGAAAATTAAATCCTTGTTAATTCATCACATTTCTTGGTTTGATAAACAGCTTACATAGGACATAGTCTGTTCTAATGTTCCTTTTTTCTAGGAGCCCCATAATACATGGTGTGTCTGAGTGGATAATAGAACTCAACAGTAACTCATTAGTAACAGTTACTCATTAGTAAATAAAATTCCTTAAAACACCCCCACTCACACCCCTTAAAGTTACCCTCTATGTCCATTGGATAAGTTGGGAGGTATGCAACATGAGTAGAAGAGTCTTCTCTATTATTAGGGACACTGAAAGGTAATATAACGACTAATTAACCTTTGATATTGCAGATAAATAAATATACTCTACTTTAAAAGTTTGCAATAGCCTTAGAGATATATTGGTATTTTTGCTGCTGGTTCTTACCTCTCTACTCTGTAAGCTGCTGTGTTCCCTAAGTATTATGCAGACAGTATTATACAGCCAGCAGTCAGCCTCTATAACGGTACAGTAGCTTTAGAAACAAATGTCTCGGCACACCTGTGGCTTCTTAATGAGGCAGTCTTGGGAGACTTAACAAAGGCACGGAGGGATGCCGAAACTTTGTTTAATTTCTGTTCTCCTAAATAAAAGACTGCCTCTTTAAGAAACCACAGGTGTGCCCAGACATTTGTTTTGTAAAGCACTGGATGTATTTTGGGAGCTGGCATTCCCTGTATGGAGACACCCTCATGGAAGTATTTCCCAATTAAGTGTGTGCACGTTCTCTTCGTTCAAAAATGTATAACTGCACAGAACACTGGCCTTATATATATATTAATTAGCTGAGGGACACTGAGTGGCACTCATTGAAAGTGATTTTATTGAAAGAGGTCTATCTATGTTTTTTTTTTTTCTGTCTAAGAGGATATGGCCTGTACAGCTTTGTTGTATGTATATTAAGGGGGACAACTGTTACTGAGAAAACGAATTCCTTGCAGCCTATGATATGTTTTCAGCATATATAAGGGGACACTATAGTCACCAAAACAACTCTAGTTTAATGAAGCAGTTTTGGTGTATAGATCATGGCCCTGCAGCCTCACCATTTAGCAGTTATTAAGCTTTGTTTATTCACCCTAGCCACACCTCCCTGCGTGTGACTTACACAGCTATCCTAAACACTTCCTTTATTGCAAATTCTGTTTAATTTAGAATTTCTTATCCCCTGCTCTGTAAAGAGCTTGATAAACCCTACAGGAGCCTCCTGTATGTAATTAAAATTCAGCTTACAGAGCAGGAGATATAAACTTTTAAAGTAAGTTACATTTAATTAAAAATGAAATAATTTTGATTTCATGCAGGCTGTCAGTCAAAGCCAGTGTAGGTGTGACTAGAGCTGCAAAAACAGAAACAAAAGTGATTTAACTCCAAAATTGCAGTGGATGGAGCAGTAAAACTTCAAAGGCAACCTTAGTTGTTTCGGTGACTATAGTGTCCCTTTAGGTCAAATGTTAATTGCAGCACTACATTACAGTCAGTGCTAGTCTGCAAAAAAAAAAAAAAAATTATAAACATCCTTAATTTAATATGGGTATGCTAACTATATCCAACAATATTAAATATTTTAATTGTGACAACCTGTAAGCATTAAACCACAGTGTTTTATTTTTGTGGTAGAAAAGCTTGGACTTGACAAATTAATGGAGAAACATTGCACATTTTAATGCCAAAATTAAATAATGATTAGTTATTTAATGTAACAGGTTAACAATGCAACCTTAAACCAGGCATCTCTAAAAGTTAATTCGTTTTAGGCAGTAAAATAACAATTGTCCAGAATTCAAAATGAATTTCAAATGTAAAGCCAAAATAGCTCAAGTGGAAAAATTCTCTGTCAGTTATGCTTCCAAATGAGCTATTTTGGCCTTAAATTTTAAATTTACATTGAGTCCCCTACACTACTCACTTTATCAGTTAGTGTTGATCTAGCAAGTTATAATTTGAATAAATTCGTCTGTGTAAATATAATGTATATCTTTCAAAATATATCCCAAGAAAATCAGAATGGTTGGGAGTGTAAAATAGCAGTGATGTTTGCAGGACATTATTAGCCTTAAAGGTTATGGTAGGTCACCCTGCAAATTTGCATAAGATGGGTGCTAAGAATACAAACCAAACAATGCAAAACCAGAGGTACAACCTTTAATGGGAGTAGAGAGGTTACAAACTGAGACTGCCCTGTTAGGTTTGGCACACTTTGGGCATATATACATAAGTAAATGTCCAAGTACATTCTTACTAAAAAAAATGGAGGGACCCCTGTTAATGTGTGACTTCCAAATATGAAATAATATACAATTGGCAGTTCTAATTCAACAGATAACGTGCATATAATATAGACAAAGCTAAGGTGAACCCTGTGCTCACATTGCCCTTAGTAGCTTTGGATGGATAATGTAGTTGAAAATGTTCCATATAACCTAATTGACAGATGTGGGGATAACTTTGGGGACTATGATAGCCTATTTTTTTTTGTTAAACTGCTTGAAATATTTTGACCCAAAGATTCAATGCACCATAGCTGCTACAATGAACTGTAAACCTCCTGTAAATCCTATACTCTGATTTTCATGTTAATACCTAAAACAAACAACCAAATTAATACCTCTAGTTGATAATGGAACATAATTATTGTTTAAAAATATTTTTATCATATTGATATTCTGTTTACTCACTATTTTTGTTGTCAGTCTTTTAGCTACATGTCTAAATATTGTTAGTATTATTATTATTATTATTATTATTATTATAATTTTTATCATTATTTACAAAGAGACAACTTCAAATGTTTTGTAGGATATGTATTTATTGGTTTATCAATCATAAATTCCTACTAACTACACTGAACAAAGTTATAAACGCAACACTTTTGGTTTTGCCCCGTTTTTCATGAGCTGAACTCAAAGATTTAAGACTTTTTCTCTCAAATATTGTTCACAAATCTGTCTTAATCTGTGTTAGTGAGCACTTCTTCTTTGCCGAGACAATTCATCCACCTCACAGGTGTGGCATATCAAGATGCTGATTAGACAGCATGATTATTGCACAGGTGTGCCTTAGGCTGGCCACAATAAAAGTCCACTCTAAAATGTGCTGTTTTATCACACAATGCCACAAAAAAAAGTGTTTATAAATTTTATTCAGTGTATGTTACTCTAACTCCCTAAATAGTAAGTATAGCACTATTTACCTGGTCAAAAAGAAAGTAAAAAAAAAAAAAAAACTGTTCTATACCGAGTTAAATCCCATTGATGGAGCTGTCCCTAAATTGTAAAGCCTAGCAAACTTAAAGGGATACTTCAAGCACCATGACCGCTTCAGTCATCTGAAGAGGTCTATATGTGCTGTGTTGCACTATAAAATACTGCACATATTGAGTCTAAAGGGGAGCTGGGGACCTAATGTATGTTTTTAACACTATAGGGTCAGGAAAACATGTTTGTTCCTTTAGATTCTAATCTTTTATCAAAATATAAAGCCTTTATCTTGGACACTTTCTTAAATGAAATCAACCTGATATACTAGCTACCTGTATATGTGTCTATGTATGTGTGTATATGTATATATATATATATATATATATATATATATATATATATATATATATATATATATATATATATATATATATATATATATATATATATATATATATATACTGTTCCCAGAATGAGATGTTCTAACTTCATCTGACCTGTGTGACACCTTCAGAGCAGAAACTGTGCAAGTTCTTGCTGTCCTCTTGCCTTTGCAGCCTCACTGCTCAATCCCCTGCCATTTAGGAGTTAAATCCATTTGTTTATGAACCCTAGTCACACCTCCTGGCATGTGACTTGCATAGCCTTCCATAAACACTTCCTGTAAAGAGAGCCCTATTTAGGCTCTCTTTATTGCAAGTTCTGTTTAATTAAGATTTTCTTATCCCCTGCTATGTTAATAGCTTGCTAGACCCGGCAAGAGCCTCCTGTATGTGATTAAAGTTCAATTTAGAGATTGAGATACAATTAAAGGTAAATTACATCTGTTGAAAGTGAAACCAGTTTTTTTTTTCCATGCAGACTCTGTCAATCATAGCCAGGGGAGGTGTGGCTAGGGCTGCATAAACAGAAACAAAGTGATTAGACTCCTAAATGACAGTGAATTGAGCAGTGAAATTGCAGGGGAATGATATATACACTAAAACTGCTTTATTTAGCTAAAGTAATTTAGGTGACTATAGTGTTCCTTTAAAGAAAGATAGCATCTCAGGCCTCACCTTATACTGTCCAAAGGGGGTACCTTTGATCTGTGGGCTGAGGCTTATCTCTGGAATGTTGGATTGATCTGTGGTATTTAATGGAACCAGGTCAGTCAAGCGTTCCAATTGTTTTATGAGTTAACTTTTTCTTAGCCATCAGGTAAATAAAGTTCAACTAATTAAAATCAGCTAATATAATATTTATTTAAAAAGCTACACCTTTTTTTAACATCAGGTTTCAGTAGAAATTTGAAATGAAACTAGCCATCAACGTGAAAGTATCTTACAATATTAGAGGATGTAAAGACCATGAGGAACGTCCAGAAGATTTGGGTAGTGCTAATATTATTCAATGGAAGTCCAAAAGAAATTCTGGGAGATGTGGAAATCAATGTCGCATTGGCCATAATAGCACCACTAAGAATTAAGTTGCTTTTATATCTAAATCTGAACCTATGTTCTTGATATCACTCAGAAATAAGGGAAAGCATAATGTATATAATGTAGCCAATCGTGCTCTCTTCAGGATCCTGTCTCCAACAAAAATCTCTGCTAATTGCCAATTCAGCCCTTGATTTAGTATTGTTGAATAAGGTTTTTAAATGATTTAATATTTGTGGACAAACTTTTATTTTGTTTATTCAAAATCTTAAAATAACAAAAAATGTAGTGTATTAAGTGGCTTATGAAGACAAGTTCCAATATGCTTAGTTAAGTGAAAACACAGATACCTATTCACCTGATCAAGCATTATTAATATTTTCAAAGCCAGGTCTTCCCTGAACTTCCATAGTCACATCCTCAATATCCCATCTTCAATTATCAGACCTATTCATTTGATATACTCATCATCCAAAAAGAACTGAATAGGAAAAATTTGCCTGGTCCAGCTGCTCATTTGATGTGGAGAAACAATCTAGTTTATTTCTTATTTATTTATAAAACATTTTACCAGGAAGGATACATTGAGATTTCTCTTGTTTTCAAGTTTGTAATGTGTCCAGAAACACTGCAATTTTACTGCAAGATAAGGGTATGTGACGTGGTTGTACATTGGTCTTGACTGTGCAAATGAAGTGGTCATATTTTGTAATAGCTTAGTGCTTTACACTCGTATGCCTTTTCAGTCATGACAGCAAATCAAGACCATCACTTGAATGTTTTCACTACTGAGTGACTTTCAAAGAAGCTTCCTCTCTAATTTCTGAGAGATAATATTGGTCTCTCCTGCTGCACAAAAAGTCAGATGGTGTATATAGGAAAATGTTACTCATGGCATTCTCTACATTGACTAGGTCAGTGATGGCCAGGGGTGGGCTGGGCCGGGGGGCAGGGAGGCAATTGCCCCCCAAAATTTTTTTGTCTCCAACAAAAATCTCTGCTAATTGCCAATTCAGCCCTTGATTTAGTATTGTTGAATAAGGTTTTTAAATGATTTAATATTTGTGGACAAACTTTTATTTTGTTTATTCAAAATCTTAAAATAACAAAATGAAGACAAGTTCCAATATGCTTAGTTAAGTGAAAACACATACCTATTCACCTGATCAAGCATTATTAATATTTGTAAAGAGCGCTCAGACGGCTGCAGCAGCTTTTCCCTCCCTCCCCTCCCCTGTAGCGTGGCCGAGCTAGTCTCCGGTCCGCGGTCCCGGCCGGAGTGATCGGAAGGTGCACACTGAGTGTGCACTTCCTGTCAGTCCGGCCGGTTACAGGAAACAGAAACTCCTGTTCCGCGCGGAGTTTCTGTTTCCTGTAACCGGCCGGACTGACAGGAAGTGCACCCTGAGCGTGCACCTTCCTATCACTCCGGCCGGGCACCACGGACCGGAAAACAGCTCGGCCACGCTACAGGGGAGGGGGTAAGAAGAGGGGAGAGATGAGAGGGGGGGATAAGAAGAGGGGAGGGGGGGAAATAAGAAGAGGGGAGGGTGGAGAGTAAGAATAGGGGGAGAGTGAGGGGGGAGTAAGAGGGGAGGGGGGAGTAAGAGGAGGGGAGAGGGGGGGATAAGAAGAGGGGAGGGGGAATAAGAAGAGGGGAGGTGGGGAAATAAGAGGGGGGGAAATAAGAAGAGGGGAGGGGGGAATAAGAAGAGGGGAGGGGGGAGAGTAAGAAGAGGGGGAGAGTGAGGGGGGGTATAAGAAGAGGGGAGGGGAGAGTAAGAAGAGGGGGAGAGTGAGGGGGGAGTAAGAGGGGAGGGGGGAGTAAGAGGAGGGGAGGGGGGAGTAAGAGGAGGGGAGGGGGAGTAAGAGGAGTGGAGGGGGAGTAAGAGGAGGGGAGGGGGAGAGTAAGGAGAGGGAGGGGGAGTAAGAAGAGGAGAGGGAGGGGGAGAGTAAGAGGGGAGGGGGAGTTAGAGGGGAGGTGGGGAGTAAGAAGAGGGGAGGGGGGAGTAAGAGGGGAGGGGGGTAAGAAGAGAGGGAGTGGGAGTAAGAAGAGGGCGAGGGGGAATAAGAAGAGGAAGAGGGGGCAGTAAGAAGGAGGGAAGATAAGAAGAAGAAGGGGAGGGGGGAGTAAGAAGGAGGGGAGATAAGAAAAAGAAGGGGAAGTAAGAAGAAGAGGGGGAAGGGGAGTAAGAAGGAGGGGAGATAAGAAAACGAGGGGGGGAGGGGGAGTAAGAAGGAGGGGAGATAAGAAGAAGGGGGAGTAAGAAGAAGTAGGAGGGTTAAGAAGCTCTAAGGGACAGCTCTATAGGACAGGGGGCAAGACAGGGAGCTCTTTCACACTATGCGCGCGCACACACACACACACAATGCATCCCTATACATACACAGAAACACAACATGCTTCCCTTACACACAGAGAAACACACAATGCATCCATTACACACACAGCCAATGCATCCTTTGCACACATACACAGAAACAGACAATGCAAACACACACACACACTGCTTTTCTTACATACACACAGAAACACAATGCATCTCTTACACTCAATGCACACACATACAGACACACACCTTGCATCCCTTATGCATTCAAACACAGATTCACACAATGCATCCGTTACACACAACCAGAAACACATAATACATCCCTTATACACAAATACACACTGCTTCCACTACACACAAATGCACTGCATCACCTGCACAAACTGGTATCCCTATAAACTACATACCATAAGCACACATATTAGATCCTCTACAATAACTCATAACACATCCCCTACACACTCCACTCCCTGTGGGTGGGTGGAACATATAAGTGGACTTATAAAGTGGGCCTTATGGGCATACCCACTGTCAGGCCCTGGGGCCCAGACCTTGAGCTGTGTAAGAGGCCCCCCAAAAATGGAGCTGCTTCTAATTCTCCCAGAACATTGAATTTTGTGACCACAGTTGCAAACAGCCTCCAGAGATCCTGTTCTACACCAGACCAGTGGAGCCAAACTGCAGCTCATCATCATCCTCATCTAATTGTAAGTAGGCAATCTAGTATATTATTAGTGACACTAATCTATAATTTACCTCACATTAAAGGGACACTATAGCTTAATGAAGTGGTTGTGGTGTCTATAGCTGGTCCCTGCAGGCTTTTTAATGTAAACACACACTGTGTGCAGCACTGGCATTAGTTCATATGGCAGATCATATGGGTGGGGCATTGTGATGTCACATGGGGGGGCGGCAAATTTATATTTTGTCTAGGGCGGCAAAAATCCTTGCACCGGCTCTGATCCTGGGCAGGTGCACCAGTCTACTGGTGACCCACAGGAGGGGAGTTCACTGATTGCACTGCACTCTCCTCCTGACCTGACCCGTCTTGACCGCAGTGCAAGTGCCCTCTGCCCTCTGCCCCTAATTTACTGTGGCTCACACTCACAATAAGCAGTGCCTGGAGCCCTTTGCAGAGACGGAAACAAAGAGGTTCTGCGGCAGCTGGCCGTCCTGCAAGCATTACATTAAACAGCTGTTCCCCATGCAGCCACAGGTGGCGTTGTGCTGGGAGACTGATTACTCTTCACTTCCTCCCAGCCTACAGAGCAGCGCATGGGGAGCGAGAGGAGGAGGCATGATTTAATCTTACAATAAATCCTCTAAGCAAACCTTTATAAATTTGGGGGGGATCAGCTCTGTTTCCACAGTTTATTGGTGTTTACTCTGATGTCTGTATTAATATTGAGGGATGTCTAAGTAGTAACGTCAGTGTGTGTCAGCAGGGCCAGCCGTTGGGGTGGGAAAGCTGTGTGGTCACGCAGGGTGCCATGACAACAGAGGCACCCAGCGGCCAACACAGCTCACAAGTTGGGTACACCAGCATATTTAATTTAAACGATTCGCTGGTGGTCCACTGGTGCGCACCAGCAGTAGGTGCAGTCAGATCATATCCTCTCCCTCGTGGTTCCGGCGCTCAGTTAGTGAGTCAGAGCACAGGCTCAGAGATTCTCAGCCTGTGCTCTGACAACATTGAAAGTCAGAGCCGTGAAGGAGCGGGTATGGCAAAGAGCTACGGATTAGCATAACATCAATATCCGTTATAAAACCAGGAAAAGGTGGGCATGGATGGTGAACTGATTTGGTGGCGCAATGGGCCACTTGACTGGTTTTGCCCCCAGGCCTAAGGCTGCCAGCCCTCCCCTGGTGATGGCTAACCTTGACACCATAAATTGTTTCTTGACTACATTTCCCATGATGCCCAGCTAGCTTTTAGAGTCTAAACGTTAGCTGAGCATCATGGTAAATGTAGTCCAGAAACAATTTATGGTGTCAAGGTTAGCCATCACTGGACTAGGTTGTTCACAATGTTACAACAAGCCAGAGTGTCCTGCATGCTAGACATTGTTGAGAAAATTGCTGTGGTAATAGTCTTATTCACAGTCACATATATAGTCTAGAGAAGGCCATCAGAAATATTATTATTTTTTTCATCAATAGAAATGAAATGCTGTGTGGAAAGAAACAACTTAAAATTACTTAGATCCTAGATAAAACCAGAAAATCTAAATGACAAATGAAATCTGTAATACCTCAAAAAATCCACAAGATGGGGAAATTGGATAAGGAAATGTAATTGTTTATTATACATTCTAACTAGAATACTTTAAATTAAAATTGAGAGCCTGTAAAAGCCAATCTGATGGTAAGGAGCACCATTTTCATAGCTGTTCAGACAAATGAGAGTAGACCTCTCAAAAACATGAATTCAGTCCTGCCTGTATAATAGGAGTTACTAATAAATAAAAATAAAACAATAAAAAAAACCAAAATAAAGTATTAATTTAATAAATTTATGTATCAAGAAACTAATCAATTGATACAGCTAGAACAAAAAATACTTAAACATAAACAAAACCAAATATTTATATATAAAAATCAAAGGAAAAAATGAGGAGGAAAAAAAAAAAAGAGAGAACTGCCAGGAGAGAGAGAGAGAGATAATAACTGTATCGCTGGTGGAGTGGCAAATAACCAATGAGGCTGGTCTTTCTAAAAATAAAACGTAACTTTTAATACAGCGATTAAGAGGTGAAATAAGTCACCACAACAAAAAGAAAAGGAAAAGAAAATTCAAACAGAAATATTAATGTACATATTTACAATTATCCCGAGTGTAATCTGGTAGTTCTACCCAAATATAGGGATAATAAATACAGAGTAAGGTAGTACAGACTTTGTGAGTTCAGGATTAGTGTTGTCGCGAACCCGAAATTTTCGGTTCGCGAACGGCGAACGCGAACTTCCGCAAATGTTTGCGAACCGGCGAACTGCGCGAACCGCCATTGACTTCAATGGGCAGGCGAATTTTAAAACCAACTCTTTCTGGCCACAAAAGTGATGGAAAAGTTGTTTCAAGGGGACTAACACCTGGACTGTGGCATGCCGGAGGGGGATCCATGGCAAAACTCCCATGGAAAATTACACAGTTGATGCAGAGTCTGCTTTTAATCCATAAAGGGCAGAAATCACCTAACATTGACACCTGTCCTCAAAGCCCCTGATACACACTGACACAGAGCAGAATAGAGACTGTTCCCCGTCCTCAGAGACCATGATACACACTGACACAGAGCAGAATAGAGACTGTTACCCCTACATAGGGTCACTTGGCAGATATGGCGGGGTCGTGGGAGGGGGAGGATGACTTTCACCTCTTCCCCTGTTAGATTCCCGTTGTGCTGTGAAATCACCCTTATACGCTGTGTAAAGCATACTTTTTAATTTGATCAGCATGGCCACTTGAGTTTTTATAGTTTTCACGCTGCTTGTAGTTTATATATGGTTCACAAAAATCAAACAAACGATAAAGTAAACATGTAAGGATTCAGAATATTCTTTCAAACCATTACACATTGTGTGTACGTATTTTTTGTCTTAAGTTTGTGGCTTTAAAGAGGTTCACGTTGTTTCTATGATGTGCATAACATGTTCTTGTAAATGTTTGTTAAATTTTTCCTGGAATTGTAATTTTGGAATCTGAATAAAGAGAGTCAAATCCCTGATACACACTGACACAGAGCAGAATAGGGACTGTTCCCCCTACATAGGGTCACTTGGCAGATATGGATTGACACCTATCCTAATGATCCCTGATACACACTGACACAGAGCAGAATAGAGACTGTTCCCCCTACATAGGGTCACTTGGCAGATATGGATTGACACCTGTCCTCAAAACCCCTGATACACACTGACACAGAGCAGAATAGGGACTGTTCCTCCTACATAGGGTCACTTGGCAGATATGGATTGACACCTGTCCTCAAAACCCCTGATACACACTGACACAGAGCAGAATAGAGACCGGGGGTCTAGTAGCGTGGACACCCAGCACAGGTTCTCCTTCAGCCTTTTTATACGAGGGTCCCTCAACAGGCACGACAGCATGAAAGACCCCATTTGCACAAGGTTGGATGCCGAGCTACTCATTTCCCGTTCCTCCTCCTCACACAGAGCAGAATAGGGATTGTTCCCCCTACATAGGGTCACTTGGCAGATATGGATTGACACCTATCCTAATGATCCCTGATACACACTGACAGAGCATAATAGGGACTGTTCCCCCTACATAGGGTCACTTGGCAGATATGGATTGACACCTGTCCTCAAAACCCCTGATACACACTGACACAGAGCAGAATAGAGACTGTTCCCTGTCCACAGAGACCATGATACACACTGACACAGAGCAGAATAGAGACTGTTCCCCGTCCACAGAGACCATGATACACACTGACACAGAGCAGAATAGAGACTGTTCCCCCTACATAGGGTCACTTGGCAGGTATGGATTGACACCTGTCCTCAAAGCCCCTGATACACACTGACACAGAGCAGAATAGAGACTGTTCCCTGTCCACAGAGACCATGATACACACTGACACAGAGCAGAATAGGGACTGTTCCCCCTACATAGGGTCACTTGGCAGGTATGGATTGACACCTGTCCTCAAAGCCCATGATACACACTGGGGGGAGCTACTGTCCTCCCCAACCCCTGCGCGGTGGGTGGGGGCCATAAATCACAATGGGGGGACCTACTGTCCTCCCCCCCTCGGCCCCCATCCCTGCGCGGTGGGTGGGGGGCATAAATCACAATGGGACGGACCTACTGATAGGAGTGGAGTATTGTTCATATCAGTTTAATACCTTCCGCGTCTCCTATCAGTGGACATGTATATGGCAGCCATTTTAGGAACCGCACACCTGGGACCCGAGCAAGGTCACCTCGTTCAAGCTGCTCTGGTTCCTTGATGAACCAGCTGCCCGTGAGTTAACATGTCCCATGGAGAAGCACTCTGTCCTGTAAAGCCTCACCACAAAAAAATTAAATAAATAACAGCACTCTGAGTGGTGAGTTTAGTAAATGTTCATATCAGTTTAATACCTTCCGCGTCTCCTATCAGTGGACATGTATATGGCAGCCATTTTAGGAACCGCACACCTGGGACCCGAGCAAGGTCACCTCTTTCAACAGGCGACATGATTTGGCCCTGTAAAACTATCCTGGATATTCTCTACAATTTCTATGGATATGGCATTGATTTATATAACAGGGAGATGGAAGAAGATGCTTGGTCGGTCCTCTTACTTTAAATTTGGGGCACTGCGCGGGCAAGCTAATGTGCCACCAGATAGGAGTGGTGAGGTTAGTATTGTTCATATCAGTTTAATACCTTCTGCGTCTCCTATTAGTGGACGTGTATATGGCAGCGATTTTTAATTGTGGAATCACCTCCCCTTTTTAGGCCAAGGTGGGAAGATGCTTAGACCACTGGTATATTGGTGCCATCTTGGAGGATTTCAGTCAATTGGTTGGAGCCGGGGGTGGGCTGAACTTCACTGGTGGTAAAGTGACCCATAGTAATTTTTCCCCTTTTAGAAAATGAGGGTGGTGAATTGTATGACTTAATTTACTTTAAAATATAGAGACGGCTACAGTTCTGCATCTGTTTATTCAGTGTTTTTTGAGTGGTGGTGCTAATGTAACTTGTGAGTTTGCATGTTTCCTCCATCTGCAGTTTTGCCTCATTGACTTGGGTCAGATTACCATACACACCAGGTTTCTAGAATCGAACAAGGGTTTTTTTTTGTTTTTTGTGGGATCTCCTTCTCTAAAACATGGTTAATCCTGAAATCCTTAGCTTTAATTAGCCATTTGTACCCTGCTTGTGATTTATTTTTTTCACTAATTTTTACTAAAGGTATTACAACATTTTGTCAAATACATCTCTTCTGGAAGGATATCCTGCTGCAAAGCAATCTGATGTTATTATAACATTTAACAGGTTTTTAAATGCAAGCTATTGGGACACCGTTCAAGCTGCTCGTTAAAGCTGCTCTGGTTCCTTGATGAGCCAGCTGCCCGCGAGTTAACATGTCCCGTGGAGAAGCACTCTGTCCTGTAAAGCCTCACCACAAAAAAATTAAATAAATAACAGCACTCGGAGTGGTGAGTTTAGTAAATGTTCATATCAGTTTAATACCTTCCACGTCTCCTATCAGTGGACGTGTATATGGCAGCCATTTTAGGAACCGCACACCTGGGACCCGAGCAAAGTCACCTCTTTCAACAGGCGACAAGATTTGGCCCCGTAAAACTCTCCTGGATATTATGTACAATTTCTATGCATATGGCATTGATTTATGTAACAGGGAGATGGAAGAAGATGCTTGGTCGGTCCTCTTACTTGAAATTTGGGGCACTGCGCGGGCAAGCTAATGTGCCACCAGATAGGAGTGGTGAGTTTAGTATTGTTCTGATCAGTTTAATACCTTCCGCGTCTCCTATCAGTGGACGTGTAAATGGCAGAGATTTTTAATTGTGGAATCACCTCCCCTTTTTAGGCCAAGGTGGGAAGATGCTTAGACCACTGGTATATTGGTGCCATCTTGGAGGATTTTTTGGGAGGTTTGGTTTTTGAAGCCACAGTGCTGCACCAGTGGGCCTAAAAATTAGGCATGTACACATGCCTGAAAAATTTGGTATTGTTGCAGCCGCTGCTGTAGCAGCGGCCAGAAAAATTGATGTTTGTTTCACAGGCAGAAAGTGCCCTAAAACATGGCGGCTTGAACCCTAGTTGGTGGCGGATAAGTCACGCAAGTCAAACGTCATTCAGAGCTATATTAGGAAAAGGAAGATGGCTATAGAGCTAGAAAGGTCCAGCTCTGGAGCCAAGGCAAGGACTAAATGGGCAACAACTAAAGGGCTTACCCCAACGCAATAAGTATTAGAAAATAGAATAAATCCCAAGATTTGAGGTGTTCGGAGAGGAAAGCAAAATCCATCTACCAGAACACACTCGACTGAGGGTGTGCCCACAATAGGGTATTCACTCCCTTGGTGTGCAGAGTAATAGATGTACAGAGTAAGGAAAATAATAAATCTTTAATAGAAAAACGTACAGAGACTAAAAAAAAATCATGGGGTATAGGAGTGGGGGTTGGTCCATATGGCTGTACTGACGATGGGGGGGGTACTGGACAGATCACTGTAGAGAGTACTGTACCACAACCCCTAGAGGCTATTGGCTCATACTAGCATATGGTAAAAGAGTATCTACCTAAATGTATAAAGCACCAGAACACAGATCAACCCTATAGTGTCAGAGTGTCTGCATAAAATGTAGCCCAACTGTATATTCTGGGGGGGATACCCCAGACCCCAGGGTGTCCTTCCCTGGAGTATATGGTAAACCGTGGGGATGCTGACTGCACTGGTGAGATAAATGGGGATCAAAGGCATACAGTGTGGGGGAAAAACAATGAAGTCATAATCAGTGGCGGATCCAGAGCCTGATCTCGGGAGGGGCACTTGTAGATTATTTAAATAAATAATCCAGACACAATAACCACTACAGCTCAGTGTAGTGGTTATAGTGCCAATAATGCCAAGACCCCCCCCCCCCCCCAGAGTAAGTAGTCAAACTGTTTAAGAACTGTTTGACAACTTACCTGAGGTCCTCTGGGAAATGGGGCTGTAGTAGGGCAGAGGAGCAGTGGTATGTGTGAGTGGTGCAATGTGTGAGGGGTGCAGTGTGTGTGTGTGTGTGAGGGGGACAGTGTATTAGCAGTGTGTGTGTGAAGGTTGCAGTGTGTACGTGAGGGCGGCAGTATATGTCAGGGGTGCAGTGTGTGTGGATCAGTATGTGTGTGTGACAGTTACAGTGTGTGTATTGCAGTGTATGTGTGGGGCAATGTATGTGTGTGGGGGCAGTGTGTATATGTGGGCAATGTGTTTATGGGGGGCAGGGGCAATGTGTGTGTGTATGGGGGCAGGGGCAATGTGTGTGTGTGTATGGGGGGCAGGGGCAATGTGTGTGTGTGTATGGGGGCAGGGGCAATGTGTGTGTGTGTATGGGGGGCAGGGGCAATGTGTGTGTGTATGGGGGGCAGGGGCAATGTGTGTGTGTATGGGGGGCAGGGGCAATGTGTGTGTGTGTATGGGGGGCAGGGGCAATGTGTGTGTGTGTATGGGGGGCAGGGGCAATGTGTGTGTATATGGGGGGCAGGGGCAATGTGTGTGTGTGTGTATGGGGGGCAGGGGCAATGTGTGTGCGTATGGGGGGCAGGGGCAATGTGTGTGTGTATGGGGGGCAGGGGCAATGTGTGTGCGTATGGGGGGCAGGGGCAATGTGTGTGCGTATGGGGGCAGGGGCAATGTGTGTGTGTATAGGGGGCAGGGGCAATGTGTGTGTGTATAGGGGGCAGGGGCAATGTGTGTGTGTATGGGGGGCAAGGGCAATGTGTGTGTGTATGGGGGGCAGGGGCAATGTGTGTGTATGAGGGCAGGGGCAATGTGTGTGTATGGGGGGCAGGGGCAATGTGTGTGTGTATGGGGGGCAGGGGCAATGTGTGTGCGTATGGGGGCAGGGGCAATGTGTGTGCGTATGGGGGGCAGGGGCAATGTGTGTGTGTGTGTGTGTGTGTGTGTATGGGGGCAGGGGCAATGTGTGTGTGTGTATGGGGGGCAGGGGCAATGTGTGTGCGTATGGGGGCAGGGGCAATGTGTGTGCGTATGGGGGGCAGGGGCAATGTGTGTGTGTGTGTGTGTGTATGGGGGGCAGGGGCAATGTGTGTGTGTATGTGTGTGTGTATGGGGGGCAGGGGCAATGTGTGTGTGTGTGTATGGGGGGCAGGGGCAATGTGTGTGTGTGTGTGTATGGGGGGCAGGGGCAATGTGTGTGTGTGTGTGTATGGGGGGCAGGGGCAATGTGTGTGTGTGATAAGAAGGATTTTTTTTTTTTAATGTGTGTTTTTTTTTTTGTTTAATTAAATAAATGTTATGCCCCCCCTCCCTTCTTACCTTTACTGGGAGGAGGGGGGACATCTTTCTTTCCCTGGTGGTCCCAGTGGTAGGACTGAACTCTAGCCCGCGCTCCAGGGCTAGAGTTCACTCTCGCGAGATTTGGAGCGTTGCCGTGGTAACCGCGTGGTAACCGCGGCAACGCTCCAAATCTCGCGAGAGGAGGACCCGGAGGAGCTGCTGGTAACAGCTCCCGGGTCCTCTCTCCCTCCCCTGCCGGTCGGCTGTCAGTAATGTGCCTGCGGACCGGGGAGGGAGATCACTGATCTCCCTCCCCGGTCCGCAGGCACATTGCAGGGCTGGCACTTGGGCAATGTCAGCCCTGCACTAGCCGGCAGGGGAGAATCTCGGGGGGGGCAATTGCCCCGTTGCCCCCCCCCTGGATCCGCCACTGGTCATAATAGAATTGGAAAACTTCCCCCTGTATGTAAAGCTACCCAAGTAGGTCGATTTAACTGAGTAGTAGTCAGCCCCAAATTACAAAAGTAGTGGATTGCTTATACAAAAATAATGTAGACAAAGTAGCTGGGACGATCTGTTAGTGCTTATTGATAGAACGCTAAGGTCCCAGAGTAGTGCTATTAGGGAAAGATACAAAGTTACAATAGTATGAAGTTGCTAGTTTGTGAGCTTTCCCCAGAGACACAGGAGCTGCCCCTGTCTCTCAGATGCAGGGAATGTCTCCCATCCAGCCAGGACTCAGATGCCCACTTATTCCCAACCCCTTGTATTGTAAAAACAAAACAAAATACGAGCTCAGCCTAAGTCTATGTATTGGTAGAAAAGTGGATGCCTAACTAGGCTGGAAAACTTCGCGAAATAAAAGTGGAAATCAAAAGTTCTATCCCAGCCTAAGTCTAGCTTCTAAGTAACAAAGTAGCAACCTGACTAAGCTAAGCGTCTTCTCATTCAGAGCTAAAATACAGCAGCGTGTGGACCATTTTTAGCCCAAGGCAGCTCATCTCATCAGGCCTTTTTTAATCGAATGTATCGCCCAGTGTCAGTCCCTTCGGGATCCATCCCTCATTCATCTTAATAAAGGGGAGGTAATCTAGGCTTTTTTGACCTAGGCGACTTCTCTTCTCAGTGACAATACCTCCTGCTGCACTGAAGGTCCTTTCTGACAGGACACTTGAAGCGGGGCAGGCCAGAAGTTCTATCGCAAATTGGGATAGCTCAGGCCACAGGTCAATCCTGCACACCCAGTAGTCAAGGGGTTCATCGCTCCTCAGAGTGTCGATATCTGCAGTTAAGGCGAGGTAGTCTGCTACCTGTCGGTCGAGTCGCTCTCTGAGGGTGGATCCCGAAGGGCTGTGGCGATGCGTAGGACTTAAAAAGGTCCGCATGTCCTCCATCAACAACACTTCTTTAAAGCGTCCTGTCCTTGCCGGCGTGGTCGTGGGAGGAGGAGGATGACTTCCACCTCCCCCCCTGTTAGATTCCTGTTGTGCTGTGACATCACCCTTATACGCTGTGTAAAGCATACTTTTTAATTTATTTTGCAAATGCTGCATCCTTTCCGACTTGTTGTAATTCGGTAACATTTCCGCCACTTTCTGCTTATACCGGGGGTCTAGTAGCGTGGACACCCAGTACAGGTCGTTCTCCTTCAGCCTTTTTATACGACGGTCCCTCAACAGGCAGGACAGCATGAAAGACCCCATTTGCACAAGGTTGGATGCCGAGCTACTCATTTCCCGTTCCTCCTCCTCACTGATGTCATTGAAGGTATGTTCTTCCCCCCAGCCACGTACAACACCACGGGTACCAGATAGGTGACAACGAGCACCCTGGGATGCCTGTTGTGTTTGGTCTTGCTCCTCCTCCTCCTCCTCAAAGCTACAATCCTCCTCTGACTCCTCTTCCTCACAATCCTCTTCCAGCGTTGCCGCAGGTCCAGCAAGCGATGCTGATAAGGCTGTTTCTGGTGGTGATGGTGACCACAACTCTTCCTCTTCCTCTTCACGCTCATCTACAGCCTGATCCAGCACTCTTCGCAGGGCACGCTCCAGGAAGAAAACAAATTGTATGATGTCGCTGATGGTGCCTTCGTTGCGACTGACTAGGTTTGTCACCTCCTCAAAAGGACGCATGAGCCTACAGGCATTGCGCATGAGCGTCCAGTAACGTGGCAAAAAAATTCCCAGCTCCCCAGAGGCTGTCCTAGCACCCCGGTCATACAAATATTCATTAACAGCTTTTTCTTGTTGGAGCAGGCGGTCGAACATTAGGAGTGTTGAATTCCAACGTGTAGGGCTGTCGCAAATCAAGCGCCTCACTGGCATGTTGTTACGCCGCTGGATATCGGCAAAGTGAGCCATGGCTGTGTAGGAACGCCTGAAATGGCCACACACCTTCCTGGCCTGCTTCAGGACGTCCTGTAAGCCTGTGTACTTATGCACAAAGCGTTGTACGATCAGATTACACACATGTGCCATGCACGGCACATGTGTCAACTTGCCCAACTTCAATGCCGCTATCAAATTTTTTTCCGTTGTCACACACCACTTTGCCGATATCCAGTTGCTGCGGAGTCAGCCACTTTTCCACCTGTGCGTTCAGGGCGGACAGGAGTGCTTGTCCGGTGTGACTCTCTGCTTTCAAGCAAGTCAAACCCAAGACGGCGTGACACTGCCGTATCCGGGATGTGGAATAGTACCTGGGGAGCTGGGAGGTGGCAGCAGGACTGCCTGCAATTCGTGGCGGTGTAACCAACTCCTCTGCAATGCCACGCATTCCTTGCTTGTCAGCCGTCAGCAGGTTTACCCAATTCACAGTGTAGGTGATATACCTGCCCTGACCATGCTTTGCAGGCCAGGTATCAGTGGTCAGATGGACCCTTGCCCCAACACTGTGTGCCAGACATGCCATTACTTCCTTTTGCACAATCGAGTACAGGTTGGTGATTGCCTTTTGTGAAAAGAAATAACGGCCGGGTACATTTCACTGCGGTGTCCCAATAGCTACAAATTTTTTGAATGCCTCAGACTCAACCAGATTGTATGGTAAAAGCTGGCGGGCTAATAGTTCGGACAAGCCAGCTGTCAGACGCTGGGCAAAGGGGTGACTTGGTAACATTGGCTTCTTACGCTCAAACATGTCCTTGACAGACACATGACTGTGGGCAGATGAGCGGGAACTGCTCAAGGCGGGAGACGGAGTGGCGGATGGTTGAGAGGGGGCAAGGAGGACAGCAGTGGTTGACGTGGCTGAAGATGCTGGACCAGGAGGAGGATGGCGGCTTTGAGTTTGCGTGCTGCTTGTACTCATGTGTTGATTCCATAGGCGTTTGTGATGTGAGATCATGTGCCTACGCAAAGCAGTTGTACCTAGGTGGGTGTTGGACCTCCCACGACTCAGTTTCCTTTGGCACAGGTTGCAAATGGCATCGCTGTTGTCAGAGGCAGACACACAAAAAAAATGCCACACTGCTGAGCTCTGCAATGACGGCATTCTGGTGGTGGACACAGCATGCGTTGATTGGCGTGCTGTCGGGCTGACCCCTGGTGCCGATGCATGCTGTCTGACTGTGCCACTAGCTCCTTGCGACGACCCCCCCCCTGCTTCCAACTCGTCTCCTCCTCCTCCTCTCTGTCTCCCCATCTGAACTTTCGCCCTGTTCTTCTTCTTGCCGAGCGGGCACCCACGTGACATCCATGGACGCATCGTCATCATCAACCGCTTCGCTTGTATCTGACAACTCAGAAAAGGAAGCATCAGCGGGTACAACATCATCATCATCATCACACCGTACCTCCATGTGTTTAATGCTGCCTGCCTGAGACATATCACTGTTATCTACATCCTCTAGCAATAATGGTTGCGCATCACTCATTTCTTCAAACGGGTGTGTGAATAACTCCTCTGACATACCAAGTAAAGCGGCTGTGGTGCTAGTTTTGGTGGTGGCGGCAGGCGGGTGAGTGGTATCTTGAGAGGTGCCTGAAGCTAAGCTGGAGGAGGATGGTGCGTCAAGGTTCCGAGCGGAGTCTGTACAAGATTGGGTGTCCTGTGTTAGCCAGTCAACTATGTCCTTAGAACTTTTCAAGTTCGCGGTACGTGGCTTCTGAAAACTGGGCATTATTCTAGGGCAAAAGGGAATCACAGCACCACGACCACGACGGCCCCTGCGGGGTGGCCTGCCTCTGCCTGTCATTTTTTGGGGGATTAGTGGTACTATGCGTGCAAGCTACTGTGAGACCAGATATGATTGGCAATGTGAACTGTAACAGTTCTGCAGAGCACACACTGTAGGCCTGACACACCCGCTTGAAGACAAGTAACAGTGAAAAACAAATTTTGGTTTTAAAAGCACGTATAGCGTGCGAGACACCAGATATGATTGGCAACTGTCAAAGCACGCTGGCACAGGTCTGCAGAGCACACGCTGAAGGAGGCCTGACACCCAGACGCTTGCAGACAACTAACTGCTCTTCTATTACAGTGAAAAAAAATATTTTTTTTTTAATCTAAAGCTTAAGCTATTGTAAAAACAGATATGAGTGGTGGCACTGGGCAAGTGGGCACAGTATCCAATGTGAACCTCACACAGAAGCTGGCAGGCAGGCACCTGCAATTACATTACACAGGAAAAAAAAAAAAGCAGCCTGATGTTCTAGCCCTAAAAAGGGCTTTTTGGGGTGCTGTCCTTACAGCAGAGATCAGATGAGTCCTTCAGGATTGTAGTGGACACTGAATACCCTAGCCTAGCTATCAATTTCCCTATCTAATCAGCAGCAGCTAAACTTTCCCTCCTCTCACTAAGCATGCATCTTCCGAATGAATCGAAAATGGATGCTGGGAGGGAGGTTGGAGGGTGTGGAAGGGAGGGAGTGCTGCTGATTGGCTGGAATGTGTCTGCTGACCGAGAGGCACAGGGTCAAAGTTTGCCCAATGATGACGAATAGGGGGCGGATCGAACTGCGCATGTGTCCGCCCGCCGTGGCGAACACGCTAAGTTCGCCGGGAACTGTTCGCTGGCGGACAGTTCGGTACATCACTATTCAGGATAATAAAAACACCATCTGTAGCAGACCAGCGGTTGGTATATGGATAATAGAAAAAAAAAATCTAAACTCCAAACAAAGTGATAAGGGGGTGGCTCCCTTCCTTTTATAAGAAAAAAAAAGTAGTATTTCATAATGTGCAGCGCTGCAAAAAGGAATACTAAGATACCAGAAAATTTTTGTAATACAGGCTTAATGGTCTTTCTAGAGAGAGTGCAACTAAAAAAAGTCCAGCAATGTAGTTGGAACAAAAAAAAGCAACATTGTATTAGCTAATAGTCGCTGCCAAACAATGTAGCCAATACATATCTGTATCAATAGGGGTGATAGCAGGGAGAGGAAAAGTAAATACTAATTCTGTGCCTTCAAGGGCACCCCTTAACCCAAAATGCCTATTACTCCTAAATGGATGTATAAGGAATGCCTCCCACCCCTAGAATTGATATAATGAAAGAAAGCTGTAAATTCTAATGATAGCCGTTTTTTTCCTCCAATATATGGGGAGAGGTATTAGTAAATTTCTGTAAATTATAAGCCGAACGTCAGCTCACTCGTGATACAGTGGCTATGAAGTGTGCTTGTCAGAACCCCTCCCTGACTCACATTTCGCCAATATGACTCATCAGAGGGGACACTTTACAGAAATTTACTATATTGGAGGAAAAAATGGCTATTGTTACAAATGCTAGCTTTTTTTCCATTATATCAATTCTAGGGGTGGGATATAAGTCCTTATATCCATGGGTAAAATTGATCATTGACAAGCAAATTTTCTCATTAATGCTGTTTTACTGCAATACCAGCACGTATCGGTTTATTTGACTTGGGGATTGAGAAAATATTAGAAAGGATTTGCAAATTCTTCAAAACTATAATTCCAGCAATTTCAGCCTACAAATTGAAACTCAGTTTATCGCCTGCCATGTATCTATACCTTCCTCACATTGTTGAGGCAGAGAGAAAGGAAGCTGGGTGAACGGGGGGACCGCAGTGTCAGACCCCAGGTCCTAAACTTTAGAGTTAAGCCATTGCAGGGCCACCGTAAGGGGGGTACAGCTGATGTGTCTGTATTCCCAATGTTTATATATAGCAAGTGTTTTCCCCCTCCGGCAAGTTCTTTTCAGCTCTCACAAGCTATGGCTTTCAGAGCGTTGCTGCAGCTTACCATGTGGCATGCATGGTGTGCTCATGAGAGAATAAAATGACCTGCTCTCAGTCAGATTGTAGCGGAGACCTGATTTCTCACATTTTAACTTCACCAATATATCCAGAGGATGCAGGAACAAGTAGTAAATCCCAGAGAATATCCAGCACAGTCAGCAAAAAAATACAATAGTATCCCATCACCTTTCCCAATCAGTGGACGACACACAGTATCAGGAGTAGAACTGATGTTTAATGGCAGGTACTCTGCTTTTATGCAGTGCTCCCCTGCAAGGGAGCCACCCACAGGCAATTAGGCATTAACCAACCAGACAATGGTTACATCCCACATATTCCCTCCCCTCTGCTTGGGATATAAGTGAGTTTCTTACTGTATCTCCTCAATTATCTCCAAGCTAAAACTTATACATTTTTATACAATTTCTTAACTTTATGATTTTGTATCAGGAATAAAACTTATATTTTTATGAACCACACAACTTGGGGAAAAACATATTAAACATTTGTACAAATCGGTTCAGTGGTTCCCGAGATATTGAAAAAAGTCTCTTTGGACCGACCGCATGCCTGTTTGCATGCTCAAAACAGTTCCACAGATTCAGGCTGTGTGGTCGGTCTATTTCTGCCTTGAAAATTGACAAAGTCCCATCCGAAGGCGGCGTTCGAATAGTCGAACGCACTTCGACTTCTGTCGAAGTGTCGATGTAGAACAAGGTTAATCTTCTGCGGTGGTTGTTAGTCGAGTGGCAGTCTATTTCCCATGCAAAAGATGACAAAGTCCCATTCGAACGGGTGTTCAAATCTTCGAATGGGACTTAGTCTCCAGCCGCAGTGTTGAAGGGTAGGGGAATGTATAGGTCAACTGCATTAAAATGGCCGCCGCCACGTGTTCGATTGTCTAATGGCGACCACTTCGACTACTTCGGCTGTATCCGAAGTGCCATATCAAACGTACCCATTCTTTGCACAACACAATTAAAGGGCCAGAAACAGTTTGTCTTTAAGTGCAAGGCAAGGTGGATGATGGCAATACAACAAAGGGTAGAGGTTCCCAGGTAACATGGTAAGTGGCTTATGCAACATAGATTGCAGACCAAATGCAAAACAGGGAGATCTGTTACAGACGGGACAGCCAAAAAAGGGGTTCCACTACACAGATATATTGTGAAGTTTCTTGGGCCCCCTCTTCATTACACAAGCTGTAGTAAGCCTGCACAATGCCCCTGGACCACTAGGGAGTGTAATGGCCCCACTCCCTGGCCACAGGTATTAGGCAGAAAGGGGGGGAAAAAAATTCAATTTTGAAAATAAAAAAATATATCCTTTTTGCCCACAGAACACAGGCCCTATCCTACCCTTAAAATTTACACACACCCGGCATCTACTATACACACTCTCGCATCCACTATACACTGCATCCTTGTGGGCAGACTAGGGTTGGGCCTAATTTCTTTTTTGTTTGGTTGAACAAAGGTTTGTCCATGTAGCATGTCTACATTTCGATCATTAAATCGATTTGGAATAAATTATTCAGGTAAACCAAAATACATATAAATATTACAGGGCTTGACAAATTTTCTTGGAATCTAGCAGCCTGCTTAAAAAGTTAGAAGCCAGGTATGTTAACTAACAAAGCTTCAATTTCAGCAATAAAAATTAAATTCTTAACCCCTTAACGCCGTTACGGCGTTCTATGCCGTCACAGCTTTAAAGCCGTTGCGGCAGCATAGAACGCCGTAACGGCTTGCAGCCCCTGGAGGTCCGGCGTACTCACCTCCGCCGCGATCCTCTTCTGGGGGGCTGCCTGAGAGCCCAGGCAGCCCCCCTCCGGCAAAGGAGGCCCCCGGGGGCCATGTGATCGCTCTCAAAGAGAGAGATCACATGGACACATGCGCAGTTCGATCCGCCCCCTATTCGTCATCATTGGGCAAACTTTGACCCTGTGCCTCTCGGTCAGCAGACACATTCCAGCCAATCAGCAGCACTCCCTCCCTTCCACACCCTCCAACCTCCCTCCCAGCATCCATTTTCGATTCATTCGGAAGCTGCATGCTTAGTGAGAGGAGGGAAAGTTTTTAGCTGCTGCTGATTAGATAGGGAAATTGATAGCTAGGCTAGGGTATTCAGTGTCCACTACAATCCTGAAGGACTCATCTGATCTCTGCTGTAAGGACAGCACCCCAAAAAGCCATTTTTAGGGCTAGAACATCAGGCTGCTTTTTTTTTCCCCTGTGTAATGTAATTGCAGGTGCCTGCCTGCCAGCTTCTGTGTGAGGTTCACATTGGATACTGTGCCCACTTGCCCAGTGCCACCACTCATATCTGTTTTTACAATAGGTTAAGCTTTAGATTAAAAATTTTTTTTTTTTTTTCACTGTAATAGAAGAGCAGTTAGTTGTCTGCAAGCGTCTGGGTGTCAGGCCTACTTCAGCGTGTGCTCTGCAGACCTGTGCCAGCGTGCTTTGACAGTTGCCAATCATATCTGGTGTCTCTTTAGCGTGCTTTTACAAAGGTTTCCAGTGTAAGCTAATAGCAGCCAGTCAGTGTCCTTCAAGCGGCTCTGTCAGTCCTTCCTTCAGCGTGTGCTCTCCAGAACTGTTCCAGTGCACATTGACAATCATATCTGGTGTCTCTATAGCGTGCTTTTAAAACCAAAATTTGTTTTTCACTGTTATAGATTGAATAGCAGTTACTTGTCTTCAAGCGGGTGTGTCAGGCCTACAGTGTGTGCTCTGCAGAACTGTTACAATTCACATTGCCAATCATATCTGGTCTCACAGTAGCTTGCACGCATAGTACCACTAATCCCCCAAAAAATGACAGGCAGAGGCAGGCCACCCCGCAGGGGCCGTCGTGGTCGTGGTGCTGTGATTCCCTTTTGCCCTAGAATAATGCCCAGTTTTCAGAAGCCACGTACCCTGAACTTGAAAAGTTCTGAGGACATAGTTGACTGGCTAACACAGGACACCCAATCTTGTACAGCCTCCGCTCGGAACCTTGACGCACCATCCTCCTCCAGCTTAGCTTCAGGCACCTCTCAAGATACCACTCACCCGCCTGCCGCCACCACCAAAACTAGCACCACAGCCGCTTTACTTGGTATGTCAGAGGAGTTATTCACACACCCGTTTGAAGAAATGAGTGATGCGCAACCATTATTGCTAGAGGATGTAGATAACAGGGATATGTCTCAGGCAGGCAGCATTAAACACATGGAGGTATGGTGTGATGATGATGATGTTGTACCCGCTGCTGCTTCCTTTTCTGAGTTGTCAGATACAAGCGAAGCGGTTGATGATGACGATGCGTCCATGGATGTCACATGGGTGCCCGCTCGGCAAGAAGAAGAACAGGGCGAAAGTTCAGATGGGGAGACAGAGAGGAGGAGGAGGAGACGAGTTGGAAGCAGGGGGGGGTCGTCGCAAGGAGCTAGTGGCACAGTCAGACAGCATGCATCGGCACCCGGGGTCAGCCCGACAGCACGCCAATCAACGCATGCTGTGTCCACCACCAGAATGCCGTCATTGCAGAGCTCAGCAGTGTGGCATTTTTTTTGTGTGTCTGCCTCTGACAACAGCGATGCCATTTGCAACCTGTGCCAAAGGAAACTGAGTCGTGGGAGGTCCAACACCCACCTAGGTACAACTGCTTTGCGTAGGCACATGATCTCACATCACAAACGCCTATGGGATCAACACATGAGTACAAGCAGCACGCCTACTCTAAGCCGCCATCCTCCTCCTGGTCCAGCATCTTCAGCCATGTCAACCACTGCTGTCCTCCTTGCCCCCTCTCAACCATCCGCCACTCCGTCTCCCGCCTTGAGCAGTTCCCGCTCATCTGCCCACAGTCATGTGTCTGTCAAGGACATGTTTGAGCGTAAGAAGCCAATGTTACCAAGTCACCCCCTTGCCCAGCGTCTGACAGCTGGCTTGTCCGAACTATTAAAACACTAAAAAGCACAACCTAAAATAATACAAAGGGAGACCAAATAGTGCAGATAAAAAAAATAAAAACACATAACACTAAAAGACTAAAATGCACTCACAAACAAAAGGTGTAAAGAGGCAGGGTATAAACGGTCTTCTTTAAGATGCTTCTTCTCTTCTCAGTGGAGAGATGGAGGCTTAAAATAAAACAGAAAGGCAGACCATAGTGTATAACTGTATAGTATTAAAATGTGGCTTTATTGGATACACTTACAATGTAACAGAAGTTAAAAGGCTCTTCAAATCAGACTCAATGTCTTCCACCAAAGCAAAAATTCGCCATCAGAATGTAAAAAAAAGTATGGAGACAAAAGAGATGAAGAAATCCACAGTAAAAAAATATAAAATAAAGCCTGCCGCCCTACGCGTTTCGTCAAAATGACTTCATCAGGGGCTTGCAGCAACAGAATACACATAATACATACATGAATACACTTAAATACCCTGCCTTAAAACATAATCAGCCAATCCGGATAGTTTCTTCAGCTGAACACAACTGCACGCAATCTCCTCCGTCGGATTTCATCCACTTTTCGCGCTTTCAAACAGCGTGTGCGTTCCAAGCCTCATTCTCTTATTACCGGAAGTCCCATTTAGTCCGTGTTTGAAACGCATATGCGTTCCACGCTCACCGGAAGGCGGAAGCAAAAATGAAGCAGAACGCAGCAGTGTAACAAATCCTCCCGGACCGGAAACACAAAGAGAAATGGGAGGCAAAAAAGCGTTCCACTTCTTCTCCCAGGGGAAAGGAAACGGAATCTATGAAAGTGGAGCAGAATACGCTCCGAGGAAAAAGGTTTCAGATATCAAATAGATACAAATAGATAAAAATATATATATATAAAAAAATATATATTTAAAACTCAATAAAACAATATAAACAAGAAACAGACATCATAAGGGATCACAGTGAAAAATCTAAAGACATTTACAAAACAATTATAAAAAACATGCCATATCAAAATCTACATTCATATCTTCTGGTTGCATAGTTTTTAAGGTATGAATCCAAAAGCCTTCTCTTTGTCTTAATTTAAGGCCTTTGAAAAAAAAAGACTTTTAGAACATTTTAACAATATTAAGAATAAATTATTAACCCATTCAGTTCCCGTTCATTGCAATAAGTGTCAGTACTTTAATCCAAACACCTTTTCATGTATGGGGATTGAAAAGGTGTCTCTAGATATGAGAGGTGGCGATTTGGTACTTAAATTAAGACAAAGAGAAGGCTTTTGGATTCATACCTTAAAAACTATGCAACCAGAAGGTATGAATGTAGATTTTGATATGGCATGTTTTTTATAATTGTTTTGTAAATGTCTTTAGATTTTTCACTGTGATCCCTTATGATGTCTGTTTCTTGTTTATATTGTTTTATTGAGTTTTAAATATATATTTTTTTATATAT
Source organism: Pelobates fuscus (assembly GCF_036172605.1). Taxonomy (NCBI): domain Eukaryota; kingdom Metazoa; phylum Chordata; class Amphibia; order Anura; family Pelobatidae; genus Pelobates; species Pelobates fuscus. The sequence goes on from NC_086323.1 coordinate 121,168,734, forward strand.
ATATATTTTTATCTATTTGTATCTATTTGATATCTGAAACCTTTTTCCTCGGAGCGTATTCTGCTCCACTTTCATAGATTCCGTTTCCTTTCCCCTGGGAGAAGAAGTGGAACGCTTTTTTGCCTCCCATTTCTCTTTGTGTTTCCGGTCCGGGAGGATTTGTTGCACTGCTGCGTTCTGCTTCATTTTTGCTTCCGCCTTCCGGTGAGCGTGGAACGCATATGCGTTTCAAACACGGACTAAATGGGACTTCCGGTAATACGAGAATGAGGCTTGGAACGCACACGCTGTTTGAAAGCGCGAAAAGTGGATGAAATCCGACGGAGGAGATTGTGTGCAGATGTGTTCAGCTGAAGAAACTATCCGGATTGGCTGATTATGTTTTAAGGCAGGGTATTTAAGTGTATTCATGTATGTATTATGTGTATTCTGTTGCTGCAAGCCCCTGATGAAGTCATTTTGACGAAACGCGTAGGGCGGCAGGCTTTATTTTATATTAATTTTTTTACTGTGGATTTCTTCATCTCTTTTGTCTCCATACTTTTTTTTTACATTCTGATGGCGAATTTTTGCTTTGGTGGAAGACATTGAGTCTGATTTGAAGAGCCTTTTAACTTCTGTTACATTGTAAGTGTATCCAATAAAGCCACATTTTAATACTATACAGTTATACACTATGGTCTGCCTTTCTGTTTTATTTTAAGCCTCCATCTCTCCACTGAGAAGAGAAGAAGCATCTTAAAGAAGACCGTTTATACCCTGCCTCTTTACACCTTTTGTTTGTGAGTGCATTTTAGTCTTTTAGTGTTATGTGTTTTTATTTTTTTTATCTGCACTATTTGGTCTCCCTTTGTATTATTTTAGGTTGTGCTTTTTAGTGTTTTACATTTTCGATATTTGAAGACATTGAGGAGTCTTCGCACTTCCTAATTGGGGTATTTATACATTTTATATTTTTCCCCTGTTTGATAGCCACGAGGGTTGTTTTGCATTGTCTTTGCAAATCATTTTTTGTTTGTATATTGTCCGAACTATTAGCCCGCCAGCTTTTACCATACAATCTGGTTGAGTCTGAGGCGTTCAAAAAATTTGTAGCTATTGGGACACCGCAGTGGAAGGTACCCAGCCGTTATTTCTTTTCACAAAAGGCAATCCCCAACCTGTACTCGATTGTGCAAAAGGAAGTCATGGCATGTCTGGCACACAGTGTTGGGGCAAGGGTCCATCTGACCACTGATACCTGGTCTGCAAAGAATGGTCAGGGCAGGTATATCACCTACACTGCGCATTGGGTAAACCTGCTGACGGCTGACAAGTAAGGAATGCGTGGCATTGCAGAGGAGTTGGTGACACCGCCACGAATTGCAGGCAGTCCTGCTGCCACCTCCTCTACTCCTCCTACTCCATCCTCTTCCATAACCTCCTCGGCTGAGTCCTCTTGTGCTGCTCCGTCTTGCTCCACATCAACGGCACCCCCCCAGCTCCCCAGGTACTATTCCACATCCCGGATACGGCAGTGTCACGCCGTCTTGGGTTTGACTTGCTTGAAAGCAGAGAGTCACACCGCACAAGCACTCCTGTCCGCCCTGAACACACAGGTGGAAAAGTGGCTGACTCCGCAGCAACTTGATATCGGCAAAGTGGTGTGTGACAACGGAAAAAATTTGATAGCGGCATTGAAGTTGGGCAAGTTGACACATGTGCCGTGCATGGCACATGTGTGTAATCTGATCGTACAACGCTTTGTGCATAAGTACACAGGCTTACAGGACATCCTGAAGCAGGCCAGGAAAGTGTGTGGCCATTTCAGGCGTTCCTACACGGCCATGGCTCACTTTGCCGATATCCAGCGGCGAAACAACATGCCAGTGAGGCGCTTGATTTGTCATGGGACACTGTCATGGGACACTGAGCTTGGCTTTAACCTCTATCAGATGTTTGGAGACCTTACAAACTGACAGCCACCGGCTCAAAAACAGGGTTCAGGAGAAAGAACAAGGTAATAAACAATTGTGATTTTCGCATTGAGTGTACGAACTGTAGGAATTATGGTAACGTTTACAAAACGGCACTTGGTTACCAAAATTGGGCTCACAAAAAAAAAAAAAAAAATTATATATATATATATATATATATATATATATATTGTTGCCCCCAAGAACAATGGGGTACTATAAGAAATGTTAAACGTTCAATGAAAATAACTTTGCAGTCTTTAGACCTGAGGTAAAGGTGAGCGCTGGGAAGGTGTCCCTACTGTGCCTCATTGTCAGCCAGTCCCTTGAGGCTGTCTTGGGTCCGAGGACCGAGGGCTTCTGTTCCGCGGTACAAACGTTGCGGTGCGCTCTGGGTCCCAATTGGTAGTAGAGGGTCTTGAGGGTGAGTTGGCGGTCGGTGGGTCAAGTCCCAAGGCCTGTATTATTGTGGGTGCCTCTTCCATGGAGGCAAGTGTGAGTTGGGATCCGTTCTGTGGTATCACCAGGGATCCGTGTGCCCCCCATCGATAGGTGATGTCTGCTGCCCTCAGTCTGATGGTGAGGGAGCTGAAGGTTTTGCGCCACATGAGGGTAGACTTTGTAAGATCCTGGAAAAAGGTTAGGCTAGCGCCCTCAAATATCAGGGGTGTTTTACCTATTAATGCAGACATGACCTGAATCTTGTCGTGTACATTTGGGCACCTGAGTATCACATCTCTGGGTGTGTTTGAGCGTACCTTTGAGGACGTAGGCAGGCGGTAGATCTCCTCAGTGACCATCTTCTTGACCATGGTGTGAGGCAGAATAGTGGCCAGAAGGCGCCTTGTGTAGTGCGGTAGTTCATCTGGCAAGATGGCTGCCGGGATGCCTCTAAATTTTATATTAGTGCGCCGATGGCGTTCCTCCATGGTTGTCTGCTGTGCCATTATGGCTCTTTGTTGCGCCTGAAGGTGGTGCATTGATTCTTGCAGCTCAGCTAGGTGAGTTTGCATGTCTGTAATGTGTTTTTCATTAGTGTGTACCCTGTTTATAGTGGCAGTGATGTCCTTTTTGATGGGGGCCAGTTCTGCCGCAAGGATTTTATGGAAGTCCGAAAATAGGATTTTTAAATCATGCCTGGATGTTGGGGTCATGTCTGCTGGAGGGTCTAGTTGGTGTTGTGGGCTTCTGGGGTTGTTTCTGCCTCCGGTTGATCCGTGTGTTGGTAGTGGGGCGCCGTACGCGGCGTGTCCGCGGGAGTAGTTTTAGCCGGAGCAGGCCTTTGAAGCATGGTCCCTATGTCCCGGTTTTGTTCTATGGCTTGTGGGCGCTGTGAGCGGCGGCCCATGGCTGGTGTGTGTGCCGGATGGTCTGACCTTTGGAGGGAGGCTTCGTCCCGCGCTTGTCGCGCTCCGTAGCCGCCGAGTAGTTTCTCCAGGTCTGGGATTGTGCGCGTGGGGTAGGCCCCAACCTTCCGTCTCCGCTTCTGCTGGGTGGAAGCCGCAAAGAAGGGCATCGATCGGCTCGGGAGTAGGTAGGGAGTCCAGCTGGGGGCTGGAGGAGGTTGGATCGGCTGAGGGTGTTGGGATTTTTAATAGATTGTGCCCGTTTACTGGGGAGCTTGTCGAGATGGCGTCCGTTTAGCTCGCTGGTTAAGCTCCGCCCCCCACGCTGCTGTATTTTAGCTCTGAATGACGTTTGACTTCCGTGACTTATCCGCCACCAACTAGGGTTCAAGCCGCCATGTTTTAGGGCACTTTCTGCCTGTGAAACAAACATCAATTTTTCTGGCCGCTGCTACAGCAGCGGCTGCAACAATACCAAATTTTTCAGGCATGTGTACATGCCTAATTTTTAGGCCCACTGGTGCAGCACTGTGGCTTCAAAAACCAAACAAAAAAAAAATCCTCCAAGATGGCACCAATATACCAGTGGTCTAAGCATCTTCCCACCTTGGCCTAAAAAGGGGAGGTGATTCAACAATTAAAAATCGCTGCCATATACACGTCCACTGATAGGAGACGCGGAAGGTATTAAACTGATATGAACATTTACTAAACTCACCACTCAGAGTGCTGTTATTTATTTAATTTTTTTGTGGTGAGGCTTTACAGGACAGAGTGCTTCTCCACGGGACATGTTAACTCACGGGCATCTGGCTCATCAAGGAACCAGAGCAGCTTGAACGAGGTGACCTTGCTCGGGTCCCAGGTGTGCGGTTCCTAAAATGGCTGCCATATACACGTCCACTGATAGGAGACGCGGAAGGTATTAAACTGATGAACAATACTCCACTCCTATCAGTAGGTCCGTCCCATTGTGATTTATGCCCCCCACCCACCGCGCATGGGAGGGGGCCCGGGGGGGAAGAAAGTAGGCCCCCCCATTGTGATTTATGGCCCCCACCCACCGCGCAGGGGTGGAGGCCGAGGGGGGGAGGACAGTAGGTCCCCCCCATTGTGATTTATGGCCCCCACCCACCGCGCAGGGGTTGGGGAGGACAGTAGCTCCCCCCAGTGTGTATCATGGGCTTTGAGGACAGGTGTCAATCCATACCTGGACGGGGAACAGTCTCTATTCTGCTCTGTGTCAGTGTGTATCATGGACTCTGTGGACAGGGAACAGTCTCTATTCTGCTCTGTGTCAGTGTGTATCATGGTCTGTGTGGACAGGGAACAGTCTCTATTCTGCTCTGTGTCAGTGTGTATCATGGTCTCTGTGGACAGGGAACAGTCTCTATTCTGCTCTGTGTCAGTGTGTATCATGGACTCTGTGGACAGGGAACAGTCTCTATTCTGCTCTGTGTCAGTGTGTATCATGGTCTCTGTGGACAGGGAACAGTCTCTATTCTGCTCTGTGTCAGTGTGTATCAGGGGTTTTGAGGACAGGTGTCAATCCATATCTGCCAAGTGACCCTATGTAGGAGGAACAGTCCCTATTCTGCTCTGTGTCAGTGTGTATCAGGGGTTTTGAGGACAGGTGTCAATCCATATCTGCCAAGTGACCCTATGTAGGGGGAACAGTCCCTATTCTGCTCTGTGTGAGGAGGAGGAACGGGAAATGAGTAGCTCGGCATCCAACCTTGTGCAAATGGGGTCTTTCATGCTGTCGTGCCTGTTGAGGGACCCTCGTATAAAAAGGCTGAAGGAGAACAACCTGTGCTGGGTGTCCACGCTACTAGACCCCCGGTCTCTATTCTGCTCTGTGTCAGTGTGTATCAGGGGTTTTGAGGACAGGTGTCAATCCATATCTGCCAAGTGACCCTATGTAGGAGGAACATTCTCTATTCTGCTCTGTGTCAGTGTGTATCAGGGGTTTTGAGGACAGGTGTCAATCCATATCTGCCAAGTGACCCTATGTAGGAGGAACAGTCTCTATTCTGCTCTGTGTCAGTGTGTATCATGGTCTCTGTGGACAGGGAACAGTCTCTATTCTGCTCTGTGTCAGTGTGTATCATGGTCTCTGTGGACAGGGAACAGTCTCTATTCTGCTCTGTGTCAGTGTGTATCATGGACTCTGTGGACAGGGAACAGTCTCTATTCTGCTCTGTGTCAGTGTGTATCATGGTCTCTGTGGACAAGGAACAGTCTCTATTCTGCTCTGTGTCAGTGTGTATCAGGGGCTTTGAGGACAGGTGTCAATCCATACCTGCCAAGTGACCCTATGTAGGGGGAACAGTCTCTATTCTGCTCTGTGTCAGTGTGTATCATGGTCTCTGTGGACAGGGAACAGTCTCTATTCTGCTCTGTGTCAGTGTGTATCATGGACTCTGTGGACAGGGAACCGTCTCTATTCTGCTCTGTGTCAGTGTGTATCATGGTCTCTGTGGAAAAGGAACAGTCTCTATTCTGCTCTGTGTCAGTGTGTATCAGGGGTTTTGAGGACAGGTGTCAATCCATACCTGCCAAGTGACCCTATGTAGGGGTAACAGTCTCTATTCTGCTCTGTGTCAGTGTGTATCATGGTCTCTGAGGACAGGTGTCAATGTTAGGTGATTTCTGCCCTTGATGGATTAAAAGCAGACTCTGCATTAACTGTGTAATTTTCCATGGGAGTTTTGCCATGGATCCCCCTCCGGCATGCCACAGTCCAGGTGTTAGTCCCCTTGAAACAACTTTTCCATCACTTTTGTGGCCAGAAAGAGTCCCTGTTGGTTTTAAAATTCGCCTGCCCATTGAAGTCAATGGCGGTTCGCGAACATTTGCGGAAGTTTCGGGTTCGCGACAACACTATTAACATGTTATAAAATAAACTTCGTGTGTGTATATATATATATATATATATATATATATATATACACACACACATTATATATATGTAACGTCATACGTAGTGTATTTTAATATTAGTATATATTAGTATTAAAATACACTTAGCATGACGTTACATATATATAATATGTATATATAATATATATATACGTATAATTACAATAATAAATAAAGAAAATAATTAAATAAATACAAATATTGAAACAAAATTTAAAATAAATTATATATTCATATGTAATTTCATTCTAACTGTATTTTGTTATTAATATATATAGGAAACAGAATACACTTAGAATGACATTCTATATATATATATATATATATATATATATATATATATATATATATATATAAAATACAAATAACCACAAATATATATAGAGATAAATACATATAATTACGGGGGGCGGGGCCTGGCCGCAGAGCAGTGAAGACGTGTGACTCCAGAGCTCCTGCATTAAGCTACACCTAACCTATAAATCCACGGATTTAAAAGCGACTAATCGGGCCACGAAGGCCAGCAATAGAACGGGGACATAAAGCGGAACAAAATGATACCCCACAAGCGCCATTACTGGCAGCACTCACAGATCTGGCGTCCGAGGCCTACTCACATGGCGAGCGCGGGAGAGACGGCCGCTCTCCTGCCGCCACAACCAACTACCTCGGCGACCAGGAGCCCACATCCCCCCCCCTATGGACCGGCGGGGGTCATCCCGGTCCAATCCCTACAGGGCCACGGGTTCCAACAAGCCTCCGTTGTAGCTAGCAACTCACAGCCGGAGGCCAAGATTGCGAATGCCGACCAGGCCCTAGGGCTACAACCCGCCCAGACTCAACAACTGCAGCTGACTAACACGGACAACATAGCAGCGGCCTTCGACCGTTTCTGGACGAGATGGCTGGCCTTAACGACACAGCCCCGAACAGCAATACAGGCCGCCCAAATGTCCGCCAACCTACCTGCACATGGCCCGGCGCTAAAACGCACAGCCAAGCCACCAACCAGAGTGCGACAGCAGGGGGCAAAGAGGGCTCAGTCCGGACCTCAAAGCCGCACATCGCTTACCCGACATCATCAGCCCGAGCACCGCCAGGTTCGGAGATCACCTCCCCACAGCACGCTACTACAAAGGAAACACACCCGACGGACCTATACACGGCCGTCGGCAGAAGTCGCAAGGAAGGCATATCGGCGCATCACCCGCTTATGGCACTACTCAGCCGTAACCAGCCTCCAGAAGGACTTTGCCTCCACGTTCAATGGCGACTCCGAGACACTGATCCGCACAACAGCTAGGGGAGCAGGAACGCTGACACGCCGCCGACGGCATCCCCCCGTCACCCGAGGCACTCACAGGAGTCTGGGAAGCAATGGTGGAGACCACCCACAGCTCTTGACCCGCGGCATTGGAGACCTGGACTGTACCCAACACCCGATGGGTATTGGCTGAACTGCTATGGGCACCCGGCAGGCATAACAGTTTTGCATGCCTGATATGTTGCTTCACGGAGCCCTGCTTTGCTTAATCACTGTCCCATTGCAGCAGTTTTATATATACGTTGCCAGGCCATTAGAGAGGGGAATGCATTTTATTAATATTATTAACTCGACAAACCAGTGTACTACCACGTTTATATTTATTTTATTATCAGTTTGTCCTTATCCCTCATGTGCTTAACTTTGTTTTGCCTCCTTGTATCTGGATAACTAGCAGGTACAGCACCCACTCAGCCGCAGCACAGATAGCTTGCAACTCATTAATCTCATGAAGACATACCAGCTAGTCAAACAACCACTGGTCTTGTTAATAGTTAAGAGTACACATATGACTCACACCAACGAGCTTCAAGCCACACACCAGCATACCCACTCGGGTCTATATAACTCACATTAACCATGTTTTAAGTTCAACAGCATAAATGTGTTCCCGCACGCCTCTCCATGTTTCATTAGTCGCAAGCTCCCGCAGTGTAAGTGAACAGTCTGTGCTCTAGTTTCCTGCTCATAGTCTAGACGGCGACACTCACACACTGCTTACTTAATTTTGTACGAAATGTCGGTACGGAGATATAGCTCAGCTTACGAGTTTATATAAAATGTGCGTAGTAAGGAAAACAGCCTAGAACTTAGACATGTTTATCTGTTTAGAACTTTATTGATACATAGCACTTGAGGGCTTTAACAGACGGATAGCAGGCTATAACTTTTTATTATTTACTTTACTTAAGCAATGTATTATGATAGCTGTAGTATAGCGTGTACCTAACTTGTAAAGTTAACTTAATTTTTTTTTAAGGGGCCTACTGTGTGATACCCAGCGAGTACGTAAACAAGATTGACACGAATATTCACAGTTGAACCCTGCCCAGCATATAACTTAATTTTAATATTAACTTAAGTAACCATACCATTAGCGATGTTTCGCCTAGTTAAAGCGACAAATGTTTAAAGCGACAAATGTTTAAAGCGACAAATGTTTAAAGCGACAAATGTTTAAAGCGACAAATGTTTAAAGCGACAAATGTTTAAAGCGACAAATGTTAAAAGCGACAAATGTTAAAAGCGACAAATGTTAAAAGCGACAAACGTTAAAAGCGACAAACGTTAAAAGCGACAAACGTTTAAAGCGACAAACGTTAAAAGCGACAAATGTTAAAAGCGACAAATGTTAAAAGCGACAAATGTTAACCCCTTAAGGACCGCTGACGGTTCAGGACCGTCAGCGGTAAAACGTGCGTTTGGACCGCTGACGGTCCTGAACCGTCATAACGGTTTTGGGCTACTTACCTGATCGCCGTCGGTCCCACGGCGGCGATCAGCTCTCCTCCCGGTCCAGGGGGGTTGCCTGTCTGCCCGGGCAGCCCCCCCTCGGCAGATCAGGACCCCACGGCCATGTGATCACTCGATCACATGACCGCAATAGGGGTCTTTGTATCTGCCTGCAGGGGGACTGTCTGTGCTGACAGGCAGTCTCCCTGCAGGTGAAAAATCACAAATAAAGTTTTAAAATAAAGTAATAAGTGTGAAAAAAATAATAATATGTGTATATATATATGCTATATATACATGTATTACATCTATATATACCTATATATAATATATGTATATATATCATATATATATAATGTCACACAAAAAAGTGTATTTTTATATTTATATATACGTATATAATTATAAAAATACATTTATATTTAAATTACACACGAATATATACAATATATATAATAACTATATATATGGTATATATATATTATTATAAAATACAAATAATATGTTAATAAAAATAAATAACAAAAAATAAAAATAATTTTTAATAATTAAAAAAAAATTATATATATATATATATTCAGTTTTATTCTAACAGTATTTTGATATTGATATATATATATTTATATCAAAATACACTTAGAATGTAATGATATATATCTATGTATAAATAAATAAATAAAAATAATACGAAATATACATATGTCCACATACATAATTACATAAATAATTTCATAAATATACACGTAGACGTCAAATATATAAATATGTATATATATTAAAATTCTACGTGCATATTTATGTAATATTTTTACCTAATTAAGTAATTTTAATGATTGCAATTTGAGGGACCTGCCTGCCAACCCAGGCCAAAAGTCCAGATAATTTAATTTGCTAGCACTGTGTTTAACCCTGTAACTTTCTATGACACCCTAAATCCTGTACATGGGGGTACTGTTTTACTCGGGAGACTTCGCTGAACACAAATATTAGTGTTTCAAAACAGTAAAACATATCACAGCGATGATATTGTCAGTGAAAGTGAAGTTTTTTGCATTTTTCACACACAAACAGCTCTTTCACTGAGGATATTATTGCTGTGATATATTTTACTGTTCTGATACACTAATATTTGTGTTCAGCGAAGTCTCCTGAGTATAACAGTACCCCACATGTAGAGGTTTTATAGTGTTTGTGAAAGTTACAGGGTCAAATATAAGGCTTGATTTTACTTTTTTTTTTTTTATTGAAATTTGTCAGATTGGTTAGGTTGCCTTTGAGACCGTATGGTAGCCAAGGAATGAGAATTAGCCCCATGATGGCATACCATTTGCAAAAGAAGACAACCCAAGGTATTGCAAATGGGGTATGTTCAGCTTTTTTTAGTAGCCACTTAGTCACAAACACCGGCCAAAGTTAGCGTTTTTTGCATTTTTAACACACAAACAAATATAAATGCTAACTTTGGCCAGTGTTTGTGACTAGGTGGCTACTAAAAAAGACTGGACATACCCCATTTTGAATACCCTGGGTTGTCTACTTTAAAAAATATGTACATGTTAGGTGTGTTTCGGGGATTTATGACAGATAACGGTGTAACAATGTCACTATTGATACATTTAAAATATATATATATTGAAACAGCAATTTCCTACTTGTATTTATAGGCCTATAACTTGCAAAAAAAAGCAATAAAGCATGTAAACACTGGGTGTTTTTAAACTCGGGACAAAATTTTGAATCTATTTAGCAGTTTTTTTCATTAGCTTTTGTAGATAAGTAAAAGATTTTTCAAGTAAAAGTCCAAAAACATGTTTTTTTTTTTTTATTTTTCACCATATTTTATTATTTTTTTTAAATACAATATATGACATAATATAAATACTGGTATGTAAAGAAATATACATTTTCTATTTATTTAATTTTTTATTTTATTTTTGTACGTATTTACATAGTTATTTTATATTATATATAAATATATATATAATTATATATATTCAATATCATTCTACGTGTATTTTGATATTAATATATATAATTATATATATATTAATATTAAAATACACTTAGACAGTGTATGTGTTTGTATATATATATACATATATATATATATATATATATAATAAATATAAATATGATCTAGGTATATATTATTTAGTTTTACACTGTCTACGCCGTCCATGTGATCGTGAGGTCCTCGCAAGGACCTCACGATCACATGACCCAGGGAGGAAGGAGGGGGGAGTCCCTGGGCTGCCAGGTGAGCACCCACCCCGCGAACACCGGCGTGGGATCGCTGGTGACAGAGTAAGTACATAGGACGGCAGGGACATGCTATGCCACCCCCCACCCACCCCTGTCGTTTAGAGGCAGGTTCCCAAAGACGGCATAGCATGCCGAGGTCCTTAAGGGGTTAAAGGGACACTATAGTAACCAGAACCACTATAGATGAATGCCCTTGCAGGCTTTTTAATGTAAACACTGCCATTTTCGAGAAAAGGCAGTGTTTACATTGCTGCCAAGTAACTCAGGCGGCCACTAGAGGCGATTCCTGTTCCAGTACTGCACAGTGTGCAGCAATTATGTTCAGCATTTCCACACACTGCATGGAAGCGCTGAATGTTCCCCATAGAGATGCATTGAATAAATGCATCTCTATGAGGAGATGCTAATTGAAGATTATATTAGCTTTAGTGTACTAATAATCTTAATTTTAGTAATGACAGGAGGCGAATATTTGCATATCTTTCTTTACTGAAAACTCCAGCAGCATAGAAACAGTAACAACCAATCAGAGAAAAGATATGGTGCCCATAAAAGGCCCTGTCTATGACATCACTTCCTCTTTCTTTGAAGCGAAACAATAAATAACAACAAAAGACATAATCATATTACGTCAACAGTTCAACAACATAGTAGAATATCCAACTCTAGTAGTTCCGCGATGCAGAGGTATGGAAAGTGAATCTTTGTCTCGATGAGAAGACGTTCACGCTGCAAGAAAAAGAAAAAGGTGAAAGGTCTCTGGCGTGATAACTTGTCCGCATACAATAAGCATTAAGCATCTGATATACCAACGAACATTAGAATGTGAAACATATCAATATATATTAATACTAAAGCAATGATATTTAAGAATCTATAAACACAACATAATTCAAGGTTCATGTCTAATATTCAACCTATACAAGACCCTCAAGATACGGGTCTAATTAGCAAACATACAAACCACAACGTACTTACCTTCCTGAACATAAAGGGCATATTCTGTTCCACACGAAAAACATGGGAGGGATCCTATAGGGTGGGAAATATTCGCCTCCTGTCATTACTAAAATTAAGATTATGTCAGGGCTTACCTGGGTGTGGGAGTCCGGCAGGCAGAGAAGTATGCTCACCCTTGCAAGAAAACACAGGCCAAGGTGACCAGGCAAGAATTCACCTGACCTGTGAGTCGGTGCACGGGGGCTGTGCAGGGTAAATCCAAAACGCGGTACAGGAACAATAAACCAGGAATAGTCGTGGGAAGCCAAGGGTCAAAGGAAGCCAGAAGTCAGGATAATCGGTGTACCAAGCCAGAGGTCAATAACAAACTGGAGAACAGGAAACAGCAGGATGATCACCAGAGTCAAGGAACTGACACTGCCTTCTGGGAGAGGCAGTGTTATATACCTGGCTAACGAGACATCAGGCTCAGGTGTAACATGAGTGACAGGAGATGTTCCAACAAATGTCCAGCTCCAGTACTAAATACTAGACAGGGCTAGATACAGGAAACAGAAGCAGAGAGATGGCTCAGAGGTAAGCCAAAGCACCAGAGCTGCCAAGATCCCAGGTTCGAATCCTGACATTACCCCCTCCTCAAAGACGCCTCCAGGCGAGAAAAAAAAAAACAAGAAAGGCAAAAACAAGTACGGCCCAGGAGGTCACTTCTTTGACTTCTTGTTTTTGGTTTTGCCAGCAGGATCGGAGGACATAGCTATAAGGGCCTTCTCAAATGTTTGCAAGTGCTCCTTCCGGACTAGTGTCCCGTTAGAGGCATAGGAACAGCCAGGAGGAGGATCGTTCCTCCCCGAACAATTAGCATTTTCAGGTACTACTGGAGAGAGGTTAGGACTGGCAATGGATACAATGCAAGTGGCAGGTAACTTGATCCCAGGAGTCTTCTCTGAACCTTTTTCCCTCTGTACGTCACCATTACAGACGGTAAGTAACTCCTCTTTAGGTTGACAAGAAGGGATGATAGTACCAGCTTTAACAAAAGTCTCTACCGGCGGAGGTTCAGATTTCTCAGGAGCACTGGGTAAGTCATACAGCATAGTTTGCGTACCCTTCTGTGTCACATAACGGGGACATGACTGGCAAAAACCTTGGCAGCGTCTAGACGAAGTTTCTGAGACGACTGGATGGGTACGTAGAGCACTCACTAGAAGGGGTCTTTGCTTGGATGGACGAATTGGGCAGAAAGAAATGAAATGCCCTCTTTCTCCACAATATAGGCACAAGCCATGGGCTCTCCTACGATCTCTTTCCGTTAGGGTCAACCTAGTCCCGATATATCCAATCTCCATAGGTTCGTCTGGGTCGAGAGGGAGGCAGGATTGCTCTGGGGCCTTCATAGGATCAGGAGCATAATGAGGCAACACGGGGTTGTCGTATAGGTACAGGTTCCCTCTGTTTCTGGGAATCTGGGATCCTCTGGGACGTGGTGGTGGCTTAGGCACAGCGGTCTTGCTAGGAGTCTTGCAGTGTGCTTCCATGGCAGACATGAAAGCATCCCATCCCGCAAGGACAGGATTCTGAGACAGCAACATATCGTGTGCCCATTGTTTCATCTTTCCAGACAGCAGGTTTATAGCTGCTCGGACCTTTATGAAATCATTGGCATAAGTCCGAGGCTTCAGGGAAAACACCAATTCACAATCCACTTTAAAGCATAGGAAGGAAGCTTGGTTGCCATCAAATCTCTCCGGCATAACTGTAAATGGTTCAGGAAAAACAGGTTCCAGGGCTGGGCGTACTGTCCCTTTAAGAAAAAAAAATTCTCGCTGTAGCTCCAAAACAGTCTGGGCCAGGCTAGACACTTGCTGGAGCAGGGGTGAGCACATCTCTGCAGACTCCATAAAGGTCAGTTCCTTATGTCAGGGCTTACCTGGGTGTGGGAGTCCGGCAGGCAGAGAAGTATGCTCACCCTTGCAAGAAAACACAGGCCAAGGTGACCAGGCAAGAATTCACCTGACCTGTGAGTCGGTGCACGGGGGCTGTGCAGGGTAAATCCAAAACGCGGTACAGGAACAATAAACCAGGAGAATAGTCGTGGGAAGCCAAGGGTCAAAGGAAGCCAGAAGTCAGGATAATCGGTGTACCAAGCCAGAGGTCAATAACAAACTGGAGAACAGGAAACAGCAGGATGATCACCAGAGTCAAGGAACTGACACTGCCTTCTGGGAGAGGCAGTGTTATATACCTGGCTAACGAGACATCAGGCTCAGGTGTAACATGAGTGACAGGAGATGTTCCAACAAATGTCCAGCTCCAGTACTAAATACTAGACAGGGCTAGATACAGGAAACAGAAGCAGAGAGATGGCTCAGAGGTAAGCCAAAGCACCAGAGCTGCCAAGGTCCCAGGTTCGAATCCTGACAGATTATTAGTACACTAAAGCTAATATACCGTATATACTCGAGTATAAGCCGAGTTTTTCAGCCCATTTTTTGGGCTGAAAAACCCCAACTCGGCTTATACTCGAGTCAAGGTCTGTATTATGGCAATTTACATTGCCATAATACAGACTGGGGGGAGAGGGGGGCTGGCAGAGCTGTACTTACCTGTTCTGCAGCTCCTGTCAGCTCTCTCCTCCTCTGCGCCGTCCGGTCAGCACCTCGGTCAGCTCCCAGTGTAAATCTCGCGAGAGCCGCGGCTCTCGCGAGACTTACACTGGGAGCTGACAGAGGGAGCTGCACGGACGGCGCGGAGGAGGAGAGAGCTGACAGGAGCTGCAGAACAGGTAAGTACAGCTCTGCCAGCCCCCCTCTCCCCCCCACTGAACTGCCACTGGACCACCAGGGAAGGAGAGCCCCCCTCCCTGCCATATATCAAGCAGGGAGGGGGGACGAAAAAAAAATATATTAATAAAATAAGAAATAATAATATAAAAATAATAATAATAATAATACAAAAATTAATAATAACAAAAAAGGGGTATAAGGACCACTATGGGAGGGGGGGGGTATAAGGACCACTATGGGAGGGGGGGGGGTATAAGGACCACTATGGGAGGGAGGGGGGTATAAGGACCACTATGGGAGGGAGGGGGGGGATAAGGACAACTATGGGAGGGAGGGGGTGGTATAAGGACCACTATGGGAGGGAGGGGGGGTATAAGGACCACTATGGGAGGGAGGGGGGATAAGGACCACTATGGGAGGGAGGGGGGGTATATGGACCACTATGGGAGGGATGGGGGGGGATAAGGAACACTATGGGAGGGAGAAGGGGGATAAGGACCACTATGAGAGGGAGGGGGTGGGATAAGGACCACTATGGGAGGGGAGGGGGAAGTAAGGACCACTAGGGGAGGGGTGAGTCAGGACCACTGGGGGGGGGGGGGAGTGAAGGAACACGGGGGTGGGGAGGTAAGGACCACTGAGGGAGGAGGAGGGGAAGTCAGGACATATGGGGGGGGGAGGGGGCGGCAAAAAATGTTTTGCCTACGGCGGCAAATATCCTTGCACCGGCCCTGCACACACTGCATTCACACACTGCATTCATACACACACACTGCATTCATGCACACACACACTGCACTCATGCACACACACACTGCACTCACACACACATACGCACACACTGCATTCATTATACACACACTGTAAATAAATATTCAATTAATA
Source organism: Pelobates fuscus (assembly GCF_036172605.1). NCBI lineage: Eukaryota > Metazoa > Chordata > Amphibia > Anura > Pelobatidae > Pelobates > Pelobates fuscus. The sequence continues at coordinate 121,184,623 of NC_086323.1, forward strand.
TATTTTTTTTAGGATCTAATTTTATTTAGAAATTTACCAGTAGCTGCTGCATTTCCCACCCTAGTCTTATACTCGAGTCAATACGTTTTCCCAGTTTTTTGGGATAAAATTAGGGGCCTCGGCTTATATTCGGGTCGGCTTATACTCGAGTATATACGTAATCTTCAATTTTACCACATGACAGGAGGCTTCATATTTGCATTTTTAAAGCTTTGAATTGACCAATGTGAAGGAAGCATGAGATGTTGTCGAAATAGAACGTTCTAAACGTACTTTCTCGCGCCCAGACCGCGCAGCGTATAATGCCGGCTAGGGAAGCGCCAGCCCGAAAAGGCTTGTGAGGCCGCCGCTCCCCTGACCGAGTGGGCTCCGAAACAAGGTTCGACGCCCGCGAAAAACAAAAGCCAACGGACCCATCTGGTCAGTGTTGCGGTAGTCACCGGTCCATGAGGGTTCACGTAAGACGTCAGGAGGTGACCCGTCGAATGAGTTCGAAGGGGGATATTGATATCGGCATACCCATTAGCGTTCTGACCACGCATAGTGTGGTGTCTGACACTGAAGACGAATCAGACTTAGTTCGTCTCGGCACGGTAAAGGCAACCCCGTCTGGTGTGAGAGAGAAAACCATCCATATCGCAAGCCCTAACGTCCGCCATCCATCTAAATGAGTCGAGGCATAATAAGGGCTAGTTTGGCTGAAAGTTGTTTCAGTGACAAACAAGGATTGTCCGGTCATTCCCTAAGGGATCTCAGCACCACATCCACCTGTCAGAGGCGTGAGTACTTGGGTGCCAGGGGTCTCGATAATGCGGCACCCCGTAGTAGTCGACAAAACCAGTGAATATTGATCTACTGGCCTGCCCTGTACCGGAACGTGCGCCGATATGGTGGGTCAGATCACGTTGAGGGATCGATATGACCGCCCGACGAGACCAGGTGTGACAGATAGTAAGGATCAGCGTGACAGGTGCGGTAAAGGGGTCGGAATCCCTTTCCACCCACCAATCACTTCAGGCCGACCAGGCAGAAATATAGCCTTTCCTGGTGCCGGGAGCCTACGAGTCCCATAGGACTCAGTTGATGCAATAGGTTGTGGACTGACCAGGAGCCCCTGAAACCGTCCAGGCCACTAGTGCCAGTTGTCCTTCCCTGACAAGGGAGTGAGCTTCCCCTCGCGGTCCTGTCGGAAGTAGAGGAAAGTCAGGGAGTAGTAGAGGGTCTTCGCGAGACATCTTACAGGCGATCCGGGAACCGCGGTTGATCTGCCCGAGGGGTGTCATGAGCAGGAGCGATATCTTGTGGGTACGTGTGTATCGAAGCACCCTTGCTATTGTGGAGAACGGCTGGGACACATTTTTAGGGTACATCCACCGCTTCGCATCCGGAGGAAGAGTCAAGGACCGTTCAGCCAATTCAAGTTTGTATGTGAAGTAATCACCATCGAAATTCCGTCCTCATTTCTGCTGACAGTGAGATCCAGTGGTCGTAAGAGTGGCCGGTGTGTACCTATCTCGCCACCAGCTGTTGCCTGGCCCTGTAGTGTAGTGGGCCAGGGAATATCGCTTGTATGGAGGAGGAGAGGAGGAGAGGAGTCCCGCAATCCGGCAAGTATCCTGCGAGGAATCGTATCCAACCTTAGAGTGTGTCTGACCTCTATCCTTATAGAGGCGATCTTTGTCCTAGACCGACACGGAACGTGGTTCTCCAAGCCGATGTCGAAACCGAGGAATTGGCCCAACTCAGATGGAGAAGCGATCTTTGTTTGTGTACTACCACATGTGTAAACCAGTCGTTATCGCTTAGGAGGTCTTGTAGAAGATGAATTTCCTCCATCTTGAAGTGTTTGTATACCACGTAGGAGTTCCATTGATGTAGCCTCCTGGCTTCTGCTTGACCAGGAAAACATTAGCTGAGGAAGCCTCCCCATCCGGTACATGTTGGATTGCGCCCTTCTTGAAAAGGGGTGCGGGTTTCTTTGTCCACGAGGCGTTCCCGTTCCGCCAGCATGCGTAATGGAGGCGAAAGGGCGACCTGAACGGCTGTGATAAAAAATTCTATGACATAGCCTTGTAGTGTCTGGAGAACCCCGGTGACTTTGGTAATCATCTCCCAAATCCGTAAAACAGAGAGAGGCTGCCGGTCGTAAAATTGGAAACAGTTAGCTACGTAGGTCGACTCACTAGTAGAGAAGCGAGTAAGAAAATATATGAGGACTGTGGATGCGATCTGGAACCTGTCGCCCAGAAGCGGCTGGTGGCTCGGTTCCGCTACCGACCAGTCCTCCCAAAACATCTTTCCCCGTAGGGGAGACTTGAATAGATTTACGTGCTCCTTGAGTTCTGCCATGAACACTACACCAAATAGTAGGCCTTGTGCTTTTGGGCCGAATTCTTGTCGTTCCTAAGTCCCATAATGTGTTGTTGATGCGCACCAGAACAGAATTGTGTCTGTCGGCGCATAGTACGTCATCTATTGAGCTCGGGCACAACTACCACTTTGTCTGGTAGCAGTGGGCTGGGGTATGTGGCCTTGAGGCGTGCGCATACTTCCGTCTTCGGCCACTCGGGTTTAGTGCCGCTATTGCTATCTCTGCCTTGGCCGCTGTCACAGAGTCAGGTTTCCCTAACGTACTTCGAGGAAGTGTCCTCCATCAAGCGGTGTGGGGTAGAGCCCATAAACAGAACCTTCTCCACTGAGGCCGCTACAGCGGCGTTTGTCATTGCCTAGAAATCTTGGGAAGGTTGAGGGTGTCCACCATGACTCATTCCCGTCCTGTTTGGAGACAGTGGGTAGTCATTGGGAGTAGTGTTTGAGGATCATCCGGGTAAAATGGTTGGAATTGCCTGTTTAGTTTGTTTGAGAGTATGAATACCTGTGCCAAGTGTAGAGGGGTCACCTCTATTAGTTTAATCTGGCTACTGAGAGCCGCGGTGCAGGCGCGACTGACTGGTAGTGGTGTTTGGTCAGGTTAGCCGGGTCCACCACAAATGTACGCCAGAGCTGTATGTATGGTATTAAATTATACAGGCTGATTATAGAGGCGCGTGGGGCCTGTCTCCATAAGGTCTGCAACCGCAGGAACCACGTCTGTTCGGTTGGGTTCATCCCAGGCGGTGTGCCATGGTAACCCAGAGGACACCCACATCAAAGGTAATGGACTGTCAGTGACCTCGCATGCATATCTGGGGGTCACCCCAGGTGGTGTGCCATGAAAAAGTACCCAGAGGACACCCACATTATAATTATTGGTACCTTGCAAGTATTGCATGCATATCTGGGGGTCACCCCAGGTGGTGTGCCATGTAAAAAATAACCCAGAGGACACCCACGTTCAATGTGTACACTAGGCACCGTAAATATACATATATGTATCCCTGTGAAGGGTACTACGCAGTACACTCAGTTTCCTTAGTGGTCCTGCCGTCAAACCGTATCCAGCGCGGTACTGTTGCATTAAAGTAAACTGACAGGCAGTGAGAGGGCTGTATATGCACGTAGTCAGTGAAATCAGGGCTGTATGTGTTTATCTCTTGAAAATACAGACCCTTGTGCATATCATCGGGGTTCACCCCGGGTGGTGTGCCGTGGCAATCAGAGGACACCCACATCAATTGAAATGGGCCGTCAGCGCCCTTGCATGCATATCTGGGGGGTCACCCCAGGTGGTGTGCCATGAAAAAATACCCAGAGGACACCCACATAGAATTTGCACCCTTGGGTACAGTAATGTAATATAACCCTGTGCCGGGTAATCAGTATAATATTCCATTGGAAGGGTATAGCAGTATGTGATCCCCTGAGGGGGAATAACGTTGCATCTGTCCCTGCAGGGACCAGCGAGGCAGTATGTCAGTTAAGGTATGTATATCATATATAGTACAGCCTTCATCCCAAAGAAACTCAATTGTGCCTGCATAGACTATCTTGTACCGAACAATATAAACAGGACCACCAGCAGAATGTGATCATACCTACTGACCTTGCACAGGATGGAGAGTAATGCCTACCACAAACTTAAATTTGTACCATATAAACTGTTACATAGGTAAAATAGGACACTTTAGTAAACTAATAGATTAAATTTTAACATAGATAATGAATGTTATTTTACAAATATTTGATAAAAGGTCCTTATATATATCCTGCTTTATTGCCAGTAAATGACCTTGTTAGTTATGGGAAACAGGTGATATATCTAAAAAATTGTTCACTTAATCCCATTAAAACATTCTAATTAAAACCAGTGAGTTTTTCATAGGTGCCCCTGTGGGGGTTCGAACTTGCATATAGCTAGAATAGCTGTCTGTTAGCTTTGCAGGCAAAGCAGCCTGTCACCTAAGCCAACTCTCCAGCTGTCCGATTTCCTGAGACTGAGAGGAGGGGGGGGGTCCCTGAGGGGGGGTCCCCCAACTCCGTTGTGGCGATCGGGTGATTCCCGAACCGCCGAGAGTAGGGAGAGGCGGCCGTCGCGGGTCTCGCGAACCGCGAGAACCAAGATGGCCGCCGGCCGCACGAGTGAGAGCTACCCGCTCGCGGCTGCGAGCGGGAAGGGAAAAAAGGGCGGCAAACAAAATATTCTAACCCCGGCTACCCTCCACCCGTCCCCACCCAGCCCCCTGTGTCAATAAGGGCAGGTCCACGTGGCGAACGCGGCACGAACAGCCGTGACGCCCGCTGACCGTCAGCCCGAAAAAAGTAAAGTAATAGAGGCTGAAAAACAGGAGGGGGACAGTGATAGGTAGATAGGGGTGAATAAGGAAAAACCAGTAAGAATACAATAATAAAAAGAAGAAAAAACAGCAATGATACAATAATAAAAATAAGATAAACAGTAATAATACAATAAAAAGACAATATGAGTACATAAACCAGAGAGGTAAAATTACTCTGACCTGTTGATGGCTGGAGCAGCAAAGAAAGAGGAAGTGATGTCATAGACAGGGCCTTTTATGGGCACCATATCTTTTCTCTGATTGGTTGTTACTGTTTCTATGCTGCTGGAGTTTTCAGTAAAGAAAGATATGCAAATATGAAGCCTCCTGTCATGTGGTAAAATTAGCGCACAAGCAATAGCCCCCCCCCCCCCCCAATGCTTTCCTACGGTACAGCATTGGCTTGGCTAAGATCAAAACGTCCTGCACGGTGTTGGGCTGTAAGCACAAACCCCACCTGTGGACCTCGGGCCCTCATACCACCCTCATGGAGTCTGTTTCTGACCGTTTGAGCAGACACATGCACATTTGTGGCCTGCTGGAGGTCATTTTGCAGAGCTCTTGCACAAAGGCGGAGGTAGCGGTCCTGCTGCTGGGTTGTTGCCCTCCTACGGCCTCCTCCACGTCTCCTGATGTACTGGCCTGTCTCCTGGTTGCGCCCCCATGCTCTGGACACTACGCTGACAGACAAAGCAAATCTTCTTGCCACAGCTTGCATTGATGTGCCATCCTGGATGGGCTGCACTACCTGAGCCACTTGTGTGGGTTGTAGACTCCGTCTCATGCTACCACTAGAGTGAAAGCACCGCCAGCATTCAAAAGTGACCAAAACATCAGCTAGGAAGCTTAGGAACTGAGAAGTGGTCTGTGGTCACCACATGCAGAACCACTCCTTTATTGGGGGTGTCTTGCTAATTGCCTATAATTTCCACCTGTTGTCTATCCCATTTGCACAACAGCATGTGAATTTGATTGTCACTCAGTGTTGCTTCCTAAGTGTACAGTTTGATTTCACAGAAGTGTGGTTGACTTGGAGTTACATTGTGTTGTTCAAGTGTTCCCTTTATTTTTTTGAGCAGTGTATTTTGCTGTATACTGATAGGTACATTTTCCCATTATTTGATTATTTGGTTAACACATCAAGTGAAAAGAAGTAACCAATAGAGGGGAAAAAGGAGGGGGGGGGATCAACATTTAGTAGCTGTCCCATCAGTTATCTTTTTTTTTTCAGAACCATCATCTCTTTTTTTTAGCATAAGGACCAGAACTCTAAAACAAAAATCTAATTAAACTGTTCGTCTATTGTCCATTTAGTTTTTTTGTTATATTTCCACGTGGTGATTAGGAGTTATAGCATTGGAAAGACCCACCGGTCATCCAGAATTCTGGTAAATTGAAATGTATTTCAAGCCAAATGCACAAAAATATATTCCACTGTTCATTTTATCGTGAACAAGGTGGCCGCCAATACAGTTCCCACGCGTTCGTGCTTACGAACGGTAGCCACCCAGCCGCACAATTAGAACCCAAACTGATTGAAGTGTCAGGAGAGGTTAACAAGGGTCAATAAGCTCAGAAGTGGTCCGCAGTTCATGGGTTGGTTCGGTTCCCGAACAGTCTACGGGAATCTCACGAACCAAGTCTTTTATAAGCCTTTGAGCATGGTCCATATTCCTGAGACAGGAGGCTGGCAAGCAGGCTCCTCCAGGAGCCTGTGGTGAGGTCCCGTTCACCACAATCCCTATTTATCTTTTCCAGTTTAGTAGACTTCAAGGAAGACTCAATGCCTCTTGTCCACTGCTCTCACATTCCTTTCCACACTTTCCCAATTTCACTTCCCCTATTGTTGTCTTTTCCTTTCTGTACTCTTTTACAATTGCTTGTCTTTGTTTTCTGGCTCTCTTCCCCTTTGCTCTTTCCTTCTCTTTCCTTCTCTCTTTAGTGTCCCCAATGATTTCTCCTACATTTCCACTGCTATATATCTATTATAACTCCACATTTTCATATAATCTCTTTTATCTTTTGCATTGCATATCACTCCATTGCCCTTCCATATTGTATTTAGCATTTACCGCTACCTTCACATTTGTATATTTTCTGTTGTTTAGTGTCACCCTTGTACACCAGTAAAGTGCTACATGAGGACATGATGTAATATCTTGATTCCTCTTGGTCAATTATAAATGGCTCCATGAACACATGATACAGATATGTATATCCATGACTTTGGGCACACTTCTTTATTCTGAGGTAGACCCAGCCAAACACAGGCAGCAACATTATATTTACTTAAATATATTTACAAGAATGGTGGGAGCTGCACGAGTAACAGCATATTTTTTTTAATTTTAGTTCCCTGCGGTCCACCTCCAAGAGATCCAGAGTTTGAACTTCAAGGCACGTTCCAAGAATCGTATCCTCCTGGTACAACAGTGACTTTTACTTGCAGACCTGGTTACAGTCGTCAAGGTTTTATTAAAAAAACATGTGCTGATGGCAACTGGGAATTTATAGCTCGCGGAGTATGTAAAAGTAAGTATGTTTGTTGAAAATCAAGGGAATGTGCATCTTCAAAACAAACATTAATACAGAGATTAGTTTTATTATTTCAGAATCATTATACTAAGGTGCTTTATTTATTTTTTAGGGAAATCATGTGGCCACCCTGGAGATATCGAATTTGGTACATTTGACCTGAAGGAAGGGGAGGGATTTGTATTTGGTGCTGTAGTAGAATACTCCTGTGATGAAGGGTGAGTACAATAAAACTGGTTATTCAATACAAGGTGAACTCTGTGAATTGTAAGAAAAGAAACAATATTAAAGGTCACTGCACGCGACAAATATGAGTTAGTGTCTGTCTGTAGTTATTAACATGTTATATACACATCGTACTAGCCCAATTGCAAGCATATGCATAGATTAACCCATTAAGAACCTATAAAATTTCAGGTCATCACAATCTAATCAGTGAATAAGAGTAAAAAACAAGAATTACATGTTTGGCTCTATTATGAGAAACTATGACCTTAACTCTCCATCATTGTAAAGTCATAAAATATATATAATATATATCAAAAACCAAGAAAGGTATGGTGGGGAAAAAATCTGATTGAAAACCCCTGAAGTCTGTGGATAGTCAATAAAATGTTGAACAAAGATCTGCACACCAGTGGTTCACTGGCTTTGCATCTTTTCCCAAGTTGTGTTTCAAAGCTGTTGTATACAGCAAACACAGACTGTAAGGAATCCATGTTTAAAATGGAATGAGGCAAAAATTTGATTCTTTGCATAATTTGCATATGCCCACCCAGAATCCTTTGCGGTAGTAACAGCATTGCAAATTTGTAATTTCTGTGGGAAAAACACGTCTTATGGCTTGACTGTTGTGGAGATCTATGTTTAACATTGTATTGACTATAAATATATATATATTTGAAAGCTCCGACCTGGAGCTGAAACGTTGACTGGTTCTACCTACAAATAAACTGGATGAATTTATCCCAAGAGTGCCGGTAAATGCTTAACATCTTAACATGATCTATTTGGTCATATTTTTAAACTTGCATTTAAGTCTCTCATTCAGGACTAATCTTACATTTTGGAAAGAAAATTCACAAATTTGGATTTCTTTTCAATTGGAAATAATATGTACATTTATTGTTCTTTAGCGTGAAATCGTGTGAACGTTTAAGCGCTTAACAATTAAAGTGAATAGCAGCTCAAAAACACGCTTGTGTGTGAAAACCCTTATACCCACACACAAATTAACATACAATTGTGATATAAGTGAAAAGCAAAAGTAAAGCACTAAAAAAACATGAATATGAAGCTTACCCTTATAAAAATTGTAAATCACAGATATACATCAAATACATAAAAAGGGAAAGAACTCAAAAATATACATATTACAGCTGGTAGTGTACATAGAACTCATTAAAATAGATGGTGATAAAATCCACTCACATGGGTCAGAACCCGTAACTACTGGCTCAATAAACAGCACTTCTATGCATTTAAGGTAGCATACCACCTCCCATCAAAAGGTTTTACAAATACATATGTAGGATAAAACAGAAATAAGACTCCAATGGTTCCGGATATACTGACTTTTCATTTACAATATCGCTTACATTTCTTAAGCTCACCTTGTTCAGAGCCCACAAATCCTAGCTCTGGGGTTAAATACCTGTTGCAAATGTAGGAGTTTTCAAAAAAAAAAAAAAACCTCTGGAACCAAAAACTACACAGGAACATCAATAGTGCTGGGCAATAAAAGGTGTATTAACCAAATAAAAAACAGCTTAAAACAGATTACAATCAAAACAATATAAAATAAAGTCCATATAGTGGGTACCTAAACGCGTTTCGCTCAATTGAGCTTCCGCAGTCAACTGTATCATGGTTCCAGAAGTAGTCCATATTTAAAGTTTGTCTTCAGATTTCATTTATGGTCAACCTTTTATTGTCCATCGCTATTGATGGTCCTGTGTGGTTTAGTAATCATTAGTAAAAGCAGTTCTGAAGGATTTTCCAGCATGTGAATGCTATTAATACATTAAATGCATAAACATTGTATATCGAGCCAATGAGCAGTAAATGCATTAATCTTGTACATTATGCCAAAGAACAGTAAATTCATAACATGTGTATATCATGCCAGTGAGCCATATGTGCCTCCAAAAAGCCTTGCAGTGCTATCTGTGTCCCCAAACAGCCTGCCAGTGCATCCATCTGCCACCAGCCTCTCACTGCCATCTCTCTGAACCCAGCCTCTCTGTGCAATTGCTCTCCCCTCAACAGCTCTGTGCCATCTCTCTTCCCTTAACATATCTGACTGTGACATCTCTATGCCCCCAGCAACTTGCTCAGGCACCCTGATTGCATCCTCCGCACTTGCTCAAGCACCCAGATACCTGGCATCCCCTGCACTTACCCCCATGATTTTATATTGCATTCCCTGCACTTACCAAAGGAATCAGCTAGCATCCCCTGCATTTACCCTAGGACCAAGATGGCATCCCTGCACATACCCCAGGACCTAGATGGTATCCCCTGCACATACCTAAGGACCCAGATGGCATCCTCATGACCTTCCTCATGTCTAATGGGAGGCTGTGTGGCACCTGTGAACTGTGCTTGTACACAGACATCCTGTCTGTCGGCCTTTCTGCACGTTTTACTCATGACCTTTGATTTTCTGAGCATGAGAGACAGGGAGCATGAAAGACAGGCAGACAAGATGCCTATGCACATACACAGTGGATAGGCACCGCACTGCCTTCCCCTCCCCGCAAAGGCGGCTGGCTGGCTAGCTGCCAGACACAAAATATAATAGCAATGCTGCTGGAATATTCTGAATGCCAGTAATGGCTGGATTGCCTGTAAAATCCCCCCAGCACCCTAACCCAGCCCGCCCCTGTACACCTGGTACATGAATTGTGTGAGTTTGTCTGTCACTGATTGTGTTTCTGTCTGTCTGTCTTTCTGTCAGGGAGTGTGTGTGTCTGTCAGTGAGTGTCTGTTTCTGTCAGTGAGTGTGTGCTTCTGTCAGTGTGAATATGTCTATCAGTGAGTATGTGTGTCTGTCGGTGTGTGTGTGTGTGTCTGTGTGTGTCTGTTAGTGACAGTGTGTGAAACTTTTCACCCATGCTAAAATAATCCCTCAGCCGTCCTCAAGCTGTACAACTGATATGCACTGCCAAATAGTATATATGCACAGAAATCCCACTTAAAACAAGACCATTACCTTTCCCAATCACTGCAGGCATTGGGGAATGCAGCAAAAGTGTGTCTTTAAGTCAGTGAGTGTGTGTCTATTAGTGAATTTGTTTGTGTCTGTCAGTGATTGTGTTTGAGTGTCAGTATGTGTGCCTGTCACTGAGTGTGTGTGTGTGTGTGTCAGTGATTGTGTGTGTCTGTCTGTCAGTGAGTGTGTTTCAAATCAGTGAGATCATGTGTCTGTCATTGAGAGTGTGTCTGCCAGTGTGCATCTGTCAGTTTGTCTCTTTCAGTGAGAGTGTTTAGAAAAATGAGTTGGGCTTATAGATTGAGAGGTGGAGTTGTTGCACAGAAACATGCATATTTGGACATTTGCAAAGGGGAGGAGTTAGTAAGCTGACTACATCCACATTGGGGCACCAAGAACATTTCTTCACCCAGGCGTCTGTGACCATAAGATAGGCCCTGGCAATAATACAATTGGTGATTGTATTATTGTCACACTAATACATTAAAATTCCACAAAATAAATTATTTTAAACATAAGAGCATCAGAAAAAACTTTCCAATGTTCCAATGAATATCAACACGGTAATTTGTGTAAATCAAAAAGTGAGAGAAACATGAAGAGTAATAGGGGGGAAGATGGGAGGAAAAATAGTGGGTTCACCGGTTGCTCAGCTACTATGCGTATATATTCCAGGGCTGGGAACAAAGCATGTAAATCTTTCTAATCGAAATGCTGTGTTGAGAGCCAGAAGGAAGTTAAATGCAGACATGTCCACTAAATATGGATTAAGGAGCGGATTTGTTCTCATCCCATGCAACATAGTTTAGACCAGTTAGGTAACATATGTGCCAATCGATCTGCTGCAAGATATAATCTGCAAAGGAGTTTAGATGTGCTGTATATTTACAAATTAAGACATATTAAGCATATATATATAGCACATTTCTAAATAAATAAAAGATATGTGTTGATTCTTGCTTATAGGCAGGACAAAAAATTTAAATAAATCTATTACAGAACAATGACTTTACAAATCACAACACATATTAAAGCTTTTTGTATGTAATATTTTCCAATTTCCCATGTTCCTAATGTATGCTTCTCCATAATCCTTTCACATATATTACAGTTCTTTCTATTTTCAAGAACTGTATTCTCCCCATATTACTACATTACATGTAATGTCACGTTATGTCGCCTCATATATTGTGATCTTGTCTACAACAGGACTAACGTGGTTCAAATCTGATGAAATTCTGTTTATTTTAGATTTAATACATAGCAATTTCAAGCCAAATTAGACTGTTCTGGCCCAAACTGAGCTATTCTGTACCAGTTTTAACACGGCTACTGACATTTCAGGGAACATTTTTAAATATTTCTCTTTATTTAGATTTTTCTCTTAACGTATTACAAATACAACAAAAACAAGAAAAATAACAAAACAAAATTGTATAGACTTCAAGATAAATTGCATGTACAGACACATAAGTAGATATATAATCAAAAATAAGTAAACAAGGGAATAAGGGAACATTTGTAAAGATTTATTTAACACATATAATGATTTTCAGGCAGATTGAAGGAACAGGAACAAAATTACTCCATAATGTTTGGCACAATTTGCTGCAAAAAAATAAAAAAAGCCTTCATTGAAGTATCCCCCTTAATGTGTTCTATGTTCGTATAGTTAGATTCAGTAATACACTCTTTATAAAATTGCACTTGTTATTTTTTTTAACAGATATCAAATGGTTAGTAAACAAAGAACAAGAGAATGCACTGCAACTGGCTGGAGTCACTATCCACCTCACTGTGAAGGTAACAGCACTATGCAATATTTTACAATTACATAAAAGAAACAATACCGCTACGAAAAAAAAAATTGTAATGCAAAACTAACTCAAGCATTGCTCCTAAATTATTCACAATAACCTAAAACATATACATTAATTATGTTTTAAGCTGGAAAAAAAAGAGAGAGGGGAAAGGGGGGACAAAGGGTACTGGACACCTAATTGGTGTTTTCACACTGATAGTGTCATTTAAACATGTTTGTATTCCTGACAATTTAGTGTTTCTTTATCTTTTTATTTCCTGCTCCGTTAATTGAACTTTAATCACACACAGGAGTCTCCTTCAGGCTATTAGCAGAGTAGGATTTAAGAAATTCAAGGTGTTACGGTTGCCTCCAGGCTGGCTGGAAGTTGGACCGTAGAAAAGGATGCTCCTAGCGCTCACCAAAGGACCATCAGCACCGTAGCCACCATAAGCACTGCGAACTCCACGAACCACCGCTGCTGGGCTGGTATCTCGCCGTCTGCTCTGCGCCCTGGACCTACGACCAGGCTCCAGGTTCCAATAGGCGAACCTCTCCCTTCTGTAGAGCGAAGCAGGATCAGGAACAAGAGCTCTTACAAGAGCTCAACAGCTAAGGGAGTATGACGAGCATAGCAATCCCTGTAGTGATTATAGCTGTCCCCTACAAACATGAGTCGAGGCTGCAAGTTAGAGGGTCAGAAGAGGTCTGAGGTGCTGGAACACCCAGCCTGGTTTTTATTACCATTTTGAAAATACAGGACCACCCACAGGGCGGGACAAAACAACCAATCATACACGTACATCATTAAAACCACTCCCAGTAATTACACACAAAATCCTCCCCTATGTCTGTGATATAATTATGCTACACAAGGGATTAACATAATTATCACAGACAGTAAAAATACAGTTTTTACACAACATTCATAACTCCCAAAATATACATCACATTCACATAAAAATACATATTCACAATCAATCCATTCAGGGGAACAACATACTCAAAAATCATACGAATTGGACCAGGGGTTCAGAAGTTAGTAAAAATGTGCATTTGACCTTCTGGAAGCATGGTTTTACAGGGCCCTCTATCCTGGAGACAATGGGGGGAAGTAATTCAATTATCCAGGACTAGAGGCAGACTCCATTAACCACATGGTTGCAAAACAACATAAAACACTTTAAAATACATAAAGTCACATTTTACACATAACACACAGACATTTCACATATCCCCAGATAGCTAGGATCTGAGCGCACAAAACTACCGAATAGCGCGCAGATCCTATTCACACAGTTCAATTGCCACGGAGCTAAAGTCCTTCCCATAGTCTTTCATTATATGAATAGGCTCCATGGCATAGCCATCTGGGGTATCACCGCTCACACAGGGCCATAGTCATAAGGAAGGAGGCTGGCAAATAGGCTTCTCCACAATCCAGGGAAGCAGGGCAATTTTTCATTTAAAGGGCCAGTTACAAATAGCGATTTGTAACACAAGGAAATTAGATCACCCTTTACAAGAAACATGTAGGAAGACTGTGTGGATCATATGCTGGAAGGTGAATAAATTAAAATTGAAAACCAAGAGGAGGCTCGGAGGTTTGGACAGTTTAAACCTCACGAGTCTTCCCTCTAGAGTAAGGAGAGCAATCCATAAATAAGATAAAAATAAAACATAACTTTTTAAAAAAGTTTACTAAAATCCCAACAGATGTGAGAAAATCCAAAACCAAAAAAAAACCAATAGACTGCAGGGGCTGATCTATACACCAAAACCAATCAATTAAGCTAAAGTTGTTTAGGTACTTACAGTGTCCCTTTATGATTATTATTTATTATTAATCATATTTAAAGTTTTGGGTAGTTGTGTCTTCAGTTCTCTTTGCTATTGAGGTCCTGGATTTTTGTGTTTGATTATTTAGGGCTCATTTCCAATGTTTTCAATTTACCATCCAGTCACTACTTGCTAAGTGCCTGTCACTAGCAAGTAACAGTTGCTTACTAACTGCAAAATATCACCATTAACCCCGTAAGGACCGCAGGCGTTCTATGCCGTCCTTAAGGAGCCGAGCCTAAACGCCGGCGGGCAGCATAGAACGTCCCCGTTGTCCACCCCACTTACCTAATCCACACTTCTCCCGGCAGGGCTGCCATCAGAAATTGTGGGGCCCCTAACACAGCTCAAGGTCTGGGCCCCCGTGTGCCCGCCTCCAAATCCCGCCCACAGGAATACACACACACACAGACACAAAAGGACACAGACACAGAAAGATACACACATACTAACAGACACACACACTGACGTACATACATACTCACATACTGACAAACAGACATACATACACATAAATACATAACGGCCGGCATACATACACAGACAGACACACACACACACACACAGACAGACTCACACACAGACAGACACAGACAGACAGACACACAGACACAGACAGACACACAGACAGACACACACACACACAGACACACACACACACAGACAGACATACACACACAGACAGACACACACAGACACACAGACAGACACACACATACAGACAGACAGACAGACACAGACAGACAGACATACACATAGACACAGATATATACATAGACACAGATACATACATACACACAGACAGACAGACACATAGACAGACATACACACAGACAGACAGACACATAGACAGACATACACACAGACAGACAGACACATAGACAGACATACACACAGACAGACAGACACATAGACAGACATACACACTGACATACAGACAGACACATAGACAGACATACACACTGACATACAGACATACACATAGACAGACAGACACACTGACATACAGACATACACATAGACAGACAGACACACTGACATACAGACATACAGACATACAGACAGACATACACACAGACATACACACAGACAGACATACATACACAAACAGACATACACAAACAGACATACACAAACAGACATACACAAACAGACATACACAAACAGACATACACACTGACATACACACAGACAGACATACACACAGACAGACATACACACAGACAGACATACACACAGACAGACATACACACAGACAGACATACATACACACAGACATACATACACACACACACACACACTGACATGCAGACATACACACAGACATACACACACACAGACAGACACACACACAGACAGACACACACACAGACAGACACACACACAGACAGACACACACACAGACAGACACACACACTGGCATACAGACATACACACTGACAGACAGACATACACACACACTGACATACAGACATACAGACATACACACTGACATACACAGCCACCCTCCTCTTACCTTTAAGTTGCAGGAGGGTGGTTGGGGATGATGGGAGTGAGCGGATGCCTCTCCTCTGCTCTCCCTCCGCTCTCCTCCCGCGCGCAGTAAGCTGGGAGGAAGTGACCGGACGTCACTTCCTCCCAGCAGCCCTTGCGGTGCTGCCGCAATATTTTATTTTTATTTTTTAAAGGGGCCCGGTCGCGCAATTACCCGGTCGCAGCACTGACCGGGCCCCTGAAGATATAGGGCCCATCGGGTGGCCCTAAATGCTTGGGCCACCTGATGGGCCCTGGTGCAGATGCACCTGCACCCCCAGGGCCGCCGGGCCCGTGACAACCATCATGGTTGTCACCCCCTGATGGCGGCCCTGTCTCCCGGTCCTGGGGGACTGCCTGACATCCCAGACAGTCCCCCCTCGGCAAATAAGGCCCCCACGGGCCATGTGATCGCTCTGAAAAATTTTGCTGTGAATGTAATGCGCCAACGAATCTAATGCACATTTAAAGTAAATATGGTATATCTATATATATATAAAGATAATAAAAAATATAAATAAATCCATATACATAATTACATAAATAACTTCATAAATATACACATAGACTTCAAATAAATCTGTGTATATATTTAAATTCTACATGCATATTTATGTAATAGTTTTATATAATTAAGTAATTTTATTGATTCCAATTTGAGTAACCTGCCTGAAAACCCAGGCAGAAAGTCCAGAAAATGTAATTTGCTAGCACTATATTTAACCATGTAACTTTCCAAGACACCCTAAAACCTGTACATGGGGGGTAATGTTTTACTCGGGAGACTTCGCTGAATACAAATATTAGTGTTTCAAAACCGTAAAACGTATCACAACGGTGATATTGTCAGTGAAAGTGAAGTGTTTAGCATTTTTCACACACAAACAGCATTTTCATTGATGATATCATTGTTGTGATACGTTTTACAGTTTTGAAACACTAATATTTGTGTTCAGTGAATTCTCCCGAGTATAACAGTACCCCCCATGTACAGATTTTATAGTGTTGTTGAAAGTTACATGGTCAAATATGAGGCTTGCATTTCCATTTTTTTACATTGAAATTTGCCAGATTGGTTATGTTGCCTTTGAGAGCCCAGGAATAGGAATTACCCCCATTATGGTGTACAATTTGCAAAAGAATACAACCCAAATTATTGCAAATGGGGTATTGCAAAGTTAGGGTTTATATTTCTTTTTTGCATTTTTAACACACAAAATATAAATGCAAACTTTGACCAGTGTTTGTGACTAAGTGGCTACTAAAAAAGACTGGTCATAGCCCATACTGAATACCCTGGGTTGTCTAATTTTGCAAATGGTATGCCATCATGGGGTAATTCTCATTCCTGGGCTACGATAAAGTCTTAAATGAAACATAACCAGCCCAGCAAATTTCAATGTGTATAAACCGAAAAAAAAAACATGCTGTATTCTGACCCTGCAACTTTCAAAAACACCAGACAACCTGTAAAGGTGGGAGGGGTGGGGGGAGGAGGGGGGTTGTACTCAAGAGACTTGCAGTAAAAGCTAACAGTATTATGACATTCACAGTCAAAATGCCTAGCAGAATTTTTTTCATAATTAATTATGTTTCATATATGAATTGTTCATGTGAAATGAAAGCCTAAATGAAAGCCTGGTTTCTCCTGAACAAAATTATATATAATAAGTGTGGGTGCACTTAACATGAAAAAGGTGAATAACAGTTGAACACACATACAGCACAAATTCCAGTTTTTGTTTACATTTTGTTTTGTTATATTTTTTTTTTTATATTTCAAAGTATTACAATTATTTATATTTATTTTTATTGTTGATCATCCTCTTTTGAGTAGGGATGGCTGATCCTCTGGGTGATAGTGAATAGGGCGGGTAGAATGTGGTGCCCAGTGAGTACTGGGCACCACAGGGGAGCAATTGGTCTGCACATGTGTGGGTCTCAATAGTCTGTTACAGAGTAGCTCAGTGTAGTCATGAGGTAGCAATATTCTGTTCTTCGGTGGAACAGATCCTTCCAGGGTGCTGCTCTTTGGGTTTGTGTGCATGCTAGTACAGCAGCATTTCATGATATGACATTTTATCAAGACATTGAAAGAGTGTATCAGAGAGATATGTCCTAAAATTCTGCTTTCTCTACTAAAACATGCACCAGTATGTTGTGTTAGAATGCCTAGTTTAAAGTTGAGCAAGAGGTAGAAAATGGGTTGGACAAGTTGGTGATAATGATTGGTGAAATTGGGATGAGGAGTAGAAGCAGTGAAAAAAAAACCTGGGAAAACAATGATATATTGGATGCCATAATACCTGAAACTTTAGAGGGGCAATAAGAAGAGTTGGGAGAAAGAGGCAAAGTAGGTGTT